>NC_073231.2:150137500-150762500 GCF_029281585.2 Gorilla gorilla gorilla
GGCAGTAAAATCCCCACCTCGAGGAAACCCAGCCTGTTGCCAGGAGGGTTGCCCGAGCATTATCTGAGGGGGAAGGGCCTAGGCATGTGGATTTTCAGAGTTCCTGGGAATGGCACGCAACTGGGGATGGAAACCAGCGTCCTAGAGCCCAAGTGTGCCCCAGGTGCAGTGAAGGAGGGACACCAGCCTTGGGATTCTGAGGGACGGTGGAGAAGGCAGTACAGTGGCAGTCTCAGAAAGCCCAAGGCCACCTGCACATGGGGGACAGCCCTCGAGGGGGCTCCTCGCTCACCCACCTGCACCTGCTCCTCAGTGGTCTTTTCCATCCCACTGTGGCCCTCGTCATCAAGGGCTCCGTCCTCTCCCTCCTCGTCGCCTTCGTCATCATCCTCACTGCTGTCACTGCCGGAATCTTCCAGGCCTGAGAACACACTCTCCTCGCTGTCGGAGACGCCAGAATCGCTGCCGGTGCTGTGACTGAGAGGAGAGGTGCAGAGGAGGGGGGGCTGCAAGGAAACACTGGGTTGGTGACAACTGCCCCTCCAGGCATGGGGCGCTGAACACTGCAGGGAGAGCTGCCTCTCGCCCCTCCAGGCACCCACCAGCAGCTCCATACGGCCTCCAGGACCACACCCCTCCAGTCACAAACTTCCACCAAAAGCATCCACCCAACCTGAGCCTTCCTCATCTTCTACCTCCACTGACAAGACAGCCTCTTGCCTTTGGCATCGACATTTTAATTCCTAGCACCTCACAGGGAAGGGGCTTTTCAAGGACAACCTCCTCCTCTTGGAGCTCAGCTCTCATCGAAAAACTAACACTGCTCTCTACCACCCACTGACACTCCGGAGGCCCTGTGGGGTCAGGCTGGGCTGGACCCTCTCCACACCTCACCCTGGCATCCAAGGCCCCAGAGCCATGAGGTCACTAGAAAAGGGGCTGGGGGCTGGAAGAGAAACGGGTCCCCAAAGGGCTTTTACCACCTGAAGCAGACGCCTCCTCATTTAACCAGATTGGGACCAACGATTGATCAGTAAATTGAAAGGATTGGCTGACGAGTCACAGGAATGATACAGACTCTAACCGCAACCATGCACCAAACCACCCACTCCTCTCTCTGAGCAGGACCACAGCTGCCTCTGAGCAGAGCCCTGCTGGCTGCGTGACATCGGCACACACAGTGTTTGGGTCCTTCACTGGACTTAAAGGGTGGAACAAGAACTTAGACTCTTAGGAAGCAGTTGAAGGCCAGGCACAGTGGCTCACTCCTGTAATCCCAACACTTTGGGAGGCCGAGGCGGGTGGATCACCTGAGGTCAGGAGTTCAAGACCAGCCTGGCCAACATGGTGAAACCATCTCTACTAAAAATACAAAAATTAGCTGGTGGTGGTGGGCACCTGTAATCCCAGCTACTCAGGAGGCTGAGTTAGCCAGGAGGTGGAAGCTGCAGTGGGCCAAGACTGCACCACTGCACTCTAGCCTGGGCAACAGAGCAAGGCTCTGTCTCAAAAAAAAAAAAAAAGAAAAGAAAGAAAAGAAAAGAAAAAGGAAGCAGTTGAATGCAGAATTCTAGATTTTACTGTTTTCCTAATAGTTTACAAGTCTCACTTAAGGTACGACCTGCATGTATTCGCTATTGCATACCGAGTGTTCACACAACGCCTCTCTCACACAGAGTCATGATGTGTCTTGGTATTCAGTCGGCTACACAATCACAATAACTAGTGGAAATGGCATCCGTGGCCTGGGCGCAAACAACTGGCTCCTGAGGACCGTTTAGTCCAAGGGTGGAAGTCGCAGAACCTGGCGCCTAGAGTGGCCTGCGGGCCATTCAGCCCGTGGGAGCCAGGATGAGTTGAGTTCGCTTCACAAAGCAATGGGGCAGTTTCAACAACCCAGCGCGGCCGCGGCCGAGGGGGCTGTGAGGGGCTGGCTGTCCATCCCCTCCATCACCCAATTTGATGATCCCCACAACCAAGACAGGCCTGAGCTAGCAGAGAGCAACAGTGAGTTCTAATACAGCAAATGCAGCAGACACTGGGTTCTATTCAGGTTTTCTTATTCTCATGTCTATCCCATGAGCATTAAAAACGCAATTAACTAGCGTATACGTAGGTTAAGCATTTACTGGGAGCGCAAGCCGAGCCCTTTTATTGGCAGGATGCACAAATGGAACGGCTGGAGAGGCTGCTGCAAGGGGCGCCCCGTTCCCACTCCCCGCTCCCCCGTTTCTTTGCTTCCCGGACGCCGTCCTTTACCCCGCAGTCCGCTCTGCCTGAGACCCCCCGATAGAGGAGCTGCGCCGACGCCCAAGGCCGATTCACTGGGCGCGGGCGCCCAGGTGACAGAAGCCGGGCCCACCCGCCCCAGCGCGGCCACGTGCCCGCCGGGCCCTCTAGGGACGCGCCCCGCCGCCCCGCATCGCCACAGTCACCTCCGGCTCGGGCTCAGGCTCCAGTTCGGGCTCCGACCGCCGCTTCTCCGGCCGCACGCTCGGCGCCGCCGTGCGCCCCGCACCCCGCGAACCCGCCATGCCCCACCGCGCGCCGGCCGCCACCCGCACAGCCGCTTCCGACAGCGACCGGGCTGCGTGCGCAAGAGGACGCGCCCCTCCCAGCCCGGCCCCGATTGGCGGGCGGAGGGAAGGGGGCGGGACCAACACGCGCAGGCGCGCGGCTGGGCCGGGGACCGGGGCGGAGTCGGGGCCTGCGTGCTCGCGCCGGGGGTGACGCGGGAGGGCGGCAGCGGCGGCGGCGGGAGCGCGCCCGTTGCAAGATGGCGGCGGCCATGCTGGGCCCCGGGGTTGTGTGTGCGCAGCGGGCGGCGGCGCGGCCCGGAAGGCTGGCGCGGCGACGGCGTTAGTCCGGCCCTTGGCCCCTCTTTGCGGCCGCTCCCTCCGCCTCTTCCCTCCTTGCCCGAGATGGATCTGCCCGTGGGCCCCGGCGCGGCGGGGCCCAGCAACGTCCCGGCCTTCCTGACCAAGCTGTGGACCCTCGTGAGCGACCCGGACACCGACGCGCTCATCTGCTGGAGCCCGGTGAGGGCAGCGCGCGGGCGCGGGGCCCGTGGGGACCGGGAGGGAGCAGGGCCGCGGCGGACGGCGCGGGAGGGCTGCGGGGAGGGGCCCTGCCGCACTTCAGCTTACGCGCGGTGAGCCTGCCCTGCCCCCGCCAGAGAAGGGCGGCGAGTCCCGAGCCTGCTCAGAGCCAGAGACTTAAGTTGGGAAAGCGGCTACGAGACCCACACTCGGTTCAACCCCTGCCCCAGCGAAGTTTCCCTGGGATGGGGAGAATGGGGCGTCTCTTGTATTGGGCTTCTGCTAACTGTTGGGCGGTTGCGGAAGTGTCCGCGCTTAGGGCAAGCACCCGGCTTCGCCAGCGGACGCTATGCCCCAGAGGACATCGGCGTCCCCAGGGGACAGCCTACGGGGTGCTGGGTCGGCAACTATTAGGAGAAAGTCAGGACTTGGCACGTGAAGTGGAGGGCGTTGCTGTAGTGGAACAGTAAAGGCAGTGAAAACAGTAAGACGTCATGAAGCTTCAGGTTGATCTCAAGCCCGTTTCCGAATCCCAAATCTGGGTTTCCCAAGAGGAGTTTTGTTTTTCATTCCTTATGGGGAATCTTTATTCGTGTTTCTGTCTTCAGTTGCCTGGCAGCAGGCTTGTTTACATGGTCCGACCCTGCAAGACCGGACAGCTCCGGTTTGCAGAAGTAAATCAGTGATTGTTTGGAGTTGGAGATCAGAATCTGCTGTTCACATCCCGGCTGTGACGTCGTGTCCGGTGAGGGGCAGAGCCACCGCCTGCGGCTGGCAAGTGATGACCTGAAGAAGGGCCACACTGGCCGAGTGGGGTGACTCTTGCTTGTAATCCCAGCACTTTGGGAGGCGGAGGCGGGTGGATCACTTGAGGCCAGGAGCTCGAGACCAGCCCGGACAATATGGCAAAACCCCAACTCTACTAAAAATACAAAAAATTTGCCGGGCGTGGTGGTGCTTGCCTGTGGTCCTAGCTACTTGGGAGGCTGAGATAGGAGGACTCCCTGGACCTGGGAGGCAGAGGTTGCACTGAACCGATATCCCGCCACTGCAGCCTGGCAAAGAGTGAGACCCTGTCTAAGAAAAAAAAGAAAAAGAAAAAAGAAAGGCCACTGATCATTGGGAGCTTTTGGAGGCACCGTGACAGGCAGGGTGCCACCAAGCATGTGTGGCCTCCCAGGAGCTAAGACCCCAGAGTTCTTCAGGCTCTGCTGAGTGCCTCCCATTTGCACAGCCTCTTTATGCTGTTAGGAATGAAGAAAAGTCTAAACTGAAGCTGCCCCAGGCAGGAGGCCAGGTTTTCTGCTTCTTGGGTTTACTGAGGCTCTGCTTTACCTACAGAGTGTTTGGGAATAAAGAGAAGACTGGAAATCTTTGCTCTTGTTAGAAACACTTTGTGTTTGTCCTGCTGACACCTCTGTTGGCCTTCCCATCCCCAGGTCCCATTAAGGCACAGTGCACCTTCCTGGAGGCTGGCTTCATTTCACCATCTCTTCATTCTAGATCTTGGATTCTTGTGCAAAGGAAATACTCCCATGTTTCTGTCTTCTTTTATCCGTCTTTTTCTTTTTTCTTTTTTTTTTTTTTTGAGACCGAGTCTTGCTCTGTCACCCAGGTTGGAGTGCAGTGGTGCGATCTCGGCTCACTGCGACCTCCACCTCCCGGGTTCAAGCAATTCTGCCTCAGCCTCCCGAGTAGCCAGGACTACAGGTGCGTGCTGCCACACCCGGCTAATTGTATTTTTAGTAGAGACGGGGTTTCACCACATTGGACAGGCTGGTCTGGAACTCCTGACCTCAAGTTATCCACCCACCTTGGCCTCCCAAAGTGCTGGGATTACTGGTGTGAGCCACTGCACTTCCTTCTTTTTCTTATTCCCCTTAATCCTCAGAAGTTAAGGGGAATAACTCCCCCATTGGGGCAGGGGCATCCGAGATTATCTGGGATATTTTAAGCTTAATCCTACTAGCGTGATCTGTCCTGTCCCGTAATCTGCTTGCTGTTTCTGCTTAAAGATTATGAGACATGTGGGTTAGGGCCCAGTGTATTCTTTTTTGGGACCGAGGCATGTTCTGGGCAGGGCTTTTGAGCAAGGAAGGCAGGTGTGATGAGGCCCGTGGCCAGCCTCCACTCCACTCACAGGTGCACCACCTGTGGATCTGTTCTCCCTGGGGAGGGATGGGGAGCCAACTGGAATGTGAGTGTTTGGTTCCACCTGGTCACTATGAAGTGGCAATGGTTGGTGCAGGACGTAGCACTGGGGGCGAGCATGGCAATGAGACAGAAACACTGACTTAAAACTGGAAGGAAGCCCTTCTCCAGGCCGCGCAGGGGGCTGCAGAGCTTTCTGGCGCTGGCTGCCTGGCCTGGAGAAAGGAGGTGATCATCCCATCCTGTGACTTTGAGAGCACTCACACAAGCCCTGAGGACTCCCTGTCAGCAGAGTCCCAACAGGGGACCCTCCCACAAATCTACTGCTCAGGCCCAGCTGGCTCTCGGAGGCCTTGAGAAGGCCCTGGTGCTCTTGCTCTCTGCTGCCTTCTCTGGGAGAGTCTCCTTCTGGCTCAGAGTCTTACCACCATTCTGCCAAGAAAAACCCTCCCTATTTGACACAAGAAGATAAGGCAGAATCACAGGCATGGTGACTAACTCTCAAGGCTGAATAACCTGGGGGAGACCAAGGCCCAGAAACTGGCCAGTAACTTTACTGAGCCTGGCCAGGAATGGGACCAGGTCTGGACAACCATTGCACGTCCCCTCCCTGGCCTGAGATCGGGACTCCCACTGCAGCCACTGGAGGCAGAATGCTGGGTCACTGCCCAGGAGACCCCATTGGTGGGGACTGTGGCAGCTGCCCCATCCCTGTGTTGTTTGATTTCCCACCCCCCCCCCAAGACCCTCATTCCCATGAGCACCCCACCCACACAGGCAAGGGCCTTGAGGGGACCCAGCAAGTCGTGGAGGACAGCACAGCCTTGGAGAGGAAATGTGTCAGCCACAAGGTTATGATCCTGGGGATCCACATAAAAGCATGGGCGTGCACGTGGGTGGTCCTCCCTCAGCCAGCTTCTCAACAGCTTCTCCCAAAGGTGCACCTGGATCCAGTACCACTGAGACCCAAAGACGGGGTTGGGGGACTGAATACCTGGACTGACAGGCAGCTCCATAGAACTGAGACCCATGAGACCCGGGACCCCCAGCCTCTCTGCCCCGTGCCCTGGTGCCGGCCCTCAACCCAGCTTCCTCGTCTGCATGCAGCAGCTCCTCCGTCCACCAGCGGAGGCTCTTCTAGGGCCTTGCTGGGCTGCAGCTGACTCAGGAGGGCAACAGCCTCTTCAGAGAATTTGACAGCATGGAGAACCAAACAAAAGCAGAAAGTGAAGCCTCAGAACTGGGTTCACCATCATCCCAGTTTTTTACAAGCTATGATTTTGTCCCATCTTTATTAACAAGATAAGGAGGTATGAAAAGTAATCTTGACATCTGAGATGGTGAGATTACAGCCCCAGGAGCCACCCAGCTGGCTGAGGAGCCTGAGAACAAGGCACAGCCACATGACCCGTGCCAGACAAATGCTAGAATGATGGTCACGCAGGTTAGAATGAACCCAGGCAGACGGAGGCCTCAGGGTCAGGGTGAGGCCAGAGGGGGCACCTGGGTGCAAAATTTAAGGAAGCACTTTTTTTTTTTTTTTTTAGATAAGGTCTCGCTCTGTTGCCCAGGCTGGAGTGCAGGGCTATGATTGCAGCTCGCTGCAGCCTCTGCCTCCCAGGCTCAAGTGATCCAGTCACCTCAGCTGAGTCACTGGGACTACAGGCTTGCACCACCAGACCTGGCTTTTTTTTTTTTTTTTTTTAAGGTTTTAGTAGAGACAGGGTCTCGCCGTATTGCCCAAACTAGTCTGGAACTCATGGGCTCAAGCCATCCTCCCATCTCAGCCTCCCGAAGTGCTGGGATTACAGGCTTGAGCCACCGCGCCTGGCCCTGAGGCATTCCTTTCTAAGACCCACCTGCATTTGGATGGCGCTGAGAGTGGGGGCCTCCTTAGATGTGGGCTCCTGGATGCTTCTCTGTCTTCACCTGGCCCCAGCCTCATGGGTGCAGCTCCCTTCTCTTTGGCAGCAGGAAAGACTCTAGAAGGATGTGCTGAAACCCTGGGGCTCCCTGAGACTGAGTGAGCTAGAGGTCACCAAGGCCCTCGGCCTATCCCGGGAGAGAGGTCCATTGAAAGCCAGTGGTCAGATGGCCGCTGTGGAGGGTCTCTGGGTGGACAATTGGGAGCAGAGTGGTCCCTGCAGTGAGGCAGGGGGCAGGGCGTGAGGGGTCCCTGAAGTAAGGCAGGGCAGGGCATCCACTCATAAGCACACGAGGAGTTGCAGAAGCAGAGCCGACCTGGCCACGCTCAGTCACTCACACCCTGGCCACAGATCGTGTCCGGAGCTCCCACGGCAGGCAGGGCCACCCCTGCTTCCCTGGTTTTGAGAGCCGCCAAGACCCAGCAGGCCCACTGGCCCCACCCTGGAAGATCTGGTATTTGGCCCAAGATGCTGGAGGCCCCACAGCAGCAGCTGTGAGAAGTGCTGCAGGGTCTGGAGGGCCTGATGTGTGCCCGGACCAGAGTGCCTCCCGGTGTGGCCGTAAGAAGGCACACAGCTGGGGCTGGTCGTGGTGGCTCACGCCTGTAATCCCAGCACTTTGGGAGGCTGAGGTGGGCGGATCACGAGATCAGGAGGTCAGGAGATTGAGACCATCCTGGCTAACACGGTGAAACCCCGTCTATATTAAAAAATACAAAAAACTAGCTGGACATGCTGGTGGGTGCCTGTAGTCCCAGCTACTTGCGAGGCTGAGGCAGGAGAACAGCGTGAACCCAGGAGGCGGGGCTTGCAGTGAGCCGAGATCGCACCATTGCACTCCAGCCTGGGTGACAGAGCGGGACTCCATCTCAAAAAAAAGAAAAAAGAAGGCACACATCTGTCCTCATACAGCTTCTGTGCATAGCACAGGAAAAATTAAAAAGGCTCTGTGCTGTAGCCTCCTGTGTTTCCTCTGCCCCGGATGGTGTGGTGGGGGGGTGTGGTGAGGAGGGGCCCAGGGCTGGGCTGCAGTGGCCTCCTTGGGGGGAGGCAGATGCCTCCAGTGCCCCATGCCCACCCAACTCCACAGGCTAGTGTTTGCTCAGTCCTTTATTGAGGGACCAGGGATGGACAGCCTGGCCCTGAAAGTCTCTCAGTTTTGGAGGAGTCAGCCTGTGTGCAGGGCGAGCTGGAGAGGGGTCGGTGGGGCTCTCAGTACCTTCCCGGAGGAAGCAAGCAGCTCCCATCGGGTATATTGAGGGCCGTTGGCTCCAGGGTCTCCTCAAGGTCTGGCAGGTGGAGGGGAGGCTGTCTAAGGAAAGGAGGTGGTCCCAAATGTCTCAAGGCACCTGGCGGCACGGGCTGCTGCTGCCTCAGCCTCCTCCCTGTGACCCTGTGGGCCATGGTGAGCAGCAGTAGCCACCACACTTGGTGCACGGCAGCCAGTGACGAGATGTGATGAGAGATGAGGGCGATTGTGCTGCTCTTGGTCCTTGTGTGGCGAGAACACGCTGGAAGCTCCTCCAGAGCGGAAACAAGAAGAGTGTTTATGAGAAAGGTGCAGGTGGCTCAGATGTGGACAGAACCAGACCAGGGAACGGGGCCACAAAGTAAGCCACTTTCTCTGCACCTGCTCGCGCTTCCTGCCTGCCTCACTGCTTCCATGCCCTGACTCTGGTGGTCCCCGCTCCCCACACGCGGGCTGCAGCTACTCACACACGCGCTCCCTTTGCTCCTAAAGCCTATACTCCCAGGACCCGGAGAGGGAACAACCGGCCAGCCGAGCCCAGGAGCCCAGATCACCCGTCAGCAGATACAGCTTTGACTTGGCAGGAGGCTGGAACAAGAGGCTTGTGGCCTGGGCTGTGGGGCCACCTTGTAGAATACGGCACTGTTCACGTTTTGGGCCAGGGAGCCCTTTGAGAAGATACTCAGAGACACAGACACTTTCTATGTAAGGTGTCCCTACAGGCAGGATCTCACACACATTTCAGGTCCTTCACAGTGCTGTGGAAAATGAGGCCACAGGCTCCAAGTTTACTGCAAGCTGCGGGGTTTGCTGACACCTACACTTCTCAGCGTGTGGCATCTCGCACCAGCCAGGGGCCTCCCATTTCCAGTGGCAGGTTTTCATGATATCCAGTTATGACCAGTGACTCCTCCAAGAGGTGCCTGTGGTCAGCAGAGGAGGGACCTTGTTCCACTGAGGCAGGAAGATGAGAGAGACACTGGGTTCTCTGATGGGTTCACCAGCAGACCCTGTGCAATTCATAATGGCCCCTAAGGTAGGGGTTGCCTGACATGTTCAACTTGGATTTAACCCTTAAGGCATAAGAAGCCACTGAAAATGTTCAGACGTTAGAAAACTAGGGCCGGGTACGGTGGCTCACGGCTGTAATCCCAGCACTTCGGGAGGCTGAGGCGGTTGGATCACCTGAGGTCAGCAGTTCGAGACCAGCCTGACCAACATGGTGAAACCCCGTCTCTACTAAAAATACAAAAAAAAAAAAAAAATTAGCCAGGCGTGGTGGTGCGTGCCTGTAATCCCAGCTACTCGGGAGGCTGAGGCAGGAGAATCACTCGAACCTGGGAGAGGTTGCAGTGAGCCGAGATTGCGCCGCTGCGCTCCAGCCACAGAGCGAGAAACTGTCTCAAAAAAAAAAAAGAAAGAAAAGAAAAAGAAAACCGGCGAGGACTGAGGTAAACCACAAAATTGTCCAGGCTTTCTATGTGGAGGGAATTTGCAGACTCACGTGCAGAGAACCCAACAAACCCAGACTTTGGGGCAGCTGAGGCAGCTAGAATGTGTGGGGTGTGGTACCAGAAAGGAAGGAGTTACGCCCAAAACAAAGAGCTCCGGCAATCTGCGCGTGAGCCCGCTTGCATCTTGGGTTGGATCCGATTTGCTGGTGCACACAGTGAAACCTCGTGGAGCTGGACCAAGAGCAACTTGAAGGGGAAGAGTAAGTGTAAGGGGACAGATGAGCAGGACTCACACAGGGCCATGGTTATTTCAGTTCCCACCAGCCAGAGTATAGAAGCCACTTTAAATACAAGGAGCATTCATGAGACCTTAGAGCAACCACAGCTTGGAAGTGGCACAGAATAAGCTGGAGAGGAAAGGCCACTCCAGTGCCGCGGAAACAAGCACAAGGCAAGCCCTGGAAACACCACTGCCTGCTAGCACGGAGTACACACAGCACTCTTGAGAGGAAGACAGAAGCCAGGCGAAGTGGCTCACACCTGTAATCCCAGCACTTTGGGAGGCCGAAGCAGGCGGATCATCTGAGGTCAGGAGTTCAAGACCAGCCTGGCCAATATGGTGAAACGCCATCTCTACTACAAAAAATTAGCCATGTGTGGTGATGGGCGCCTGTAGTCCCAGCTACTTGGGAGGCTGAGGCAAGAGAACCACATGAGCCCGGGAGGCAGAGGTTGCAGTGAGCCGAGATCGCATCACCGCACTTCAGCCTGGGCAACAGAGCAAGACTCCGTCTAAAAAAAAAAAAAAAAAAAAAGTTCACGTCCAGAATCTAATCAGTCACAGGCAGACAAGCCAAGGCAGAAAAATGGACTTGTCACTGGGGGGGGTCCAGTAGCAGGCCCGGTTTTGATAGGATTAGCCGACAAAGACAGTAAACAATTATAAAAATGTTCCCTGTGCTCAAAGAAATAACACAAAAATGTGACTGAGGGCTGGGCGCGGTGGCTCATGCCTGTAATCCCAGCACTTTGGGAGGCCGAGGTGGGTGGATCACGAGGTCAGGAGATCGAGACCATCCTGGCTAACATGGTGAAACCCCGTCTCTACTAAAAATACAAAAAATTAGCCGGGCGTGGTGGCGGGCACCTATAGTCCCAGCTCCTCCAGAGGCTGAGGCAGGAGAATTGCTTGGACCCGGGAGGTGGAGCTTGCAGTGAGCCAAGATCGTGCCACTGCACTCCAGCCTGGGTGACAGAGCGAGACTCCGTCTCAAAAAATAAGAAAACATGACTGAGAAATGGAAGATACAGAAAAGAAGCAAGTTGGACAAAATGTCACTGGAACTAATCTCCCAAGTAGAAGAATTCCACATTGTTTACTGAGATAGTTCCCCTTCGAGGATGTGATGCTTAACTCCTCACTCCAGAAGCCTGGGCTGTACCTAGTGACCCCCTTCCAAAGAGCAGAGCACAGAAGCAGGAGGAGCAGCTTTCCAGTGGAGACCTCCAGCAACACAGCCTCACCAGGGACCATGCTCACCATCAGCAGTGACATGCGTATCACTGTTGTGTACTCTTTTTTTTTTTTTTTTTTTTGAGATGGAGTCTCGCTCTGTTGCCAGGCTGGAGTGCAGTGGTGCAATCTCGGCTCACTGCAACCTCCACCTCCCAGGTCCAAGCAATTCTCCTGCCTCAGCCTCCCGCGTAGCTGGGACTACAGGCGCCCGCCACCTCGCCTGGCTAATTTTGTTGTATTTTTAGTAGAGATGGGGTTTCACCGTGTTAGCCAGCATGGCCTCAATCTCCTGACCTCGTGATCCGCCCGCCTTGGCCTCCCAAAGTGTTGGGTTTACAGGCGTCAGCCCCCGCGCCCGGCCTGTTGTGTACTCTTGATAGGATGATGAGAACAGCACTCTACCTCTTTGATCTTCCTCCCAAAAACATACGTAACCCCAGCTAATGATGAAAAAACATCAAACAAATCCAAATTGAGAGACATTCCACAAACTGTTTGATGAGTCCTCAAAATTGTCAAGGTTCTCAAAAACTAGGCAAGTCTGAAAGGAGTCAGAGTCAGTGGGACTGAAGATGTGACAACTGGATGGATTTTGGATGATGTCCTGGAGCAGAGGAAGGATTGGGTTAAAAGCTAAGGAATCTAATTAGAATGTGGGTCCTAGGTAACAATGTGTCTAATGTTCTTGAGACAACTGTACCACGCAAAGGCAGGATGTTAATGATGGGGGACACTGGTGTAGGGCATGTATTCTAAAGTAAAAAGGTGGTTCTTCAGAGTCACCGGAGCGGTTTAACAAAACATTAGAAACCTCAGAAGAAAAGATTCCTGAACTAAAAGCAATGGAAACTGTCCACAGTGATGTACAGAGAGAAAAAGGACTGAAAAACTTAGCCGAGCTTCAAGGACATAATGTCATGTGGTCTAACGTATTTGAGGTTCCAGAAGACAGTGGGGAAGAGAATACAGAAATATGACCAAAAGGCCGGACACGGTGGCTCCTGCCCGAAATCCCAGCACTTTGGGAGGCTGAGGTGGGTGGATCGCTTGAGCCCAGGAGTTCAAGACCAGCCTGGGCAACATAGCAAGACCCTGTCTCTATAAATAATACAAAAATTAGCCGGGCGTGGTAGTGCCTGCCTGTGGTCCCAACTACTCAGGAGGCTGAGGCGGGAGGATCACCTGAGCGCAGGAGGTGGAGGCTGCAGTGAGCCATGATCGTACCACTGCACTCCAGTCTGGGCAACAGAGCCCTGTCTCAAAAAAAAAAATATGGCCAAAATTTTTCCCAAATTTTTGAAAAGCTGTAAGCTCACAAACCCAAGAATATCAGTCTTAAGCAGGATAAAACCAAAACCATGTCAAGGTACATTATATAATCAAAGTGCTGGAACAGGCTGGTGAAGAGAAAATCTTAAAAGCATCCAGAAGAGGCCAGGCGCGGTGGCTCACGCCTGTAATCCCAGCACTTTGGGAGGCCGAGGCGGGCAGATCTCCAGGTCAGGAGGTTGAGACTATCCTGGCTAATACAGTGAAACCCCGTCTCTACTGAAAATACAAAAATTAGCTGGGCGTGGTGGCGGGTGCCTGTAATCCCTGCTACTCGGGAGGCTGAGGCAGGAGAATGGCGTGAACCCGGGAAGCGGAGCTTGCAGTGAGCCAAGATCGCACCACTGCACTCCAGCCTGGGAGACAGAGCAAGACTCCGTCTCAAAAAAAATAAAAAGCATCCAGAAGAGCCGTGCACGGTGGTGGTGCCTGTGGTGCCAGCTACTCAGAGGCTCGGGTGGAAGGATTGCTCCCAGATAGGGCAACATAGCTTGGCCAACATGGTGAAACCTTGTCTCTACTAAAAATACAAAAACTAGCTGGGCGTGGTGGCAGGTGCCTGTAATCCCCGCTACTCGGGAGGCTGAGGCGGGAGAATCTCTGGAACCCAGGAGGCAGAGGCTGCAGTGAGCCGAAACTGCACCATTGCCCTCCAGCCTGGGCGACACAGCGAGACTCCGTCTCCAAAAAAAAAAAATTTTTTTTTGCAACTCAGGAAGACAACCATTTAAAAAAAATAAAAGGCAGGCCGGGCGCCGTGGCTCACGCCTGTAATCCCAGCACTTTGGGAGACCGAGGCAGGCGGATCACAAGGTCAGGAATTCAAAACCAGCCTGGCCAATATGCTGAAACCCTGTCTCTACTGAAAATACAAAAATTAGCTGGGCATGATGGCAGGTGCCTGTAGTCCCAGCTACTCAGGAGGCTGAGGTGGGAGAATCGCATGAACCCAGGAGGCAGAGGTTGCAGTGAGCCGAGATCGCGCCATTGCACTCTAGCCTGGGCAGTGGAGCGAGACTCCGTCTAAAAAAAAAGATAATAATAATAATAAATAAGTAAAACGCAAGTGGCTGAGCATGGTAGCTGACACCTGTAATCCCAACAGTTTGGGAGGCCAGCGCGGGTAGATTGCTTCCACTCAGGAGTTCGAGACCAGCCTGGGCAACATAGGGAGACCCATCTCTACAAAAAAAAAATGAGCCTGATGTGGTGGTGTGCTCCTGTGGGCCCAGCTACTCGGGAGGCTGAGGTGGGAGGATCTCTTGATCCCAGGAGGTAGAGGTTGCAGTGAGCCCAGATCGTGCCACTGCACTCCAGCCTGGGTGACAAAGCAAGACTCTGTCTCGAAAAAACATATATTGAAAAAGGCAGAAGATTTGAACAGATACATCAAAAAAAAGACAAATAGCAAATAAGCACTTGGACAGATGCTCAGCATCGTTCGTTGTCAGAGGAATGCACACGAAAACCGCAGCGACAGCGACTAGAACAGCCAGGTGCTGAGGAGGGTGCGGAGCCCCTGGAACTCACCCGTGCTGCTGAGAACACAAATGCTGCATCCGCTTTGGAAAGCAGCTTGGGAGTTGCATGTGAAATTCAGCATTTACCACACGGCCAGCAGTTCTGCTTTGGTTATTCTACTCCAGAGTTTCCACTGGGGGTCCTTTATGATTCGTCTCTTCTATCATTTTTTTGGTATAGATGGGGGTCTCGCTATTTGGATTATTGTTGCAGGCGTGTTTGGGGTTTTTGAGCAGTGGTAGTGTCTGAGGTCAGTCAGGGTTGTTCTGGCCCCAGCAGGGCTCTTCGTAGCTTTCCCTGTGCAGGTGAACAAGCCTGCGGTTTCACTTGTTTCTCTTAACTTAGAGGAGCTGTTGTTCCCAAGAGCAATCTTGGGCTGAACTTTCAAATACAATGAGTTTCCTCGGGGAGCTTCAGAGCTCTTTCCTTATGGACGGCCTCTCTCCTCAGGCTGATTCTCTGCACCACCCCTCTGGGCACTGGGTAAGACAGCAGCCTCTGATCTTCTTGGTCTGGCTTTCCCAGCATGGGTGCTCTACCCTACTGTTTTAACCTAGAAAGCCTGAACTGTATTTAAAACTTGTGGTTTTTAAGGCCAGGCACAGTGGCTCATGCCTGTAATCCCAGCACCTTGGGAAGCCAAGGTGGGTGGATCACTTATGGTCAGGAGTTCAAGACCAGCCTGACCAACCTGGTGAAAGCCTGTCTCTACTAAAAATATAAAAATTAGCCGGGCGTGGTGGCACATGCCTGTAATACCAGCTACCCAGGAAGCTGAGGCAGGAGAATTGCTTGAACCCAGGAGGCGGAGGTTGCAGTGAGCCAAGATGGCACCACTGCACTCCAGCCTGGGCGACAGCGAGACTCCATATCAAAAAAAAAAAAAATTGTGGTTTTGAAAATGCTTTAATTAGGTGGGAGCTGTGGGGAGGGTGATCAGAGACCTGGGTGTCCTCAGCCTGCTGTGGCGGGGGTAGTCTCCTCTCTGAGGCGTGGACAAGGTGGAGGAAGGGAGCCCCTGGCTTCTTGGCCACGTGTACCAGGATCTTAGTCTCTTCAACTTGGAGTCGGTGAGGATGTGAAACTCTGGTGGTCTGCCCAGCCCATGAGATCCAGGAAACCTTATTTGGGAATTGAGGGGAGAAGGGTCCCCATCTTCCTGCTCTCCTCTCCCTGAGTGTAGTACCCATCATGGCGAGCTGGGGTGAGAGGGAAAGAGGAGGCTGAGGCTCAGATGCCACCAGGCTCAATGTTCGTACCAGGTGTCAGTAGATTTTACTCCGTAAGTGTTCATCTGTTATATGCCTTTAGGACAGTTTTGAGACCTTAAATGGTTTAAGCTTTGCTTGTTTCACAGGAAGTACTTCCATGAAGTTCCTCACATTGCTGTTCCAGAAGTGGAAATCTCTCCATTTTCAAAGCATAGCTTTGCCGGATATTGAATTTTTATGTTTTGTAGAGATGGGGTCTCGCTATGTTGCCCAGGCTGGTCTCCAACTCCTGGGCTCAAGGGATCCTCCTGCCTTGGCCTCCCAAAGTGCTGGGATTACAGGCATGAGTCACTACACCCGGCCAATATACAAAGATTGAGTAGCAGGGTCTTTTATTTTAATGCTTTTATTTTATTTGTTTTGGTTTGTTTTTGTTTCTGTTTTTTTGGAGATGGAGTCTCGCTCTGTCACCCAGGCTAGAGGGCAGTGGCACGATCTGTGCTCACTACAACTTCTACCTCCTGGGTTCAAGCAATTCTTCTGCCTCAACCTCCCAAGTAGCTGGGATTACAGGCATGAGCCACCACACTAAAATTTTTCCATTTTTAGTAGAGGCGGGGTTTCACCATGCTGGCCAGGCTGGAACTCCTGAGCTCAAACGATCTACACACCTCAGCCTCCCAAAGTGTTGGGATTACAGGCATGAGCCACCACATCAGGCATTTTAATCCTTTTTTTTTTTTGAGACAGAGTCTCACTCTGTCCCCCAGGCTGGAGTGCAGTGGGGTGATCTCGGCTCACTGTAACCTCTGCCTCCTGGGTTCAAGCGATTCTCCTGCCTCAGCCTCCCGAGTAGCTGGGACTACAGGCGCCCGCCACCACGCCCGGCTAATTTTTATATTTTTAGTAGAGACGGGGTTTCCCCATGTTGGCCAGGCTGGTCTCGAATTCCTAACCTCAGGTGATCCGCCTGGCTCAGCCTCCCAAAATGCTGGGATTACAGGTGTGAGCCACCATGCCTGGCTGTGTTACACTTTTTGTGGTGTCTCACAGGTCTCTGAGGCTCTGCTCATTTTTGTTTTTGTTTTTATTTTTTTGAGACAGAGTCTCTTTCTGTCGCTAGACTGGAGTGCAGTGGTGCAATCTCGGCTCACTGCAACCTCTGCCTCCAGAGTTCAAGCGATTCTCTTGCCTCAGCCTCCCAAGTAGCTGAGATTACAGGCACACGCCACCATGCCCAACTAATTTTTTTTGTATTTTTAGTAGAGATGGGGTTTGACCATGTTGGCCAGGATGGTCTCGATCTCTTGACCTCGTGATCCATCCACCTTGGCCTCTCAAAGTGCTGAGATTACAGGCGTGAGCCACTGCGCCTGGCCGGCTCCTTTCCTTCTTATTTCTTCTGTCTTTTTTTCTCCTACTGGAGCACCTCAATTGACTGATCTTCATGTTTGCTGACTCCTTCTTCTCCTAGTCAGGTCTGCTCTTAAGCCCCTCTGGTTAATTTTTTTTTTTTTTTTTTTTGAGACGGAGTCTCACTCTGCAGCCCAGGCTGGAGTGCAATGGCACGATCTCGGCTCACTGCAACCTCCGCCTCCCGGGTTCAAACAGTTCTCCTGCCTCAGCCTCCTGAGTAGCCGGGATTACAGGCATGAGCCACCACGCCTGGCTAATTTTGTATTTTTAGTAGAGACGGGGTTTCTCCATGTTGGTCAGGTTGGTCTCCAACTCCTGACCTCAGGTGATCCGCCTGCCTTGGCCTCCCAAACTGCTGGGATTACAGGCGTGAGCCGCCGCGCCCAGCCCCTCTGGTGGACTTTTAATCTGAGTTATTGTACTCTTCAGCTCCATAATTTTGATTTCGTGCTTCCTTACAATTTTTATCTCTTTATTGATACTCTCTGATAAGATGTCATTCTCATACTTTAGTTCTTCAGATGTGGTTTTCTTTAGTTGTTTGAACATATTTGAAATGATTGACTTAAAATCTTTGCCTCGTAAGTCCAGTGTCCAGTGTTTTGGCTTCTTTGGGGACAGTTTCTATTGATTGCCTTTCTTTTTTTTTTCCTGTGTATGGGGTATGGGTCCTAGCTTCTTGTTTCTTTGCATATCTCAATTTTTTTTTTAACTAGAGTTTTTTGTTTGTTTGTTTGTTTGTTTTTGAGTCTGTTACCCAGGCTGGAGCGCAGTAGTTCGATCACAGCTCACTGCAGCCTTCACCTCCGGAGCTCAAGGGATCCTCCCTCCTCAGCCTCCTGAGTAGCTGGGATGATAGGTGTGCGCCACCACGCACATTTAATTTTTGTATTTTTTCTAGAGACGGGGTTTTGCCATGTTGCCCAGGCCAGTCTCCAACTCCTGAGCTCGAGCAACCCACCCGCCTCGGCTTCCCAAAGTGCTGGGACCGCAGGCATGAGCCAGCGCAGCCGGCTGGAAAAATGGAACTCTCATCAGTTGAGAGTGGCAGCTCTGGAGCTCGGACTCCCCCACCTCCCCAGGATTTGTCATTGCCGCTCTTTGTCGTGGTTATCTGTCAGGTAGCTTTTCGGCACTAATTCTGTAGAGGTTGCGTTCTTTCTTGTTTATGGCCACTGCAGTCTCTGTTCAGTTAACTGAGATAGGTGGTGATGAGGCAGAAATGTTCTTGAATGCCTGGGGCCAGTGGGTCTCCCATCTTTTCTGGGGGCTGTGTGTGTGTGTGTTGGGGACGCCTTCAGCACTCGGCCAGGCAGTGGACAGCCCAACTGTATGCCTGACTTCCTGCTTACACAGAGCCTCAAGGTCAGCCAGAAGTGAGAACTCGGGGCTGGCTCAGGTCTTTCCTGAGCATGGGCACGGCTCACACGTGTACACGGCTGCGAGATGTCCTGGAATATCTCAGAGCTTTTCAGAGCCCCTAGTGGCACCTCCTTCTCCCCAGCTGCCAGGCACTGCCTCAGGCAGCCACAGCGTTCAAAAATCACCTGTAAAGGTTTCAACAGGCACACCTCAGCAAACAGCTTTTTTATTCAGGAGAGCTTCAAGTCAAATCAGAGACAGCCTTGGGAGTGAACTCTTAGGTCAGATGCTGACAGTCCTCTGGGAATGGGGCCCTGGAGGAGCCCAAGCCCTGGCCCACCCCGCAGCGGCTGCCAGGACGCTGTTCCCACGGGGACTGCAGCTGTTGGTTTTTAAGGCTGCAGATGGAGTGGGAATAGGGCATGTAAAATGCCACAAAGCCTGGCCGGGCACAGTGGCTCACACCTGTAATCCCAGCACTGCAGGAGGCCAAGGTGGGCGGATTGATTGAGGTCAGGAATTCAAGACCAGTCTGGGCAACATGGTGAAACCCCATCTCTCCTAAAAATACAGAAATTAGCCGGGCGTGGTGGCGCCTATAGTCAGCTACTCGGGAGGCTGAGGCAGGAGAATCGCTTGAACTCGGGAGGCAGAGGCTGCAGTGAGCCATGTTGGTGCTGGTGCACTCCAGCCTGAGCAAGTCCTTGTCTCAGAAAAAAAAAAAGTTCACAAAGCCCACTGTTCTTACTAAGATTCAGCTGTTTTTCTTGAATAAATGCTCCCCGTGCTACTGTAATTCTTTGGTTAACTTTCAGAGTTCTGGAAAGTTGGCTTGGCGCTTTTCGCCATCTCTCTCCTGCTGCCTTGGGGTCCTTTCCGTGACCGTTTCCCTCCCTGACACGTGTACATCCCTGTGTATTTCACATCTCTCTGTGTTGGAAAGAGGTTCTCCACTTCTAGTGCCACACCACGGGGGTCTTTCTGGCTTTTTCCTTGTTTACATCTGCAGCTCCCTTCCCTGGCAGGGAGAAACCTGCCCCACTGCCCTTCACCAATTTCTTCACTGAGTCAGCCGCCCCTTCCTATGCAGACACCCCTCACCTCTCTCTGGCCCTGCTTCAGGCCCCCCTTCCCCGCCGTGTGGGCTTCTCGCTGTCCCCTAAGCCTTCGATGTCCCCTCTGAGCCACCGCGGCCACGGCCAACAGGGATGCCTCCCTCACCAGCGCCTCCTGATACCTCTGGGCATGAGCTCAGGAGAGCAATGGAAGAGGAAGGTATATGCAGTGTTTGACTGTCTCTGTTTCTTGTCTCACGTCACAAAACAAGACTGAATTTGGATTTCTGAACGCGACTGTGTTTTCCTCGGGAGTAATGAAATTAGGGCTCCATTTCCTTCGCTGTTCCCAAGGGAAATGTCCTGCTTAAACAGGTGCTTTGTGAGTGGAAACGTGGCCAGAGTGCGGCAGGTGCTTTGTGAGTGGAAACATGGCCTTCTCTGGAACCCCTGGGGAGGGGCTTTCCGACTGAGAGGAAGGCCCCGCATCTGCCCACCGCCCAGTCCTGGGCCTCACAGTGAGGATGCAGGTCACGCTGCACAGATGAGGCCCATGTGGCAGGTGGTCCCAGGAACGAACTCGCCTCCCGCCAGCCCCCTGGGCCTCCCATGGCCCCAGCCCCATCAGGTGGAACGTGCACTGCCTGCGTTCCAGAAGGGGCGGCCTGGGGAAGGGGCGGCTTAGGCACGCTGCCCCTCACCACCACGCGTGACCCACCCATGTGTCTCCCTTTCAGAGCGGGAACAGCTTCCACGTGTTCGACCAGGGCCAGTTTGCCAAGGAGGTGCTGCCCAAGTACTTCAAGCACAACAACATGGCCAGCTTCGTGCGGCAGCTCAACATGTGTGAGTGCTGCCTCCAGGCAGCGCAGGGGTGCGGGAGGCAGACCTGCAGATGGCGGGACCCCAGCAGGAGGACCCTGTGATGAAGGACGGGGCGTCCTGTGCTGGCCAAGGGCATGGCATGGGACCCTGCAAGCCTGAGGGCCGGGGAGCAGCCGCGTCTTCCATGGGGGAGGGTCCTTGTGGGTATGAACCTGGGGTCCCCAGGGAAGAACCGTGAAGCTGGAGCTGTACTCCACGTGTGTCGGGCACAGGGAGCCCTGTGGGGACACAGGGTCTCCCTTAGACCGAGGCCACCTGGCCACCCAGGCACGGGCTCTGAGGGGGCAGGGTAGGGTCTGACCATGGCCAAGCCCCGCAGCAGCTTCCTGGAGCAGTGGCCGCTCTTCAGGGGTTCTGGTCCCGCCCTGAGGCAGAGCTGCCCCCTTCCCTGTTATGTGCAGATGGCTTCCGGAAAGTGGTCCACATCGAGCAGGGCGGCCTGGTCAAGCCAGAGAGAGACGACACGGAGTTCCAGCACCCATGCTTCCTGCGTGGCCAGGAGCAGCTCCTTGAGAACATCAAGAGGAAAGTGACCAGTGTGAGTGCCGGCCCCGCACCCTTGCCCGGTCTCCCCTGCCACAGCTCTCCCCGCCCGCCCCTCCCTGAGGGCTCCCACCCCAGCCTGCCCCTTCCTGAGGGACCTGGCTGCAGTGGACGAGCCTGAGCCTGCCAAGCTCCTAGGCTGCTCCAGTGACTCCTGTCCCTCTCGGGAATCCAGGTGTCCACCCTGAAGAGTGAAGACATAAAGATCCGCCAGGACAGCGTCACCAAGCTGCTGACGGACGTGCAGCTGATGAAGGGGAAGCAGGAGTGCATGGACTCCAAGCTCCTGGCCATGAAGCAGTAGGTCCCACACCAGCACTGTGGGCCACAGCGGGTCCTGGCGCCCATCAGGAGGCCCCGGGTGCTGTGGGGGCAGGGCCCTGACCGGGGCCAGGTGCTCAGCTCCACCCTCCCGCTCCACGCAGATCTACCCTGGGCCTCTGCCCCAGCCCCACCGCCCATGGCTGCTGCAACAGCTCTGGGGCCAGCCGTTTTCCACGTGCAGAAGGGGGTTGGGAGGGTCCCCTGCTCTGCACATCCCCAGCGCCCTCTGGGCCATTGGCTTCTGCCTGGCTCCGAGCTTGGCGGGACCCACAGCCTACTTTTGAGGACAAGCCTTGCACAGCAGACCCATCCCACCTGCCTCGGGCCTGGGGTCAGACCCACCTCAGGCCCTTCCTGGAACCTCTGCCCCACACTCGCCTGGGCCCATGGAGCTAGCCCCCAGCCCCTCCTCACCGGGACCCTGCGGCTCTGGGGAAACCTTAGCAGGAGCCTAACACATGGTGGCACCTGAGAAACTGAGGCAAGCCCACCTCGGAAGGCCAGCTCAGGTCTCACGTCCACTTTGGGGCTCCAGGCATGCGGGAACCCCAGTGCCAGTACGGCTTCCTCGGCTCCGTGCAGCAGATGCTCTTGACCCCCACATCATGGAGGAGGCCTTGGCCTCAGACTCTCCTGCATGGGGTCTAGCAGGAGCCACCGGCTTTGTGATTCCTGGAGTCCGGCCACGTGGACCTGGCCTACCAAGAAGACTCACGGGCTTGACAGGGCCCAGCCTCCCAGAGCAGCAGGAGCGCGGTCATGGCCCTGCTCACCTGGCTGGGGACAGCTCTTCCCCACCCCTGAGCCACTTCCAGGCCTGGGGCCTGGGGCCACCTCTGAGCCACTTCCAGGCCTGGCGAGGGCCCTGAGCACCTACAGGACATGGGACAGCCAGTGTCACAGCCTGAAGAACCGTCCTCCCTTAACCTGGCTGCTCAGGCCTTGGAAGGGCGGCCCAAGGGTCTGCTCCTGGCCTGTGTCCAAGGCAGTCCTCCAGGTGTTTGCCAGGATGGATGCCAGGATCCGCGTGCACCTGGCTCACATGGATCCATCCCCAACACCCTACCTGACACCAGGTGTCCCCGGCAGGGAGGGGCAGTGGGACCAGCAAGCCCTGGCCCTGGCCCCCAGTCCCTCCTCACACAAGTTCTCATCCTGGGGTGGGCCGGGCCAGACATGGTCACACTTACCCCTGCTCCTGCCTGGGGGACAGGGAGGGTCTGTGGGGCTCCCTCAGCCCTGGGGCTCATGGGATTGGGCCCCACTGACCCAGCCTGGTCTGTTGCAGTGAGAATGAGGCTCTGTGGCGGGAGGTGGCCAGCCTTCGGCAGAAGCATGCCCAGCAACAGAAAGTCGTCAACAAGGTGGGGGCAGGGCCAGAGGGCCGGCGGGGGCCCCACAAGGGCCGGGGTAACTGTGTCCTCTCTCTCCACAGCTCATTCAGTTCCTGATCTCACTGGTGCAGTCAAACCGGATCCTGGGGGTGAAGAGAAAGATGTGAGGTTTTGGGGATGCCTGCATCCACCACCCGGGGCCCAGGGCTATCCCCCTTCTCTGTAAGCTGTGCCCCGGGTACCCCGAGGTGGGGGGTGGTGGCTGACCTGCACCCTTCCCCGCAGCCCCCTGATGCTGAACGACAGTGGCTCAGCACATTCCATGCCCAAGTACGGCCGGCAGTTCTCCCTGGAGCACGTCCACGGCTCGGGCCCCTACTCGGTGAGTGCCGGAGACAGGGCACCCGCCCAGGCATGCAGGCGGCAGTGGGGTGGGTTGCCCCTGCCGGCACTGCATGGACCTCCTGCCTTTGATTGCAGGCCCCCTCCCCAGCCTACAGCACCTCCAGCCTCTACGCCCCCGATGCTGTGGCCAGCTCTGGACCCATCATCTCCGACATCACCGAGCTGGCTCCTGCCAGCCCCGTGGCCTCCCCCGGCGGGAGCATAGACGAGAGGTGGGGGCCGCATCACCCCAGCCATCCTGTCCCCCAATGAGGCGAGCCCCTGTGGGCCCAGGGCAGAGTTGGGGATGAGGTGGGGCTGGCCAAGACGCCAGCTCACCTGGCCCCCCTCGTGTGCAGGCCCCTATCCAGCAGCCCCCTGGTGCGTGTCAAGGAGGAGCCCCCCAGCCCGCCTCAGAGCCCCCGGGTAGAGGAGGCGAGTCCCGGGCGCCCATCTTCCGTGGACACCCTCTTGTCCCCGACCGCCCTCATTGACTCCATCCTGCGGGAGAGTGAACCTGCCCCCGCCTCCGCCACAGCCCTCACGGACGCCAGGGGCCACACGGACACCGAGGGCCGGCCTCCCTCCCCCCTGCCCACCTCCACCCCTGAAAAGTGCCTCAGCGTAGCCTGCCTGGACAAGTGAGTGCCGCCCACCCCCGGCCCCACCCACAGCGCCTAGACGCACAGCCCTGGGCTTCAGCTCTGACTGTCCCAGTGGACTGAGCAGGGCAGCTGGCGAGGCAGGACCCTACCCCCAACCTCGGAGCTCGGGGCTGGGGAGGGAGACAGGTGCCAGCCAGATCACCCCACAGTCCCAAACGCCACAGAAGCCACGGGCATGTCCGGACAGGCTGCTGGGCCCTGCTGTCAGCCACCCCTCCTGCTGCCACCACCCTCGCCACAGGCCATGGGTCCTGGCAGGTTGTGCTGCCCAGACACATGGCAGGAGATGGTGAACAGGGCCGGCCTCCACACCCCCAGAGCCTGCCCAGCCCCCGCCTGCAATGGGGGCTCTTGTTTTTGTATCTTGCAGTTTGGCTCGCACTCCACAGATGTCTAGGGTCGCCCGCCTCTTCCCCTGCCCCTCTTCCTCTCCGCATGGCCAAGTCCAGCCAGGGTTAGCGCTGACCCCACTGGGGAGGGAGGAGGGCTCTGCCAGAGCTCGGGCCCTCCCACACAGCCGTGGACCAGACCCAGCCTGGCCGGGCATGAGCGTCGGGCCTGGGCGGCAGCAGCCGAGACCCCTCTGTGGCGGGGGCTCAGTGTCATCATGGCTCCCCTGGCCACGGGCCTGTGGTCATTGCCTGTGACAGGGATGACAGGGACAGGCCTCCCTGCTTTGGCACGGCCTCTGGTGCTGGCAGGATCCAGACTGCGGTGCTGACTGCACTTCCTGTCAGGCAGGGTCTCCAGGGCACCTCCGGGACCCAGCCTGGCTGTCTGTCCCATAGCCCAGGTGTGCCCTGTGGTCTAGGGCTTTCTTGGTCACAGCCACCAGACCGTGGGTCTCATCCCTACAGCAGCACCAGGGCAGGGACTGAGCCACCCACACACTGAGCACAGCCCCACCCGTTTTCCCAGTGCAACGGGAAACCTCACCAACCCTGAAAACTGAAATCCCTGATCCTTGTGCTGGAGCTGAATACGCCCCTTGTCTCCTGGGTCCACTGCCACCAAGGCCTCCAGGCCCTCATGGCAAAGGGATGCCCAGCATGGGCCCAGCAGCACCCCTGCAGGGCACAGAGCCTCCACTGCCTTCCAGGCCGTCCTCGAATGCGCTGCCCCCTCCAGCCTGTGCAGGCGTACACGGGGGTGCAGCCTGGGGGGTACAGTCAAGGGGAGCCCTTCTCCCACAGGAGGGCATTGGGGTGTGGGGCCTGGGGCACTGGTTCAGCTACCCCCTTATCCCGGGCCAGGAATGAGCTCAGTGACCACTTGGATGCTATGGACTCCAACCTGGATAACCTGCAGACCATGCTGAGCAGCCACGGCTTCAGCGTGGACACCAGTGCCCTGCTGGATGTGAGTGGAGCTCCGCCTCCCCGCTCCGCCCCGCCTCCCCGCTCCGCCCCGCCTCCCCGCTCCGCCCCGCCTCCCCGCTCCGCCCCGCCTCCCCGCTCCGCCCCGCCTCCCCGCTCCGCCCCGCCTCCCCGCTCCGCCCCGCCTCCCCGCTCCGCCCCGCCTCCCCGCTCCGCTCCGCCCCGCCGCCCCGCTCCGCCCCGCCGCCCCGCCTCCCCGCTCCGCCCCGCCTCCCCGCTCCGCCCCGCCTCCCCGCTCCGCCCCGCCTCCCCGCTCCGCCCCGCCTCCCCGCTCCGCCCCGCCTCCCCGCCCCGACTCCCCCCGCCACCCCGCTCCTTCCCGCCGCCCCGCCCCGCCCCCGGGTGCTGTTCTGACTTCCCTCCCTCCTCCGCAGCTGTTCAGCCCCTCGGTGACCGTGCCGGACATGAGCCTGCCTGACCTTGACAGCAGCCTGGCCAGTGTGCGTAGGCGGGCGGGGGGTGAGGGGGAACGAGACCAGCGGGAGTGCTCACAATACCGTCTCCACCCCACAGATCCAAGAGCTCCTGTCTCCCCAGGAGCCCCCCAGGCCTCCCGAGGCAGAGAACAGCAGCCCGGATTCAGGTGAGCCAAGTCCCACCAGCCCCATCTCTGCCCCCAACCCCCCACCGCCTTGACACCCCCACCCCCGCAGGGAAGCAGCTGGTGCACTACACAGCGCAGCCGCTGTTCCTGCTGGACCCCGGCTCCGTGGACACCGGGAGCAACGACCTGCCGGTGCTGTTTGAGCTGGGAGAGGGCTCCTACTTCTCCGAAGGGGACGGCTTCGCCGAGGACCCCACCATCTCCCTGCTGACAGGCTCGGAGCCTCCCAAAGCCAAGGACCCCACTGTCTCCTAGAGGCCCTGGAGGAGCTGGGCCAGCCGCCCACCCGCACCCCCAGTGCAGGGCTGGTCTTGGGGAGGCAGGGCAGCCTCGCGGTCTTGGGCACTGGTGGGTCGGCCGCCATAGCCCCAGTAGGCCCGGGCTCGGGTCTGGGCAGCACCTCTGGTCAGGAGGGTCACCCTGGCCTGCCAGTCTGCCTTCCCCCAACCCCGTGTCCTGTGGTTTGGTTGGGGCTTCACAGCCACACCTGGACTGACCCTGCAGGTTGTTCATAGTCAGAATTGTATTTTGGATTTTTACACAACTGTCCTGTTCCCCGCTCCATAGAGATATACAGATATATACACACAGTGGATGGACGGACAAGACAGGCAGAGATCTATAAACAGACAGGCTCTATGCTATGGCTTCCATGTGTTTCCTCTGTCCCAGGGTGGTGCAGTGGGTGGTGGTGCAATGAGGAGGGGCCCAGGGCACAGAAGGGCTGGGCTGCAGTGGCCTCCTGGGGGAAGACAGATGCTTGCAGCTAGCCCCGTGCCTGCCCAACTCCCCAGGACCAGCATTTGCTTGCAGTTCTTGAGGGACCAGGGGTGGGCACCTTGGCCCTGGGGGTCTCTGGTTGTCACAGGACCACCAGGAACCCCCTTCCCAAGGTGTTCGCACTCAGGGACAGGTGATGCGGGGCAGGCACACTGTCTTTCTGCCAGAGCCAGCACCCTATGTAGGCACGGGGAACGGGAGCCTGTCCCGTAGCTTTAGGGTTCTCCACTCAGCCTGGTGGAGGAAGGGAAGGGGGCCTGCGGTGGGCAGTGGAGCAGGTTTTGCTGCTTTATCTGGCAGCAACAGCTTGTTCTCAAGCTCCATTGGCCAACTGATGATAGGGAGAGGCACAGGAGCCCATGTGGGATGGAGGAGTCGGCCCCACACCCATCCCCCCACCAGGAGCTCACCCACTACTGCCATCTTCAGCAGGGCCCAAGGAGATGCCTCCATCTCAGGGCCCACCAGCCCCCACTGAGGTAGAGAGAGGATACCACCAAGGGAGCCCACCCTCCCCTCACACCACCAGTTCAGCAGGTTGCTGATGAGGCCCCTGGTGCAGTCCTGGGACCCTGTGCAGGGCCTCCTCAAACACCTGCCTTGTTGGGCCATAGCTGCAGGTCTGGGGACACCAGGGCCTGGTCCAGTCTTGGGGTCTTTAATCAAGCAGTCACCCCAGCAAGGTAAGGCAGCAGCAGGGCCCTGGGGTTACCCCTGACCCGCTACCACCAAGGGTGGCCCCATCTATCCAGCTTGGTGGATTGCAGGGCCTGGGAACAAGGTGTCCTGAAGGCTGCAGGGCTGCGCTGTCTGCACTACCCAGCCTGGTGCCAGAAGAGCAGAGGGCAAGGCAGGCCTGGGGATCAGGGGTGCCCCAACCTCGTGGAGGGCAGCTGAGAGCCACCAGCCCACCTGGCTGCCCAGGTTCCAAGTGAAGGAAAGAGGCTGCCAAACCGAGCCCTGCCCCAAGGCGAATAGCCACGGACACAGCCATTGTGTACCGTAGCCCCTCGGCTCACCAGACCCACACCAGAAAGGCCCTGTGGACTGCCCATCCCTGGGCCATCCTGGCTGGAGCCCACTTCCCGCAAACCCAAGGCGACCTCTTCCCAAGCTGAAGCTGAGCACGGTGGGTGCAAGTTGACCATCCTGCACTGAGGGCCAGAGTGCTGATTCCCCCACACCCAGCAGGAGTAGCACCAGGAGAGGACGCCTGAGCTGAGCTTTTCTAGGTAGGGGAGTGTGGGGAATGGGGGCGTCTGCCTGGCCTTGCACTCCCCCTACCGGCCATGCCCGCCCTGCTGCAGTGGAGCTGCTGCTCCCCGGCAGGTCCTGGGACCCCCAGGCCTCCTGGCCCCTGGAACAGCTGTCCACACAGCTCTGGCACTCGCCCTTGTGGGTGTGGCCATACCCCCCACCAGGCCCCAGGCCCCTGGCAGGCTGAAGAGGTCACTGGACAGCACTTTATTGACACCCTCGGACCCAGGGCAGGGTCAGCAAGACTCCCAGCTGGCATCAGACTGTATCTGGCCTGCTGTCGCCATCCCTGAGGGGTGCAGGACAGAGCCCCATAGGGGCAGAGAGGCCTCCCTGGGACAAGAGGAGGATGCTTGCAGCCAGGCCCATCCCCAGCACTCGAGGCCTAGGAGGAGAGGTGGGCTCTGGCAGCGGCTGTGAGGTGGCAGTGAGAAGCCAGGCCCTCAGGTGCAGCTCAGGCCTCTGCCGCTGGGGCCTCATAGTTGAGCACGTAGTAGTCGTGGACGTACATGAGGACGGCAATTGGCTGTCCGATGATGAGCGACAGCCACACAGCTGCGTTGCCATAGTTGCCCTGGAAAAAGCGGCCCACGAACCAGGCCAGTGGGATCTGGGGAGTGAGGGGCCAAGTCAGTCGGCCATGGTGACCACAGGGCTGGGGGCTTCAGGGTCCCCAGGCATGGGGAGGGTCAGCCGAGGGGTTCAGGCACGGGGTAACTGGGCGAGTGAGGAGGCCACATGGGGGTCGCTCACCTGAGCCATCATGCCCGTGAACGCCCAGAGGCGGAACATTCGCAGAGGGACGCTCACCAGGTACTGAGATGGGAGGGAGAGAGGATGTCAGGGAGTGGGGCGTCAGCCGTCCCTGCTTGGGCATACCCCTGCCCAGGGATGAGGCAAGATGTCCCCCCAGAGCACTGACCTCGTGGAAGAAGGCCGAGGCCAGGAACACCCCTGTCCTGGCCATCCACTTGCTGCTGCCCCGTCGAAGCATGGGCTTGTAGAAGTGTCTGCAGAGGAGGGGGCATGGAAAGCGGTTCAGGTTCACAGCCATGTTCCACATCACACACACACACACACCACCTACCTGATGCACCACTTGTGCACAGGGATGTTCCAGTTCTGCCAGAAGTAGGTGACAGACTCGGAGTTCCTAGGGGCCAAGAGACCACAGGGGGATCAGAGCACACCATGGCCCATCCCAGCCCCCAGGGACACCCCAGGGACACTCACCACCAGTCCCGGTAGAACTCCCGGTCTCCAAACTGCATGAGCTCAGCCACGGCATTCAGGCAGGAGTGGAAGAGCCAGTAGAAGAAGATGAGCCAGATGAGGTGATTGGGGACCTGGCAGGGAGGTGGGGGTGGGCACCAAGTTCTAGAACCTTCCCCCACATGCCACCGTCCCCTCCTGTCCTGCGCATGCGCCACCTGTCCGCACTCACCGCCAGCTTCAGGAGGCGCTCGATGATGCGTGAGTAGTCCATGTCCTGCAGAAACAAGCCCTTCAGCTAGCCATGCTCCTGGTCACTCCCCAGCCACCCCAGCTGCAAGAGCACCTGAGCCACTCACCTTGAAGGGCTTCATGGAGTTCTGGATGGTGGGGACCATCCACTGCAAAGGAGGGCACCATGTCAGCTCCCAGCCATGCCCAGCTGCACCCAACCCTGCCCTACCCCACTTACCTGCTGGATCAGCCCCACCTGGAGCTGGGTGAAGAACAGCTGGGGGGGAAACAGAGAGCAGCCAGCTGAGGCCCTGGCTAGCCCGAAGGCCCCCTAGCCTCCAGTGGCTGCCCCCAGCCCCCAACCTCACCATCTCAAGGATCCGTCGCAGCAGAAAGCGCTTCCGGATGCGGGGAGAGCGGGGAAAGTTGAGCTCGTAGCACAAGGTGGGGGCGAAGAGGAAGTAGTAGAGATCTGGAATGGGAATGAGGGGTTGGTGCCAGAACAGGCCCAGCCTGTCCCCCGCACCTCAGGCCCACAGAGGTCCTCACCGCGGTAGGTCAGATTGTCCGGGTAGCTCACGGTGTGCGGGGCAGCAGCACTGCTGGCCTTCTTCCCTGCAGAGGCTACGAGCACAGCAGAGTGGGAGGGGGCTGGTGGGGCCCTGCTGCTGCCCAGCCCCCCAGCGGGCAGCCCCAGCCCCTGGCAGCCCCTCACCAGCCTTGGCCCTGGCCCTGCGGCACCACGAGTTGACGTCGCGGTAGGAGAAGAGCTTGAGGAAGAGGATGGTGTGCGCCATCAGCGCCAGCAGGGAGCCCACTGCAGGAGAGGTGGACTCAGGCCTCCACAGCGCCACAGGCGGAGGCCATGCCCATGGCTGGCCCGAGACAGATGGGCAGGGTGGGATGGGGGCGCACCTGGAGTGATAGACTCAACCAGTAAGACCACAGCCGCTGGGAAACACAGAATGGTGGCCAGGTTGGCCACGTGCAACAGCAGTCCCGCCTGCTCCGTCAGGGCACCCTGGAGTGGGGAGCAGAGCACTCAACCAGGGCTCCCATTGCCTGGGGGAAGGCTGCCAGGCCTGGGGAGCAGCTCCTCCCAGGAGCGCATACAGCAGGGTGAGCACACACGGAGGTGAGGGACACTGCTTACCACCGCCAGGCGCTTCTCAACCTGGAACGCAGCCACAGCAAAGACATTGGCTGCTGTGGACAGAAGCACCAAGAGGCAGGTTTAGGGCCACGTCAGCCTGATCCCCACCCGAGGCCCTCCTCAGAGCCCAGCTCACCAATAACCAGGCATGGGGCGGGCCAGCTATAGGGATCCTTCAGGAACAGAGAAACCACCTGGATGGGGTCCACCAGGATGCCGTACCTGGGGGTGGAGGGATGGGGGTCTGAGTGGGTGGCAGGTGGGGCTGTGGGGCGGGGCCTGGACAGGCCATGGGTGGGGCAGGGGTGGGACCTGGCAAAGGCACTCACTTGATGAGGTTCTCCAGAAATAACCGGGCATTGCTCAAGATCTGCGAGGGATGGACAGGAGGGTGCAGCCCCTTTAGTCCTGGCCACAGGGTACTCACCCCAGATCCTCCCAACACCTCTGGGCACGTCCCAGCCCCAGCTCAGGGCGGCAGCCTCAGGCTTGCAGACCCAGCCCTGTCTGGTCTCCATGTCAAGCTCCGAGACTCAGCACCCACCTCAGCCAACACCAGTGCTGGGTAAGGGGAAGTCCCTCCCTGTCCCCATCACACCAGAGGGTCCCACATGGAGGGAACCAACCGGCCAGACCAACCAACCCTGCCAGACGCCTGGGTCTTCAGGAGCAGAAAGACCAGCTGCTGATCTGCTCACATCCCTCCTGCTGAGCCGAGCCAGTGAGGGACCCAAGGCTCCCACAGCCAACCACACCACAGAGACAGCCCCAGAATACAGGCCTGCCCAGGGAGGCCTGCCCACGGCTGAGCCCCAAGGAACCAGTCCCTACTGGTGGCCCAGGCTGAAGAGGGGGAGTTGTCTACTCTTTCTCTGCAGGAACAGTGTCCAGCTGTGTCGCAAGGGGGGCTGGGCCTGGAGTGCTTCCCAGGGCTTGTGCCCCGCCTGCCTCTTCTGCTTCCTGCAGCCCTCCAAGCCTTGGACACTTGGCTCCAAAGCAACTTCCCAGGACTGAGCCCCCATGGAATAAGGCTCTTGGGACTAGCCTGGAGTTGGGTGCTTGGCCTCCCTCTGCAAGGACAGGAACCTTCTCCTCCATCTTACAAGCACTACCAACACCTCCATGAGCTGGGCCCCAATGCCGCAGACCTGGCTGACCACCCGGAGCTCGGGCCTCATGTGGTAGTGAACTGGTGCTGGGGAAAAGGGTCGCTGGCAAGGGAACACTGAGGGTGTCTTGCCTGGGTGGTCAGGGAAGGCTTCATGAGAGAGAAGACTGCTTCAGAGACACAAGGGCTACTGCCCCGCCTCCCCCGGCCGCAGGGCTGACACACAGGCCTTCTGCACGGACACATGTGGCCCACACTGTCACTGGCCTCTCCTGAGGGCTGACAGCAGGCAGAAGCCAAAGCTGCCAATGGACGGTACCCACCTCCAGGCCCAGGCCACAGAAGGAATGCAACAAGCAGCTCAGAGCGGGACACATGCCCGGGGTGGGGGCATGGGGGAGCCAAAGCAGGGAAAAGACTTCAGGGCTGGGCCAAAGGGCCAGGCAGGCCCAAGGGGCTGGGGAGAACACACAGTGCTGCCTGGGCTGGACAAGGCCCAACCTGGGCCAGGAATGGGCTGCGTCTCCTGAGTGCTGGGCTGGCGCTGGGCCTACTGTCCTCCTGCCTGGCCAGCTTCTCAGCCACCAGGACTCGTGGGCCTCCACAGCTGGCCACCCCCAGGGAACCTTCTAGGACCATGGGCGGTGGGGGATGTGGATGTGCGTGGAGCCCCTTCCACGTGGGTAGCCACAGGAGCAGCACCCAAGGCCAGAGACAGACACGCCTGGGTGAAGGTCAAAGGCCTTGAGCCACATCAGCCCTGAGTTGGGGAGGCTGGGCCTAGATAGCCCTTGTCCCCGACCTGCCCTACAGGTGCCCCTTTGAGCCCTAGACTCCAACTACTTCTGGGGTGGGGCTGGCAGCCCCACCCCACAAAGTGCCAGTGGGAACCAGGCCCAGAGGCAGCAGGCCTTGGACGTGGCACAGGGCTCCATCTAATCACCTTCCTGGGGGGCTCCTAGGACCCACAGCTGAGGGAAGGGGCCAGGAGGACTGCAGAGTGGTGGCCAGGCCTGCAGGGCTCCATACCCACACAGGCCATGTGGCGTAGCACAGGAAGCTCTTCTCACATCCCCTGCCAGAGAGGCCTTGTGTCCACAGAGCATGCAGTCCACTCTCCCACCAGCCCAGGGCAAGATCCCCTCCACCCTGCCCTCCATGGAGGCCCTGCACCCCTCAGGCCCAGCCCACAATACACAGGCTCCAGCCAGGCACTGTTCGGCCTCCCCACGCCCACACCACATCTGCAGGGCTCTCCTGGGATCCAATGGGAAGCAGCAAGTATGTGGTGCATGGGCGCCCAAGTGACCACAGCAGGGGCAGCCACTGCCACTCCCCTCCCCAACAGTCCAGTGCTGGCAGCCACATGGAGGTGCAGCCTGCTCCACACACCCCAGCCCACAGGGGCTCCAGCCCAGACACCCTGGGTGACAGAGCCTGTTCTCAGGCAAAGGCCAGCCTGGGACAGAGCCCCACCTGGACCTATTCCTGCTCCCGACACCATGTCCCACTCACCAGCATCACCACACACCAGTTCAGGATGCCACGGTAGTTGCTGAAGCCACTGTCAGAGCTGAACAAAGAATCCTGCAGGCGATGGCACCTGACAGAGCACAACACAAGCACCCCCTGAGCGGGCACCAGCAGGGCAGCGCCGCCCCCGCAGGATCCAGGCCCCACCCCAGTGTCCTCGTCTGCCCTCAGGCCCCACTCCTTATTTACAACCAGGAGGAGAAGCCAGGCAGAGCCACACTGTGGCCTCAAGACCTACAGTAGGCAAAGCTCTCCAGACCCCCAGAGCCTGCACCTCCAGGCAGCGGGACGAGCACGTCAGGGTCAGAAGCAAGCCCAGCTGGCCCTGCCCAGACTGGACCTACATGGAGCTTGGACACTCCAGGCCTCACTCTCCAGAGGCCTCTGGCCACTGCCATGTACTCTGGCTGTGGACTAGCACTGGGGCCACAAGCAGGGTCCAACCTGGGGATGGACCAGGGGGCACTGCCCAGCACTGCGGGGACCAAGTGGTGAGGGTTGAGTCCACCCTATTCAGTTGGCCCATCCCAGCACCCGGGAGCTAAGGGGTCCCCACACTTGGACGTGCAGGCTCAAACTGGCAAAGGCAGGCCAAGCGCCAGCCACACACCAGCCTGACATGCACTTTCCCAGAGGCAGGGATCCAGCCCTCGTGTGCCGGTGTAGCCTCCACTTGTTTGTGATGTGTGCCCAGGCTGAGGGGGCTGAAAGGAACCCACCAGGGGCTAGGTGCCTGCTGGCCGAGAGGCTTCCAACAGAGGCAGGCGCCCACCCATGATCTCCCAACCAGCGCTGGAGGGGCACAGGCAGACCCTGCCTGGTCCTCAGCATACTGCACAGGTGGAAGAGGGCACCCAGCCCAATAGAGGGACTGCCATATAGCTAGGACAAGGACAGCAAGAGCTTGGCCAGGCCCCACACGTCCTAGGAAGCAGTGCTGGCTCATATACACTAGCTGCAGGCCCGCCTCACCCCCCATCTGCCGTGCCACCAGGACACCACACACAGCATTGAGCAAGTCCTCAACTTTGTAAGAGGAGAGGCCAGAGCCTCCCTTTCCCTCCCGCACACGCACAGCTGCCCCTCAGAGCCCCTAGGCAGGGAAAGTGGGCCTGAGAGCGATGGCAGGAGCCCCATGACGCAGACACCCTCAGGGCACCCAAGGCAAGCTGGCTAGGATTGGGGTCGGCAGTCAGACGGCCCTGCCCAGGAGGCAAAGGGCCAGGGAGGCCGAGAGGCAATGCCAACAAGCCCAACCTTTGCCCCCCAAGACCAAGGTTGGTGCAACACCTGCCCCATCTACACCTACACAGTTCCTGGACAAGTCTACACTAGCCCCCAAGACCCCCAGGCAGGGAGGATGCTCACACCTTTCCCTCTGCCCATCTAGACTGGAACACAGGGGCAGGCAGCTCCACCCAGCCCCTGCCTCTCCCAGCTCCAGCCTGAACGCCCTGCATCCGCCCACCAGGTCTATCCTGGGCCATGCAGTGAGGCTGTGGTCTCCACCTGAGCCTCCCTCCTCCTCAAGTTGGCAGCTGTCTTCCCAACTGACCACGGCCCTTGGCTCATCTCCCCAGCCTACTCCACTCACTGCCTGCCCACAACCAGGAGGCTTGGTGTGGACACCGCCAGAGCCCCAGCACCGTGACGGGAGCAGGGGCACAAGGCCCAACTGCCCAGCAGCCTCTCTGGGCTGTCTGTCTGGGGGCCTCTCCACTGCCCCCTCTTCCCCAAGTTCGAGCCCATTTGTTTTCAGCAGAACAATCCCAAGCCTCAGGGTTGGCCTTCTTGTACCACAACCTAACAACCACAGCTGTTTCACAACAGTATGACCCCTGCCCCCTTTGAGCCACCAAGGACGCCATGCTGGCTTTATCCATGCCCATCTCCAAGATGAAAACAGGAGTCGGGAAAGGGTGGTGCTTCCCAAAGCTCACTGCAGACAATCCTACACAAGCTTTCTCAGGGGTCCCTTGACAGGCTTCCAAGGCCTTCCTCAACCCAGCCACAGCCTCACCTCAGGCCCTTCACAGGCCTGACCAGCCCCACCCAGAGGCAGCACCCCCACTGCGCTACCCCTACCCCTCACAGGCCCCCATGAGGAGGAAGCCCCGGTCCACCAGTGCCCACAGAGCTCCAAGCAGCCAGTGCGGCCAGCGGCATGTGGGCTACAGGGCAGGCTGCATGGAGCGGCATGGGGAGGCGGGATCCGCCCCTGTGCCTAGAGCACCCTTATCACCCTCTCACTGACTGGAGGATCTGCCCAAGCCTCTGCACCTTCCAGCTGTCCCTACACCCACTCCCTAGTCCAAGAAGACTCGGAGCAGCCTGCCCTCCATCCTGCAGCCCCCAGGCCCACCCAGCCAGCAGGATCCTCTCAGTCTCACGGCAACACTGAGACCTTGGCACATGCCCACCCGCCACCCTGTCTCCAGGTTCAAAGTGTGCCCAAAGGCACAGGTCCCAGTGAGTCCCACACTTGGGGCCCACACAGTGCAGCTCCAGGGCCAAGCACAATGAGGAGGGGGCAGAGTCCAGCTCTGCTCGCTGCCGCCTCCTCCACTCTGGCCTCTGGGCTGGGCCTGGGTTCAAGATGGTTGGGGCAGGCTCCCTGCACCTCGCAGACCCTGCTGGAGAGAGAAAGGGAGAGTCAGAGAGGACACCTCAGGGACAAAACACCCTGGGAGAAGCCAGAAACCGGATGGCCCCGACTGGGGTGCCTGTGAGCAGAGGGCTGGTGGGTATGTGCAAAGAGCCTGGCAGGAGTGAGCCACAAGCAGAGCAGAAAGGGGCGCCCTCTCCTGCCTGCCTCACAGCCTCACCTTGCCACGGGGCCGGAAGAAAGGAGCTCACACCCAGAGCCCAGCCCTAGGTAAGCAGGAAGTGTCCGTGAGGGGAGGAGGCCCGAGCTCAAGGAGTAATGAGGAAGCGGGAGAGGAAAGGCTGGGCTGGGCCAAGAGCAGCAGGAAGCTGGAGGGAGGGGAGGCTGTGAGGCTGACAAGGGGGTGCGCTAGAGGCCAAGTCCCAGGAGGGCAGGCAGAGCAAGGCCTGACGCAGACAGCAAGGAGAAGAGCCCAGTGTCCACAGCCAGTGGCCGAGCCCTGCTGCATCCCTAGGTCTGAGGGACAAGCACACATAGCCTGCAAGTCCTGGAGACCCAGGAGCAGATAGACTTTCGGTCTCAGCCTCCAGCCCCATGAAGGCCTCACCTCTCCATCTACTGCCCCTCTTCCCAAGGAGACCCCACCTCCATGGCAGGGACAGGGACTCACCAGGCCTCTCCCACGAGCTCTGCACCCATCCCACACCAGCAGAAGTACAGGAAAGCCTTGCTGGTTTGCAAAGCAGGAAGGTGACTGCTCTCCCCTGCCTACCCCCAGGTGGCGGCTTGGCCCAAAGCTGGGACTACCCTCATCTCACACTAAAAAAAATCTCAATTCCCGGCCGGGCACGGTGGCTCACACCTGTAATCCCAGCACTTTGGGAGGCCAAGGCGGATCACCTGAGTTCAGGAGTTCGAGACCAGCCTGACCAACATGGAGAAACCCCATCTCTACTAAAAATACAAAATTAGCCGGGTGTGGTGGGCGCCTCTAATCCCAGCTACTCTGGAGGCTGAGGCAGGAGAATCACTTGAACCTGGGAGGCAGAGGTTGCAGTGAGCCAAGAATGTGCCATTTTACTCCAGCCTGGGCAACAAGAGCAAAACTAGTCTCAAAAAAAAAGAAAAGAAAAAAAAAGAAATCTCAATTCCCACGTCCTCCACAGGTCATGTAGCCATCCCCCTGCCTCCTGGAGAGAGGGTAACTCCAGGAGCCACACCTCCTTTTCAGGCAGGAGGTGCCTAGGCCAGCCTCCCTCACCAGCACCCCAGGCCCACAGCAGGCAAGCACCCCTCTCAGGAGGGCCACCCTCCTCCCCACGGCCCCTTCAAGGCCTCCGTGCCCGACCTTTGTCCACGTTGCTCCATGCCTGACTCTTGCTGAGGTTATCTTATCTCCCAGATGAACTGAGCACCCTGAGAGCCACGACAGTGCCTGCCCTCCCCCAACCCCCTCCCCATGGTGCCCCGTGAAGGAAAGCTCCGTTCTTGCTGAGAGAGCAAATCATTGCCAACTACATGTCCAAAATCAGCCCACTTCTGCCTTGATAACCTCTAGGCCCTCAGCTGCTCTCTAAAACAAAGCCCTGAGGGCCCCTGGGCCAGGGTAAAGGCCATAAAGGGGGGATGGAGGGTGGCAAGGGGATTGCTCAAGGCCAGCTTGGTGGAGGAAGCCAATGCCCAGGCTGGCCAAGTCCTTCCCATCGGCCATGGTTCTCTCCCTCCACCCCTCTCTGTCAGTCATCCAGCTGAGCAGGGCACATGCCTGCAGGTGTGTCCACCACCCCCATACCCCACTCCCCACCTGGAGGATGGAAGTCCCAGCACAGAACCCAACTCTCTGTCCCTACAACAGACGCTGGCTCTGGCAACATCGGCAGGGCTCCAGGCCAGCCTAACCACTGGAGAAATGAATGGGCCACGCAGCCACTCTCAGGAGGGTGTGCAAGGACAAGAACGCCTCTAACACTGCCCCTTGTCCGGGGCAGCTGCTGATTCCCCTGTCCTCGCACAGGCCTGGGCTCCTCTGGCCCCCTCCCTGGCAGGCCAGCCCTCCTCTGGGAGCCTTTCCTACCCGCAAGGCACCGCTCATAGCACCAAGAAGGAACCTATCACCACAAACTGCCCAGATCTTATCTGACTCCTTCCATATAAGGGGACACTGTCCAGGGCCGGGCCCCCACCAGCCCGCCCCTCGAAAAGCTCCTCAGGAGCCCCTGAGGATGCACAGACCCAAGAGGATCTGGATGCGGGACACCTGCCGGCTCCCCTCTGCCTGGCCAAGGCCAGCTCCAGAGCCCCTACCCAGTGACCTTGTCAGGTGACTCTCCCCAAGCCTCAGTTTCCCCACAGGGCCCATAGGGCACACCGATCCCCGCTTAGCCCAGGGCCCATGTTCTCGGACTCGGAGCTCGCGCTTCGGCCAACCCCGGAAAGTCGCAGGGCCCTTGGGTCAGAGGTTAGGGGGTCAGGCGCTCCGCTACCTCAGCTCCCAGTGGCCGCTGCCCACGCCGGCGTCTCCGTCCTTGTTGGGGGCCGGGGCTGGCGCCTCCCCCGCGGCTCCCACGTCGGGGCCCGCAGCGGCGTCCCGCACCTCCTCTTCCGCCGCCGCAGGCCCGCCGCCGCCGTGGCTCGAGGGCCGCGACCCTGTCCTCCGGCGCCGGGAGCTGCCGCGGTCGCCCATGGCCTCAGCCCGCACCCGGCCGCAGCCAAGCGTGGGCCCGCCGGGTTCGTAGCGCCCGAGGCGCGCGGCCCCACCTCCGGGCCCTAGACAACGGCCGCCACTGCCCCCTGCCGGCCGCCGTAGCCCGGGTGACCGCCTCACCAGCGCGTTCAACCCGCCCGCGTCGGGCCCGTCGGCCTCAAGCACAACGGCCGCGTTGCTCCGAAGCCGCTAACTAATGGACGGCCGCCTCTCACGTCCATTTGTAGTCCGCGGCCGACCTGAGGCGGGGCCTGGAGAGGCTGACGGGGCGCAGAGCACCCTGGGAGTCGTAGTCGCCGCGGCCGCACCGGCGCAGAGCACCCTGGGAGCCGTGGTAGCTCCCAGGGCCGGGGCTGCGGGCCGCAAGTGCGCGCAGCCGGAACGGACCTTGCATCGCCGCCGCGTGGTCCCGGGGTCCTGTCCGGCCCCACGGAGCGGGATGGTCCGCTGAGGGGTGCGCTGGGCCCCGACTTCCTGGCCGTTGTGCGCCCGCCCCTCATCCCACTTGTGTACACACGGGGTCTCGGCGAGTCACTCCGGGCAATCATTTAGGAAGCGCCTAGGCCGGGCGCGGTGGCTCACGCCTGTAAACCCAGCACTTTGGGAGGCCGAGGCGGGCGGATCACGAGGTCAGGAGATCGAGACCATCCTGGCTAACATGGTGAAACCCCGTCTCTACTAAAAATACAAAAAATTAGCCGGGCGTGGTGGCGGGCGCCTGTAGTCCCAGCTACTCGGGAGGCTGAGGCAGGAGAATGGCGTGAACCTGGGAGGCGGAGCTTGCAGTGAGCTGAGATTGCGCCACTGCACTCCAGCCTGGGCGACAGAGCCACACTCCGTCTCAAAAAAAAAAAAAAAAGGAAGCGCCTAGTGCGCCTCGGTCCGGGTGTCCGGGCCGGTGTCCGCGGCGGCTCGCGTCGCCCGCCACCCAGCGCGTTGGTTTCTGCGCGCGCAGCTTACAGTAACGTCCCTGGCGCACTTGTGCTCCGCGAGCCCTCTGGTTACCCCGGCAGGAACCTGCTTTTCTTCGCCTTAGGGGGACGTCAGACAAGGGCCAGGTCAGAAGACCAAGCTGGAGAAATGCACCAGGCCCTGCGTCACCGGGACGCCTGCCTTGCACGCGACTCCCAGGCTCTCCACCTCCCCGCCTGCAGAGCCCGGCGAGAGGAGGGCGAGGGCGAGGGCGCAGGCCCCTTGGTGGTGTCTTCTCAGCCCACCTACTCTCTCCACAAGGAGCTCCACATCCCTCAACTTTCAGGGCCTCCCAGTTTCCAACGTGGGCCAGCCTCTCCAGGATGTCAGAAGTCTGGGCCGCTGGATCGCCGGGACTCAAGAGGCTTCTGTGCATTTGCACGGCCTGTGCAACCGCCCTGTTGTTTTTTGTTGTTTTCTTTTTTCTTTTTTTGAGACAGTGTCACTCTGTCGCCAGGCTGGAGTGCAGTAGCGCGATCTCGTCTCACTGCAACCTCCACCTCCTGGGTTCAAGCGATTCTCCTGCCTCAGCCTTCCGAGTAGCCGGGACTACAGGCGCGTGCCACCATGCCCAGCTAATTTTTCTGTTTTTAGTAGAGACGGGCTTTCACCATATTGGCCAGGCTGGTCTCGATCTCCTGACCTCATGATCTGCCCACCTCGGCCTCCCAAAGTGCTGGGATTATAGGCGCAAGCCACCGCGCCTGGCCTGTTGTTATTTTTTCTAAAGATGGGGGTCTCGCTATTCTGCCCAGGCTGGTCTCGAACTCCTGTCCTCACGCAATCCTCCCACCTCGGCCTCTGAAGGTGCTGGGATTACAGGTATGAGCCACTGCCCCAGACATCTTGTATGTTAAATGAAGCAACTAATCAACTGTAACAGCCACAGTTGCGGCCCACCTTGGCTTGGTGTGCATATTGCACAGGGCATGGAGTGAGAACATCCTGGATCTCAGGATGCCAGGGTTCACTTGAGGACTCTGACTCTAGAAACACCTTCATTCCTCTGGGGTGAGCAGGGGCAAGCAGCACTTCTCTGGAAGCAAACAGGTGCTCCTCCTGAGGTGGGGGTCCTCTCCTGTGGGCTGGTCACAGCCTCGCCTCTCAGCTCCGTCCTCTTCCACCACCTCCACCAACAGTGGCCAGCAGGGCTGCCCCCTTGGTTGCCCCCCTGGTGACATATTCTTGTCACCACAGGCCGCTGTGGGTTGCTGCCAACCAGGTATCAGGCAGGCTGGAGCTACCTGGCAGATGCCCTTTGTGTAGCCTGCCGAGTGGGGCCGCCCTCACTGGACCCAAGAGCCTTGGTCGGTCAGGACCAGCCCCATCTCCTACCCAGTCTCTCAGAATATTCATTTGTTGATTGCAGTCGCTGGCAGACACACTCTGTGGCCAGGCAGGCCCAGACCTGTCTAAGTATGGACTGACACCAAGCTCAGAGAGGCCTGGACCTGGCCACGGAGCACCTCATGCTAGGCAGAGGAGATCAACGACTCAACCTGTGGTCGCGTCCTAACTCAAAGCCGGCAAGTGGCCACAGGAGAAAGACAATGGGAGGGTGGACTGGGCCACCAGGGAGGATGGGTCGGGCCTGGTGAGCAGAGCCAGGCTTGGAGCCAATGGGGAAAGCACTGGCTCTGGGCGGGCCATTAAGGAAGGGCTTTGCCACCGGGGGTGGGGGCGTGGCGGGGCAGCAGCTCCAGAGGTGGGTGAAGCCCTGCCCAGACAGGCCCTATACCCTGGGATCTAGGGTGAGGGGAATGGTCAGGGTAGGTGAGGTTGGTTGGGGACAAGGGTGTGTATGGCTGGGTCATCGAGGAAAGCATGATGCAGATCACCCTGCTGGGGGCAGCAACAAATGAGGGGGCCCAAGCCCGAAGCGAGTTGCCTTCCAGGGCTAGTGGAATAAAGGGCTGGAAGTGGGTTGGGGCCTCAGGCTGACCCCAGGGCCTAGGGGCCATGGGTGGGCCAAGGAGGCCTGTGAGAAGCAAGGGTCCCAGGAGAGTTCACAGCCAGTGGTGGTCTGTGGCCCATGCTGCTCATTCAGAGGGAAACTTGTGTCTGTGGCTGGGAGGAACTGGGGGGTCGAGCTCATCCCAGGCCTCAGGGAGGCCACCTCCATCCTTCCAGCCACTCTACGCATCAGAATCCTGGAGAAGGAGAAACAGCCAGTCGCTGTTGGAGTCCTTTGGAAGGAGTGAGGCTAGGAGCCTTCCTCCTGGCCATTGCTGTCTGCCATTGTCATTGCTGGTAGTGCTCTCCCAAAGAGAGCACCCACCTGCACCACAGCCCCTCCAAGTGCCAGGCACACAGGCCATGACGTGCTGCAGACCTGGTTCCCCTGCTCTCCACCCTAGTGGAGTCTGGGCAGGTCTGTCCCCTGTCCCTGCCAGGGTGTGGGCAGCTTTGCTGGCCCTGGATCTAGGACTGACCTGGTTTGAATGTATGTGCCCGAAGACTTTGGGCCTCTCGGCTCATGCCTGCCTACCTGGTTACCAGGGGACATTGCTGGGCAAAGGGTCCCTGTCCCTTATCTCCTCCACTACTCATTCTGTCTAGAGCCCTTGGGCGATGGTTGCAGAAGCCTCTCTGCCCCCTGGGCACCTCCTCCCTGGAACCGGTCCAACCCAGCTATCCACGGAGGCATCCGCAGACACTGGGGGAGCATATCTGGGAAGCCTGGGGGTCAGAATGTGGGCAGCAGGCCACAGGAAAAGGGCCAGACCTCAAACTCTCCACTGTCCCCATTTCCTGCAACAGCATCTCAGAGGGCTTGAGGTGGCTGTCAGGCCTTCCATCACAGCATAAAGCTCCTTCAGGGAGAGAAGAGCGAAGGCACCCAGGCTGGGGAACGGCAGCTCCTACTATACCTACCCTGCCCACTCTGGTCCAACCGTGGGCTTGGCCTGACTTTAGACTGGAGCCCCTTAGCGCTTCTGTTCCTGGTGCAGAGCAGATCCACCTACCCCAGGGGAAATGCCAACTACTTTGCCTTCAGACCTGATGCTCCTGTGGTTGGGCCTGCCAAGCCTGCCCTCCCCAGTGGAAGAAGAGGGCCGTCTTGTGAAAGGCCTCAGGCTGACCCTTGCAGCACCAGCCTCTGAGGTACTGCCAGACTGGGAAGGCCCTCCCAGCCACCCAACAGCGTGGGCCCAGCCCAGGACACATCAGCCCGACACTCCAAATTCTATCAAGAGTGGCATTTATTCTCCTTGTGGAGGTGCGGTGCTCCGGGGAGCTGGTGCTATTGTGCTTAGGAAGGAGGTCTGTCCGTCCGTCCGTCTGTCCGGCCGGCCTGGCCCCAAATGGGGGCGGAAGAGGGGCACGGCCCGAGTAAAAATCCCGGCCTATTCCGGGTGGGAATATGTACAAGGCGGCGGGGCACAGGCGGGGGTGGGGGCGGGCGGGCCGGCGGCCGCAGCCCCCACCCGAGGGCCCCCGCACCTCGGGCCCTACTTGTAGAATCAGTACAAAATAGGTGCTACCTAAACGTTCCTTCTACCTGAATTCGCTAAGTCGGTTATTGTGCTGCTTAGTTATGGGGGCGGGAGGGGGCCCATGGCTTTCCACGGCGGCGGGGTGTAGGGGGAAGCAGGAGACCCTGACGGGCCCACAGCCCTCCAGCTTTCTCCTTAGGTAGGTAGACAAGAGTATGGGGTGGGGTGAGGTGGGGGCGCCTGTGTGTGCGTGTGCATGCGGCACAGGTGGGCAGGCCCCAGCTTGGGAGCTGTGCAGGCACCACGCCTGGTTGTGTAGGGTGTTTGGATGTGGGCACTGCTGTGCAGAGCGGTGGGTCATCCCTGTGGGGGCAGCCACGCTTGCTGCTGGGGGTGAGGCTGGCCACACCATAGGCTACAGCTGGCACCTTCTTCTCCAGCCATGGCTCTGCCCCTGGCTGGACATGGCAGATGTGTGTTGGCCAGAGGATCAGAGAAGTGGCCACCTGTGTGGGGGCCCAGGAGCCCTGGATCTGTCCCCCTCAGCTGGAGTCAAAAGGCCTAACTCAAAGGTAGAGCCCAGTTGTGCCCAGCAGGGACTGGTTGAGGTGGGGAGGAGTGTAGGGGGCATCTGAGCCTAGGGACCTGGTGGTCTCTCTGCATCTGCCGTTCTTCCCTGGCCCACCCAAGCCGGTTGGACCCCTGTCCTGCAAACACACCTCCCAGCAGGTGGCTGCGCTCCTGGCGGACTCAGCAATTGGCCTGGCACATAGTAGGTGCTCAATGAACGGTCAGTGAGTGATTAATGCCTGAAGGAGGGGTCTTGGGTGCAACCACCCCACCCCCGCCCATGGAACCATTACAGCCGCCGGGCTCTGCCGTGGGGGTCGGGGAGGGGTGGGGAGAAAGTCTGCGCGGCCGGCTCCGCGCAGCGTCCCTGATCTAGGGGCCTATGGGGTGGGTAGGGCGAGGGGATACCTGATTCTCAGTAACTCTAGAGGCGGCGGCAGCTTCGCATGCAGTGCGCATTATTGCTCTATAGTCGGCTTCGGACTACCTAAGAGGGAGGGGGAGCGGGCAGCCCCGGGTAGGATCGGGAGTAGGGGTGGGGCTGCATGCAGTGACGTCACAAAGGCGGCGGCCAATGGGGCGGGCCCTTGGGGCGGGGTCGCCGCCGAGGCTTTGGCATAGACGGGCGAAAGTTGGCAACCGAGTGGGGGCGGGGCCTGGGCCTCAGGGGAGGGGCCTGCCTCGGAGAGGCGGGGCCTGAGGCTCCCTAGAGGCTCCCAGCTAGGGGAGGGCCTCGGGGCGTGGAAAGTAATCCCGGACATCCCATGCCCCCGGCGTCGGCGGGCAAGATGGGGGTTCAGCGCCCCCTCCCTGACCCGAGTGCAATCCGTTCATAAATAAAACGTACAAATACAGAAAGAAAGAAACCCGACGCGTCCGCAACCCCCCCAGGGGGCTTTACCCGCAAAGCGAAGACAGAGGTGTGTAGAGGGCAGCGCCCAGGCCTGCCTGCCGGCCCCGGGAATCCGTCCTCCAACACGAATGCCTGGGGTACGGGGGGGGTGGGGGCCCGGGGCAGGGCGGAAGCGGGGTCTGAGGAGGTCGGATAAGTCCATGCGATTCGATATGTGTCATTATTATTCGATATGGAGGACAGAGCCCGGGAAGCTGGGCTGGAAGAATTCGGATTTGGCAGAGGATGCGAGGCGAGGGTAGGAGGGCGGCTCCGACTGAGGCCCCAGAAGCAACCCGAGGGAGGGGGTGCCGCCGTCCGCCCCTCTCCCCGACCCACAACGCGTCTAACACTGCCGGGAGTTCCGCGAAGACTGCTAGGCGGGGGCGTCCCTGCAGGCCCGCCCGCTCCTGCTCCGCCCCGGCCTGCTGCCGGGGAGGGGCCGGCTCCCTGGACGTCTGGGCCGCAGGCCCTGCGCTAGAAGGCTTGGGAAGGGGTGGGGAAGACCTGAGTCCCTGCGACGCGATCCAGGGGCGCAGAGGCGGGAGAAGGAGGGCGCTCCCTACCTCACCTCACCCCCGTCTTCAGAGACCCAACTCGGAGATGAGGTTCGGTTCTAGGTCTCGTCGACCCTATTGCTGGGAGAAAGCCGGGGGCACCCTGGAGGGGAGGGGAGGGGGCTCGGGGTGGGTCTCCCCTCGGGACCCTATTGCTTGAAGGGGCCGGCAAGGCCCCTGGCGGGCGGGGCGGGGTGGGACCGGGCCCCCCTCCCCCTATTGCTGTGAGGAGGGGCCCGCCCTCCGGCCCCTCCACCCGGACGCCAGCGAAGACTTCCCTGGGGGGTCGTATTGCTGAGAGCCGACCTGGCTGGGGGAGGCCCCGCCGCCCTAGGCCTGCACAGGGCTGAGCCGTGGCGGCGCAGGAGCCGCGGGGCCTCCGGCGCCGCCCTTGAAGCAGGCCGACTCGTAGTGCTTGTTGAGATAGGACTTGAGCGCGAAGCTCTTCTTGCAGCGCTTGCACTGGAAGTGCTTGAAGGCCGAATGCGTCTGCATGTGCGCGCGCAGATTGGAGCGGTCGGCGAAGGCCTTGCCGCAGTGCGCGCAGCCGAAGGGTTTCTCGCCGGTGTGCGAGCGCATGTGGCCCTGCAGCAGCCAGGGCCGCGAGAAGGCTTTGCCGCACACGCCGCACTTGTGGCGCAGGTCGTGCGTGAGCAGGTGCATGGCCATGGCCGGCATGGACACGTACACCTTGCCGCACGTCGGGCAGCGCCGCGCCAGCTGGCTGTCCAGGCTGCGGTGCGTCTGCTTGTGGCGGCTCAGGTTCGACGACGTGGCGTATGTTTTGCCGCACTCGCCGCACGCGTGCCGGCCGCCAGCACCTGCGGCCCCTGGCCCCGCGCGCGCCTCGGTGCCTGCCCCCGCGCGCGTGCCGCCCCGGCCCCCCGGCCCGGATCCCAAGCTGCGCCCGCCCGCCCCGCCCCCGCCTCCGGCGTCGCCGTCGGGGGCCGCCGCCGAGGCTGTGGAGGGAGCGGCGGCAGCGCCGGCATTGGAAGCCTTACGCCGCGAGCGCCCGTCGGTGATGAAGAAGGCGTCCGCCGCGTAGCCCTCGCTGACGGCCGCGTCACCGTTGATGTAGCCGCCCGCAGCGGTGGCCAGCTCCGGGCGCGGGGTGGGCGGCGGCGCAGACCCTGCAGCCGCCGGACCCAGCTCTCCACGCACAGCTGCTGCGTACATGGGCTCCGGCGACGGCCCTTTGAGCAGCGCAGCCTCGGCGTCGCCATCGTAGACGGACGAGGACCCCACGTAGTCGCTGAGGTACCCTGCGGGCCGAGGCGGACGGACAGCGGGAAGGGAATGGGGCGGCGGCAGGACACACACGGGGGGTGGGGGGGCGGGAGACAGCAGACGCGGACCGGGAGACCCGGGTCCGGGAGAGAGGCGAACAGGGAGGAGGACAAAGGAGAGGAGGCCGAGGAACCGCGGGGCAGGGAGGATGGAGACAGCAGGGAGGGGAAGAGAGGGGAGGAGAGGATGAGACAGGGCCGGGCCAGGCTCCGCCCCCGCCGCCCCACCCTCGCAGAGAGGAGGAGAGAGGCGCGTCTTCGGGCGCGGCTGCCCCCCTTCCGCGGAGCCTCAAGGTCAGGGGGGAGGGGCGGCGCTTCCCTCTCCCTCCTCCCCCACCCACCCTCCCCTCCCCCTCGGGTTCTCCCCACTTCAGCAGTTTTCCCTGATTATGCAACACACTGCAGACCCGCGGCGCACAAAGCCAGGACTGCCGGCCCAGGGACCCCGTCTGTCCCACCTCTCCGGGGTCCTGGCCGGCTCTCCCCCTGGCCTGCAGAACGTGCGCTCCATTTTGATGTTGACCCCCTCTGGCCTTCTGGTTCCTCCAACAAGCCCTGAAGACGTCTCCCTCCCCCAGTTCCCTCCGGCCTCACCAGCACCTCCCTCAGCTCTCCTGCCACCCACTGGACTTGACCCTGCCCTCCCTGCTCCTCCATGCACTCTGCTTCTCCCCCGAACTCCCTCTCACCATCCTGCACCCTTGGGTCCTACCCTGTTCAACATTGCCCTCTCCTGCTCACACCCTAACCCCTTTCAGGGCCTTCCCAAGCCCCTGAACGGTGCAGAGAGGGCCAGGGCGTCCACTTTCACAGGGACGAGCTGCAGGAGGGCAGCATCACTTATACCGGTAGCTGCAGTTGCTCCCCAGGCACAAGATGGATCTCATAACCTCAAAGTCACAAATGCACGCCCCTCGCGACGCTCTGGCCCCTTCAGGGCTACACCCAGTCTCCCAGCATGATCAGCCCTTGTGTGCCCTCACAGGGTGGGCTGCACACTGATGTGCCAAACTCACCACCTCCTCACTCACGCAGGGTCACACATGCAGTCACCCCGGACACACTCTCAAGTCACATGGTGCACAGCGGCCTCAGAGTCACATGGTCCCATGTAGTGGCACACAGGCAAGCACACACACACACAGGGTCACACACAAGCGCACACGGTCACATGGCCACACACAGTCACATGGACCCACACAGGCTCACACTCCTGCAGGTCACACTTGCTCTGCCACCCCATGCTGCTGGCACTCCCGTCCCCCTCTCCTGCATGCTGACAGTTGTCCTTGAACTTGGGCACCCTTACACAAAGAGCCTCCCCCTGCCTCCCACACCTTGGGCGTCCCTTGCTCACAGCCTCCCTGCTTCCTCTCCCCGACCCAGGCTTCAGGGAAGAGACTGCTGCTGCCTCTGCTGGCCCTCTGCTCTGACAGGTGGGCGGCCCTGTTGGACCCCCTGCCTACTCCCTAGAGCTCCCTGCATTCCCCAGCTAACCCTAGCAGGTGTCCTGGTGCAGTCAAGGAAGAGGAGAGGGTGGCGAGGCGGCCCTGGTCTCTTGAGTGTAGGTCTGTGTGTGCCGGCATGGCTGGGTCCCGTCATGGCAGCGTCCATGCGGCTGTGTCTGTCCCAGCATGGGTCAGGGTGTGGGTCCATCTGTGCGTTCGGGTACCTCAGTTCCTGATCCTCTTCCCCATCCTCTGTCCAACGTCGACACTCTCCCTGCCCAGCCTTGGCCTCTGTGTTCCCCTTCCTCCCCTCTACTATCCAGGCTCCAGCCACAGACTCTTGCCGTTTCTGGTTCCCTTCAGTCTGTTTCCCCGGGCCCTGCCCTCCGCCCCCACACTCTGGCCCTCCACCGCTTCCAGCAAAGCCCCAGGCCCCGCGCCCTGGTCTCAGACCAGCGCTCACCTTTATCGTGCAGTGGCGCGCCGAGGTCGCTGCGGGTGCGTCCGTAGGCGCTCTCCAGGTCGGCCGAAGAGAACGCGTCAAGTTTGACCTTCTTGACCAGGAAGGACCTGGGCATGATTCCTGCGGGGCTCCGGCGCTGTGGGCCTGCGGAGCCGGGGCTTGGGGGGGCTGCGGCGGCAGGGCCCCGTCACCATCCGAGGAGCGGCGGAGGCAGCGCGGGTCCCCACTCTGGCCTTTGGATGCTGCCGCGCGAGTGGTGTCCTCTCTCCTTGCTGCCCTGCGTCTCCTCCGTTGCCCCTCCGGATCCCTCTTCTTCCTCCTTCCTTCAATCCTTCTTTCCTTCCTTCCTTCAATCCCTCCTTCCTTCTCTCCTCTCCTCTTCCTTCCTTCCCTCCTCTGGTCCCGGCTTCCCAGCCCGCAGTGCCGCCCCTGGACAGGCGGGGGAGGAGGCTGGGGGGGCGGAGAGGGGGGGAGCGGCTCCGTCCCGGGCCTGGAGGCTGCGAGTGGGTGCAGGGCTGGCCCGGCTCGGTGGCCCCCTTCCCCTCCCACCCCCCGCCGCCGCGGCGGAGCCTCAGTCAGCGGCCCCCCATGCCCCCGGGGGCGGCGGCGCCGGGCCCGGAGAACGCGGTGGCAGCGGCAGCGCCGGCAGCTTCAGCACCGCGGCCAGCGCCGGCCTGGGCAGCACCGCGGCCAGCGCCCGGGCGCGCTCAACCGGCGCGGGCGGAGAGGGGCGGTCCGCGGGGGTTTGGCCGCCGGGTAGGGGTCCTCGGCGGGGGTCTCTGGGAGGCTTGCTTTATTGTTCTGCAGCCGGAGCGAGCGGCAGTGGCGACGGCGGCGGTGGCGGCGGCGGCGGCGGCGGGCGGGGGGCGGGGGTCCTGGGGGGAGGGGTGCGCAGGGAGGGCGGGCCGAGGGAGGGAGGGAGGGAGGGGCAGGGGCTCCGGGGGCGGGGCTCGGCGCTTGGACTGCTCCTGGGCCCGGCCTCCAGAGCCCGCAGCCGCCTCTGCCTGCGGCCCGGCCCAGCCTCTGGCTTTTAAAGCCCAGGAGCTGGGGGAGGGGGAGGGAGGTGGGGGTGAGGCCGGCGGAAATGGCTGCGCTGGGCCGAGCCCCGGCCTGGGTCTCCTGGGAGGGGTCCCGGGGATGCCTTAGCCTGCGCGAGTGGGGAATTCCCCCGCGCGGCTCGGGGAACCGCGGCCCGGCAGCCAGCAGCATTGTCGGGCGTGTGGGGAGAAATGGAGCCAGGCCTGGGACCCAAGCGCCCCGGACTCGGGGTCTTCTGGGGAGGAACGCAGGGAGGACGCCAGTCCCGCCTGCCTTGCTCGGGGCCTGGGGCGCGGGATCTGCGGGGGCGGGCGGGGGAGGCGGGAGCCGAAGGAGCAAGTGCTGAGGCAGCGAAAGCGCAGCGCGCGCCCTGTGCCGCAGTGGCTCCCGCCGCTCGGTCACCCCGGCTGACCCCGTGCACGCTGAAGGGGCCTACCCGCCCCCGCCTCTCTCCCCCTGGGCGGGTGTGCGGCGCAGCGGCGTCGCTGCGAGCCGGGTGTGGAGCTGGAGAGGGGCTGTCACGACCCTGCTCCAGAAATTCTGCTGCTTTGGGGGTTTTCCGCCCTTCCGCGCGGCTGCAGCTCCCCACGGCAGCCCCGCAACCAGGCGGATAACCCTTTCCTCGGCCGCCCGCCCAGCGTTTGCAGCCCCCATGACGTCAGGCTCAGCGGCCAATGGCGGGGCGCCGGGCGCGGGGGCTCCGGGGCTCCGGGCCGCACAATGGCCGCGCGCGGGTGCCTCTGTCCCCAATTAGGGCCTGGCGCCGCCATTGTCCCCTCACCCGCCCCGCCCGGTGGTCCGGGTCTACGGGCTCCGAGCGCGCTCCCACGCGCCCCGCTGCCGCTGGGGACCAAGGTCGCGGGGGCGGCCCTGGGGAGCGTCCGGGCGCGAGTGTGCCGGGAGCGCGTGCGATACTGGAGCGCGCTCGTTGCGGCGCAAAATGACCTTGCGCGGGGCGGACCCGCGGACAGCGGCTGGGAGCGCGCGGCGGGCGGGCCCCGGGGAAGAAGGCCTGCGGGGGCGCGCTGCACTTGCTGAGCTCAGCGCCCCGCCCCCGGCCGCCCGGCCCCGCGCGGAGCCCGGGTGGGTGTGACCCGGCCCGCCCGCGCGGGGCGTGCGGCGGAGACCACGGACCCGCTTTGTGCCAGCCGCCCCGGCCCCGGCAGCGGCGGGACATTCATCTTGCGTGGCAGGCGCTCCCGAGGGGTGGGGGCGGGGCGCGGCCGCCCCCTTATCTCCGAGCGGCAGCCGGCTAGGCTCGCGGTGGGGGCGGGGGCGGGGGCGGGATCCCCCTCGGCCGCGCCGCGCGGGTCCTGGCTCCCTCCCAGGGGGGGCCGGGCCAAGGCACAGCCGGAGGCGCGGGGCCAATTAACATTTTGATTGCGGGACTGGGGGGCCATCTGGACCGAGGCCTAATTACCCGGCAGACCCTCGGGGCGCCGGCGGGACGTGCCAGGCGCGATCCCCTCATCACCCAGCGCTCACCGCCTCCTCCCGGACCCTGTCCCCGCCCTCAACTCTGTCCTTCGACTCCATCCTTGGCCTCCTCCGTTCGTCCTAGTATTCTTGCCTCTCTGTCCCCACCCTCCGGGTCCTCCGACCCCCAACTCTGTCCCCTTCCCCCATTCTTCCGTTCGTCTGCCCTGTCCCCCCACCCCCCGTTTCTGTCCTCTGCTCCTCCCACTTCGTCCCTTCTCCCCGCGCCATTCCTGTCGCCCTGCACTCACCCCGTTTCCTTGTCCCTCCATCCACCCTCTCAGCCCCTTCCTCTCGTGCCTCTGTGCATATACCTGCCTCTCTGTGTCAAGCTCCTCGCCCCTTTTGCCCCCGGTCCCCTTGACGGAAGAAGCATCACAGCGGCACACATGTGTCCCGTGGCCAGGCGTTCCCGCGGGAACCATTGGGGCGGCCCTTGCTCCCGCTCGGGTGGAGCCCGCAGCCCCCCGGGACCCCTGGCGGGGAGGGACAGCTGGGTCCAGGCCTTGGCCATCAGTCTGCACCGACCGGGGTGCGGAGAGCACATGCGACCCGGGCGCAATTACTTGGGCTTCCTCGCCCCGCCCCCCCACCAGCATCCTGATCCCCCCCTTCCCCCTCACCCCCAGCGTCAGGAGGTCGCTGTGGTGCCCCAGTCCTGGGCCCCAGCTAGGAGAGGCTGGAGGAGGACAGTGGACGATTCTCACGCTTTGGAAGTGTCAGCCCTCCTGCATGGGAGGCCTCCCCGAGTCTCTTACTGAGAGCTGGGGCCTTGGGAGGCTTTGTTGCAGGAGAGGAGATGGTCAGGGTCCCCAGGCAAGGCTGCCTGGGTCCCCAGCCAATTAAAGTCGTGGTCCCCCTAGCCACTGTCTGCAGAGCCCCTCTTGGGGAGTCTCTTCCTGCCGCCCTGATGCAAGCCCCAGTTCTGCCCCCTTGTCCCTTCGGGTGGGTGCAGTGTTGGCTCTGAACCCTCTGTGCCCTCTGCTGCTGGCCGCACCTCTCCCTGCCCCTCCCAGGCCCCATGTTGTGGAAAGGTCAGCCATAAGGGTCAGGGGTCCCCACTCTTGTGTCTCCAGCACCCCACCCTCAGCAAAGCCAGAGCCCCTGGTGTGCCCACCCTCAGATCCTGCAGTTGCATTCTCACCCACCCCTGCCCTATTGAGGCTCCAACCCAGGAAATCAGTGGACAGCCCAGATCCGAGGGTCCACCCTGCTGGACAGAAGCGATGGGCAGATAATAGGGTGTTGAATGGAGGTGACAGGTATGGGATGCAGTTACTGGTGGTGATGGAGCACAGTTGGATTAGAAGATGAGGACATTGCCTTGGAGAAGAGATCAAGGCTTGGAGGGGACAGGCAGTCTGCAGTGGTTCATCCACGAGAACATTAGACCACCAGGAATTCAGGCAGCGATGGGTGGGGGCGAAGCCATAGTGAGAGCTGCTGCTGGGTGGTTGGTGGCCGATGACACGTGCTCCAGCTGGGACGCTCAAGGAGAGGAGGGAATTGGGGTCTGCAGGCCTCAGCCAGGAGCACAGGAGTATTTGGGGGAGAGAGAAAGCAGCCCCCAGAGAGGACTGTGGGGAGGGACAGCATGGAAGGAGGGCCCTCAGCAGGGAGGATGTGGGGTCGCTGGGGATGGAGCCCCTGGGGAAGGTTTCAGGATGGGGGGTGGGTCTGTATTCCAAAATGGCTCTGGTGGGGTTGGGGGGTAGGCATGGGGACAAGGGCGTGAAGAGTGGCCCAGAAAAGCCAGTGGGCAGACTTGGTCCCTGCTGGGCAGGAGCTTTGGAGGATCCACAGGAGCAAGGTTGCAGCACAACTGGAAATGTGCGTGTGAAAACGAGAAGCAGAGAGCAAGGGCAAGTGTCAGTGCCAGAAAACACCTGCACTAAACATAACAACAGGTTAACATTCTGATTGTCGGGAGAAATAACTGGTATAAATGAACTTTTTACAGAACAAAGATGCTGAGACTCCAAAGGGCTTAGCAGGTGATTGACTACAGAAGAAATAAGAGATCTTATTAGGAATCACACACATGCTGGCTGGGTGCAGTGGCTCATCTGTAATCCCAGCACTTTGGGAGGCCAAAACGGGTGGATCACTTGAGGTCAGGAGTTCGAGACCAGCCTGGCCAACGTGGTGAAACCCCGTCTCTACTAAAAATACAAAAATTAGCTGGGCGTGGTGGCGCACACACCTGTAATCCCAGCTACTTGGGAGGCTGAAGCAGGAGAATTGCTTGAACCCAGGAGGCAGAAGTTCCAGTGAGCTGAGATTGTACCCTTGCACTCCATTGCACTCCAGCCTGGGCAACAGAGCTAGACTCTGTCTTTAAAAAAAAAAAAAAGGAATCAAAGACATGCAAATTAAAGGACAAAATGCAAATTTCAGGGTTTTTTCTTGTTTTATTACAGAAAATATGAAATATGCACAGATGTGCAGAGAGCCAGTTAATGCAGGTTCCCCTCTTGCCCAATAAGCACCTTGGGTGCTTGCCCAATAAGCAGCCTATGGGTGGCCGGGCGCCTGTAATCCCAGCACTTTGGGAGGCTGAGGCGGGCAGATCATGAGGTCAAGAGATAGAGACCATCCTGACTAACACGGTGAAACCCCGTCTCTACTAAAAATACAAAAGAAAATTAGCCAGGCGTCGTGGTGGGTGCCTGTAGTCCCAGCTACTCAGGAGGCTGAGGCAGGAGAATGGCGTGAACCCAGGAGGTGGAGCTTGCAGTGAGCCAAGATCGCGCCACTGCACTCCAGCCTGGGAGACAGAGTGAGACTCCATCTGAAAAACAAAAAACAAAAAACAACAAAAAAAACAGCCTATAGGCGTCTTGCTTCCTCCCCGACTCCCTCATCATTTTGAAGCAAATCCCAGACATGGCATCACAAAACGCCATCTTTGGCAGGGCGCAGTGGCTCACACCTGTAAACCCGACACTCTGGGGGGCTGAGGTGGGTGGATCACTTGAAGTCAGGAGTTTGAGACCAGCCTGGCCAACATGGTGAAACCCCGTCTCTACTAAAAATACAAAAATTGGCTGGGCATGGTGGCTCATGCCTGTAATCTCAGCACTTTGGGAGGCCAAGGTGGGCGGATCACCTGAGGTCAGGGGTTCGAGACCAGCCTGGCCAACATGGAGAAACCTCATCTCTACTAAAAATACAAAAAATTAGCCAGGCGTGGTGGCAAGCGCCTGTAATCCCAGCTACTTGGGAGGCTGAGGCAGGAGAATCGTTTGAACCAGAGTGGCAGAGGTTGCAGTGAGCTGAAACTGCACCACTGCACTCCAGCCTGGGCAACAGAACGAGACTCTGCCTCAGCAACAACAACAACAAATCATATATATATATATATATATATATATATATATATAAAATATATATATATATATAAATATATATACACACACACAAATTAGCCAGGTGTAGCTGGGTGTGGTGCTCATGCCTGCAATCCCAGCACTTTGGGAGGCCAAGGCAGATGGATCAGGAGATCAGGAGTTCAAGACCAGCCTGGCCAACATGGTGAAACCATGTCTCTACTAAAAATACAAAAATTAGCCGGGTGTGGTGGCAGGCGCCTGTAATCCCAGCAACTTGGGAGGCTGAGGCAGAGAATTCCTTGAAATCAGGAGGAATTCACTGCAACGGAAGTTGCAGTGAGCCAAGATTGCACCACTGCACTCCAGCCTGGGCAACAGAACGAGACTCTGTCTCAAGAAAAAACAAAAAACAACACAGCCATTTTCTCTTGATAAAGACATGAGCGGTACACATGAGCAAGGGTGGGGGTGCAGCTAAGGAGCTGCAGAGCTGGGCCTCAGGCTCCTACTCGGGCCCAGCCCAGCTTGAGCTGGGGGTGCCTGGAGACAGGATTGGACCCCGCCTCCTTCTTGCTTTCAGCAGGGCAACCCCTCAGTCTCCTGTGTCCCCCTGGCTGCATAGCAGAGAGGCCAGCAGTCCTGAAGTGGCCCAAATCACAACCCCTTCCAAGAGGTCCAACTGCCTGACCTGCTCAGACCTTCAGCTTTAGGCAGGGGTCACTTAATTTCTCTAAACTGGAGATATAATTTTCTTTTTTTTTTTTCTTTTCTTTTCTTTTTTTTTTTTTTTTGAGACAGAGTCTTGCTCTTGCCCAGGCTGGAGCACAGTGGTGCAATCTCGGCTCACTGCAAGCTCCGCCTCCCGGGTTCACACCATTCTCCTGCCTCAGCTTCCTGAGTAGCTGGGACTACAGGCGCCCACCACTACGCCCGGCTAATTTTTTTGTATTTTTAGTAGAGACGGAGTTTCACCGTGTTAGCCAGGATGATCTCGATCTCCTGACCTTGTGATCCGCCCGCCTTGGCCTCCCAAGGTGCTGGGATTACAGGCGTGAGCCACTGCGCCCGGCCAACTGAAGATACAATTTTCATATGTAAAATATCTTAAATGTAGAATTCCATCAGCTTTAAAAACACATATTCTCTTGTAACCCACTCACCTACAGAGACACAGGATACTTCCATGCCCTACAGGATGGTCCTTCGGGGCAGGTATAAAGTTATAAAGGAGACATTGAGAAGAGACTAGGGGAACCTGAGAGAGGCCTGGGAGGAGGCAGAGACGGGGGATGTGAGGAGGAAAGAGGTGGGGGAGGAAGAGGCAGGGGCGGAGGAGGTGACTCCAGAGGAGGGGGAGGAAAGGGCTTCCACCAGAGGGCAGCCGGGCCCCACCTAAGCACTGCAAGCATTCCTGGCAGCTGGGTTCACTTCTTTCCTAGCAGGGTGATATGAGGAGGGCTCTGGAAGTGGCCAGGGGGCACTGACCTGCCTGCACAGTGGAGGCCCAGTGTCGACGGCCTCCTATGCAGCCTCCTAATTCCTGATGCAACATGAGCCTCCCCACCTTCACCTTCCTGGACCTGCCCGTGGTGTGGCTTCCTGCTGTCCCAGCTGCTGGGAGTCTTGTCACCAGCAGCCTTGAGGGATGGCTGCAGCTGCAGAGCCCCTCGCCCAGGGCCACACCCTCCTAGGGGTGGCCACACCTGGTGACTGATGGAGGCCCTGGCATTCCTGCCTGAGGCAGGACAACCTTGATGGGCGATCTCGGCTCAGGCCTTTGGGGGCCAGCAGGGGCTGTTGCTCCTGGGTGGCCATCACTCCTCCCTCGGCCTCATCTGACCTCCTCGCCCTCCCTCCACAGACGTCCATCCCTAGGGCAGTCTTGTAAATGTCCTAAAGCTCCAAACTCAGGCTCAGAGTCCCTTCCCAGAGCTTTATTCTGCTCCCTCCAATAGAATGTGATCTTTCCAGCCAAGTTCACACTCCTGTCCCCACTTCCACCCCGTAGCCCCCATGCTCCCCTACCCCAGGTTCCCTGAAGGCATTTGGGCCTGATGGTCCTCTCCACACTCTCCTGTTGGCTGAAAAGTCCCTGGGGACAGTGCCTCTGCAACAACCGTTTCTACTCCTCACCCTGGCCCAGCCGTCCTGGGCTTCTTCTCATGCCTGTTCACCCTGCAGGGGGGCCCAAGGCTCCTTCCAGAAACCCCATCATCTCCTTGCCCTCTCCCACCCTCAGCTCCTCTACCCTGGTACTCTCACTCCAACACCTCAAACTTAGTAGAGCCTTCAGCCCCACCACGTCTCTCTGCCTATGGCCGCTGCTCTCATGGAGCCCCAGGAATTGTTCCTCCGGGCATAGCTCTTGAGGTGCCCCCTCCGATATTGACCTGGGTCCGGCTGTGGGCATCAGCAAGATTGGTGCAAACCAAGGCTGTGACCACGCACACCGTGGGGTGACTCCAGAGCTCTCGCTCACTTTGGGATGCCTGCAGCTACGGCTGGCAAGAGCTCCGACGGGGCTGTTGAGGACAGGCCACGCAGAGCGTTTCTGTGGGACAAGTGCTACAGATGGTCCAGCCCCAGCAGACCTCCCAGCCAAATGCAGTCACACAAGTAACCCCAGCTACAATGCTTGGGGTAGAACTGCCCCATGGAGCCAGTCAGCCTGAACGATTGGATAAATAATAAGTTGCTACTGGCTGGGCACGGTGGCTCACGCCTGTTATCCCAGCACTGTGGGAGGCCGAGGCGGACAGATCACCTAAGGTCAGGCATTCAAGAGCAGCCTGGCCAATATGGTGAAACCCTGTCTCTACTAAAACATACAAAAATTAGGCCAGGTGCAAGTGGCTCACACCTGTAATCCCAGCACTTTGGGAGGCTGAGGTGGGCAGATCACCTGAGGTTGGGAGTTTGAGACCAGCCTGACCAACATGGTGAAGCCCTGTCTCTACTAAAAATACAAAATTAGCCGGACGTGGTAGTGCATGCCTGTAGTCCCAGCTACTTGGGAGGCTGAGGCAGAAGAATCACTTGAACCTGGGGGGCGGAGGTTGCGGCGAGCCAAGATGGCCACTGCACTCCAGCCTGGGCAACAAGAGCGAAACTCCATCTCAAAAAAAAAAAAAAAAAAAAAAAAAATTAGCCGGGCACAGTGGCTCACACCTGTAATCCCAGAACTTTGGGAGGCTGAGGGAGGTGGATCACCTGAGATCAGGAGTTCGAGACCAGCCTGGCCAACATAGTGAAACCCCATCTCTACAAAAATACAAAAAAATTAGCTGGACGTGGTGGTGGATGCCTATAATCCCAGCTACTAGGGAGGCTGAGGCAGAAGAATCGCTTGAGCCCGGAAGGCAGAGGTCTCAGTGAACCAAGATCGTGCCATTGCATTCCAGCCTGGGCAACAAGAGCAAAACTCTGTCTCAAAAACAAAACAAAATAAAAATTAGCGGGGCATGGTGGCACATGCCTGTAATCACAGCTACTTGGGAGGCTGAGGCAGGAGAATCGCTTGAACCAGGAAGGCGGAGGTTGCAGTGAGCCAAGATCACACCACTGTGCTCCAGCCTGGGTGACAGAGCAAGACTCCATCTCAAAAAGAAAAAAAAGTTGCTACTAGCGTCTACATTTTACACAGCAGATAGGTGACTGAAATAGAAGTTGGCAGCTGGAAGCGGGGTGCTGCTGGACCAAATACCTAAAATCAGTGGCACTGGCTCCAGGACTGGGTGGCATGGCAAGCAGAGGCCTGAGGAGACTGTCAACAGAGACTGGGAATGAAGGAGCCCAAGAGGAGGATGGAGGAAGATGAGCCGTTGTCAGCAGGAGTCCAGAGAGGCGTTGCCACAGCAACCTGGAGACACAGCTGCACCTGATGCTGGGTTCTGGGCCACGAGATGCAGGCAAAAATGTGGAGGGGCCTGGTATGGGATGAAATGCCCAGCCACCAAATAAGAATGTGTTGAAGCCCTAATCCACAGTGTCTCAGAATATCTCAGAATATGACAATATTGGGAAATAGGCCCATTGCATGCAGATTTAATTAGCTCAAGTGATGGTGGCGTAGGGTGGCCTTTTTTTTTTTTTTTTTAAAGACAGGGTCAGCCAGGCGAGGTGGCTCACGCCTATAATCCTAGCACTTTGGGAGGCCGAGGTGGGCAGATCACCTGAGGTCAGGAGTTCGAGACCAGCCTGGTCAACATAGTGAAACCTCGTCTCTACTAAAAATATAGAATTAGCCAGGCGTGGTGGCTCATGCCTGTACTGTAATCCCAGCTACTCAGGAGGCTGAGGCAGGAGAAATGCATGAACTCAGGAGGCGGAGGTTGCAGTGAGCCAAGATCACACCATCGCACTCCAGCCTGGGCAACAAGAGAGAAACTCCATCTCAAAAAAAAACAAAAACAAAAAGGCTGGGCTTGGTGGCTCACGCCTGGAATCCCAGCACTCTGGGAAGCCAAGGCAGGTGGATCACAAGGTCAGGAGATCAAGACCATCCTGGCTAACACGGTGAAACCCCGTCTCTACTAAAAATACAAAAAAAATTAGCTGGGCGTGGTGGCGGGCGCCTGTAGTCCCAGCTACTCGGGAAGCTGAGGCAGGAGAATGGCGTGAACCCGGAAGGTGGAGCTTGCAGTGAGCCGAGATCACGCCACTGCACTCCAGCCTGGGCGATAGAGTGGGACTCCATCTCAAAAAAAAAAAAAAAAAAAAAAAACAGGGTCTCATCCTGTTGTCCAGGCTGGAGTGCAGTGGTACAATCACAGCTCACTGCAGCCTTGACCTCTTGGGCTCAAGTGACCCTGCCACCTCAGCCACAGGTGCATGTCACTGTATCCAGCTAATTTTAAAAAAGTTGGCTGGGCATGGTGGCTCACGCCTGTAATCCCAGCACTTTGGGAGGCCGAGGCAGGCAGATCACTTGAGGTCAGGAGTTCAAGACCAGCCTGGGCAACATGGTGAAACTCTGTCTCTACTAAAAAAAAAAAAAAATACAAAAATTAGCCCAGCCTGGTAATGCATGCCTGTAATCCCAGCTACTGGGGAGACTGAGGCAGGAGAATCACTTGAACCCAGGAGGTGGAGATTGCAGTGAACTGGGATCACACCCAGCACCCACCAGCCTGGGTAACAGATTGAGACTCCGTCTCAAAAAAAAAAAATTTTTTTTTTTTTGTAGAGACGAGGTATCACCATGTTGCCCAGGCTGGGCTTGAACTCCTGGGCTCAAGGGAGCCTCCTGCCTTGTCCTGTCAAAGTGCTGGGATTACAGTTGTGAGCCACTGAGCCCCGCCTGTCTTCCATGCCTATGGTTCCTTTGTCACAGTTAAGACACCAACATTGGGCTGGGCGTGGTGGCTCACGCCTGTCATCCCAGCACTTTGGGAGGCCGAGGCGGGTGGATCCCCTGAGGTCAGGAGTTTGTGACCAGACTGGCCAACATGGTGAAACCCCATCTCTGCTAAAAATATAAAAAAACTAGCATGGTGGTGGGCACCTGAAATCCCAGCTACTTGGGAGGCTGAGGCAGAATTGCTTGAACTCAGGAGACGGAGGTTGCAATGAGCTGACACAGCACCACTGCACTCCAGTCTCAGTGACACAGTAAGACTCCGTCGCAAAAAAAAAAAAAAAAGAAAAAAAAAAGAAACCAACCTTGATATGTTACTGCTAACTCCAGGCTTTATTTGGATTTCACTAGTTTTTCCATCTACATCCTCTATCTGTTACAGAAATCAATTCAAGATACGACTTTGCATTTAGCTATCACGTCTCTTTAGTCTGTGGTCTGTGACAATTTATCAGTCTTTCCCTGTTTTTCATGATCTTCACAGTTTTGAGGAGCACTACTCAATTTTATAGATTGAATGAGTGTTTGGTAAAATGTCCCTCAGTTGGGGTTTGTCTGATGTGCTCTCGTGATGAGGGGTTGGGGTGTGGGGAGGAGACCACGGAGGCGATGTGGTCTTCTCATTACATCATCGCAGGGCTCATGTGACGTCACTGTGACATCACTGGTGAGGCTGACCTCAGTCACCTGGTTAACATGGCATCTGCCAGATTCTTCCGCTGTCAAGTTACTATTTTTCTTTTCTTTTCTTTTCTTTTTTTTTTGAGACGGAGTCTTGCTCTGTCCCCCAGGCTGGAGTGCAGTGGTGTAATCTCGGCTCACTGCAACCTCTGCCTTCCGGGTTCAAGCGATTCTCCTCCCTCAGCCTCCTGAGTAGCTGTGATTACAGGCAACTGCCACCATGCCCGGCTAATTTTCTATTTTTAGTAGAGACGGGGTTTCGCCATGTTGGCCAGGCTGGTCTCGAACTCCCGACCTTGTGATCCACCTGCCTCAGCCCCCCAAACTGCTGGGATTATAGGCGTGAGCCACCACACCTAGCCCTTTTTTCTTTTCTTTTCTTTTCTTTTTTTGAGACAGAGTTTCGCTCTTGTTGCCAAGGTTGGAGTGCAGTGGCGTGATCTGGGCTCACTGCAACCTCCACCTCCTGGGTTCAAGCGATTCTACTGCCTCAGCCTCTCGAGTGGCTGGGATTACAGGAGCCCACCACCTCGCCCAGCTAATTTTTGTATTTTTAGTAGAGATGGGGTTTCACCATGTTGGCCAAGCTGGTCTCGAACTCCTGAGCTCAGGTGATCCGCCCACCTCGATCCCCTAAAGTGCTGGGATTACAGGCATGAGCCACCAGGCCCGGCCACCTACCCTTGTTTGACCCAACTAACTGCCTACTCCACACCTGCATCTAAGCAGCAAACCTTTGCTATAGAAAAACCACCACATCCACTGACCCTTCACATGCATGACACACATCTCAACTGAGCACCCCACATTGCCTGACAATCTTACTATCCTTTCCCTCCCTGGGAAGACTATTTCACGCCTCGTCTTTTTGACTTAAAACCTGCTAATCCCCTCCACCTTCAAAGCTAATAACCTTTTTTTTTTTTTTTGAGACAGAGTCTCGCTCTGTCGCCCAGGCTGGAGTGTAGTGGCGCCATCTTGGCTCACCGCAAGCTCCGCCTCCTGGGTTCACGCCATTCTCCTGCCTCAGCCTCCCAAGTAGCTGGGACTACAGGTGCCCACCACCACGCCCGGCTAATTTTTTTTTGTATTTTTAGTAGAGACGGGGTTTCACCGTGTTAGCCAGGATCTCCTGACCTTGTGATCCTCCCGCCTTGGCCTCCCAAAGTGCTGGGATTACAGGCGTGAGCCACTGTACCCGGCCAACCATTTTTTTTTTTAAGAGATGGGGTGTCACTATGCTGTCTAGCGTGGTCTCAAACTCCTGGGCTCAAGCGATTCTCTTGCCTCAGCCCAGCCTCCCAAGTAGTTGAGACTACAGGTGTGCAGAACCGCATCTGGCTAATTTTTGTATTTTCTGTAGAGACAAGGTTCACCATGTTACCCAGGCTGGTCTTGAACTCCTGGGTTCAAGCAGTCCACCTGCTTTAGCCTCCCAAAGTGCTAGCATCACAGGTGCAAGCCACAACGTTCAGCCTAATAATCTTATTAGTTAGAATCACACTTGCCAGCAACTGTTAGAAAACTCCAAATAGGCTGGGTGCAGTGGCTCATGCCTATAATCCTAACACTTTAGGAGGCCAAGGAAGGTGGATCAAATAGGCCGGGCACGGTGGCTCACACCTGTCATCCCAGCACTTTAGGAGGCCGAGGCAGGCAGATCACGAGGTCAGGAGTTTGAGACCAGCCTGGCCAGCATGGTGAAACTCTGTCTCTACTGAAAATACAAAAATTAGCCAGGCATGGTGGCGGGCACCTGTAATCCCAGCTATTTGGGACGCTGAGGCAGGAGAATCACTTGGAACAGGAAGGCAGAGGTTGCAGTGAGCTGAGATCATACCACTGCACTCCAGCCTGGGCAAAAGAGGGAAACTCCATCTCAACAACAACAACAAATGTAAATTACAGTGGCTTAAACTGGAAATTTGTCTCTTTCACATAAATAGAGTCCATTAGAAGCCATGCAGGACTAGTAGGGCAACTCTACACTCATAGAGCTCCCTAATTCTATCGGTTTGTTTGTTTGTTTTGAGACAGAGTAATTCCAGCACTTTGGGAGGCCAAGGCGGGTGGATCACCTGAGGTCAGGAGTTCAAGACCAGCCTGGCCCCAACATGGTGAAACCCCGTCTCTACTAAAAATACAAAAATTAGCCGGGTATGATGGCACATGCCTGTAATCCCAGGTACTCGGGAGGCTGAGGCAGGAGAATTACTTGAGCTCAGGAAGCAGAGGTTGCAGCGAGCCGAGATCGCCACTGCGCTGCAGCCTGGGTGACAGAGCAAGACTCGGTCTCAATAAATAAATAAATAAATAAAATCTCTATTGGGCCATGCGCACCTGCACACCAACAAGCAAGACCTTCCTCCTGCAAGCTGCCCCCTGGTTTCTCTGCCCATGACAGTGAAACTTGCTGTGTGAGCTTTACTCTCCTCTTCTTTCCACCCTCTCTCCCTCCCTCCTCCCCTCCCCAGTTCTGTGCTGCTGAGGCCCCTTCTTGAGGCTGTTCCTGCAGGGGCGTTCGTGCCTCTTATGAGTCCCCATCTTACTCAACATGAGTTCCTTCTCCCTCTGTTTGGGTCCTCTTCCCCCGTGGCCCCTTGTCTGCCTCTGTGTCTGATGCCGGAGCTCCATCCTTGGCCCTACTCCTGTTCTCCCCCATCTTCTGCGTTGCCAGAGACATCTCATCTAGTGCTTTAGCTTTAGGGACCTCCCAGGGCATGATGGTTTCAGGTCTGTGCTTCCCCCTTTCCTTTCTCCCCAGGGCCTTTCTGCCTTTTCAAAATCTCCCCCACAAGGTCCTGTAAGCTCCTCAGGCCTTGTCTAATTCAGAACTCCTGACTGCCAACCCCTCTCCCCATAGCCACCAGCCCCAGTACCCAGGCCAGAAACTCTGGACTCCCCTGAGTCACTTTTCTTCCCAGCCCACTTCCCGCCCAGCAGCAAATCCCCTCCACAGAGCCAGAGCTCAGAACTGCCTGTGGTCCTTGCTCCTCTCTGTTCCCCTCTGCCCCTCCAGCTCCCTTTCCTCCGTGCACAATTCCTGCAGCCTCCTGGCCTTTCCCCACCACTCCCTCCCTGGGTCTTAGTGCATCTCTGCTTACAGCTCTCCAGCAGATTCCCATGGCACACAGGACTAAAGCTCTGAGCTATGGCCTCCAAGGACGCTGCCTGCCCTTCCCACCTCATCTCAGGCCTCTTTCTCCCTTGTCCTCTCTACTCTGACCAGCCCAATCCCCTTGCAGCTTCTCCAGCACACCCAGCTCAGTCCTATATCACGCCCTTGTGTTGTGTGTACTCTTTGCCCAGGATGCCCTTCTCCCAAAGCTCCCCAGCCAGAGGGACCCTGCCCCTCCAACCACTCTTCATTCTGGGTCCCTCTTAGATCACCAGCTCCAGGGAGGAGGGACTTTGCCTGCCTGAGTGAAACAGAGCCCTCAACCCAAACCTAAGTTTGGTGCTGCCACTGTAGGACACCTTGAGCCCCATCTTCCGGGGAGTGGGGGTCCCTGCACTTGTGCTGTTAATAACAATTGCTCCCAGGGATTACCTAAAGCCACTTCAGTAGCCCCCAGATCCTGCCCCAGAGATGGGCCAGGGTGCCTGTGTGCCCAGTGAGTTTTGAGCAGCCTTGGGATTGGGGGTCAAGTAGAGACTCTAAGTCATGGTTCCAGGCAGAACTGGCTTCATGAGCCTGCAACCTGGGCAGTCACACAGGGCCCCAGGCTCAGAAAGGCCCCATACTTGGGTTTTTGTTGCTGTTGTTGTTGTTGTTGTCGTTTTGGGACAGAGTCTCACTCTGTCACCCAGGCTGGAGCGCAATGGCTCAATCTCCGCTCACCGCAACCTCCGCCTCCCAGGTTCAAGCGATTCTATTCCTTCAGCCTCCCAAGTAGCTGAGATTGCAGGCATGCATCACCACGCCCAGCTAATTTTATATTTTTAGTAGAGACAGGGTTTCACCATATTGGTCGGGCTGGTCTTGAACTCCTGACCTCAGATGATCCCCCCGCCTCGGCCTCCCAAAGTGCTGGGATGACAGGCGTGAGCCACCATGCCCAGTCTATCTTGAAATTCTTAATAACTTTATTTTTATTTGTATTGTTTATTTTATTAGAGGCTGGGGTCTCACTATGTTGTCCAGGCTAGCCTTGAACTCCTGGGTTTAAGCTGTCCTCCCACCTCAGCCTCCTGAGCAGCCGAGACTACAGGTATACACCACTGCACCCCACTTATTAACTTCCTAACAATGGGCTCCAAATTTCCATTTGGCATGGAGCCCTGCAAATTATGTAGCTGTTCCTGGTTGCAGGGACGTTCAGCTGATAATGCCTGAAGATCCGGAGAGCCAGGTGCTGCTTTCCCTGGGACCCCATGGCCCACAGCCTTCTCGGCTTCCATAACAGCCCCCAGCACTCAGGAGGCCTCAGGTGCTGCAGTGAGAGCTGGGGGATCCACTGGACAGGAGAGTGTGGGCCTGGGGTTCCAGCGGGCACGGCAAGTGGGTGTCAGGGGCGCGGGCCTGGGGTTCCAGTGGGCACGGCGAGCAGGTGTCACGGGCACGGGCCTGGGGTTCCAGCGAGCATGGCGAGTGGGTGTCAGGGCACTGCACATCCTCCCTCCTAGTAGGCCCTGCACCCTGGCCCAGGACTCTCGTGCCCACCCCCTTGGAGGCAAGCAGCAGCAGCTTTGTGGGTACTGGGGCAAGCATGCACCCCAGGCACAGGGCTTGTTCTCTGGCCGCACCCCACCCCATTGCTGGTTGGAGTAGCAGCAGGCACCGGGTCCAGAATGGGCCAGATTCTGACTCCTGGATTCCACACATTGGTCAGCACCTCTGAAGTCAGGTAGGACAAGTTAAGTGCCGCTGGCTAAGAGGGGACGGAGTTCCCAGCCTCTCTAGTGATGGGCCGAACCTCAGAGGCCTGGCTATATGCCATCCCTTGCTCTCAGCTGTTCCTGTCTTCCAACACAAGCTGTGGGGTTTGCTTCAGTCAGCTGGAAAGCACAGGCTCTCTGAGGTCCTAGGAGTGCGCAACAGTGGAAGACCTAGGCACCAGAGGGCCTCCCCTGCCCCCTAAAATCATCCGTGTGGAAGCTGAGGCAGCTTTATTGAAAGGAAGGCCAGTGAGTGGGACTCACATTTGATCTGCCCCAGAGTGGGGCTGGGAGGTTACCGAGAACACAGTCCCGAGGTGGGGGAGGCCCTCAGAGTCACACCTCCAGGCTGGACTGAGAGGAGCTGGGCTTGTGACCCATGGGGCTCTTGCGCACCACAGTGCCAGCGCCAGGGGGTGGCCAGTGGCGAACCACGTGCCGGTAGGAGGTGGCCAGGTAGTCGAAGTAGTTGATGTTGAGTTTCCGGGCGATGTAACGGCCCAAGTATTCCATTTGCTGTGGGAGCAGGTGGCGCTCAACTGGGGCCGGGACAGGACAGACCCGAGTCGCCGTCCAGGCGTCTCCTTCCCCTACCAGGCCGCATCCCCAGTCCTGCCTGAAGCCCCGGCGCCCTCTCCACGGCCCCCAGCACCGAAGACCGTGTTGTATTTACCCTCTGCGTGCGGAAACGGCCCCACCCAAAGACCTTAAACAGTGATCGGTGTCATCATGTCCTGAGGAGGGCGCGTGTCTGGGCGGGACCCACCTCGTAGTGCTCCGACAGCTGCACCAGCACCAGGGGCTCCAACCTGTGGCCGCCGAGGACCAGCTGGAAGAAGCACCTTCCGTAGGCTGCGGGGAGAGCGGACTTAGCCAGCCTGGCCGCCCCTCCGACCTCCCAAGCTGCCTCCCCGTCCCTGGCCCACCCTCCTGGCCCGTTACCGTCGGAGCTGAGCGCCAGGCGCACGTAGACCAGATGCAAGGGGCCCTGGCACACGGTGCGGCCCTGGATGGAGAAGTGGTACACGCCGCGCGTATGGTTCAGCACCAGGCGGCGCCGCGGCAGCGACGAGATCACGAGCCACAGGCCCACGCCCACGCCGTACACGAGGAAGACCCAGGTCTCTTGCTTCTGCACCTGCGGGCGCCACGGGGAGCGTCTGAGCGGCGCGGGGCCGGCCCTCAGGGGAGGAGGGCGGTGGGGGTCGGGCCCAGGGGCTCACACCTCTCTCAGGGAGCTGAAGCTGACCAGGACCACGCTGATGATGAAGAGCAGCATCCCCTTCCACAGTGTGTCCAGGTAGTATTCGAGCACGAAGACTGGAGGAGGCGCGGCGCGTGAGGACGCCCCGGCCCTGCCCGCAGCCGGGGGTGGCGGTGCCAAGGCTTGGCCCGGACTAGCTGGGTCCGCGCAGGGCTCGCGGAGGCGGTGTCTCGCCTGCGGCCTCTCCGTCCCCCGGAGCACCGGCCGGCCCCACCCAGGGCCCTGGCCCTGCCTCTGCCCGCCTGGCTCCGCCCCATTCAGGCCTCGGGCCCGTCTCCCTCCTCCCCCGCCCCGCCCTTCCCTGCCCCGCCCCGCCCAGCCCAGCCTCGCGCGCACCGTTTGGCTCCTGCTGCATGAATGGGTAGAAGCTATTGTTCTTGAGGCGCCTGGCCAGGTGGCGCTCCGGGCAGGTGAGTCCTAGGGACCAGAGCTGGAAGCGCCAGCCGATGGAGGTCGTGGGCAGGCTGCCGGCCCGGCCCTTAGGCATCTGAGTCAGGCAGAGGTGGTCAGCCTGGCCGCTCGTCCGCTGCCGCCGCCCACTGCCCACAGCGGCACTCCTACCTCGGTGAGCAAATTCTCCAGGGCTGCAGACCCAGGAAGGAGCAAGGAGCTCACAGGCGACCGACAGGGCAGCGAGGCCAGGGAGCGGCCCAGGGTGGACCGCGGATGGGTTCTAGAAGTTCTGGGCAGGTTCTAGAAGGGGCTGCTCTGTTGACCACCTCTTAGGGAGTCCAGGGTGAGGTCCTGCGGTGGACATTAACTTCTTGGCCAGTCCATCCACTGGAGGCCCCCTGTATGGCCTGTTCACAGTCCCCATGTGAAGGGTGGATGGGTGGACACCCCAGGCCTGAGCTGGAGAGAAATTTGCAGGCGGCGACCCCTCAGTGAGCCCCACAGCTGGGCAGGGCCCCACCCCCTCCCACCCCCCACCCCCATGCAACCACAGACAAGCTCACCAGTGTCCCCGAGGACGGAACACACACACTGGACCCAGCAGTGGGCAGGCAAAGGCATGGCCACCTGCAGGCTCAAGAGCCCATGGGACCACCCTGACCCCACAACACACAGGCTCTGGGCCGGCTGTAGCCCCAGTGGCTCCATCAGGTATAACCTGTTGCCCAACCCTACCCTGAGAACCACACACACAGAACTCCTAAAAACGTTTTATTTTAACAAAATGCTCAAATATCTGAAATTGGGCAAAGGTGGAGGGTGGGCAAGCTGGCTGAGGTGTCCCAGGTCTGTGGCTGCCTAGCTGGGTGAGGGGCTGGTGAGCAGCTGCTCCAGACACCACTGGACTTCCTCCAGGCCCCGGTAGGCCCGCTTCAGACCCCGGGGAAGGCAGCGGCAGGACTCCAGGTTGAGGTAGAGCAGGCCCGGGCAGCTGCTGATCACAGAGCTGTGGGGAGGGCAGACCACAGGAAGTTGAGCTGTTGCCTCAGAAGGGCTGGGCCAGGCTAGGGAGCTGTGCCTGCTGGTGTTCCACACCTGGCTCTGCCACCCATAGCCACCAAGGCCAAGCCCAGTTCCCCTGGTGTCCACAGGCCCACCCCACGCAGGGGCTTGGACAGTATGCATGCCCCTCTGACCCCTGGAGGTCTCAGGCCAGGCAGAACACAACTTCCAGGCCCCAGGCAGACACGGTGACAGCCACACTGGCTCCAGGGACTGGGGTAGGGGATGCTGACCTGACAGTGCTTGGTGTGACCCGGGTGCCCCTGAGGTTAAGAGAGCACAGGGCTGGGTGTGAGCCCCCAGGGGTGCTTAAGAAGGCAGCCAGGGCCTGCTCCAGGTCCTTCTCACTGAACCCCTGGCCACTCAAGTCCAGTTCTCGCAGTGTATGGCACCACTTCTGGGTCAAAAAGGGGCTGCCCTCCTTGGCTAGAGTCAGCCGGTCTGACGTGCCATACAGGCCCAGATGAAGCTGCTCCAGCTCTGCAGTGAGAGGAGTGAGCATAAGCTACAAGATGACAAGGGCCCCCACACCTCACCCGCCCAGCCACCACCCAGGCCGCTGACCCTGGCACGGCGACAAGGGCCCCCACACCTCACCCGCCCGGCCACCACCCAGGACCGCTGACCCTGGCACGGCACAAGGGCCCCCACACCTCACGTGCCTGGCCACAACCCAGAACCACTGACCCCGACATGGCAGATCCTGAAGGCCAGCCGGCGTGATGCGCGCACAGCCACGAAGATCCAGTAAGCGCAGGTTGGGAGAGCCGTGGAGTAGGCGGCCCAGGACCTCGTTGCTCACAAAGTTGCAGGTTGAGCTCGCCAGGCAGAGCTCCTCCAGGCTAGGGAAGCCTGGTCCGGGAGCCACACCTCGTCCCGGAGGCTTGGGCAGCCACATCAGGTTCAGCAGCCGCAGCACCTGGGGGCAAGGCCCAGGCTGTAGATGGGGGAGGGTGTGACAGGTGGGAGAGGCAGGGCGCCAGGTACCTGGAGCTGAGGGCAGCCTTTCTGCAGAGCCTCGACAGGCAGCTGAAGGGGAATGCTATTACGGTTGATGCCGGTGCTCACCTCCAGGACCTGGAGCTGGGGGCAGCAGCTGCCCTGCAGAGATGGGGGGAGGGAGTGGGTCACAGGGTCAGTGGGCTGGCAGTCCCCAGCTCAGCATCTGCCTCTGCTCCCGCCAATGCCAACTTACCAGCAGTGCGCCCAGGATGGCTGTCGTCTGGGAGCTGTAGGTCAGCCACAACTTGCGCATTCGGGACCCTGCCTCCTCCAAGAAGCTCACCACAGCTGTAGACTCCACCTGGGGCCCCAATACAAGAGCACCTGTCACCCCGGCCTGGGTTTTTTCAGGGCCCCTTGGGACACAGGGCTCACCATGGAGTGCTGTAGGTCCAGGCTATGGAGCTGGCAGCAGGCTTTGGCTAGCATGACCAGAGCGTCAGCAGTCACACCGTGGCAGCCGGAGAGCTTGAGGAAAGTGAGCCGAGGACAGCACTCACCTACCAGCTGCAGGGAGACAGAGGGGCAGCTGGGGTTGGGAGAGGACAGGCTAAGATCCACAAGGGAAACAGACAAGTGGCTGGTGCCAACCCCACTCTACCGCCTTAGCTGTGACCTCCTTTCTGCCCATGCCAGGCCTACTTGGGTGTCCCCGCCTCTGATAACCTCCCTGCTGGAGGAAACAGCAGGAAAAGAGAACCAGGCAGGCAGGCAGACATCCCCACGGAGCAGCGTTGGGCCCCCAAGGTGCCTGACCCACTTCCTAGAGTACTGAACAGTCCCAGAGTTGTCACAGCTGATGTGCAGGACAGTCTGGAGCTCTCACCTTCAACACGGGGTGTACCTGAGACTTCCAGTGGATGAGGGTCAGCCTCTGGAGCTGTGAAAACCTGGGCCGACAGCAGAGGCAGAGCTGCACTCATGTTCCCACACGAGTCCTTCCCACCCAACACCTTGGTGCAGGGAGACAGAAGGAGCCTGGAGCCAGAGGTAAGGAAGAGAGGGAACCCCTCACCGATTGGGCATAAGCCACTCCAGGGAAGCAAGGAGCTTCTTCTCCGCCTTGACCCCTCCCTTGGCAGGCCGGCCGACCAGCGGGGACGACAGGGTCACGGTGTGCCAGAGCGCGGGTTGGGAAGCGGCCTCCTGCCAGCGGCGGCACACGCGCGCAGCCCTGGGAGGACAGCGTGCTGAGGGTGCCGGCCCCTCCGTAGGCGATGCCCCCCTCTCGCAGCGCAGTAGACACCCCGGCTCAAAGCCGGGCTCCTGGGACTCCAACTGGGCGCCTAAGGGGCTGCGCTCTCGGACTGAGGGGTGCGCGCTCCGATGCTTTCGCCCTCCGCCCCCGCCCGGGCCACCGCTCGGACCACGTCTGGCCCAAGCCGCTACGCTCGGCGGCGGGCCCGGCACCAGCGTTACCTGCCCAGGAAGGGCATGGGGCCGTCCGCCGCCACCAACAACCCGAAAATCTGCACCAGGATTTCCAAGGGAATGCGGTCTCCCCAGCCCGCGTCGGGCCTTTCCTCGGGCGTGGGCGTGGGTGCCGGTGCGGGTGCGGGTGCGGGCGCGGCCGCCGACTCGGGCCTGAGCCTGGCCTTGGGTTTGGCCGCGGCGCTGGGGCCCGGGGGCGGCTGCCGGGGAGTGCGGCGGGAAGCGCGCCGCTGTGCGCGGGGCCGGGCGGGGCCGGGTTCGGACAGCACCAGCAGCATGCTGTCGGACTGCAGCAGGTGGTACCCCGAGCCCCTCGGCGCCAGCCGATCCCACCACCAGTCCTCGGCCGAGCGGGGCCGCGGCGCTGCCCGGGCTCTGCGTCGGACCTGCCGGGAGGCTGGGGCAGCCATGACCACCGACGGCGCTCGGGGAAGCACCAGGGAGCGGAACGGGCGAGGTTTATAGACCGACAACCCCCCCAGTTCCTCTCAATGCCCGCCCGCCGACCAGCTTCCGGGGCGGGACTTCCGGTCGTGGGCCATGCCGGGGGCGGGCCCGGAGCCACCACGGGTGAGTCGGGTCGTGGCTGCTGCCGGGTCCTGCGCGCTCTGGACTGAGGTGGCGTCCCTGGGCCGGCCGGCGGTGTCCTGGTGTGGCGGGAAGCCGGCACTGGAGCGGGAGCGCACTGGGCGCGGGACCGGGAGGCGCAGGGACCGGACGGCTCCCGAGTCGCCCACCTGACGGTACCGAGAGGGCGGCGCCCCTCCGAGCGGAGCCGTCCCGGCCACTCCCCTGGGATCTGACTTGGCTCTTGCGGTCGCGGGCACCATGAAGCCCTGGGGCGTGCGTGGCTCCTCCTGGTAGGCGCCCTTTCCCGGCGTCCGGCTTGGGGTGGTGGTGGCGGTGACTCCAGCCCCGCCTCTCCCTGGAGAGGAGGGCTCCACTCGCTCCTTCGGCCTCCTCCCCTGGGGCCGCAGCGACTCGGGCCGGCTTCCTGCTTCCCTGCCTGCCGGCGGTCCCGACGCTGGCGGGCGGTGCTGCTGGGTACGTTTTAGCCAATCCTCCCCATCTGCGCTCCTGCCCGGGGCTCCCCCGGTTCCCCTGGTCTCACCCTGTTCTGACTCCGGCTCTGCATCCTATCTGTTTCTCTGTTTCTTTCAAGCTAGAAGAGGTCTTCAGTTCCCAGGAGAGCCAAAGCGTGTCTGGCCCTAGGTGGGAAAAGAACTGGCTGTGACCTTTGCCCTGACCTGGAAGGGCCCAGCCTTGGGCTGAATGGCAGCACCCACGCCCGCCCGTCCGGTGCTGACCCACCTGCTGGTGGCTCTTTTCGGCATGGGCTCCTGGGCTGCCGTCAATGGGATCTGGGTGGAGCTACCTGTGGTGGTCAAAGAGCTTCCAGAGGGTGAGTGGGAGGAGGTGCAGGTGTGCCCAAGACTTCTGGGCTGCGGTCAGTGGGATCTGGGTGGAGCTACCTGTGGTGGTCAGAGAGCTTTCAGAGGGTGAGTGGGAGGAGGTGCAGGTGTGCCCAGGAAGGTGGGCTTTGGCACTCTTCTTCACTTGGGCATCATGCCCCTGACATGGCCTCCCCCCTTCCCTGCAGGTTGGAGCCTCCCCTCTTATGTCTCTGTGCTTGTGGCTCTGGGGAACCTGGGTCTGCTGGTGGTGACCCTCTGGAGGAGGCTGGCCCCAGGAAAGGACGAGCAGGTCCCCATCCGGGTGGTGCAGGTGCTGGGCATGGTGGGCACAGCCCTGCTGGCCTCTCTGTGGCACCATGTGGCCCCAGTGGCAGGACAGTTGCATTCCGTGGCCTTCCTAGCACTGGCCTTTGTGCTGGCACTGGCATGCTGTGCCTCGAATGTCACTTTCCTGCCCTTCCTGAGCCACCTGCCACCTCGCTTCTTACGGTCATTCTTCCTGGGTCAAGGCCTGAGTGCCCTGCTGCCCTGCGTGCTGGCCCTAGTGCAGGGTGTGGGCCGCCTCGAGTGCCCGCCAGCCCCCATCAACGGCACCCCTGGCCCCCCACTCGACTTCCTTGAGCGTTTTCCTGCCAGCACTTTCTTCTGGGCACTGACTGCCCTTCTGGTTGCTTCAGCTGCTGCCTTCCAGGGTCTTCTGCTGCTGTTGCCGCCACCACCATCTGTACCCACAGGAGACTTAGGATCAGGCCTCCAGGTGGGAGCCCCAGGAACAGAGGAAGAGGTGGAAGAGTCCTCACCACTGCAAGAGCCACCAAGTCAGGCAGCAGGCACCACCCCTGGTCCAGACCCTAAGGCCTATCAGCTTCTCTCAGCCCGCAGTGCCTGCCTGCTGGGCCTGTTGGCCGCCACCAACGCGCTGACCAATGGCGTGCTGCCTGCCGTGCAGAGCTTTTCCTGCTTACCCTACGGGCATCTGGCCTACCACCTGGCTGTGGTGCTGGGCAGTGCTGCCAATCCCCTGGCCTGCTTCCTGGCCATGGGTGTGCTGTGCAGGTACACAAGGACCCCCAGCCCCTGTGCGGGTGGAAACTCAGGGCTAGGAGCCAGGTCCTGGCGCAGTCAGCCCTGACATTCTGCTCACTCACTGCAGGTCCTTGGCAGGGCTGGGCGGCCTCTCTCTGCTGGGCGTGCTCTGTGGGGGCTACCTGATGGCGCTGGCAGTCCTGAGCCCCTGCCCGCCCCTGGTGGGCACCTCGGCAGGGGTGGTCCTCGTGGTGAGCACAGGGGGACATGAAGTGGGGTGGGGGGGCGTTGCCCTGGAGCAGGCACATCTCACGCTCAGCTGGTGCTGTGTCCCCCTCAGGTGCTGTCGTGGGTGCTGTGTCTTGGCGTGTTCTCCTACGTGAAGGTGGCAGCCAGCTCCCTGCTGCATGGCGGGGGCCAGCTGGCATTGCTGGCAGCCGGCGTGGCCATCCAGGTGGGCTCTCTGCTCGGCGCTGTTGCTATGTTCCCCCTGACCAGCATCTATCACGTGTTCCACAGCAGAAAGGACTGTGCAGACCCCTGTGACTCCTGAGCCTGGGCAGGTGGGGACCCCGCTCCCCAACACCTGTCTTTCCCTCAATGCTGCCACCATGCCTGAGTGCCTGCAGCCCAGGAGGCCCGCGCACTGGTACACTCGTGGACACCTACACACTCCATAGGAGACCCTGGCTCTCCAGGGCGGGCAAGGGCAAGGAGCAGGCTTGGAGCCAGGGACCGGTGGGGGCTGTAGGGTAAGCCCCTGAGCCTGGGACCTACACGTGGTTTGTGTAATAAAACGTTTTTATTTAATGAGTTGGCATTAATTCTTTGAGCACATCTCTCTGTGTGGATGCTTCCCTGAACTAGAGCCATGGCCTGGCCTGTTTAACAGGCTGCCTCTCCCCAGGCCCTGGGCAGGTCCTTACCCACCGCAGGCTGGTCTCACGGGTTGTACAGTCATGCTCTCTGAGCCCAGACTACCCCACATTGCTTCTTGGATCTGCCCTGGGCTCTCTGGGCCCACACGAGCTACCAGCTTCGGTGGTTAGAGGAGTAGAGGAGCCTCTTCCCGGCAAGGCTACTGCTCCACGAGCACCTCTCAAGGGCTGAGGGTCAGTCAGATGGGGCTGTGATGTGCCGAGCCCCCTGTCCACCCTTAGCCCTGGAGTGACTGTTTGCCTGGTAGCTTCCCAGGAGTATCCTGCTAGGGATTTACACCAAGGGGTTGGTGTGCAGGCACCGGGGTACTCAGTGAAGGGGACTCAGAAGAGACAGAGTTTAAGGTTTTAGCCCATCGGGACTGTTTGGCCTGAGCATTACCCCACTCCCCTGAGCCTCCACCCTCTCAGTGACAGCTCCTCCTGCAATCAGACCCCCAAAGGCCCCAAACTCTTTCTTCAGGCAGACTTGGATACAGCTGTCTTCTCCCTGGGCTGCTGGCACACTGCCCCTGGCCCTGAGCAGCCTGGGCCTGTATGTGTTGGCATCTGCAGGGAGCAGGAGCTCAGCACTGACCATGGTCTATCCTGGGCTGGGTGGTTCTTGGGCTCCCACAAAAAGAGCTGGAGCTGCAATGGAACTAACTGAGAGGAGCCCCTGAGCCTGGGAGCAAGGATCTGGAAGAAAGTGCTGGGAGAGACCACGCCAAGGTAGGAGCCTGGCTTTCTTCACCTCGTGGGCCGCCACCCCAGGGAGGCAGGACACCGAACTGTGACCAGTATGACGGGCCTGGCAGCAAGGCCCATTCTCCCAGGCAAGAGGCCCCACTTCTGCAGAAGGGCCCCTGCAGCTGCAGGGAGCGTGCAGGCACTGGGGGTGGTGGGTCTGTTCCTGCTGCCCAAGCTCTGTCTGCGACGGTTCCGCTCTCCAGAGGCCCTTTCTGATTGTCCTTGAGTTGGCCTGCACACAGGCCTTTGAAGGCCTGGTCTTCCTCCCCACTTCTGCTCCCTCCTGTCTTGGCAGGACCATCAGAGGAGGAAGGAACCCCCGTGACCCGGAAAGTCTCTGGTCTGGGCCCCATCAAACATCAGGGGGCAGGCCAGCTCCCAGGGGGGCTCAGGACCACCCAACTCTGAGCGCAGAGGCCACTGCCAGCTCCAGCCTTCCAGGATGCTGCCGCCTGAGGCTGGGCCCCTGCCCAGCTGACCCGGCTGCTTCCCTTTGGGGGTTGCAGGTACTGAGGGTTCTAGGGGGTGGGGGCTGAAGGTTGAGTGTGAGCTTCAGAAGTCGCCTGGTAAAAGAAAGCTTCTGAGGGAGGATGAGGACAAGGATGGGACAAGGTGGGTGGTTTGGTGGCATGGCTATGGGCAACAGGGCTCCTGGTCTCATGCTTGCCCCCTTCCCCTCATCGCTCTGCCACCACCCCCATCAGCACCGGTGCTTGGGGCCTGCCCTCTCCTGTCCACCCTGGGCTGCAGGCTTGGTGGAGCCACCTCCCAGCTTCTTCTATCTTCCCTCCCATAGGCCAGCGATCAAAGGCATCCATGGAGGCTCTGCTCTGTGCCACACATGAGCCACACTCCCCCAGGCCACAGAGGAGCAAGGTGCACAAGCCTGAGTGAGGAATCCGCTGCCTTTTGAAGTCTCTGTGAGCTTCCTGCCCATGCCCAGTAGGAACTGGGGCAGGGGTCAGAATCATAATGGCAGGAAGGTGCCTCAGGGCCAAGGCCTTGAGCACTGCTCACTTACGGTTTCCCGGGGCTGAGTCCAGGGCCAAAGCTGGGCCCCTGGGAGGCAGGATAGCCCACCACGCAGGGCCTGCTGGGGCGAGGATGCCCACCACCACCAGCTGCCCAGCAAGTGGCCAGAGGCTCTGAAGCGCGAAACCCTGCCCAAGAGGAATTTGGAGGAGACTCCACCCTCCACCGGAAGGCAGGAATGGAGCCGGACCTGACGCCCCCCACTGTCCCCAGAGGGTGGTCCCCTGAGTAGGAGCAAAGCCTGCAACTCACTGTTCCTTGTCCCTCCACAAGGAAAGGTCTCCTGGGCTCCTCAACAGCAGAGAAGGGGCCAAGTGCAGTAGCTCATGCGTGTAATCCCAGCACTTTGGGAGGCCGAGGCGGGTGGACCACCTGAGGTCAGTAGTTCGAGACCAGCCTGGCAAGCATGGCAAAACCCCGTCTCTACTAAAAATACAAAAATGTGCCAGGCGTGGTAGCAGGTGTCTGTAATCCCAGCTACTTGGGAGGCTGAGGCAGGAGAATTGCTTGAACCTGGGAGGCAGATGTTGCAGTGAGCCGAGATCGCGCCATTGCACTCCAGCCTGGGCAACAAGAGCGAAACTGCATCTCAAAAAAAGAAAAAAACCAGCAGTGAAGGGCCAGCCAGGCCATGGCCACCACGTGCAGCCGCCTCTCCCAGGTATGTGGTCATCCCATCTGATGCTGATCCTCTGTGTGTGGGGACAAGCCTCGCTGGCTGTGATTGAGCAGCTGACCTAAGAGCCTTCCCATCCTTCAGTTCTGTAGTTCTCCACCCAGCTTAATCCCTAGATGGGTGCAGGTGACTACGGGGTTAAGGAACAGTTGCACCCCTTGATTTTTTTTTTTTTTTTTTTTTGGGACGGAGTCTCGCTCTTTCGCCCAGGCCGGAGTGCAGTGGCGCTATCTTGGCTCACTGCAAGCTCTGCCTCCTGGGTTCACGCCATTCTCCTGCATCAGCCTCCTGAGTAGCTGGGACTACAGGCGCCCACCACCACGCCTGGCTTTTTTTTGTATTTTTAGTAGAGATGGGGTTTCACCGTGTTAGCCAGGCTGGTCTCGATCTCCTGACCTTGTGATCCGCCCGCCTTGGCCTCCCAAAGTTCTGGGATTACAGGCGTGAGACACTGTGCCCGGTCTTGTTTGTCTTTTAGAGGTAGGGTCTCATTCTGTTGCCCAGGCCTGAGGCTCAAGTGAGGTCGAGGACTCAAAGGATCTTTTTTTTTTTTTTTTTGAGACTGAGTCTCGCTCTGTCACCAGGCTGGAGTGCAATGGCACGATCTCAGCTCACTGCAACCTCCGCCTCCCGGGTTCAAGCGATTCTCCTGCCTCAGCCTCCCAAGTAGCCGGGATTACAGGTGCCCACCACCACGCCCAGCTAATTTTTGTATTTTTAGTAGAGACGGGATTTCACCATGTTGGCCAGGCTGGTCTCGAACTCCTGACCTCAGGTGATCCGCCCACCTCGGCCTCCCACAGTGCTGAGATGACAGGTGTGAGCCATGGCGCCTGGCCCAAGATGGTTTTAGATATGAGAAAACATCCTGATAGAAACTGAAACCCTTAGCCGGGCGCGGTGGCTCACACCTGTCATCTCAGCACTTTGGGAGGCCGAGGTGGGCGGATCACCTGAGTTAAGGAGTTCGAGACCAGCTTGGCCAACATGGTGAAACCCCGTCTCTACTAAAAATACAAAAATTAACTGGGCGTGGTGGCGCGCGCCTGTAATCCCAGCTACTCGGGAGGCTGAGGCAGGAGAATCGCTTGAACCCGGGAGGTGGAGGTTGCAGTGAGCTGAGATTGCACCACTGCACTCCAGCCTAGGCTATGACAGAGCAAGACTCTCTCAAAAAAAAAAAAAAATTTGAGCCTGGGCAACATAGTGAGATCCCATATCTACCAAAAAATTAAAAATTGGCTGGGCATGGTGGTGAGAGCCTACAGTCCCACTTACTCGGGAGGCTGAGGTAGGAGGATCACTTGAGCCCAAGAGGTCTAGGCTGCAGTGAGCCTTGATTGTACCACCGGACTTCAGCCTGGGTAACAGAGCGAGAGTCTGTCTCTAAATAAAATAAATACATGATTTTGGAGATTCCCCAGAGATTTGTCCTTTCACCTCCTGCCCTTGATTCTCAGAGGCTCTTACTGAGCCTCCTCAGTTTTCATGGCAACGTAGGTATTTGCATGGTGTCTTGTGGGCGGAGGATTACCTAGGTGCCGAGGCAAGAGACTGAAGGCAGAAACTGTTTCAGTATAATAAAGAAAATAGTTAGAATAAGAATAGTCATAATACAAATTAGATATAGAGATGACCATGGACAATTATCAATCATTATTATAAGCATTATTAATCATTAGCTTTTACCATTACCCTTAGTTGCATTACTAACAAAACGTAGGAATAACTGGCGGGTACAGGGTCAGGTGCTGAAGGGACATGGTGAGAAGTGACCTAGAAGGCAAGAGGTGAGCCCTCTGTCACGCCCGCATAAGGGCTGCTTGAGGGCTCCTTGGTCAAGCCCTAACGCCAGTGTCTGGGAAGTCACCCGTTGCTTAGTAGACTGCGAAAGGGAGTCTCCTTTCCTTGGAGGAGTCAGGGAACACTCTGCTCCACCAGCTTCTTGTGGAAGGCTGGATATTATCCAGGCTTGCCCGCAATCATCCGGAGGCCTAAACCCCTCCCTGTGGTGCTTCAATGTTCACGCTCCTTGTCCACTTTCATGCTCCTCCTGTACTCCTAGTTCCTCTTTGAAGTTTGTAGTAGATAGCGGTAGAAGAAATAGTGAAAGTCTTAAAGTCTTTGATCTTTCTTGTAAGTCCATACAAGAAAACGCTGACGTTTGCTGCCTTCTCTCTCTGCTTCGGCTACCTAAGAGGGAAGGGCCCCCTGTCCTATGATCATGTGACTTGCTTCACCTTGTCAATCACTTACAAGATTCACCTTCCTTATCCTGCCCCCCTTGTCTTGTATGCAATAAATATCAGCACGCCCAGCCATTCGGGGCCACTACCAGTCTCTGCGTCTTGATGGTAGTGGTCCCCTGGGCCCAGCTGTTTTCTCTTTATCTCTTTGTCTTGTGTCTTTATTTACTACAATCTCTCGTCTGTGCACATGGGGACAACACCCACTTAGCCCCGTAGGGCTGGACCCTACAGTGTCTTAGTTCGTTTTGTGCTGCTATAATGCCACAGACTGGGTAATTGATAATAAACTGGGATTTATTGGTTCTGGAGATGTGGAGGTCCAAGAGGGAGGGGCCACATCTCATGAGGACCTTCCTGCTGCCACATAACATGCCAGGAGGCATTATGTGGCTGGACAGAAAGGGGCCAAGCTCATCCTTTTATAAGGAATCAATTCCCGAAATAATGGCATTAATCCCTTCATGAGGGCAAAGCCCTCAAGACCTAATCACCTCTTAAAGGTCTCACCTCTGGCCGGGTGTGGTGGCTCACGACTGTAATCCCAGCACTTTGGGAGGTGGAGGAGGGCGGATCACTAGGTCAGGAGTTCAAGACCAGCCTGACCAACATGGAGAAACCCCGTCTCTCTAAATATACAAAATTTGCCAGGCGTGGTGGCACATGCCTGTAATCCCAGCTATTCAGGAGGCTGAGGTGGGAGAATTGTTTGAACCTGGGAGGCAGAGGTTGCGATGAGCCAAGATCGCACCATTGCACTCCAGCCTGGGATGACAGAGCGAGATTCCATCTCAGAAAAAAATAAAAAGGTCCCACCTCCAATACTGCCACACTGGGGATCAGGTTTGCAATCCATGAACTCTGGGGGATACTTTCAAACCACAGCACATAGATTCAGTTAAGAGACTCTTCTCCTTTTACAGAAGACAATTGGATGAATTGGTTAGGTCACCAAGGCCTTGTCCAGGTTGTCATATGGAGAGTTCTGCTCTTTCACTGGGGATGACCAGCCGCTGCTGCGGACCTTGGGTTGCTGTTATGAAGGAGTGCCTGCAAATCCTCCTGAGGGTGCAGACCCCAGGCCTTGCAGGTGACCAGGAAGGTGATTTCCTGGCAGGCCCAGGAACATAGAAATTGACCCAAATTATAGGTATTGCGTTTCTTGCCTCTGCAAAGAAGCAAACAATACAGGTCCACTCTGATATTTCTTTCTTTTCTTTGAGACTGTTTCACTTTTGTCACCCAGGCTGGAGTCCAATGGTGTGATCTCAGATCACTGCAACCTCTGCCTCCTGGGTTCAAGTGATTCTTCTGCCTCAGCCTCCCGAGTAGCTGAAATTACAGGTGTCTGCCACTACCCCCAGCTAATTTTTGTTTTGTTTTGTTTTTTCGAGATGGAGTCTCACTCTGTCACTCAGGCTGGCACAGTGGTGCAATCTTGGCTCACTGCAACCTCCACCTTCCAGGTTCAAGTGATTCTCCTGCCTCAGCCACGAGTAGCTGGGACTACAGGCACGTGCTACCATGCACACCTAATTTTTTTTTTTTTTTTTTGTATTTTTAGTAGAGACGGGGTTTCACCATGTTAGCCAAGATGGTCTCGATCTCTGGACCTCGTGATCCGCCCGCCTCGGCCTCCCAAAGTGCTGGGATTACAGGCGTGAGCCACCACGCCTGGCAATTTTTGTATTTTTAGTAGAGACAGAGTTTCACCATGTTGATCAGGCTGGTTGCGAACTCCTGACCTCAAGTGATCCACCTGCCTCAGCCTCCCAAAGTGCTGGGATTACAGGTGTGAGCCACGGCACCCAGCCCCAATCTGATGTTTCTTATGAAAACTTCCAGCAAAGCAAACGTAAGGTGGCCTATATGGGATATTTGCACTGTTTCTGCACCTATGTAAATAATTGGACCACACTTGCTGACACCAGCTTCATTTTATGGCCCAGTGTGATTTATTTTTTATTTTATTTAATTTTAATTTAATTTTATTTTATTTTATTTTGAGACAAGGTCTCACTTTTTTACCCAGGCTGGAGTGCAATGGCTCAATCTCGGCTCACTGCAACCTCCACCTCCTGAGCTCAAGCAATTCTCCCGCCTCAGCCTCCCGAGTAGCTGGGATTACAGGCATGAGCCACCATGCCTGGCTAATTTTGTATTTTTAGTAGAGACAGGGTTTTTCCATGTTGGTTAGGCTGGTCTGGAACTCCCAACTTCAGGTGATCTGCCTGCCTCGGCCTCCCAAAGTGCTGGAATTACAGGCATGAGCCACTGTGGTCAGTTTTGTTTTGTTTTGTTTTGTTTTGTTTGAGATGGAGTTTTGCTCTGTCGCCCAGGCTGGAGTGCAGTGGCGAGATCTCGGTTCTCTGCAAGCTCTGCCTCCCGGGTTCAAGTGATTCTCTTGCCTCAGCCTCCCAAGTAGCTGGAACTACAAGCATGCGCCACCATGCCCAGTTAATTTTGTGTTTTTAGTAGAGACGGGGTTTCGCCATGTTGGCCAGGCTGGTCTTGAACTCCTGACCTCAGGACCTGCCTGGGCCTCCCAAAGTGTTGGCATTACAGGCCTGAGCCACCACACCCAGCTAAATTAATTAGTTAAATGAACCTTTGACACACTGTCCTCATTTCCTAGGGCTGCCAGAACAAATTACCACAAAGTTAGTGACTTAAAATTGATGAACAATTTTATTCTCAGTCACTTTGCAAGCCAGGGACCTCCAGCCGACGATGCCCCACCTGGGCCTCGCTGGGCCACAATACCTGCTGCAGAGACAACTCGCCCACTCACCCCACCCGGGCCGAGTCTGGCTTGCGCACTTGTTCCCAAGTTCTTGTCCTGCACCCACAAACAATGGGGATACACTGGCAATCGAAGAGTGAGGGTGGAGATTTTATTGAGTGATACAATAGGTGGGGGGTTTATTGAGTGATAAAACAGTTTTCAACAGAGAGGAGACGTGGGGGTGGTCCCCCTACTTAAAGGCAGGAAAGTCCCCTCAATGTGGCTGAGTCCAGGGCTTTTATGGGCTCAGTATTGGGGAGGGGCAGGTCATAGGTAGTATTAGAGAAGGCAACATTCAACTGGTTAAAAGCATTATTCAGGCTGGGTGTTGTGGCTCATGCCTGTAATCTCAACACTTTGGGAGGCTGAGGCAGGCAGATCATCATCTGAGCTCAGGAGTTTGGGACCAGCCTGGGCAACATGGTGAAATCTTATCTCTACTAAAATACAAAAAATATCTGGGTGTGGTGGCGTTCATGTTCGCCTGTAATCCCAGCTACTGGGGAGGCTGAGGCATGAGAATTGCTTGCACCAGGAGGTAGAGGTTGCAGTCAGCCAGGATCGCGCTACTGCACTCCAGCCTGGGTGACAGAGTGAGGCTCTCTCTCTCAAAATAATAATAATAATAATAATAATAATAATAATAATAAACTAAAAGCATTATTTGGAAAGAACCCATCAGGAAAGGGCAGGCAAACAGGAACAGAAGTTTTCGCTCTGGGTCTCGAGTTTCATCCCAGACCAGCAGTTCTGTCTTCAGGCTTCAGGCTGTCTTTTTGGCTTAGAGGTGTGGTTTCACCAGGGACCCGCCCTATCTGCCTATGCATTTGGCTGCCTCCTGTCGCTATCAACACATCAGGGCTGAGTTCAGTGGCTCTTGCCTATAATCCCAGCGCTTTGGGAGGCTGAGGTGGGGAGGACTGCTTGAGACTAGGACTCAAGCAATCAACACTGTCTCGGGCCGGGCGCGGTGGCTCACGCCTGTCATCCCAGCCCTTTGGGAGGCCGAGGCGGGCGGATCACCTGAGGTCGGGAGTTTGAGACCAGCCTGACCAACATGGAGAAACCCTGTCTCTACTAAAAATACAAAATTAGCCGGGTGTGGTGGTGCATGCCTGTAATCTCAGCTACTTGAGAGACTGAGGCACGAGAATCGCTTGAACCCGGGAGGCGGAGGTTGCGGTGAGCAGAGATCATGCCATTGCACTCCAGCCTGGGCAACAACAGTGAAACTCTGTCTCAAAATAAATAAATAAATAAATAAAAACACTCTCTCTACAGAAAAATTTAAAAATTAGCTAGGTGTGGTGGTGCATGCCTATAGTCCCAGCTACTTGGGAAGCTGAGAAGGGAGGATCCCTTCATCCCAGGATGTCGAGGCTGCTGCAAGCCATGATCGCCTCACTGCACCCCAGTCTGGGCCACAGAGTGAGACCCTGTCTCTTAAAAAAATAAAAATAATAGTGCCAGGGGCTGGGCACGGTGGCTCATGCCTGTAATCCCAGCACTTTGGGAGGCCGAGCGGGCGGATCACGAGGTCAGGAGATCGAGACCATCCTGGCTAACACGGTGAAACTCTGTATTAAAAATACAAAAAAAATTAGCCGGATGTGCTGGCGGGCGCCTGTAGTCCCAGCTACACGGGAGGCTGAGGCAGGAGAATGGCGCGAACCCGGGAGGCGGAGCCTGCAGTGAGCTGAGATTGCGCCAGGTACTCAGGAGACTGAGGCAGGAGAATCGCTTGAACTCGGGAGGAGAAGGTTGCAGTGAGCCAAGATTGCGCCATTGCACTCCAGCCTGGGCAACAGAGTGACACTCGGTCTCAAAAAAATAATAATAATAATAAATAAATAAATAAATAAATAACAGCCAGAAATTTATTCTCTCACAGTTTTAGAAACCAGAAGTCTGAAATTGCAGTGCTGTGTATGTGTAAACAAAACAGACAAACGAAAGCACTGGTCTGAAATCAAGGTGTCAACAGGGTTGGTTCTCTCTGAGGCTCTGAGGAAGAACCTGCCAGTTCTCTTTCCTGCTGTGGAGCTGCTGGCTCCGGGCACCTCAGCCGTGATCGTCTCCCGTCTCTACCTCCACCTTCATGTGTGTGGCCTTTCCCTCTGTGTCCCAAATCTCCCTCTCTCTTCTCCTGTAAGGACACCGGTCATTGGATTCAGGGCCTGCCCTTACCCACAGTGACTTTGTCTAAAGACCCTTGGCTTAATTTCATCTGTAATGATCCCATTTCCAAATAAATTTGCATTCCCAGGCTCTAGGGGTTACGACAGTGTCTTTTTTTTTTTTTTTTTTTTTTTGAGACAGTGTCTTGCTGTGTCACCAGGCTGGAGTGCAATGGCGAGATCTCGGCTCACTGCAACCTCTGCCTCCCGGGTTCAAGTAATTCTCCTGGACTCTCCTGCCTCAGCCTCCTGAGTAGCTGGGACTACAGGCGCCTGCCACCACACCCAGCTAATTTTTTGTATTTTAGTAGAGACAGGGTTTCTCCATGTTGGGCAGGACGGTCTTGATCTCCTGACTTCCTGATCCACCCGCTTCAGCCTCCCAAAGTGCTAGGATTACAGACGTGAGCCACCGTGCCTGGCCTGGACAGTGTTCTTTTGGGGGACAGTGCTCAGCCCAGGAGACATGAAATGAACACGTGCTCATTTTATAGCTATGTGAGAGCCACGCTTCTTAACACCTATTTAACCTTCTCTTTTTTCTTTTTCTTTCTTTCTTTTTTTTTTTTTTTGAGACAGTCTCGCTCTGTCGCCCGGGCTAGAGTGCAATGGCTTGATCTTGGCTCACTGCAACCTCTGCCTCCCGGGTTCAAGCAATTCTCCTGCCTCAGCCTCCTGAGTAGCTGGGATTACAGGCACACACCACCAGGCCCAGCTAATTTTTGTATTTTTAGTAGAGATGGGGTTTCACCATGTTGCCCAGGCTGGTCTCAAACTGACCTCAGGTGATCCGCCCGCCTCGGCCTCCCAAAGTGCTGGGATGACAGGCGCGAGCCACTGTGCCTAGCCCCTTCTTTCTTTAATGACAGTTCTGGAGACCAAAGAGACTGAGAACACAGGGTTTTGGGAACGTGGGAGTTCTGGGAGGTGACGGACAGGCTTGAGAGCGGGCCCGCACTGCAAGGCTAGAGTGAGATGCATTTCTGAGTCTTGGATGGGGCAGGGGCTGTGGGCACTTGGGACCTGGGGAAAGCTTTCACCACATCCCTGGGCCCTGTGGCTCAGCTGTGTGACATCGACTCCCCACCACACCCTCGGGGGCAGGATGTCACGCCCCATCCAGAGCCCTGCAGCCGGGCAGGATCCTAGGCTACAGTGTGTCTCCCGGGATGCTAAAACAGGACAGAGGTCATTCCTTCGTTCATTTTGGGGGTGTTTCCCAAGAGTGGATGGCAGAGTCCTCCACCTGACCCTTCCCACCTGGGGCAGCCATGTCGGTTGGTGGCCAAGCCTCCCTGTGATGGCACTGCCCAGGCCCCTAGGCAAGGCATGGCATATCCCGCCCTGCAGCTCACACTTTGCTCATGTCACGGCACAGATGCCTGGAGGCCTTACTGTGTCAGCCCACATGGCTCTTCTGGACCTGTTCCATTACACAGGAAAGGTTGCCGAGGGAGGCAGATGTTAGCAAATGAGAACACTCCAGAAAGCCCGGCTCCGGGAGGGGCCCCAGGTCCATCTGTGAAGTTCTAGTCTGGGCTTTGGGGATGAGGGACTGAAGACTGGAGGCCAATCCCTGTCCTGCTAGCAAAGTGACGCGGGGCACACAGAATCATTGAGCCCAGCAAACTTGACCTTGGGGATGACAGAGACTTCACAGGAGACACGCCATAACAGAAGGGGCACTAAAGGGCTGAAGGCACCAGCTTTCCCTAGGCAGGGACCACCCCACTGAAGAGATGCCTCTGGGTTCAGTCCCAGTGGGAGGAGCAAGAGGACTGTAGGAAGATGAGGACGAGGAGCCATGTGGGAGGAGGAGGGGCCACTGGTGGGAGGAGGAGGGGCCACTGGTGGGAGGAGGAGAGGCCACTGGTGGGAGGAGGAGGGGGCCACTTGTGGGCAGAGGAGGGGCCACTTGTGGGAGGAGGGGTCACTGGTGGGAGGAGGAGGGGCCACTTGTGGGAGGAGGAGGAGCCACTTGTGGGCGGAGGAGGGGTCACTGGTGGGAGGAGGAGGGGCCACTTCTGAGAGTTGTGAAAAGGCCTTGAGGCCTGAAAACCTCCCACTTTCAGCTACTGTGGCACCCTTAGGCCAAGCTGACTCAGGAGCCCTCGTGGATTCCACAAGGATGGTGTTTTGTTTCATGCTCACAGTGGGGTCTAGGAGGGCTTCCAGGCAGTAAGTGCCAGGACTCATGTTGGCACCCGAGGATCCCTGGCCTGTTCGGAGACGGTGAGGTCAGTCCAGCAGTGGTGAGGTCAGTCTAGTAGCAGTGAGGTCAGTCTAGTAGCGGTGAGGTCGTCAGTCCAGCAGTAGCCTTGCTGGCTGCACGGCATGCCCGGGCCTGGGCCCCTACCCAGCCAGGGCTGTCACAGAGTGAGTAGCAGCAGCCTAGGGCACTGCAGGAGGCTGTGACGTCACTGACGTTCCCATAAGAAGCTAAGTGACAGGGACCAAGGGTGGCTGCAAAGTGAACCCCAGAATCTGAAGCCCTGGCCCTGGGAAGGTCTCCCCATGGGCACGGGAGCTGCTCCAGGACCCCTTTGGCCACTCTCCTGGTTGTCTTCCAGTTCCCAGTCAGGGGCGTCATCTTGGCCCTCACACAGGCAGGTGGTGAGTTGGAGTCCTGAGGTTAAAGAGATTCACGCTAATCACACTAGCACGGAGTGTTAAAGAGAGGCGGATACCGGGCCGTGAGGACCTCAGGAAGCCCTCAGCCCTCCCCGGATTATCCACGTGCTTCTCACAGCAGTCCTTCCGGCAGGTGCCTGCCCGGGGAATGCGCAGTGCGCCGAGGGCGGGACTGGAACCCTCCGCTCTCAGGAGGCGCGGTCCGAGCGCCAAAAGGTAAGCCTCTGGGGGCCGCCAGGGGACGCTGCCTCGCCGCGGAGGCCGGCACGACTCGGGGCGTGGCCTCCAGCCTCGCCCACCGCCCACGGGGCGGGGCTCTCGGCTCCGGCGCGTGCGCACTACGCGCCCTCCCGCAGGGACTGCTGGGCTGCGAGACGCTAAGCGGCGCCGGGCGGGAGAAGAGCGGAGCGGTAGTCGGAGATGTGGCGACCGGTGAGGACTCTCCCGGCCCGGGGCGCCCGAGATCCTGCACACCAGCCCCAGAGACCCGAGACCCGCAGGTCCCCAGACCCCGCCCTAGAGACCCTCGGGGCTTTTTCCCTCTTTTTTTTTTGAGGCAGGGTCTCGCTCTGTCGCCCTGGAGCGCAGTGGCGCGATCTTCGCTCACCGCAGCTTCCGCCTCCCGGACTCAGGCGATCCTCCCGCCTCGGCCCCGCAAGTAGCTGACACCGCAGGCGTGACCGCTCCCGGCTGACTCTGTTTAGCAGAGTCGGGGTCTCGCCGTGTTGCTCAGGCTGGTCTCGAATTCCTGGGCTCTAGCGATCCGCCCGCCTCAGCCTCCCCGAGAGCTGGGATTTCAGGCGGGAGCCGCGCCCGCAGCCCTGACGCCGCCTGCACCGGGAGCCGCAGGGGCCCCTCCGCCCAGCCCGGAGGCGGGTGCCCGGCGCCCCGGAGAGCGCGATCTCCAGAGGGCAGGGGCCCCGCGGGGAAGCCTCTGGCGCCGTTCCCCTCGCGAGGCGGCCTCCCGGGATCACGGACGCCTCCCTGCCCAGCCTGCTGCCCCGAACCTCCTTCGCTCGCCTCCCCGCCGGGCCTCCCCTGCCCTGAGGCGGCGAGCGGACTGGGGCTGCAGGCAGGGCTCTGCTCTGAGCGCCCCTGCGTCGTCTCAGGGGCGCGCCCCCCACGGCTCCGAGGCCCCCTCTCTCAGGCTCTCCGCGTCTCCCCGCTCCCACGTCGCCGCCGGGTCCCGTTGCTCTGTCCCTGCGGTTAGGACTGCGGGGGGGCGGGGCAGAGGCCTTGACACGCATCTTACCCAGCCCCTTCCAGAAGAGATGAAGGGGCTCCCAGCGCCGTTCCTTTTTTTCTTGGAATGTCAGCAGAGCTTGTGTTTGGCGACAAGCTAGCCTTGCCCGTCTGGCTATAAATAGCACGGATGGACGGCCCACTCGTGCCCCAGCCCAGCTGTGTGACCCCAGGGTGCTTCATGGGCCGGGGAGGTGGCCTTCAGTGCAGCTTCTTCCAGGTGACAAAGTCTTCCCACGTGCAGGCCACTCAGTCCCTCCCCAGCCCCAGCGAGTGGACAGGTCGGTTTAGCCTCTGGTTAGGAGCTGCTCATGGCCAGTGAGCAGGGCTGGGTCCAGTCGGCGTTTGAGGGCTGGCTGGGGCTGAGAGGGTCACACACCCTGGGAGAAGGACAGTGTCTGTGGTCGCCAGACCCACTTACCCTGCCCAGACTCCCAATCTGTCTCTTCCTAACTTTGGGGACAATTATGTGCCTCAGTTTCCCCTCCTGTTGAGGTGCACAGTGCTGTTGGGTTCCCCAGGCTCTGGTCATCCGTTCGTGGTTTTTAGTTTCTGGCGTCATTCTGAGACTCGGCAGTTGCTTCTCACTGCTGCGGCTGGGCCTGTCTGTGGGACCTGCATCCTCATCTGCAGGCGCTGGAAAACCAGACACGATCGGACATGCATGTGGTTCTGCGGCCAAAGCACGCCCTTCGGTTGTGAACTTCATGATACCTGTGTGAGTGTTACCACTCAGAACACTTGCCGCTTTCAAGGTAGTCAGCTGTGGTCTAGAGTCACTCTGGAACGGGAGGTGTTTCCGTTTGTACAGACAGACTGCACACACTCACCATAAGAAAGCATGAGAGGTTCTGACAGGGGGCACCCGTTTCATCTTGTCCAAACTGGAAGGCTTTGGAAGTCAGGGGAGCTGCAGGGATAAGTGTCACCAGGGCCGTCTCAGGTGTGTGGGGGGAAGGCCCTGGGGACCCACTGTCTAAAAGACGGCTTATCTTCTGGCAGTTTAGAGGTCGTTCTGGGTGCGGTTGTGGCTGTGTGTCACGTGATAATTGCGCTGGATTGGGCTCTGGGAAGTCCTTCTGGGAGGTGTGGCTGCAGGCTCGCCCCCCAACCCATAACCTCTCTGGGCCTTGGGGACCTCTCCTGTGTGATGGGAATTTCAGAGAGGATAGTCTGGGTGTGCTGGGCGCTCCACATTTGGAGGAGACAGGCTCTTGCTCAGCCTCATGGGCCCTGGCAGGCACTGTGGGTTATCGGTGCCTGTTGCTTGGCAGGGCCATGTGGGGTTCTGTTGAGTCCTGTGCTTCACAGCTGTTGGTCTCATTCGGCAGGCATTCATTGAGTGCCTGCTTGTTCAGAGATGGTTGAGAGGTGGCCCTGCTCACAGTCTAGTGGGAGGACAGATTCCGTAAGTTGACAGTCACGCTGGTGTGTGATGAGGACAGTGGCAGGATAGGACCACGGTGAACAAGGTGGAGCGGGGCGTGAGCATGAGCAAGGCTGCTGGTGGACCAGGGTAGGGTGATGGTGGCCCGGGGTCTACTGGAGGGATCTCTGTCCTGGATGAGAATGGGAGCGAGAGACGCAGCTGGAGCCCCTTCTGCAGTGCTGGTTCCTGAGGAAAGAGCAGAAAACTGTTGTTGGAGACAGCAGTCAGCCAGCCATGACTTTCCTGGCCTCACCTGCTTGGTGGAGCCTGTGGAAACGCAAGCAGCTTGCGTTGCTGGTCATGGATGAGGTGGGCGGTGGCTGGGATAGCCACCTGGAGGTAGCTCCCTTGCAGCCACTTACGAGCTGCTGTTCAGAGTCTCTCCACAGTCCGTGGGCACGACTGCCTGATCTTGGGGCCTCTAGCCATGCATGCGCTGGCACCAGAGGTGGCTAGGGTCAGGAGGTGCAGGCTGGGTAGGCAGCAGGTGGATGGCCCGCCTACGAGTCGCTGCCCGGCTGCCTCGGGTTTTCCTTGTGAATCAGCACTTGCTGCATGTGACCTCGCCAAGCAGGGGTTTCTGTCAACCCGCCCTCTAGGGACAAGAGGTCATGGACTTTTCCCTTTGGCTTTCGTGTTGTTTGGAGTCCTCAAAATTTTCTCCAGGGCTCTGAGCTCTGGCCAGAAACCAGCTGGCAAGTCAGTTCCTTACTAGGTCCAGTGTTGAGGACCATGTTAGCGTCTGTGCCACGGGGCGTGACTGGCTATGCACAGTCCTTTCCCCCCAAACCCTGACTTGTGTGAAGAGCTCTCAGTTGGGGAATTTGGGGTTGAGGGAGTTGTAAGACCTCATGATAGGTCAAGTGTGATTGGGAGACCAAGGTTTCCAGTGAGAGCTGTGGTGTTTTCTTTCTTTCTTTTTTTAACGATACTGTAAGTTCTATGTGGTGTTTTCATAGTCACAGAAATAAAGCAGGGCCATGGGTCAAGAGTCTCATGGTGGGGCTTCTTTATTTATGTATTTATTTTTCTAAATGAAGTCCCGTTCTGTCGCCCAGGCTGGAGTGCAGTGTCTCGATCTTGGCTCACTGCAATCTCCGCCTACCAAGATCAAGCGATTCTCCTGTCTCAGCCTCTCAAGTACCTGGGATTACAGGTATGCGCCATCACACCTGGCTACTTTTTTTGTATTTCTAGTAGAGACGGGGTTTCGCCATGTTGGCCAGGATGGTCTCAATCTCCTGACCTCATGATCCACCCGCGTTGGCCTCCCAAAGTGCTGGGATTACGGGCGTGAGCCACCGCGCCTGACCCTTGGGACTTCTTTACGTGTGTCCTGCTAGCTGCAGCATGTCCTCTTCTCCTCCAAGTAAAAGATGTACAGGGTCCCTGTCTGTGGGGTCTCAGTAAGTTGTAAGTTTCTTCATCTGCTTTCAGAACAGTGACCTACGTAGGCCACTCCTCCCATCCGGGCGTCCACCTTCAAGGTTGGCGTCTGCTGTATGATTCCATGGCTGGGCACTGTTGCCACTTCCTTCGGAGATGAGGACTGCTTTCCTCTGGCCACTGGTCAGTGGTCTCAGCAGCAGGAAATAGTAAATGACAGGTCACGGTGCTGCCAAGAGAGTGCAGGGGCAGGGATGGGGTGGGTCCCATCCCAGATGAGCCAGATGGTGATGCCATCTCTTCCTGCAGAGACTGAGGGGACATTCAGAGACGGGGTATGTTTGATGACCTGTCAGCATCTGAGGCATCAGCCCTGATTAAGCTGCGTTTAGCCTTCTCTCCTGTGATACTTTGACACTCAGCCTTGCTCCCAGGAGGTAGGATAGTGTTTCCATTACTTAATCAAAGATGGGAACCTGGCTTCTTGGCATGATCCCAGCGGTGCTGGCAGTCTTTGCTGACTGACTTGGTGATGTGGTTTGGCTTTGTGTCCCCACCCAAAGCTCATCTGAGTCGCGATTCCCAGTGTTGGAGGAGGGGCCTGGTGGGAGGTGATCTGGTCATGGGGGCAGATTCCCCCTTGCTGTTGTTGTGATAGTGAGTGAGTTCTCAGATCTGATGGTTTAAAAGTGTGTGTGGCACTTTCCCCTTTGCCCTCTCGCTTGCCCTCTCTCTCTCTCCGCTCCCCCACTGCTTCACCCATACTGTGCTTGCTTCCCATTTGCCTTCTGCCATGACTGTAAGTTTCCTGAGGCCTCTCAGTGGTGCTTCCCGGACAGCCTGCAGAACTGTGAGTCAGTTAAACCCAGGCCAGGCGCGGTGGCTCACACCTGTAATCCCAGCACTTTGGGAGGCTGAGGAGGGCAGATCACTTGAGGTCAGGAGTTCTAGACCAGCCTGGCCAACATGGTGAAACTCTGTCTCTACTAAAATACAAAAATTAGCTGGATGTGGTGGCGTATGCTTGTAGTCCCAGCTACTCGGGGGGCTGGGGCAAGAGAATCACTTGAACTTGGGAGGCGGAGATTGTAGTGAGCCGAGATCATGCCATTGCACTCCAGCCTGGGCGACAGAGTGAGACTCCATCTCAGAAAAACAAACAAACCTATTTTCTTCATAAATTACCCAGTCTTGCTTGGGTAGTTCTTTTTTTTTTTTTCCTTGAGATGGAGTTTCACTCTGTTGCCCAGGCTGGAGTGTAGTGGCGCGATTTCAGCTCACTGCAACCTCTGCCTCCCGGGTTCAAGCGATTCTCCTGCCTCAGCCTCCCGAGTAGCTGGGATTACATACATGCACCGCCATGCCCAACTAATTTTGTGTTTTTAGTAGAGATGGGGTTTCACCATGTTGATCAGGCTGGTCTCAAACTCCTGGCCTCAGATGATCCACCCGCCTCGGCCTCCTAAAGTGCTGGGATTAAAGGTGTGAGCCCCTGTGCCCGGCCTGGGTAGTTCTTTAGAGCAGTGTGAGAATGGACTCACACATTAGGTTTAGAGTTAGGCTGCCTCAGACTCCAGCACATGTAAGTGCTGGTACTGGTTGAGGGCAGGGGCGTGTCCTGGCCTCGTTCGACCCCACACAATTTCCTCTCTTTGCAGGTGCAGCTCTGTCATTTCCACTCTGCTCTGCTGCACAGCAGGCAGAAGCCCTGGCCGTCCCCCGCTGCGTTCTTCAGAAGAAACGTCAGGGGCCTTCCTCCAAGGTAACAAGTCCTCCACGGACCTGCGCCTCTCACCCAGGCAGGCATGGATGGCGTCTGTGTGCATGCAGAGGTGGCAGTCAAGGGCCTAAGGCTGGACCTTCTCCTGTACCCACAACCAAGGCAGGATATGTTTGCTCCTCAGTGCGGTGCACTGGGACCAAAGACCCCCAGGGACCCATGGGACTGTGCTCAGGGGTGGGCACACCCTGATCACAGCATTTAGAGCAGACAGCTAGCAAATCGGGAAGGGTGCACATGGAGCGCCTGCTCTGAAGAGCAAACCGGGTCATTCAGAGCCTGGAGGAGGGCGGGGTGACTATAGGTGGGAGTCACACAAGAGGAAGAGCAGCAAGAAGAGATGTGGAGGGATGGTTCTGAGCAGAAGGAAAGGCCAGACAATGTCCTGAGGCCAGCAAGTCTGGACCACAGTGCGCAGATGGACGGTGGCAAGGCAGGAAGGCCGTGGAGGATAGATGTGGCCAGGCAGGGCAGGCAGGGTGAGCTGCCCAAGCGCCACTGGCTCAGTGAACCTGGCAGGGGTCTCCTTCTCCCGAGAGCTCTGCAGTAGTAGAACCTGTGTCCCTGGGACAGATGCGGCCGGGTACAGAAACAGATGTGCACTCAGACACCTGCTGCACTCAGGATTATGGGCCGGTTGTAGAAACAGATGTGTGCTCAGGCACCTCCCGCACTGAGGATTATGGGCCGGGTGTAGAAACAGATGTGTGCTCAGGCGCCTGCCGCAGTCAGGATTATGGGCCGGGTGCAGAAACAGATGTGTGCTCAGGCACCTGCCGCACTCAGGATTATGGGCCGGGTGCAGAAACAGATGTGTGCTCAGGCACCTGCCGCACTCAGGATTATGGGCCGGGTGCAGAAACAGATGTGTGCTCAGGCGCCTGCCGCAGTCAGGATTATGGGCCGGGTGCAGAAACAGATGTGTGCTCAGGCGCCTGCCGCACTCAGGATTATGGGCGGGGTGCAGAAACAGATGTGTGCTCAGGCGCCTGCCGCACTCAGGATTATGGGCGGGGTGCAGAAACAGATGTGTGCTCAGGCACCTCCCGCACTCAGTGTTATGGGTTTCCTGCTGCTTCCAGCATATATGGAGCTCCTACTGTGTTCAGCATAGGTAGAGCTCCTGCTGTATTCAGCAAGTATTGGACTCCTGCTGTATTCAGCGAGTATTAGACTCCTGCTGTATTCAGGGAGTATTGGGCTCCTGCTGTATTCAGCGAGTATTGGGCTCCTGCTGTATTCAGCGAGTATTGGGCTTCTGCTGTATTCAGCATGTATGGCGATCCTACTATATTCAATATGGGGGAAGCTCTGTTTCTTGCTCTGTACTGTCATGCGACTCAGCACGTGCCGACCGCAGCATCTTCTCTGTCTCTGCTGTGCTGATGACCATCAGTTGAACCCTTCGAGGTGGTCGGTGGTTGTGATTCTCCACAGCGTAGGTGGCCACGGTCCGTGAGGAGCACAGACCTGCCATTGAGCTGCTTCCTTTACCTGAGGAGCCATTTCCATGTCCCGTGGCCCATTGGCTGCGTCTCTGGACAGACCTGAATGAGACCTGCCCCTTACGGCCATCTGGTGCCGGGCTTTGGTGCAGGGGCATCTGGTGCAGGGGCTCAGGGAAGGGGACGCTGATGCGGTGGTGTTCTCTGCTGACCACACCGTCAGAATGGCTGTGCACACAGGAGTGAGAGGTGGTGCTGGGGGAGGTGGGGGCAGAGGTCAGAGCCCAGCTGAATGTGGGGGGCGGCGCCTCCAGGCTGCATTGTCTCTCCTCAGGTTCTGGAGCCCCACACCCCTGTGGAGGAAGGTGCTCTCCACCGCGGTAGTGGGGGCGCCCCTGCTCCTCGGAGCCCGCTATGTCATGGCAGAGGCGCGGGAGAAGAGGAGGATGCGACTCGTGGTGGATGGCATGGGGCGCTTTGGCAGGTAGGAGGGCCTGGCGGCCGGCAGGGGGTGCGGCGTGGTGGGCGGGGGGTGCACCGTGCAGGAGTGCCTGCTCCAGATGCCCTCAGAGACGAGGGGGACGGGGGGTGCACCGTGCAGGAGTGCCTGCTCCAGATGCCCTCACAGATGAGGGGGGCGGGGGGTGCGGCGTGGCGGGCGGGGGATGCGCCGTGGCGGGCGAGGGGTGCGGCGTGGCGGGCGAGGGGTGCGGTGTGGCGGGCGGCGGGTGCGGCGTGGCGGTGGGGGGTGGGTGTGCGGTGCAGGATTGCCTGCTCCAGATGCCTTCACAGACGAGGGGCGTGAGCCTGGGAGGCCTGCAGAGCTTGCTGAGGATTTTACAGCTGCTTTTCAGGCGTCCTTTCCTACATGGGAAGGTGCTGGCTGAAGGGACAATGAGCACTGGCGGGGCCTATAGGAGGTGGTGTAGACGAGGGTCCTCCACATTGGATGCAGCCGCCACAGGCCCTTCCCGAGTTCAGCCTTGGCCTGAGCGGGGAGGCGCTCCAGCCCTGGGCCGGTGCCTTCTCCCTCAGGCTTCTAGGCGGGCAGAGAAGCAGCTGCCCTGCCTTCCTTCTCTTCTTGACCCATTCCAAGGTTTGGGCCTGGGAGAGGAGGCTGCCTCTGTCCCTTGCCCTGGAGATGGGCAAAATCGGGTTATTGCTGTCAGGGCCCTTTCTTCCTCCTTTACCTTACAGTGCAGAACTCAGGGGGAGGGTGAGGACACCTTCTGTTGGAACCCTTAGGTGGGCATTCCTGCTTTTGTCAGATCCCGGAATTCCTGCAGCCACAAAGCCCTGCCTAGCCTGAGCCTGGTGGAACCAGCTCTTGGCTTTGAGAGAAACCTGTTAGCCCAAAGCCCTTTTTTTTTTTTTTTTTTTTGAGACAGTCTCGCTCTGTCACCCAGGCTGGAGTGCAGTGGCGTGATCTCGGCTCACTCAAGCCCCGCCTCCCGGGTTCACGCCATTCTCCTGCCTCAGCCTCCTGAGTAGCCGGGACTACAGGTGCCCACCACCACGCCTGGCTAATTTATTTATTTATTTATTTATTTATTTATTTATTTATTTATTTAGTATTTTTAGTAGAAACGGGGTTTCACTGTGTTAGCCAGGATGGTCTCGATCTCCTGACCTCGTGATCCGCCCTTCTCGGCCTCCCAAAGTGCTGGGATGACAGGCGTGAGTCACCATGCCCGGCCCCCAAAGCCCTTTTGAACGGAGTGTCAGGGCAGGAAGGAGGCAGGGAGGGTGTGGTCCTGTTCTGCCTGCCTCCGAGCATCTGCCAGGCCTAGGTCAGTTTCTCAGCAAGTGCCTCAGCTTCTGGTGCCTTCAGGAATTTCACCAGAAGTTTCACAGAAATTTCCTCCAGCAGTGAGTGGAAGCTTGTGGATAGCTGGGCACCTGAGGATTTTCATCCTAAAGGACAAAACAGTCGTTCCCCACGTGGGTCTCCCTGGCATCTGGTTTTGCTTGGAGTTCCTGCTGTCCCTGCCTGCAGATTTTGGGTGGCATTGTCTGTCTTGCAGGGCCATCCAGTCTCGCAGCCTGGGGTGGGTGACGACAGAGCCTCGGGTCCTCTGCCTTTTTCTCATGACTCTCCGCTGCAGTTCATGCAAGGGCCACACAGGGCTGCCAGCCACCGTCCCCTGCAGCCTGGTTCTGAAATGTCGGCTTGGCGGGCCTGGGTTTGTCTCACCCTCTATTTCATGGCATGCAGCTGTGTCTGGTGTCCACCTCTTCGGCCACCGGCTTGGTGAGCCTGCATTCTGGGCTCACTTTGTGGGAAAACATCTTCTCACAGCTTGCTCTCAGGGGCTGAGCTGGGGTTGCAGGGAGGGACCTCTGTTGTTAATTTTCCCAGCAGTCTGCACGTTCTCCTCGGCTCTAAGCCGTCATGGTTGCATAAACAAGCAGGCCTGTGGAGCTTCCCTGGCAGGGCACAGGGTAGCCCGGGAACACATCCTGGGTGACAGCAGCGCCCATGCAGGGGCCCAGGAAGGAGCGTGGGTGAGGAGCGTGGCGGGGCCAGTACACCATGAGAAAAGGCAGCAGAGGTCAGAACAGGCCGCAGGTACCCAAATGATCAGGGGCTGCCCAGGAAGGTGGAAGGTTTGGGACAATGTTTCTCTGCCTCAGAGCCCTGTCTTTAATCTGCCACTCCTTACATTTTCTTTTTTTTTTTTTTTTTTTTGAGACGGAGTCTTGCTCTGTCACCCAGGGTGGAGTGCAGTGGTGTGATCTCAGCTCACTGCAACCTCTGCTCCCTTGGTTTAAGCGATTCTCCTGTCTCGCCTCCCAAGCAGCTGGGATTTCGGGTGTGTGCCACCACGTCCAGCTAGTTTTTGTATTTTTAGTAGAGACAGGGTTTCGTCATGTTGGACAGGCTGGTCTCCAACTCTTGACCTCAGGTGAACCGCTCAGCTCGGCCTCTCAAAGTGCTGGGATTACAGGTGTGAGCCACCACACCTGGCCCTAAACTTAAATCACCACCAGGCGCAGTGGCTCACGCCTGTAATCCGAGCTACTTTGAGAGGCTGAGGCAGGGGAATCACTTGAACCTGGGAGGCAGAGGTTTCAGTGAACCAAGATCACGCCATTGCACTCCAGCCTGGAAGACAGAGCCAGACCCGTCTCAAAAAATAAAAATAAAAAATAAAATCACCTATATGTGGCCGGGCATGGTGGCTCACGCCTGTAATCCCAGCACTTTGGGAGGCCGAGGTGGGTGGATCACGAGGTCAGGAGATCGAGACCATCCTGGCTAACATGGTGAAACCCCATCTCTACTAAAAAATACAAAAAATTAGCCGGGTTTGGTGGCGGTTGCCTGTAGTCCCAGCTACTTGGGAGGCTGAGGCAGGAGAATGGCGTGAACCCGGGAGGCGGAGCTTGCAGTGAGCCAGGATCATGCCACTGCACTCTAGCCTGGGTGACAGAGCGACTCTCTGTCTCAAAAAAAAAAAAATCACCTGTGTGTTTTGCTTTCCCCCACCTCCCCCTTTTTTTTTTATTTTTTGGAGACAGTCTCACTCTGTTGCCCAGGCTGGAGTGCAGTGGCTTCATCTCAGCTCACTGCAACCTCCATATCCCAGGTTCAAGCAATTCTCATGCTTCGGCCTCCCGAGTAGCTGGGACTACAGGTGTGTGCCACCATGCCCGGCTAATTTTTTATATTTTTAGTAGAGATGGGGTTTTGCCATGATGCCCAGGCTGGTCTTGAACTCCTGAGTTCAGGTGATCCGTTTGCCTCAGCCTCCCAAATGGCTGGGATTACAGGTGTGAGCTATCATACCTGACCTAAATTTAACTTACTTTTTTTTATTTTTAATTTTTTAATTTTTTATTTAACTTATTTTTTTTTATTTTTTGAGATGGAGTTTCGCTCTTGCTGCCCAGGCTGGAGTGCAGTGGTGGGATCTCGGCTCACTGCAACCTCCACCTCCCGAGTTCAAGCGATTCTCCTGCCTTAGCCTTCTGAGTAGCTGGAATTACAGGTGCCCACCATCACGCCCGGCTAATTTTTGTATTTTCAGTAGCAATAGGGTTTCATCATGTTGGCCAGGCTGGTCTTGAACTGCTGACCTCAAGTGATCTGCCCGCCTCGGACTCCCAAAGTGCTGGGATTACAGGCATGAGCCACCACGCAGGCCATGCCTGGAGTTTTTGTTGGGGTATTAATACTTGGGCGGGATTGACTGAAAATCTCCAGTTTCTCAGAAAATCCCAGGAACTCAGTTTCCAGCCCCGGTCCTCCCACTCCCATCCCCGTAGGCCCCAAAGTGCTGGGTCTTCGCCCTGAGTCCCTTCTTAGCATAAGCCCTCAGGGCCACCATGGAAAACACAGGCACTCCTTATCACTCAGGAAATCCCAAGGACTTAAGAAGGGACAAAGGTCAGTCCTCTGTTTGGGTAAAGTTAATTCTTCATTGCACATGATTGGACACCTTTGAAGATTACAGGCTTGTAAGTATTGTATAACAAGAGTCAGCCAACTGCGGTCCCTGGGCCAAGTGCAGGGGCCTAGTGTGGCAGCTGTCTGATTTGTAAATAAAGCTTTATTGGAACACAGCCATGCCCATGCATTGCCTGTGACCACTTGGTGCACAGTTGCCCATGTGCTCATGCGTGGCCATAGTGCCTAAAATAATTACCATCTCATCTTTTACAGAAATATTTCACTGCTTCTTATTTTGTCAGTGTGGGTTTGTCTGATGTTTGCTTGTGGTCATATTCGTCATCTGTTTTGGCAGGAATCACACAGGAGTGACACTGCTTCAGTCCTGCCGGGGGCACACGATTTCAGTTTCCCCCATTTGATTCCCTTGTAATTAGCCGTATGGAGGCAATTGAGATGATGTGTCTGTTCTCACTGCTTCTCCACCCAGCAGTTTGTTTGTTTCTTTATTTATTTATTGAGACAGAGTCTTGCTCTGTCACTCAGGCTGGAGTACAGTGGCAACATCTCGGCTCACTTCAGCCTCTGCCTCCTGGGTTCAATTCTCCCAGCCCCAGTCTCCCCAGTAGCTGGGATTACAGACACCTGCCACCACACCCAGCTAATTTTTTTTAAATTTTTAGTAGAGATGGGGTTTCTCCATGTTGGCCAAGCTGGTCTTGAATTCCTGACCTTAAGTGATCCATCTGTCTCAGCCTCCCAAAGTGCTGGGATTATAGGCAAGAGCCATCGCGCCTGGCCTCCACCCAGCAGTTTAGCACTCATTGATACTTTTTTTTTTTTTTTTTTGAGACAGAGTTTCACTCTTGTTGCCCAGGCTGGAGTGCAATGGTGGGATCTCTGCTCACTGCAACCTCCACCTCCTGGATTCAAGCGATTCTCCTGCCTCAGCCTCCTCAGTAGCTGGGGATTACAGGCACACGCCACCACACCCAGCTAATTTTGTATTTTTTAGTAGAGGCGGGTTTCTCTGTGTTGGTCAGGCTGGTCTTGAACTCCTGACCTCAAGTGATCCGCCCGCCTTGGCCTCCCAAAGTGCTGGGATTATAGGTGTGAGCCACCACACCCGGCCTCCAACATTTCATTGTGAAAAACTTCAAACATACAGCAATGTTGAAAATGCTCTGTGAGGCAATGTGAAATGCAATGTGAAAATGCTTTGGGAGGCCGAGGAGGGCGGATCACAAGGTCAGGAGTTCGAGACCAGCCTGACCAACGTGGAGAAACCCCATCTCTACTAAAGATAGAAAAATTAGCTGGGCATGTGGTGGGCACCTGTAGTCCCAGCTCCTCGGGAGGCTGAGGCGGGAGAATTGCTTGAACCTGGGAGGCGGAGGTTGCAGTGAGCCTAGACTGTGCCATTGCACTCCAGTCTGGGCGACAGAGCGAGATTCCATCTCAAAAAAAAAAAAATTAATTAAATTCCTTCTCCCCCAAGCACAAGTCTGTGGGACTTTTTCACATCTTTAAGTTTTGTTACAAAAGTGTTGTGTTTACTATAACAAATTTTAATAGTAGAAAAGTTAGAGCCGGGCACGGTGGCTCACGCCTGTAATCCCAGCACTTTGGGAGGCCGAGGCGGGCGGATCATGAGGTCGGGAGATCGAGACCATCCTGGCCAACACGGTGAAACCCCGTCTCTACTAAAAATACAAAAAAATTAGCCAGGCGTGGTGTTGGGCGCCTGTAGTCCCAGCTACTCGGGAGGCTGAGGCAGGAGAACGGCGTGAACCCGGGAGGTGGAGCCTGCAGTGAGCTGAGATCGCGCCACCGCACTCCAGCCTGGGCAACACAGCGAGACTCCTTCTCAAAAAAAAAGAAAAAGAAACCCTGGCCTAACCCAAGCAGGCACTCCAGGTGCTCTGCGGGGACCAGAGTGGGGCCTGAATGGCCGGGGTGTCGCCCTGGGTTGATGGGGGACACAGAGCCCACCTGAGCGCCAGAGCTGCGCTTCAGGAATGACTGTGGGCCCTGTCCCCAGGCAGGTACGTGAGCTTCACAGAACGCAGGGACAGGCCTCTGGCCATGGCCAGCCTTGGAGAAGCCACTCTGACCTCAGCCCCTCCCTGTGCACCTGTGTGTGGTCTGCCCGCTGCCTGGCGCCTCATTCCAGGGCTGCCCAGCTGGTCCCCAGAGTTCTCCCAGGGCTCCCACCCTGATATCCTCCTAACTGGGGCCAGGCCTGGGGACACCCCTCTACCCCATCCTCTTGCCTAAATCTCCCCCAGGAGCCCAGTACCTGCTCAACAGATACCCAGGATGTCCCCCACTTCCTGCCTTAACTGGGCTCTCTTCCCTGCAGACCTTGCCTCCCCAGGCCTTGGAGACCCACCCTTCTGGTGTCCTCCTCTCTTCCTAGTGGACCTCAGGCTGCAGGTGACCTTGACCCTCCTGTGACCTCTGCTGCCTCAGCCCTGCCCCCTTGCTGCCATCCTTTACCTTCACAGACAGCCTTGGAACCCCATCTCTCCAGAGGATGCCACCGTCCATACCGTCCCCTACCCCATCTCACCTGGGCACCCTTGAGGGTGGCAGGGAGTGAGGGTGGCATGGACACAGGCTGCCCATTCTGCAGATCTTTTTTTGTTTTTTGAGACGGAGTCTCGCTCTGTCGCCAGGCTAGAGTGCAGTGGCGCAATTTCAACTCACCGAAACCCGCCTCCTGACTTCAAGTGATTCTCCTGCCTCAGCCTCCTGAGTAGCTGGCACTACAGGCACGCACCACCATGCCCAGCTAATTTTTGTATTTTTAGTAGAGACTAGGTTTCACCATGTTGGTCAGGATGGCCTCAATCTCTTGACTTTGTGATCTGCCCGCCTCGGCCTCCCAAAGTGCTGGGATTATAGGTGTGAGCCACCAAGCCCAGCCTCTTTTTTTTTTTTTTTTTGAGACTGAGTTTCGCTCTTGTTGCCCAGGCTGGAGTGCAATGGCGCGATCTTGGCTCACTGCAACCTCTGCCTCCCGGGTTCAAGCAATTCTCCTGCCTCAGTCTCCTGAGTAGCTGGGATTACAGGTGTGTACCACCACACCCGGCTAATTTTTTTGTATTTTAAGTAGAAACGGGGTTTCACCATGTTGGCCAGGCTGGTCTTGAACTCCTGACTTCTGGTGATCCGCTCACCTCGGCCTCCCAAAGTGCTGGGATTACAGGCGTGAGCCACTGTGCCCAGTTCTGCAGATCTTTTTTGGACGGAGTCTCGCTCTGTTGCCCAGGCTGGGGTGCAGTGGTGCAATCTCAGCTTACTGCAGTCTCCGCCTCCTAGGCTCAAACGATCCTCCTGCCTCAGCTTCCTGAGGAGCTGGGACCACAGGTGTGCACCACCATGCCTGCCTAATTTTTTTGCATTCTTGGTAGAGACAGGGTTTCAACATGTTGCCCAGGCCAGTCTCGAACTCCTGAGCTCAAGTGATCCTCCCAGCACAGCCTCCCAATGTGTTGGGATAATTGACATGAGCCACCACACCTGGCCCCGTTCTACTGCTCTTGAGCTGAGACTGACCTGCAGGGCCACAGGACACCCCACGAGCTCAGCAGCCCCCCTTGTGCTCACACAGGCCTACGCGGCTGTAGGCTGGACCCTGGCTTGGCCTCACCCTTGGGACATGAAGGGCTGGCCGGGGTGAGGCTAGACCATGAGGGCTCTGACAAGAGGACCAAGCACCGGGGCCCCGAGCCTGCCCCGCTGGAGACTGAGGCCACCTCTGCCCGCAGGTCTCTGAAGGTCGGCCTGCAGATCTCCCTGGACTACTGGTGGTGCACCAATGTTGTCCTTCGAGGGGTGGAAGAGGTTTGTCCTGGTGCCCTGGGCACACAGTGGTGGGCATGAGGTGGTGGGCTGGGTGGGACTGAGGAGGCAGCCACCTGTCCCCATGTGTTCTCCCCATGCCTGTGGTCAGAACAGCCCAGGCTACTTGGAGGTGATGTCTGCGTGTCACCAGCGGGCGGCTGATGCCCTGGTGGCAGGGGCCATCAGCAACGGGGGCCTCTACGTGAAGCTGGGCCAGGGGCTGTGCTCCTTCAACCACCTGCTTCCCCCTGAGTATACCCGGACCCTGCGCGTGCTAGAGGACAGGGCCCTCAAGCGGGGCTTCCAGGAGGTGAGTGTGCGCTCAGGCCGAGGGAGGTGGGGCCTCCGGCAGTGGCCCCAGGCTGCTCTGAGCACCTGTCCTTCCAGGTGGACGAGTTGTTCCTTGAGGACTTCCAGGCCCTCCCCCACGAGCTCTTCCAGGAGTTTGACTACCAGCCAATTGCTGCCGCCAGCCTGGCACAGGTGCACAGAGCCAAGCTGCACGATGGCACCAGCGTGGCCGTGAAGGTACATGGGGGCTGCCTTGTTCAGCAGTGGGCTGGAGCGGGGCACAGTGGGGCCCCAAGTTCTCACCACACCCTCGCCCAGTGCAGGTGCAGTACATCGACCTGCGGGACCGCTTCGATGGGGACATCCACACCCTGGAGCTCCTGCTGCGGCTCGTTGAGGTCATGCACCCCAGCTTTGGCTTCAGCTGGGTCCTCCAGGTACAGCCCCACCCCTTCCCCGGCCAGCAGGAGCAAGCACGTAGGCAGAGCCGGTAGGAGCAGCTGGTAGGCACAGCTGGTCCTCAACCGCCATCTGGCCCCCAGGACCTGAAGGGGACCCTGGCCCAGGAGCTGGACTTCGAGAATGAGGGCCGCAACGCAGAGCGCTGTGCGCGGGAGCTGGCGCACTTCCCCTACGTCGTGGTGCCCCGCGTGCACTGGGACAAGTCCAGCAAGGTGGGCTGGGCCAGGCCCTTGGGGTGGGCACAGCACCGGGCCTGCTGAGCCCAGCCTCTTGCTCTCCCCAGCGCGTGCTCACTGCCGACTTCTGCGCCGGCTGCAAGGTCAACGATGTGGAGGCCATCAGGAGCCAGGGGCTGGCGGTGCAGGACGTGAGTGCGGGGGGGGGGGGGGGGGGCGGGGGCGGGGGCGGGTCAGGGCGGGCTGGTGCTGTGTCCACTGCAAGGCCTCTCCTCTCCCCAGATAGCGGAAAAGCTCATCAAGGCCTTTGCTGAGCAGATATTTTACACGGGCTTCATCCACTCGGACCCACATCCTGGCAACGGTAGGAATTTACCCCAGGGGTGGGGGTCTCGGGGTGGGCGCAGCGCGACCTAAGAGGCTGTATCCCTAGTTCTGGTGCGGAAAGGCCCGGACGGGAAAGCGGAGCTGGTGCTGCTGGACCACGGGCTCTACCAGTTCCTGGAGGAGAAGTGAGCGCGGGTGGGTGGGCGTGGGGCAGGGCAAGCCTCTCCTGCCGCAGGGAGCTCATGGCTGCGGGCCCATCCACACCCAGGGACCGCGCAGCCCTCTGCCAGCTGTGGCGGGCCATCATCCTGCGGGACGACGCCGCCATGAGGGCGCACGCAGCCGCGCTGGGGGTGCAAGGTGAGGGCGTGCGGGGATGACTGGGGCACCACAGAAGGGAGTCGGGCGGCGCGGAACCCACTCAGAGCCCCCTCCTTCCCTCCCTCCCCAGACTACCTCCTGTTCTCCGAGATGCTCATGCAACGCCCCGTGCGCCTGGGGCAGCTGTGGGGCTCGCACCTACTGAGCCGCGAAGAGGCGGCCTACATGGTGGACATGGCCCGTGAGCGCTTCGAGGCCGTCATGGCGGTGCTCAGGGAGCTGCCGCGGCCCATGCTGCTGGTGCTGCGCAACATCAACACCGTGCGCGCTATCAACGTGGCCCTCGGCGCCCCCGTGGACCGCTACTTCCTTATGGCTAAGAGGTCGGTGGCCCGAGGAGGCGCCCGGGCCGTGGTGGGGCTGGTGTGGGGCTGACGCGGCGCTAACGCGGATGTGTGCAGGGCTGTCCGGGGCTGGAGCCGCCTGGCGGGCGCCACGTATCGGGGTGTCTACGGCACCAGCCTCCTGCGCCATGCCAAGGTCGTCTGGGAGATGCTCAAGTTTGAAGTGGCACTCAGGTGAGTGGCCGCGGGGCAGGTGGGTGGCGGGGGCCTGCTCCCCACCCACCTGTGACCTGTGACCTGACCCACGCAGGCTGGAGACCTTGGCCATGCGGCTGACCGCCCTCCTGGCTCGTGCTCTGGTCCACCTGAGCCTCGTGCCCCCAGCGGAGGAGCTCTACCAGTACCTGGAGACCTAGGGTGCAGCCGCCCAGGGGCGGCTGGGCCCTTTTCGCCATGGGCTGACGGAGGTGGCGGGGCTAGAGGTGTAGACACCCCGAGCCCCATGGGCACTTGCACTGGGGGGCTGTGACAGCAGCTGGGCCAGGAGGCCGTGTAATGACCACACACTCCTCTCAAGCAAAAAATGTTTTTCCTTGTGTTTTGTACAAAAAGGGGGTGGGAGGTAGTTCCGTGTGCTGGTGGTGACGGCATCCACGGGGCTAGAAGTGGGCGGTGACGCGGTCCGTCTCCAGCAAGTCGTCCAGGATCTGCAGGGGATGGACGGGTGGGTGGGGATGCGCGCAGAGGGGCGGGACGCGCGCGGAGGGGCGGGACGCGCACTCACTATGTCTGGTGTGGTGCCGATCTTCTTGGCTAGCTCGCTGCGCTCCATGGTGCTCAGGTACAGGTAGCGGTTGAGCAGCTCCCCATCCAGCACATTGCGCACGGCATTCTGGAGGGTGCGGCGGTCCACGTGCAGCATCCTGGGGCGTACAGGCACAGGTGTCAGGGCAGGCTGGGGTGGAGGGGGTGCTGCACAGGGGCGGGGCCGGGGCTCACCGGAAGGCGCGGGGGTTGAGGCCGGCGTGGTGTGGCAGCATGGTGGTCAGCGCGTTCTGCAGCATCAGCAGCCGCCGGTAGGTCTTCTCCTGCATGGGCAGCAGCAGCCCGATGCCGCCGTCCAGGGTGGCTGGCGGGGGCGGGGGGGGGGGAGGGTTTCGGTGTGAGCCAGGCCAACTCTAGGGCCCCCCACCCAGACACACCTGCTCCCCCACACTCACCAAACCACGTGATGTGCTTATTCTCCCACACGACCGACTTTTTGCTGAGCCCCTCAGTGGCCCCCCGGCACGGGGTCCTCCAGAACGTGTTTACGTGGGCACCCACATGGAAGTCTGCCCGGCGCAGCAGGCGCATGCCCCCGAAACTCTCCTTGGCTAGACCAGAAAGGCCTAGGGGTCACTGCTAGCCCAGCCCCGGCCCAGGCAGAGGGGGTGGAGGAAGCACTCACCTTCGGGCAGGTACATGTACACCATGAGGTTGCGGTCGCGGTCAGACACTGGGGAGCAGAGGCCCAGGGTCAGCCCCGGCCACCCCCAGAGCCTCAGCTCCCCAGGGCCCTGCCCACATACCCAGAAAACCCAGCTGGGCATTGTCCACCATGAAGTCCACGCTGTACACCTCCAGGGGCTTGGCATCCTGGGGGCGGGAAGGGGGCGTCAGAGGTGCCTTGGGCGGGTACCCACCCAGACACAAGCACCGCCGCCACAGGCGTACCCGCGACACCAGGCTCAGCGTCTTGCTTTCCTCCTGGTAGCGCAGCAGCGAAATGCTCTTCATGACGTCGGCTGCCAGGATGAAGTTCTTGACGCTGATCATCTGGTGGATGTAGAGCTGCGTGTCGATGAAGGCCATGCCCGTCAGCTCGCTGGCCCGCAGGCTCCACAGGAAAATCTGGGGGCGAGGGCGAGGGTGAGCGGGGGCGGACGTGGAGCCGGGTGAGGGTGAGCCGGGGGGCACACGCCGGGTGGGACTGGCACACCTTCTGGCCGATGGCCGACACCAGGTGGCCATTGCAGTGGCACAGGGCGGTCACGGGCCCCTTCTGCTCTTTCTCGTAAAGGACTTTGAACTTGTTCTTGGTCAAGGGCTGGCCAGGCTCGGGCACCACCTCAATCACATCCATGATCAAGATCTGGAGGACATGGGTATGGCTGTGGGATGGCTGTGGGGATGGCAGAGGGGCTGCCAGCTCCCGCCCCCGCTCACTGGCCCCTTACCCGCCCTCGGCACGTGACCTCCTCCCCCTGCATGAGGCAGGTCCCGGCGGCCACGTAGCCTTTGAGGCCCGACACGGTCTCCTCGCTGCGCAGAGACACTGTCTTCATGCAGGTCACGTGCTCCCACTCCTGCAGCTCGATCCTGTGGGGGCCAGGGGCCTCAGGATGCTGCCCGGAGGCCTTGGGCAGACCCCACCCCGGCCGGCCCAGCCTCACCTGGCATTGGGAATAGCCTCCCAGCTGACTGGGGAGATGAGCTGGATGGAGAAGGCCTCCTGCTGGGGGTGGATGTACCGCTCATCTGTGGGGACCAAGGGTGACAGTCAGAGTAGGGCTTCCCCAAGATGCGGCTGAGGATGGGAGTATGGTGTGGGCATCACCACCTCTCTCGATGGTCTCAAACTCCTTCTCCTCGCCAGTCATGCGTGGGATGCGGGCACACGGCGTGTTGGTGCTGGTGGCCACAGCATACACCTGTGGGTTAGTGAGGGTCACACGCCAGTGGCCCGGCCAGGCCCAGAAGGTCCCTGGTGGGGTGGGGGTGGGGGCAGACCTTAGACTCCACGTGGTAAGCCACATAGTGGGCCGTGCAGCGCAGCGGGATCTTCCTGACAGGCCATGGGGCATCATAGGACAGGTAGGCAGGCAGGACACTGATCCTCAGCTCGCCCTGGGGTGGGGGCATAGGGGTCAGGGGATCCAGGGCTAGCCAAGGGCAGGGGCAGGCAGGCCCAGGCCGCCAAGAGCCCTGGGATGTTGCCCTCAGCTCTGTGGGAGCAGGGGTGGGTGAGGGGCAGCTGTGTCCAGGCGAGGTCCTGGAAGGGGCTGCCGCTCAGCCTCTGGGGCTCCTCCTGTCCATTTTCCCACGCTCAGCTGGGGCTAGGGGTGCTGGCCACAGGGGATGGGAAAGCTAGGCCAGGAGGGCACTGGAGGCTGCAGACAAAGGGCAGCCCACAGACTGCCATGCTGGGGACTGAAAACCAGGCAGAGGGAGCCAGGGCTGCCCTCTTTCACGGACAGTCCTGAGTCCTCAGGCGCCCAGGAAGCACTCACCGCATCCCAGGCAGGGTCTCAAGTGACCTGGTGGTGTGGTAGCTTAAACAGGGAACCAGGATGAGAAAGCCTGTGTGCCTTCCCAAAGTCACAGAGCAGCCAAGGGGCAGAGCTAGCACTCACGTCAGCTCTCCTGAGAAGTGTGGAGGCCAGGCCCTGCAAGGGCTTGCCCGGCGAGCCAGCAGAGCAGTGGTGGGGACCCCAGGGGCTGCAGCCCCAGCTCCCAACCACCCCTTTCCAGACCTTTGGAGCAACCAAGTCACAGGTTCCACCTCCTCGGCCTCAACCCCATCGCCCTCTGGACACTCCTTCCTGGTCCGCAGGGTGGAGCCAATGGTCCCTTCTCCTGTCCCCTCCCCCTCAGCCCCCAGCTGGGGCAGCATCAGCCAGTGCTGCTGGGAACCGGCCGGGCCCCACCTGTCGGTTGAAGTACAGGAAGCCGCGGGGACAGTTGACATTGTGGAATGGAGCGAAAGAGTCGACCGGGCCGTCGATGGCCATGGGGTGTAGCCGCAGAGCCCCTCGGCCGGTCACCAGGAGCCAGTGAGGGGAGGGGCCGCAGATGAACACCTGGGGGCAGGCACCGTGAGGATGCTGTGGATGAGGATGCTGTGGATGAGGCCGCGTCTCCCTTCTACCACAGACCCCTGCAAAGGCGCTGGCCTACCCCTGAGTAGCCATAAATATCCTCGAAGTAGCGGAAACGCGCCACGCGGCCCCGGGCCCCAGCCCCCTCCTCCGCGCCGCCACCTTCTGCTTTCTTCTTGGATGGCTTTGGCTTCTTCTCACGGAAGTTGATGTTGTGAGGGACCTGGGGGGGAACCATGCAGGTCCTCCAGGGGCTGCCGGTCTGAAACCCACACCTTGTACCACACCCACCCCACGCCCCTGCAGTCCAGCCACTGGCACCTTCTTAAAGCGGACTTTGAGATTGCCCTGGCCGAGCTGAGAGTCGTGGGGGAAGGCCTCGTAGATAAGCAGCTCTTGGTCCACATGCACCTGGCAGGATGAGGGGAGCCATGGGGGATCAGGCAGGGCCATGGAGAAGATGGGATGGGCCATGGGAAGAGGTGGGCTGTGGGTAAGGGGCGGGGCTGAGATGGGGTGGAGCCATGGGAAGGGGCGGGGCTGTGAGGGAGATGGAGTGGAGCCATGGGAAGGGGCGGGGCTGTGAGTGAGGGGGTGGAGCCATGGGAAGGGGCGGAGCTGAGGGGGATGGGGTGGAGCCATGGGAAGGGGCGGGGCTGTGAGGGAGAGGGGGTGGAGCCATGGGAAGGGGCGGGGCTGTGAGGGAGATGGGGTGGAGCCATGGGAAGGGGCGGGGGGAAGATGGGAAGGGGAGGCCAGGCCAGGCGCGCTCACCAGCAGGTAGGGCCTGCTCTGGCGGCTGCCCAGCGCCACCAGCAGCACCTCCTTGACGAGGGGCAGCTCCCCCTGGCGCGTGGCCTCCTCCCTGCGGGCCTCGCCCTGTGTAGTGGGCTGTCCAAAGGAGCTGTCCACGAGGACCCGCTGCCCCACAGGGAAGTTCTTCACCAGGAACACCAGCCGCCAGTCGGGGAGCTGGTAGATCTGCGGGGTGGGCAGCAGTGAGTGGAGGCAGGTGGGTGGAGCCCGCTGGGCCACAGTGCAGGGCACCACCTACCTCCATGGTGCCATTCTCCCGCACCAGCAGGCACCAGTGGGTAGGCTCTGCCCGGAAGGGTGCAGGGTCCCGGTCGGCAGGGGGCTGGCTGCTTCTTCGGGCCTCCTCCTTGCTGGGGCTGAAGAGGGAGCCCGAATCCCCATACAGCATCTCCTCCTCGTCATCCACTGTGGGGCTGGGGGCCAGCAGAGGGTCACAGGCAGCCTGCCAGCCACAGGGACCCAAGCCCCTACCTGTGCCCCCAGCCCCCACGCACCTAGTCTCTGAGCCCAGGCCCTCGGCCTCCGAGCCACTGCGGCCCCCGAGCTCATCACGGGCCCCACCCAGGCGGCTCTCAGTGGTGAACATGCCGCTGAGGTCTCGGTACAGGCACAGCGTGATCACCTTGGACTGCTGCGGGGAGAGGGGTGGGCTCAGCGGCGGGCAGGGGGCAGGGACAGGCAGGCGCCGGGAATGAGGGGGCCTACATGGTGCAGCGGGGGCTTGTGCAGCGCCAGGCGGTGGTGGCGGCCACCGTAGGAGTCACTCTTCAGCAGGAACATGGTGACGTGGCCCTCGGCACTCATGATGACCACATAGGGGTCGGCCACGGCGCACTGCACGATGGGGGCTCCCAGGTCCACGGGGATGAAGTGCAGCTGATTCACTGTAGGCACGGGGCAGTCAGCATGCGCCTCCCCAGGGCCCAACCACCTTCCCCCCACCATCCCCACCCACCTACCTCCTTCCAGGAGGTGGATGCCCAGGGCCCAACCACCCCCTCCACCGCCGTCCCCACCCACCTACCTCCTTCCAGCAGGCGGATGCCCAGTGGTGACACTTGGACAATGTAGCGGTTGTCCCCGATGTTCCCAGCAAAGACCGTGGGGCCCTGAGTGGCGAAGCCACTGGTGTCCAGCTCCATGATCTCCTGCCCCGTCTGCAGGATCTGCAGGCGACAGCTGTGAGAGAGGCGCCCCCCGCAGGGGACCCCAGCCCCAGGTCCCAGGCCCTGCCCCTCACCATGGTGGAGTCTTCCCGGCTCAGAATCAGGAATCCGTGTCTGCGGCCATCGTCGTCTGCTTCAGGGGTGCTGGGTTCCTGCTCTGTGCCCTCCCCCTTGGGATTGTCCTCCTGTCAGGGCCAAAGGGGAGCAGGCTGGAAGCCACAGTCCAGTGAAGGCAGGCACGCAGGTGCGACCTGGGCGCTCCCGGCCTATGAGAAGGCAGCGCCGGTCCCATCCCAGGGCCTCCCTGCAGCGGGCTCGCACCTACCTCCTCCTTACGCACCGGGGCGATGACTGTCCACATGTCATAGCAGCCGGGAAGCTCAAAGGTTGTCACCACCTGGGGCCGGATGCTCTTCTAGAATGATGATGGGGTGGGGGTGTGAGCCCACCCAGGTCCCACCAGGAGGCGCCCGCCCCCTACCTGCCCACACACCTGCAGCACCGACAAAGCCCCGTTCTTCCCGTGGCCGGAGCAAACCACAATCTCCAGGTCCGGCTCAGGGCTGTTCTGAAACTGCACAGGACTCGGGGGTGAGGACTATGCCCCCCACCCCCCCTCACACTCCAGCCCCTGCCCCCAGCCCCGACCCCAACCCTGGGCACCTCTTCAGAGAGGAAGGCAGGCTCGCCCATGGCGGCATTGGCACAGGGTCCGATGTTAAGGATGCTGTCGCACACCTGCGGCACAGCAACAGTCAGGGGCGCGCTGGGGGGCACTGGCTGGGATGGGGGCCCTGCTGCCTCAATCTCACCTCAAAGGAGTAGGTGGCCAGCTGTGTTCCCGACTGGGCCTCGCTGCCGTACACTTCAATCTCGTCCACCTCATCCTGCGGCACCGACTTACCCGCAGCTGCACACAGAGAGCCCACTTGAGCGCAACCCTGGGTCACCTGGCCCCGCTCCTGACCAGCCCTGGGTCACCTGGCCCCGCTCCTGACCAGCCCTGGGTCACCTGGCCCCGCTCCTGACCAGCCCTGGACCGGCCCTCACCTGACCAGCCGGCCGTCGCATCCACTCGCTTCTTCTTTGAGGGAGGCTCTTCCTGTGAGGCAGGAGGGGCACTGAGTGGCATGCCACAGCAGTGCCCACATGAAGGGTGGTGGCCCAATGGGCCCAGGAAACCCACCTTGTCGGCAGCCTCACGGACAGCGCTGGCCGGGGGCTCCTGCAGCTTCTCCGTGTACTTGAGGAGGAGGGAATTGCCCAGGCGAGAACCCAGGAACAGGTACCCGGGCTCCATGGTGACCATCTGAGGGAGGGCAGGTGTGTGATGGCTGGGCCGGGTCTGGACCCAGAGCCAACCCCTAGTCCCAACTCACGCTGGTGGTGAGGACGCTGGCGGCCGCCTTGTCAAAGTGGAACGCTCGGACACTGCGCATGCCGTCGGTGATGAGGGTCAGCACGTAGCTGGGGGCAGGGAGAATTCTGAGTCGGGGATGGGAACCCTGGGGGAGTGAAGGGGGCCAGGGGACCCTACAGGACTTGTGGGGGGCGGTGTGGGCAGAGTTCATGAGCAGGGGAGGGGCTCACATCTCGCCGCCCTTGAGGGAGATGACCATCTTGTCGTAGGAGATGAAGGTGGCCTGGGCGCAGTCCAGGGTGATCCGCACACCCTCCTGGGTGCCTGTGGGGTGGGTGGTCAGGCCGACTAGGCAGGCCCAAGCCGTCCCCGGCCCCGCCCACGGCCACCCCACACTCACGAAGCGGGAAAGCCGTGGTTCCTGTGGTGAGGCTGTTGAGAGCCACGCCATATGGGGGGACGCTCTGGTTCAGGTACAACAGCGAGTTGACGGCAAACACCACCACCCCACCTGGAGGTGGACACAGGCTGGTGGGCGGGCTCAGTGCTCTCTCCACACACTCCCCTATCCACTCCCAGGACACACACCTATGGGCTTGGGCACAGCCAGAGCCTGGGTGCAGTCAAAGGGCAGGCTGGTGAGGGACCAGATGACGGGGTGCACCTTCTGCGTGATGTTCAGTGAGATTGCCACAATGGAGCACGTGTCCTGCCGCACGGCCACGCGCCTGGGGACGCCAGTGGGTCAGCCAAGGGCCTTGCCTCCCCGCAGAGACCCAGGCCCAGCTCCTTCCGAGCAAGCCCCACCCCCACCCCATAAGCCCCGCCCTAAACCCCATGAACCCCACCCCAGGCAGAGGCAGCTAGGGGGCCCACAGCGCAGAGGGGCCTCCTTAGGGGGCTCACCCAGGCCAGGTCTGGTTGGGCTCAAACAGGATGAGGAGGGTAGGCTCGTAGTAGCCATGCAGGAACTGCAGGTCGATGATGTTGAGCAGCTTCTCGTCTAGTGCCCGCACATCGATGATGTAGCTGGGCAGGAAGCTGGACCTCTGCCTGGGGGGCCAGGGGCTTCAGCAGGAGAGGAGGGGAGGCGGGGAGGGGAGCTCGGGCTCTGGCGCCCCCCACCCCAGCAGCACAGCCTGCCTCAGCTGGCACTCACCCCTCACCCACGAGCCCCTCGTGCTCCTCAGCCAGGCTCTCCCTGCGGAAGGGCAGGACCACCAGCCGCGTGCCGTAGACAAGCATGGCTGCGCAGCGCCCGTCGGGGTCCACCCGCACTCGCGGCGTGTGTACATTCTGCACAAACCCGTCCTGGGGGCAGAGGGGGCATCAGCCAGGCCCAGCATAGGAGACCCCGAGGGAAGCACTTGGGGCCGTAGAACCCAGCTGCAGGGGGGAGGGAGGGTGGCTGGGCGGGGCCTGGGCGGGGGCGGGGGCATGGCCCTACCCGAAGCTCAGGCTCCTCAAAGTAGTGCAGTGACAGGGTCTTCAGGTCATGGGTGCCCGGATCGTACTCCACCACAGACAGCTGCGGTCAGAGGGCACTGCCGTGGCTGCCGACTGCCTGTCCTGACAGTGTCGCCCCCGGCAACCAACGGCTGTACCCAGGCCCACCCCACCAGGCCCTGGCACCCACTCCCACGCCTTGGCCAGGCCTACCCCACCAAGCCTACCACTCACCTTGGCATCCTTGAAGCTTAGGAGCAGGGCATCCCGCTTGGCTCCTGCCAGCTGCACGCTGGCCATGGACATGACGTTGCCGAAGAAGGAGAAGGAGGCAGCAAGCTCGAGCTTCTCCCGATGGGCCTTCCCCTCTAGGGGAGACACCAGGGCTCAGGGTCAGGGCCCAGCCATGCCTGGCACCCGCACAGCCCCAGGCCGCCCCACCACACTCACCTGTGCTCCTGTCATTCTTGGTCAGAGCCTGGAGGGGAGAGAAAGACAGGGCAGTGAGGGGCCACATCTGGCAGCTCACCTCATCCGGGGAACGAGAAAAGACCACCAAGCCTGGCCCCTGCCTCCTGGGAGCTCTGCCCAAACCCTCTCTGCAGCAGGGAGAAGGGCTTCTGGAGACAGCTGTGCACACCCCCCCACAGCGACCCCCATTCACACTCTCATGCCCACGGCCCAGCCCTGGCACAGGCCGCTCCCCAGGAAGCCCCTACCTCACGGCTCCCTAGCAGCCAGGCCCTGTGCGGGAAGCACTCAGGGTTAGAGTGCACTCTGTGTCTGCACACCCCCAAACCTGCCTGGTTGCACACCCACAGCAGCCCAGCCCCGGCCCCTGGGTCCGAATGTCACAGGGCAGGAAGCCAGAGCCAAGGGGCATCTGTAGCTACTGATCTGCATGCCTGTTAGAGAAGAGGAAGCTCTGCACTCTCCTGACGCCTCGGGCTCCCCCAGGCTGCCTATCTCCTCCCTTTTCACTGCCCTCCCAGAATGATAAGAGGCTGTGTGTTCCTTGCTACTAAGTAGCTAGTTTAACTAGCTAGCAGATTTATATGCCATTGCCTCAAGGCAAGGGAAAAGTGGTTTTTGTTTTGTTTTTTTTGTTTTTTGTTTTTTGTTTTTGAGACGGAGTCTCACTCTGTCACCGAGGCTGAAGTGCAGTGGCGCGATCTTGGCTCACTGCAACCTCTGCCTCCCGGGTTCAAGTGATTCTGCCTCAGCCTCCCAAGTAGCTGGGATTACAGGTGCGTGCCACCATGTCCGGCTAATTTTTGTATTTTTAGTAGAGACAGGGTTTCACCATGTTGGCCAGGCTGGTCTCGAACTCCTGACCTCAGGTGATCCACCTGTCTCGGTCTCCCAAAGTGCTGGGATTACAGGCGTGAGCCACCTCAAGGTCATTTTTCACGATGGACTTGTGCTATGGGGAGGGCATCTTGGAAGCTGGTTAACAGATACAGAAGAGGCATCCACAAACCAATACCCATCTCACAGCGACAAGGGCAACTCCAGGGCTTCACCCGCAAATTCTACCAAAGGTTTCAGAAGTAATGACACACTTAAAAAAAAACACACACCCACTCATGTGGGGCTGACGGCACCGCAGGCGGCTCAGGCCACCCCAACAGCCCACAGACAGGTGGGACAGGAAGTGACACCAACCTCCTCAAAACGCCTGCAGATGAGCCCAGTGACAAGCAGGGGTATTATAACACAACTGGGTTGAGTTATTCCAGGAACGCAAAACTAGATTTCCGCAAGAACAGCCATCGCTAAACTTACCGTGCTGTCAAAATTAAGGAGAAAAATCATGTCATTTTAATGGATACAAAAAAAGCATCTGATAAAGGCATTCGTGATAAAAACTCCTAGTAAAGCAAAAATAGGAGGAAAAAATTTTTTTTTTTTTGAGACGGAGTCTCACTTTGTTGCCCAGGCTGGAGTGCAATGGCACGATCTCGGCTCACTGCAACCTCCGCCTTCCAGGTTCAGGCGATTCTCCTGTCTCAGCCTCCTCAGTAGCTGGGATTATAGGCACGCACCACCACGTCCAGCTAATTTTTGTATTTTTAGTACAGACAGGGTTTTGCCATGGCCAGGCTGGTCTTGAACTCCTGACCTCAAGCGATACACTCACCTCGGCCTCTCAAAGCGCTGGGATTACAGGCATGAGCCACCACGCCAGGCCTTTGTTTTTTGACATAGGGCCTCACTGTCTCCCAGGTTGGAGTGCAGAGGAGCAATCATGGTTCACTGCAGCCTCGACCTCCTGGGCTTAGGTGATCCTCCCACCTCAGCCTCCTGAGTAGCTGGGACCACATGTGAGTCATCACACCTGACTAATTTATTTATTTTTTTAAATTTTGAGACAGAGTCTCACTCTGTCACCCAGGCTGGAGGGCAGTGGTGTGATCTCAGCTCCCTGCAACCTCTGCCTCCTGGGTTCAAGCAATTCTCCTGCCTCAGCCTCCCAAGTAGCTGGGATTACAGGCATGTGCTACCATGCCCGGCTAATTTTTGTATTTTTAATAGATAGGGTTTTGCCATGTTGGCCAGGATGGTCTCAAACCCCTGACCTCAGGTGATCCACCCACCTTGGCCTCCCAAAGTGCAAGGATTATAGACATGAGCCACCGCGCCCAACTTCCTTAATCAAATAAAGGGTATCTACAAAAAGTCTACAGCAATGTGGTGCTGAGAGTGAAACATTACAAGTTTTCCCTTTTGAAGCCGGGCGCAGTGGCTCACGCCTGTAATCCCAGCACTTTGGGAGGCTGAGGTGGGTGGATCACCTGAGGTCAGGAGTTCGAGACCAGTCTGGCCAACATGGTGACACAGTGAAATCCCGTCTCTACTAAAAATACAAAAATTAGCCGGGTGTGGTGGCAGGTGCCTGTAATCCCAGCTACTCAGGAGGCTGAGGCAGGAGAATCGCTTGAATCCCGGAGGCGGAGGTTGCAGTGAGCCGAGATCATGCCATTGCACTCCAGCCTGGGGGACAAGAGAGAGACTTCGTCTCAAAGAAAAAAAAAAAAAAAAAAAAGAAGTTTTCCCTCTTGGTCAGGACCAGCCAAGGACGCCTGATCCACCCTGCCAAGTACAAGGTCAATATACAGAGATCAACTGCACTTCTGTGTACATGCAAGAAACAGGGGTAACCACTCAGAAGAATTTTTTTTTTTTTTTTGAGACGGAGTCTTGCTCTGTCGCCAGGCTAGAGTGCAGTGGCACAATCTCGGCTCACTGCAAGCTCCACCTCCCGGGTTCAAGCCATTCTCCTGCTTCAGCTTACCGAGTAGCTGGGACTACAAGCGCCCACCACCACGCCTAATTTTTTTCTTTTTTTGTATTTTAGTAGAGTCAGGGTTTCACCATCTCAGACAGGCTGGTCTTGAACTCCTGAGCTCAGGCAATCCACCCGCCTCGGCCTGCCAAAGTGCTGGGATTACGGGCGTGAGCCACTGTGCCCGGCCACCACTCAGAAGGATTTTAAGAAAAATGTGTACATAGTCAAATGGTCTAACTGGCATCTTGGGAGAAAGGGGACAGAATCAATAGCTAAAGAAGGCTGGGCGTGGTGGCTCACGCCTGTAATCCCAGCACTTTGGGAGGCTGAGGCAAGCGGATCACGGGGTCAGGTGATCGAGACCATCCTGGCTAACACAGTGAAACCCCGTCTCTACTAAAAATACAAAAACATTAGTCGGGCATGGTGGCGGGCGCCTGTAGTCCCAGCTACTCAGGAGGCTGAGGCAGGGGAATCGCTTGAACCCAGGAGGTGGAGCTTGCAGTGAGCCGAGATTGTGCCACTGCACTCCAGCCTGGGTGATAGAGCGAGACTCCGTCTAAAAAAAAAAAGAAAAAAAACCTCGAAAATTTGAATAAGAGGACATTTACAGGGTTTCAAAATAAGTCCCTACAAGATACTTTTAGTTACAAAAGGAAGAAATAACCTTACAGTGGGGGAATCCAGGCCAACACTACCCAACCAAGCATCAAAGCATCAGCATCCAGTCATGAGGCAAAGGCCTCCAGCCGCCTCCTGAAAGCTGATGGGGGTGCTGTTTGCCTCTTCTGTGGTGTTCCTGTCAAAAATACAAATGTCTCATCTAAACACCTGGGAATTTCTTGGCTGGGCACAGTGGCTCACACCTGTAATCCCAGCACTTTGGGAGGCCAAGGCGGGTGGATCACTTGAGGTCAGGAGTTCGAGACCAGCCTGGCCAACATGGTGAAACCCCATCTCTACTAAAAATTAGCTGGGTATGGTGGCGGGCGCCTGTAATCCCAGCTACTCAGGAGGTTGAGACAGGAGAACTGCTTGAACCCAGGAGGCGGAGGTTGCAGTGAGCTGAGATTGCGCCACTGCACTCCAGCCTGGGCAACAAGAACAAAACTCTGTGTCAAAAAAAAAGGGGTGACTTTTATTAATTTCAACAGTGTTGTATATTTTTTCCCCATAAAGGGGCCTTTTGTGCTGCCCAAGGCCACATGCTTGCCTATTTCCTATCCATGCCTTCTCCTCCCTCTCTCTGCAAAGCAACAGCACCTCAATACCCTGAGGTACAACTGGCCTTGCTTCTTGCCTCCCCGGAGACTGAGGTACCAGCAGACACCCCCACTCTCCTCACTGTGCCCATGTTCTGTGCCTGCCTTCCGTGGCCATGGGTGAGCGGGTCACACTCAAGCCAAGCCAAGCCTGCACTAGATTCTCTGGGACAGATTCCAGACAGCTGCACGAGGCCGGGCACAGTGGCTCAAGCCTGTATTCCCAGAGCTTTGGGAGGCCGAGGTGGGTGGATCGCCTGAGTTCAGGAGTTCGAGACCAGCCTGAGCAACGTGATGAAACTCTGTCTCTACTAAAAATCAGTGGGGTGTGGTGGTGGTGCCTGTAGTCCCAGCTACTGAGGAGGCTGAGGCAGGAGAATCGCTTGAACCCGGGAGGCAGAGGTTGCAGTGAGCTGAGATCGCACTGTTGCACTCTATCCTGGGTGACAGAGGGAGACTCCGTCTCAAAAAAGAAAAAAAAAAGACAGCTGTATGAAAGGCGGCTGTCTCCCTCCCTCTCCAGGTGAATCTGGGCTGGAGGCTGCCTTTAGGGCAGACTGTGGTGGCAGGGATGGTACCTTCCTGGTCTAGCCCTTAAAGTGACTGGCAGCTTCTGCCTTAGCCTCCTAGGGCTCTGAGTTCCTGCAAGAAGCTCAACTACACCAACACCGCCATGCTGCCAGGAAAACCAAGCTAGCCATGCTGGGGACAGGGGAGAGTGGAGGGACGGTGTGGGGGTAGGGGAAGACACATCTAGCCTGTCCCCAGCTCTTCAAGTCGTCCCTGTCAAGGCTCGCCCTGGTGGAGGAGAGCCAAGGGCTCCCCACACTCTGATGAATCCCTGAAAACCTGGCTTCCAGATGTGCGATTATGATAAAAGGCCTCATTTGCATATTCCAGGGTAGTTAGTTACAGAGCCACGACTAGACTGACTCCAGGAGGATGGCTTGAGCACAGGAGTTCGAGGCCAGCCTGGACAACATAGCAAGACCCCGTTTCTTAAAAACAAAAAACAAAACAGAAGAAGAAAACCTCCTTTCCTGCTATTTATGGCTCCATTTCTTGCTTCAGTTTACGCACATCTCCTCCAGAGTTGTCTGTGTTCACTGTTACTGACTCTCCTCCCCTGCTGGGCTCTTACCCCTGCTCCATTCAGACCACAACCCCTCATGCCCACCAGACTGCCCTGTCAGAGTCACCAGGCATCACCTGAGGCTCAGCAGCATGGGACCCAGTGTTGAGTCCCTCCCAGCTGCCTTCCCTGGGCCTCCAGGGCCCTGTCCAGCTTTCCCCCTGCCTTCCAGGCCATGCCACCTCCAGCTCTTTCATGGCCTCTCATCTCCCCAATCTCTCAATGTTGGGGTGCCCCAAGACCCTGTCCTTGTCTATATTCTGGGTGATCTCAACCAGTTTCCAAGGGCAGACACCAACCCCAGGCTGAAGACTCTGACTTGACCTCCATACCAGACCTCAATCCTCAATTCTAGACTCTTGCACACACCCTCCTGCTCTGCACTGCTGCCTGATGTGGAATGAGCACCTCGGCCAACCTACGGTGGCCAGCGTCCAAGGCAGCACAACGCTTCCTGCTCTGCACTGCTGCCTGATGTGGAATGAGCACCTCAGCCGATCTACGGTGGCCAGCATCCAAGGCAGCACAATGTCCTCTGCAGTGAATGCTGGGAGGTGTTGCACCCTCCGCAACCCCCACCAGGGTTGGTAGATATGACCAGCAGAATATGACAGAAGGTTAACAGTGTACTACTACTATTTTTTTTAGATGGAGTTTTGCTCTGTCACCCAGGCTGGAGTGGAGTGCAATCTCGGCTCACTGCAACCTCTGCCTATGGGTTCAAGCAATTCTCCTGCCTCAGCCTCCTGAGTAGCTGGGATTACAGGTGCCTGCCACCACACCCAGCTAATTTTTGTATTTTTAATAGACACAGGGTTTTGCCACGTTGGCCAGACTGGTCTCGAACCCATGACCTCAGGTGATCTACTACCCGCCTCGGCCTCCCAAAGTGCTAAGATGATAGGTGTGAGCCACCGCGCCTGGCCTTTTTTTTTTTTTGAGATAGGGTCTCACTGTGTTGTCCAGGCTGGAGTGTAATAGTGCAATCATAGCTCACTGCAGCCTTGACCTCCTGGGCTTGAGCGATCCTCCCACCCTGGCCTCCCATGTAGCTAGGACGACACACAGGCCACTATGCCCAGCTAACTTTTATATTTTATATTTGGGCCAAGCACAGTGGTGCACTCCTGTAATCCCAGCACTTTGGAAGGCCAAGGTGAGTGGACTGCCTGAGCTCAGGAGTTTGAGACCAGCCTGGCCAATGTGGCGAAACTGTCTCTATTAAAAATACAAAAAAAAAAAATTAGCCAGGCGTGGTGTCACACACCTGTAATCCCAGCTACTTGGTGGAGGGTTTAGGGAGCTGAGGCACAAGAATTGCCTGAACCCACGAGGCGGAGGTTAAAGTTAGCTGAGATCACACCGCTTCATTCCAGCCTGAGTGACACAGCAAGACTCCGTCTCACCAGGAAAAACAAAATTATTTGTAGAGATGGGGTCTTGCTATGTTGCTCAGGCCAGTCCTGAACTCCTGGCCTCAAGCAGTCATCCCATTTCAGCCTCCCAAAGTGTGGGACTATAGGTGTGAGCCAGTGCACCCAGCCTGAGATTCGGTTACAGGACTCGCCGTGGCTTCAGTCTTGGTGGGTCTCTCATTGTAAGGGAGGCTGCCATGTTGTGAGCTGCCCCAGGGAGGGGCCCATGTGGTGAGGAACTGCAGCCTCCTGCCAATAGTGTGTTAGGAGCAGAAACTCCAGCCCTCGTCAAGCCTTCAGAGGACAGGAGCCCTGGCCAGCAAACACATGTGTATGCCGGGGTAGGTGCCCAGGAGGGTTGGCCTCCTTTGGCCTGAGCTTCTGACCCATCTGCCTGCTGGATCAGCCCCTATTCACAACCCTCTTGTGGCTCCTCCCTGCTTTGTGGAGAATAGTCCCGGCCACGGCCTACCTCCCTCCATCCTCACCACCACATCCACTCTATACCACGGCCACACTGTGCATGACTCTCCACCCTCAACTGCTTTGGGCCTGTGCACAGGCTGATTCTTCTGCCTGGAACACCCTCCTCTCACCATCCCTGGGCCTGGGTAAGAGGTACTCCTCCCTTCAAGAGCAATGGAGAAACTGCCTCCTGCAAGTTGCTTTCCTGGACCAGCTTTCAACCCTCTGGCAACCAAAACACCACTGTATTTCCCAAACCCTTGAGGCGTGTGCCCCACCGTACCAAGACTCCTGTCAACAGTCTGTCCCCATCCTAGACCTGGCCTTGTTCCTTGTGCTACCAATGTCCTTCCCCCGACAAACTCCCGCTCTGCCTCAGACAGGCTCTTCTGATCATGCAACTGGAAATACACAGTCTCCTTCCTTCACTCCTTTATTCCCGCAGCAGCACTTGCTGCAGGGGCAGGTGTGTTTATTTAGATGTTCCCCTTCCCCAAGTGTCTGCAGGTGTGGTTCACATGGTATCTCTGCTACCCAGCACACAGTGGGCGTTCGCTCCTTCCGAACAACTTGCTGAAAAAACGGAAGAGCAAACAAGACGGCTAGGGCAGCGCGCCCTTCCCGGTGGGGTAGGAAGGGAGGCACAACAGGGTAGCAGCTGTGAGAAAGGATCTGAGCACAAGAGATTCAGGGTCATGTCCTGGCTCCTCAGGCTGAGGAACCTTAAGCAAATCACTGAACTTGTCTGGGGCTTGGCTCTTCCATCTGCCACCGGGGGCGGTGAGAGCACCCACGTCGCGGACAGCGGGGAGGGCTCCCAGGGCCCGACCTACCTCGGCGTCGCGGTTGAGGCGGTACACGTAGAGCTGCGAGGTCCCGGCCACTACCAGGTTGCGCTCGCTGTTGTTGAAGAAGTTGCAGTACATGGAGAACTCCAGACCGGTGGGCGGATGCGCCTGTTTGTACACGGCGTACATGGCGCCAACCCGGGCTGCGCAAGGCCGGGAGAGGAAGGGTGAGCGGGGTCGCCCACGCAGGAGCCCGGCCCCGCACCGCGCCCCTCCCTGGCCTCGCGCTGCCGCCTCAGCCGCCCGCCTGGCCGCCCACCCGGCCGCCCACCTGGCAGTTGGAGCCGACTCGAGAGGAACCGGGACAGCAGCGAACTCAGTCCGGCCGGGCCCAGAAGCTGGGCGGGAAGGTTCCGGGCTTCTGCGCCTGCGCAGCGCCGCCGCGTGAGCGTGGCTGCAGGGGCGACAGCGGGCCCTAGTGGCCCGGGATGCGGGCGGCTGGCGGCTCGGCTCCGGGCTGGGCGTCCGGAACCCAAACCCCTAGCGTGCGAAGTGCGGGGCCTCCGCTGCGGGCGGAGCAGCGCGGGTTGGAAGCCGCAGGGGCGCCGGCTGCAGCGGCTCGGGGTCGGCCGAGGGGTGCGTCCGCGCCAGACCCAGGACGGCTGCAGGGAGAAGCGACTCCGCTCGTAGCACCCGGGTTCAGGGGGCGCGCCGGGATCCAGAAGAGGGGGCGCGGCGCCTCGCCAGTGTCTGGGGCTCCGAGAAAGCTTCCTAGAGAGGCCGCACGCCCCCTCTGCCCAGTGTCCCCGCGCAGAGCGACCCCCGCCGCCAACACTCCCGCGGACGACGCAGGACCCCGCGAGCCCAGCGCTGTCCGCCCGCCTTGCTCACTGCTGCCTACCTAGGGCGGGCCCAGTGCCAGCTTCCAGGAGCTTGGATCCTGGATCAGGCACGGGCCTAGGCCCTAGAAACGGAATCATGAGAAATAAAACAAGAAAGTATCGTTACGCCCAAGAAAATGGCGTGGAAATATGTGTTTTTGTTGCATCCAAATCTACTTGCTCATTGGGCAGTGGGGGAAGGGCCACTTGGATGCTCAGGCATGTGACCCCTGAGCCACACTCAACCGCGTTTTAAAAGTCAATAGGAAGCGGTGGCTCACGCCTGTAATCCCACTTTGGAAGGCCGAGGTGGGCAGATCACCTGAGGTCAGGAGTTCGAGACCAGCCTGGCCAACATGGTGAAACCCAGTCTCTACTAAAAATACAAAAATTGTGGGGGAGAGAGAGAGAGAGAGAAGATTGTTACTGTGTCTATGTAGAAAAGGAAGACATAAGAAACTCCATTTTGATCTGTACTAAGAAAAATTGTTTTTGCTTTGAGATGCTGTTAACCTGTAACTTTAGCCCCAACCCTGTGCTCACAGAAACACGTGCTGTAATGAATCAAAGTTTAATGGATTTAGGGCTATGCAGGATGTGCCTTGTTAATATGTTTGTAGGCAGTATGTTTGGTAAAAGTTATCGCCATTCTTCATTCTCGATTAACCAGGGACACAATGCACTGCGGGAAGCCGCAGGGACCTCTGCCCAAGAAAGCCTGGGAATTGTCCAAGGTTTCCCCCCACTGAGACAGCCTGAGATAGGGCCTCATGGGAAAGGAAAGACCTTACCGTCCCCCAGCCCAACACCTGTAAAGGGTCTGTGCTGAGGAGTAGTAAAGAGGGAGGCCTCTTTGCAGTTGAGATAAGAGGAAGCCTTCTGTCTCCTGCTCGTCTTTGGGAATGGAATGTCTCAGTGTAAAGCCAACCATTCCCTTTTGTTCTATTCTGAGATAGGGAAAACTGCCTGGAAGCAAGAATGCTGGCAGCAATACTGCTCTGTTACTCTTTCCTACACTGAGATGTTTGGGTAAAGAGAAACATAAATCTAGCGCTGCTGCTCTGTTACTCTTTGCTACACTGACATGTTTGGGTAAAGAGAAACATAAATCTAGCCTACGTGCACATCCAGGCACAGTACCTTTCCTTGAACTTATTCATGATACAGATTCCTTTGCTCACATGTTTCCGCGTTGACCTTCTCCCCACTTGTTGCCCTGCTACACTCCCCTCGCTAAGATGGTAAAAATAATGATCAATACTGAGGGAACTCGGAGGCCGGTGCTGGTGCGGGTCCTCCGTATGCTGGGTCCACTGGGCCCACTGTTCTTTCTCTATACTTCGTCTATGTGTCTTCTTTTCTCAGTCTCTCGTCCCACCTGATGAGAAATACTCACAGGTGTGGAGCGGCTGGCCCCCTTCAAAAATTAACCAGGGTGGTGGCGCATGCCTGTAATCCCAGCTACTCGGGAGACTGAGGCAGGAGAATCACTTGAACCCAGGAGGCAGAGGTTGCAGTGAGCCAAGATGGCGTCATTGCACTCCAGCCTGAGTGACAAGAGTCACATACAATAAAAATAATCAGAAGAGACAGAAACACACGAAAGAAGGTCATGTGGGCCAGGCGCAATGGCTCACACCTGTAATCCTAGCACTTTGGGAGATCGAGGTGGGTGGATTACCTGAGGTCAGGAGATCGAGACCAGCCTGGCCAACATGGTGAAACCCCGTCCTACTAAAAATATAAAAATTAACTGGGCGTGGTGGCGGGTGCCTGTAATCCCAGCTACTCGGGAGGCTGATGCAGAATTGCTTGAACCTGGGAGGCAGAGGTTGCAGTGAGCCGAGATGGTGCCACTGTACTCCAGCCTGGGCGACAGAGTGAAGCTCTGTCTCAAAAAAAGAAAGAAAAGAAAAGGGGAGGGGAGGGGAGGGAAGGTCATGTGAAGACAAAGGCAAGGATTGGAGTCATACTGCCCACAAACCAAGGAACACCTGGGGCCACCAGTAGCCAGGAAAGGCTCATGGAACAGACTGTTTCCTAGAGACTTCAGAGGGAGCATTGTTCTCCTGACACTTTGATTCCTAACTTTCAGCCTCCAGAACTGTGAGAATAAGTTTCTGGTTTTAAGGCACTCAGTTTATGGTAGGCTTTGTTATGGTAGCCCTAGGAGGCCACCACACAGGGACTCAGGATTAACGCCTCAGAGTCAGAAGAGGCTGGCATCCCAGGAACCGTGGGCTGCCACACACTCTGGTCTGACGATCTCCAGGCTTGCTTTCCATGACAGAGAAATAAGCCCTCGGCTGTGTAAGCAATTATAGGTAAGCAAGTTTGATTCCTGTTTGGGGACAGGTCCCACCTGCTGCCCACACACTCGGGTGAATTTCCCTGACCCCACTCCTCAGGCAGGCAGGGTCTCCATATCAAAGAGGTGGCGCCTGAGGCTGGCTGCCTGGGGGGCCCTGAGTGCAGCTCTCCCGGCTTCGAGGCACCCCGATGGGGAGAAGGCAGTGCCGCAATTGTCCTTTCTCAGCTGAGGACCCTTCCCACCCAGCAAGGAGAGCACAGCCATGCTCCAAGGACAAGAGTGTCTTTACTGGAGTTGGGACTGGGGCCTCTATAGGGGCTTCTGGTTTCTGGGCTGTAGGTTTGTGAGGTGTGGGATCTTAAGTCAAAGGTGGGGGACTAGGGCAGGGTATCAAAAGGTAATGTCATCCTCGTACAGGGACAGCAGCAGCAGGACGGTCCAGCCGCCCAGCAGGCCCACGTTGTGCAGCAGGAAGAGGAGCCAGGGCCGCGGGTCCCGTACTTTCAACATCGCCGGGAGCTGAGGAGCAAGTGGGCACCGGGTCAGCGCCCCTGCTCAGCTCCTCTGCTCAGCTCCCGGCCCAGAGCAGCCCCTCCCCTCGCCATCCTGACCATGTCGCAGAGTGCTACGTAGAGGAACAGGCCGGTGGCCACTGCCAGGATCCAGGCCTCGCTCTCCTCGCTGACTCCAACCGCGAGTGCCACGTAAAGACCGGCGAAGGCCGTGAGCGCGGAGGCCAGGTTCAGCAGCAGTGCTTGGCGCACGGACAGCCCCGCGTGCAGCAAGGCCGCGAAGTCCCCTGCGGGCGGGTCCACATCAACAGCTCCGCCCTCCTAGCTACATGCCCCGCCCACCTCCTTTCGGTCCCGCCCTCTTACCACCAGGCCCCGCCCACCTGTTCCCGGTCTCCCCGCCCAGCCAGGTGCGGCCCCGCCCATCTCCTTCCAGGCCCCGCCCACCTGTTCCCGGTCTCCCCGCCCAGCCCCGTCCATCTCATTCCAGGCCCCGCCTGCGCTCACCCAGCTCGTGTGGCAACTCGTGGCAGAACACGGCCAGCGAGGTGGCCAGCCCGGTCTTCCAGGAGGACGCGAAGGCGGCGCCCACGGCCAGCCCGTCGGCGAAGTTGTGCACGGCGTCGCCCAGTGTGATCACATAGGGCAGTAGCCTCAACTCTGCGGGCGCAGAGGCCCGTGGGTTCGCGTGGCCTGTCGCCTACCGCCAAGCCTTGGGCCCCACCCGCGCTCCACACAAACCCCAGATCCCCCAGCCCTTCCGGGGTCGCCCCCTGGGCTCACCTGGGCTCAGACTCCTGGGCTCAGGGTTCAGCAGCTCCGGGCTCTCCTCCGCCACCTGGGAGGAGCCTTGAGTAAGTCCCGCCCGGAAGTGGAGGAGGAACGCGGTGGGGCGGGGCCCCAGATCACCGCGGGAGGGGCGGGGCCCCAGATCACCGCGGGAGGCGGAGCCGCAGGCCTAGGGTGGGGCTGGGAGTGTGGGCGTGGGAAGGGGTCGGTGGGAGGGGCTCCGCGTGGGATGGGGCATCTGGCGCCCACTCACCAGGTCTGCGCGGGAGCCCTCGTGGGGGGGCTTGGGCTGCCGGAGCTCGCTGGGTGCCAGCTGCAGGGACACACCGTGGCTGTGGCCCCCGTGGCTATGGCTGCTGTGGCCGCAGGGCCCATCCTCCAGGTCCTGTGAGGGTAGGTGCTCAGTGTCCACCAGGCCCCCAGCACACCCACCCGCCGGGTACCTTCCCAAGAAGCCTGACCTCCGGGTCCCTGGGCAGCAGGAGGTTGAAGAGGTTCTCAAACAGGAAGAAGGCGTAGAGCCCCGCCAGCATAGCCAGGAGGTGCCAGGTGGGCTGTGGGCTGAGGCCCTCTTCGCTGTGTGTATGCAGCCCCAGCACCTGGGGAGTAGGGGCGCTGGGCTGGGGGGGTCCCAGGGCACCTCCCACCAAGACCCAGGGAGAGGGGTCAGGGGGTGGGGTGGGTAAGGGCCCTGGGAGGGCATGGCCTGGGAGTCCATGGTGGGGAACGGAGGGCCAGGGTCGCGGGTTTGTGGGGGCAGACCTTGGGCGTCAGATGCAGGACAGCGTCCCCAGTGAGTGCACCCACTGCCAGGCTCAGGAAGGTCTGCAGGATGTAGTGGGTGACCCCCCTGCAGCCAGTGCAGGTCAGCAGCAGGAGGCCAAAAACCGCACAGAGGCAGATGAGCAGCGTGGCCAGGGAGCCGTACAGATACCCTGGGGGCGGGTGAGGCGGCTGTGAGAGCTTTTCTTCCAGACTCAGCCCCTGCTTCCCAGGCGTTGCTCACCAGAGCTGCAGGCCGTCAGTGTGGGCCAGGCCCTCACTCAGGCTGACCCTCCTGCCTCAAAGCCCCACTCTCCTGGCGACACCACCTTCCCCTGTGTCTGTTGTTTCTACTTCCAGCCCCTGCTCACTCTCTCCATCCCTCATCCTCGGCAGCCACGCTTTCCTCCCTACATGGGCTCCACCTCTGTGCTGCCAGCACAGTGTCGGCGTGGGCACTCACTGTCTGCCTGGCTGAGCTGGTCCTGGACGGGGGGCCTGGACTGGGAGGTGCAGGCTCCACTCAGCTGCTGTTGGAGCAGGGCAGGGCTCAGTTGGGCCCAGGCCTCCGGGGTCACCCCAGCCTGTTCCGACAGTCCATATGCAGCCATCACATCCCTGGCACTCAGGCATACCTGGGGAGTGGCAGGACAGGCTCAGGGGCCTGAGCAGACCCCAGTGGGGCCCCATCTTACCCCAGGGTGCAGCTCACCGTGTCCCACACACTGGAGCTGTTGTTGGAGCTGATGAGGGGCACAGGGTCCTGGCTGCTGGCTCCCCTGTGCTGATGACTGTGGTCACTGTAGGCCTCCCTGCCCACCCCCAGGCGCTGCATCAAGGCTGACAGCTCTGGCAGGGAGAAGAGTTGGCACCGCGAGTCTGTGTGGGCTCCGGCCCTGCCCCCCAGGGACATGGAGGCTGGGGACTCGGGGGTGCCCCCCTCCACAGCCCAGCCCAGGCCTCACCGGCCAGCGTCATAGGGACCTCGCTGCTGTGCTGCTGGAACACAAAGTCCACGAAGTACTGAGGGCTCGGCAAGGCGCGGAAGCAAGACCCGCTCCTGACATGGTCCAGCAGGGCAGCCAGGACGCCGCCAGCACTGCCGGGAGCCCCCGCCCCCACCGCCTCCTCCAACAGCTGAGAGATATCTACACAGGCCTGGGGAAGAGGGGGCCTCCGCCTCAGCCTTTGGTGTGACCTTCTGCCATCCACCCCGCTGCCCCTAGATGCATCTCCCACCCCAACTACAGGATCTGCCCCCACCAGCCCCGCCCCTCCCTGGAGCCACAGCCCTCCCTGCCGGGCCCAGCTGCTTCAGGCTCCCACTCAGGCCTCTCGGTTCCTCCCTCATGAGGTCCCTCCCGGGGCTCCTACAGGCTCCCAACTGCCCAGTAGTGAGCCCCACGTTGGGAATCCCCAGCCGCAGGCCAACTCCCGGGCGTCTCCCCAGGCCCCCAGGCCCCCCAGGCTCCCTGAAGGCTTTGCAGCCAGGCTGGGTCCCCTGGGCCGTGGGGCCCTCCTCACCCACTCCCCTGGTCTGCCTGGACTCTCCCTCACCGTCTTGGGGGTCTGGCCGGCAGCCCGGGCCTGCATCCTCTGCAGCAGCCAGCTCAGGCCCGGGGTCAGGGCCTTGGGGCTCTCGAGCAGGGCCAGGAGGTGGTCTGCTTGAGAGGCCCAGAGGCCAGCCCGAGCGTCCTCACACGTGCCCTCGGGGTTGCTGAGGTACAGGACGGCGGCGGCACTGAGGCGAGCGATGTACCTGGCCTCCAGGACCGGGCCCGGGGGCAGCCCTGACCCCTCAGGCTCGCCCAGGCCCAGGGCATCCTCCACAGACAGGCACTGTGGGCAGAGACAAGTGAGCAGGGGCGCTGGGCCCACCAGGGAGGGGAGAGGCAGGCCTGGCCAAGGGGCTTCCCCAAGGGCCTGTTTCCCTCTCAGGTCCAACAACGTCCACCATCCTCTCTCAACCCCTTGTGCCCTTCCGTCTCCCCAGGCCCCTGTTCTGCTTCCCCAACTACAGGGGTGCACGCAAAGGGATCCCCAACAGTGGTCCCCCATCCCCAGGGGACTCCCCTGGAGCCACTGCCAATTTGATGGCAGAGGGCCGGCAGTGGGAGTTGGCCCTGGGGTCCTGGGGAGAAGAAGGACTGTGTCCCTGGAAAGGCCTATCTGCCCTCATGAGCAGGAGGGTGGGCTCTGGCCTGTGGGGAGGGTCAGGGTGCCCAGGTACTGCCACTAGCCTCCTCCGCCTCCTGGAGTTTGCCCAGGGCCCTTTGCTGCCGGCTGGCAGGGCGGAGCTGGCGGGAAGAGGCCAGGGCTGGGGGACCCGTCGGGTGGGGCTGTTACCTTTCCACACGGCCCGTTGGCGCAGTGCACACGGTCCGCCAGCGTATTTAACAGGCCGCCCAGAGCCTCTTGATCCAGAGCGCCCTGGCCAGAGGTGAGCAGGCTCAGCAGACCAGCAGGCGGGGACGCCGTCGCCGTCGCCGTCACCGTCACCACCAGCACAGCCAGCAGCAGCCCCAGCTCCAGCGAGACCAGGGACGCCATACTCAGCTCCCAGCGTGCTCAGTGGGTGTTGCTGTGGCCAAGGCCCAGTGCTTCTGGGCTGGCTGAGGGCGGCTTTGCTGGGGTTGTCCAGGGCCAGACTGGGGCTGGGCTAGGACCCGCCCGGGCTGCATGAGGACCTCTCCCAGGTATTCCTGCAGAGCTCTGTGATTGGCTGCTGGAGATGCCTGGGTTAACCATTCCAGCGGCAGATCCTACCCAACAGCCTGGAGCCACTGCCTGTGGGGGTCGAGGGCTGGGCCCCTTCCCCTGGACAGGCAGCCTCGGTGGTCTTTTTTTTTTTAGTTGGAGTTTTGCTCTTGCTGCCCAGGCTGGAGTGCAATGGCGTGATCTTGGCTCACCGGAACCTCCGCCTCCCGGGTTCAAGTGCTTCTCCTGCCTCAGCCTCCCGAGTAGCTGGGATTACAGGCAGCGCCACCACGCCCGGTTACTTTTGTATTTTTAGTAGAGACAGTGTTTCTCCATGTTGGTCAGGCTGGTCTTGAACTCCCAACCTCAGGTGATTCGCCCGCCTTGGCCTCCCAAAGTGCTGGGATTACCGGCGTGGCTCACCACGCCAGGCCAGCCTGGGTGGGCTTCTGTCCTCTGCCTGCTGCCCCCCAAGCTGTGGGGCAGGGCTGGGGTGTCCCCTTCTGGCTGTCCATCTGGGGGCTGCCTCCAAGCTGGGGGACACAGGGCAGAGGTGCACAGATGCCCCCAGAGCCTGAGAGCTCCCAGGTCCCTGCCTCTGCCCCTCCCAACAGAGGCTGCCCAGACACCCTCGGTGGCCCCTGTTGGGGGTGGGGACATGGACCTCCCTCCTCCTGGGTCCTGGGCTGTGGTCCCTGTTGGGGACTGCGATGGAGTCAAAGAAACTGAAAAGGTGCCTGCTGCATCATGCTCCCTTAGGTCGGAGACAGCCCCAGGAAGCTCCAACACAGACAAACAGGAAGACGGAGCTGGGCCCTGGCAGCCACCTGGCCGAGCTTGGGTTAGGATAAGATTGGGGCAAGACCCCAGCTCTAGCCCCGGAGGCAGGGAGGCTGTGGCTCCCAGCCCTGCCCTCTCTGTGGGCTCCCTCTCTGGCCTTTGAGCCTAGAGGCCTTATCTCTACTGTGGTGGTGATGGCAGGAAGTCTGGGGGAAGGGGAAGGCAAATCTCAGGGCAGCTTTGCCTTCTGAAGGGGGAGTCCAGATGCCACCTCCCGCCCGGTCCAGCCAGCCTGACCCTGAGCGTTGTGGGTGGGGCTGGGGTGGGGATCTAGGTGCCTGAGGCCCAAGGACTCTGTCCCGCCATACACAGGGTGGGACGGGGCAGGGCGGGCATTGAGCCCAGTGTCCTGGGGTCAGGGTGCTTCCCCTGCCGGCCTCACCCCACCAAGCGGATCTCATGGTGCTCCTCTGGCTGGGCCCACCCGCAGTGGTATCCTTCTGGGGGCCCTTAGGGGAGCCTGCCGGGGGTGCAGATCCTGCCGGGGGTGCAGAGCCTGCTGGGGGTGCAGATGATTTCTGGGTCCCAGGACCATGAGGGGGCCGCTCTACACACAGCCTGAAGATGCTGCGGACCCAAACTGGCCCTTTCCCTCCCACACCACCCCAGGACCAATGGGCTGGCTGGAGGCCACCCATGCTAAAATAGGCTCAAGGGCCTATTTTAGCTTCTGGGCAAAGGTCTTGGCCTGGGCCTGACTCTGTGGCCTTCCTGAGTTGCTTCCCCAGTAGGCCTCAGTGCTGGGCTACAGGTCTCCTCCATTCCCTCCATTCATGTGACTCCACCCCTCCCAGCAGAAACTCTCTTCCGTAGCCCAGGAGCAGCTGTTGAGGGTTTCACCTGCCCATGCCCCAGCCTAAGGCCGGCTTCCCCAGAGCAGACGGGTTGCACTCTCCTGCCCCTCAGGCCCACTCTGTCATCCAACAAGCTCACTGCAACTGGCCCATCTTAAAAACAACACTGGCTGGTCACGCTGGCTCATGCCTGTAATCCCAGCACTTTGGGAGGCTGGGGCGGGTGGATCACCTAAAGTCAGGAGTTTAAGACCAGCCTGGGCAACATGGTGAAACCCGAGCTCTACTAAAAACACAAAAACAAATTAAGGCACCCTGAGTGGCGGTGGGTGCCTGTAGTCCCAGCGACTCGGGAGGCTGAGGCAGAATTGCTTGAGCCCAGGAGGTGGAGGCTGTGGTGAGCCACGATCACATCATGCACTCCAGCCCAGGCAACTTGGCAAGACCCTGACTCTAAAAAGAAAAAAACAACAAAAAAAAAATAATCCCATGTTCAACAGCAGCACTATTCAAAAGATGGAAGCAACTCAAGCATCCAAACATGCATGAGTGAACGCATCGTGGCTCATCCACAGTGGAACACGATTCAGCCGGAAAAAGGAAGGAAACCGGCCTGCACCGTGACTTGGATGCACCTTGAGGAGACTGTGATGAACGAAAGCAGCCAGACGCAAAAGGGCAAGGACAGTGTGATCTGACGGATGTGAGGACCCCAGCCAGTCAAATTCATGGAGACGGAAAGTAAAAGGGTTTTGGGAGGCCGAGGCGGGCAGATCACCTGAGGTCAGGACTTTGAGACCAGCCTAGCCAACATGGTGAAACCCCATCTCTACTAAAAGATACAAAAATTAGCCAGGCATGGTGGCAGGGTCCCAGCTGCTCAGAAGTCTGAGGCGGGAGAATTGCTTGAACCCCAGAGGCAGAGGTTGCAGTGAGCCGAGATCACGCCATTGCACTCTAGCCTGGGCAACAGAGCTAGACTCTGTCTCAAAAATAATAATAACAAAAAATTTTAAAATAAATAAAAAAAATACAGGCCAGGCACAGTGGCTCATACCTCTAATCCCAGTACTTTGGGAGGCCAAGGCGGGCGGATCACCTGAGGTTGGGAGTATAAGACCAGCCTGGACAACATGGTGAAAACCTGTCTCTACTAAAAGCTACAAAACTTAGCTGGGCATAGTGGCAGGAGCCTGTAATCCCAGCTACTCAGGAGGCTAAGGCGGGAGAACTGCTTGAACCCGGAAGGCAGAGGTTGCAGTGAGCCAAGATCACACCATAGCATTCCAGCCTGGGCAACAGAACGAGACTCTGTCTAAAAAAAAAAACAAAAAATTAAATAAGTTAAAAAAATACATGCCTGGCACCCAGTGGCTCATGCCTGTAATCCTAGTACTTTGTAAGGCCAAGGCAGGCGGATCACCTGAGGTTGGGAGTTCGAGACCAGCCTGAACAACATGGAGAAACCCCATCTTTACTAAAAATACAAAATTAGCCAGCCGGGCACGGTGGCTTATGCCTGTAATCCCAGCACTTTGGGAGGCTGAGGTGGGCGGATCACGAAGTCAGGAGATCGAGACCATCCTGGCTAACACGGTGAAACCCCGTCTCTACTAAAAATAAAAATAATTAGCCGGGCGTGGTGGCGAGCGCCTGTAGTCCCAGCTACTCGGGAGGCTGTGGCAGGAGAATGGCATGAACCTGGGAGGCGAAGCTTGCAGTGAGCCGAGATTGCACCACTGCACTCCAGCCTGGCCAACAGAGCAAGACTCTGTCTCAAAAAAAAAAAAAAAAAATACAAAATTAGCCGGGCGTGGTGGCACATGCCTGTAATCCCAGCTACTCAGGAGGCTGAGGCAGGAGACTCTTGAACCTGGGAGGCGGAGCTTGCAGTGAGCCGAGATTGCACCACTGCACTCCAGCCTGGGCGACAGAACGAGACTCCATCTCAAAAAAAAAAAAAAAAAAAAAATTAGCCAGGCGTGGTGGCACATGCCTGTAATCCCACCTATTCAGGAGGCTGAGGCAGGCGACTCTTGAACCTGGCAGGTGGAGATTGCAGTGAGCCGAGATCGCGCCATTGCACTCCAGCCTGGACAACAAGAGCGAAACTCTGACTCAAACAAACAACAAAATACAAAACTTAAGCCGGGCTGGCGGCATACCCCTGTAGTCCCAGCTACTCGGGAGGCTGAGGCAGGAGAATCACTTGAACCTGGGAGGTTGAGGCTGCAGTGAGCTGAGATCGTGCCACTGCACTCCAGCCTGGGCGACAGAGCCAAACTCTCTCTCAAAAAAAAAAAAGAGAAAGAAAAGAAAGAAGGGTGACTGCCAGGGCTGGGGAGGGGAAAATGTGTGTGAATATTTAATGGGGATGGAGCTTTACTTTGTTTGGATGGAAAAGTTCTGGAGGTAGACGGTGGTGAGGTTGTACAATAATGTAAATACACTTAATGCCCCTGAACTGTGTACTTAAAATCAGTTAAAATGGCAAAATTTGCTATATTTTATCACAGTAAAAAAATAAAATAGGCCGGGCACAGTGGTTCACGCCTGTAATCCCAGCATTTTGGGAGGCCGAGGCGGGCGAATCACCTGAGGTCAGGATTTGAGACTAGCGTGGCTAACATGGTGGAACCCCATGTCTACTAAAGATACAAAAACTAGCCGGCTGGGCACGGTGGCTCACGCCTGTAATCCCAGCACTTTGGGAGGCGGAGGCCGGCGGATCACGAGGTCAGGAGATCCAGACCATCCTGGCTAACATGGTGAAACCCTGTCTCTACTAAAAATACAAAAAATTAGCCGGGCGTGGTGGCGGGTGCCTGTAGTCCCAGCTACTTGGGAGGCTGAGGCAGGAGAATGGCATGAACCCGGGAGGCAGGGCTTGCAGTGAGCAGGGATGGTGCCACTGCACTCCAGCCTGGGCGGCAGAGAGAGACTCTGTCTCAAAAAAAAAAAAAATTGGCTGGGCATGATGTCTCCCGCCTGTAGTCCCAGCTACTCGGGAGGCTGAGGCAAGAGAATTGCTTGAACCCGGGAGGCGGAGATTGCAGTGAGCCGAGATCATGCCATTGCACTCTAGCCTGGGCGACAGAGGGAGACTCCGTCTCAAATAAAAAATTTAAAATTAAAATTTAAAAAAAAAAAAACAGGCCGTGTGCGGTGGTTCACGCCTGTAATCCCAATACTTTGGGACGCCAAGGCGGCAGATCACCTGAGGTCAGGAGTTGGAGACCAGCCTGACCAACGTGGAGAAACCCTGTTTTTACTAAAAATACACAATTAGCTGGGCATGGTGGCAACACCTGTAATCCCAGCTACTCAGGAAGGTAAGGCAGGAGAATTGCTTGAACCCTGGAGGCAGAGGTTGCAGTGAGCCGAGATCACACCATTGCACTCTAGCCTAGGTGACAGAGCTAGAGTCCGTCTCAAAAAAAACACAAAAATTAAATAAAAAAAAATACATGCCTGGCACCCAGTGGCTCACACCTGTAATCCCAGTACTTTGGGAGGCCAAGGCAGGCGGATCACCTGAGGTTGGGAGTTGGAGACCAGCCTGACCAAACATGGAGAAACCCGATCTCTACTAAAAATACAAAATTAGCTGGGCATGGTGGCGTGCCCCTGTAGTCCCAGCTACTCAGGAGGCTGAGACAGGAGAATCACTTGAACCCGGGAGGTGGAGGTCGCAGTGAGCCGAGATCGTGCCATTGCACTCCACCCTGGGCAAGAGAGAGCGACTCCTTCTCAAAAAAAAAAAAAAGATCAAAATGACCCTCCCTGGCCACCTGCCCCCCTTGACACACACACGTTTCTGGGTGCTGGTCCTCCCTCGAAGCACCCCGTACCCACATGTGCCTGTGAAGGACATCGAGCCCCAGGGCCCGACCCGACAGTGCCCTTCCTCAGCTCCCTTGGGTGTCCTGGATCCTGCTGTCCTGGGGGCTCTTCTCTGGCTCCTTGGTCAGTCTCTTCCCACTTCCCACAGCAGTGCCCCTGGCCAGTCCTCTGGCTTCTTGGCGGGATTCAGCCTCCCTCTCCAGCCACTGACATCATCATCCTGCTTGACGGCCCCCCTTGGCCGTCTGAGAGGCAGCCCCCACTCAGCCTGTGCACAGAGCCCACCTGCCTCCATGATGTCCCAAGCCCCCACGGAAATCCAAGCGACTTGATTTTCACCATCTGCCTTTCTCTACACACCTCATTCCATTGGCTCTAGATGCCACAGATGTCAAGAGGTTCTGGCATTCTCAGTCGCTGAGAAAAATTCTACAATGACACCCTGGCACGTCCCTTGTCCTGATGGCATAGTTGCCAAGATGTGAAGCATGCAGCTCTTGGAACCCAGAGGTGTGGTGTGTGGTCTGCTGCTTTTCCCTGGGGGCAGCAGCAGGTGTGCAGCACACGCTGTAGAATGGACGGCGTCCACCACCTGCTGCCTCCCCACCAGGCCCGGCCTTGACTCTTGGGCTTTGCCCAGGGGCTTGGGGAGAGGCCCTGGTGGTGGGCATGACAAACTCCCACCCAGTGAGTAATTGGCTGGAGCTGCAGATAAGTCAGGAGTCCTGGGCCAGGGTGCAGTCATCCGAGTGGAGAGGTGGGTGTGGAGCAGCTGACAGCATGAAGTGCACCCCGCCTCTGAGCCCAGCCTGGCCTGGTGTGCTGGGACCTGACCACACTCAGAAGACCTGGTGCTGCCCTGGGCTTCGGTGAGGCGTGGGGAGGGGTGGCAGGCAGCCTCCCCTGTGGCCAGAGTCAAGCCATGCCTGGCCCAGGTGGTGGACCTGTTCTCCAGGCCTCAGGGCTATGGAAACGCCCCTGCCTCCCATTATGTGCCCAGGCAGAGCCCACCAGGGAAGCAGCCGTCACTGAGTGATGCAGGCCATGAGGGATGCAGTGGCAGGGACAGAGCCAGCGCCGGGCCACCACACCGGTCGGGGGAGGGTAGGCGAGAGGAGCTCTATGCTGAGAGTCCCAGGAGGGTGGAGAGAATACACAGGGCAGGCCTGGGGGAGCCACCCAAGCGGGAAGGTCGGAGAGCATCTTTATTGTGGGGAGCGGCCTGGCCCCCAAAGTTCTGACACCAAAGACAGACACCAGACAGGCAGCTGCAGACAGTGAGTTGTGTGGATGACCAGGGCCTGTGTGGCGGACAGGGGACCAGGAGCCATCGCCTCAGACTCTGCCCTTCTGTACAAGGGCTGGTGCCCCGGGCTCAGGCATGCAGGAAGCGGTTGAAGGCGTTGTAGGCTGACTCCAGGTCGAACAGCATCTGACGCACCTGTGAGTCGTCCAGCTCATCTGACGCCGACATGCCGCTCAGGGTCTGCAGCCTGGGAGTGCAGCACACGGCATGTGGGGGCAGGCAGGGTCTCAGGGGCAGTGCAGGGCCTCTGCCTGGCTGGGAGGGTCTCAGGGGCACTGTGGGGGCTCTGCCTAGCTGGGAGGGTCTCAGGGGCACTGCGGGGCTCCGCCTGGCTGGGAGGGCCTCAGGGGCACTGCGGGGGCTCCGCCTGGCTGGGAGGGCCTCAGGGGCACTGCGGGGGCTCCGCCTGGCTGGGAGGGCCTCAGGGGCACTGCGGGGGCTCCGCCTGGCTGGGAGGGTCTCAGGGGCACTGCGGGGCTCCGCCTGGCTGGGAGGGTCTCAGGGGCACTGCGGGGCTCCGCCTGGCTGGGAGGGACACCCACCACTGGCTGACCGTCTGGCGGCCCTCGAAGTCGGGCGGGAGGTGGCTCATGCGGTGCATGGTCTCCATCAGCTCTCGCAGGTCGGGCTGGATCTGAGACACACACAGCGTCTGGGACCCCGACACCGGCTCCATCCCCTCCTGCCTAGGACCCCTGCCAGCCCAATGCCCGCACCTCATCCATGGCGCGGATCTCCAGGCGCAGCTTGTCCATGACCGTGATGAAGAGCTGGGGGCGGGTGTGCACGTGAGGCTCGCGTGTCCAGGGGTGCGGGAGGCCCCACGGCTCACAGGCCCCAACCCCTCCTCAGCCATAGCTGTCACTTGGGCCTCCTCACTGCACTCTGTTCCCAAACCCTGCAGGCCTCCTGGGTGAACGAGGTCCTGGCTGCCCAGACAGCTGTGTGGGAACTGAAGGGTGGGCCCACACCCACACTCTCTCCCGAGGCCAGGACCCCGCCAGAACGCACCCTGTGCTCATCTCCCCGACAGGAGTCCAGGTGGCCTGGGGGCGTCCCCGCATGCTGCCCACCCCTCATTCCTAGTTAAAGGGGTTCCCTTCTGCCCAGCAAGTCAGAGTGCTGCTCAGCTCTGGAGGCCCAGGACCCTACGCTCGTGCCCAGCTGCAGCAGGCAGCCTCGGCCCTCCTAACCACGTGCCCTGGGGGCTGGGGCGCACCGAGACCACGTCGGCGATGCAGCGATTGAGGTTGCCCTTGTCGTCCTTGATGGTGATGGGCCGGTCCTCCTTGATCCGCTCCATGGCCAGCGGGCAGTCCAGCTGTGGGGGGTGACATGGGTGCCGGGGCTCTCAGGACAGCAAGCCCCAGGTGGCCAGAGCCCTCTGGCACCCCATACCCATGCCCGACAGTCCCGCCCCACGGGGGTGGAAGGACCAGGCACTCACGCGGAACTTGCGGCAGAATTCGTCAATAGAGCTGATTTCCGAGCCCTGGACCTGCCTGAAGGCAGCTTTGTACTGGACCAGGAGCCGGGAGCAGGCTGCAGTGTACCTAGGGAGAGGTCAGCTGCTGCCCAAGCATGGGACCAGCCCCACCCAGCTCATCCTACCCCCTCGGCTGGTCCAGAGGCAGAGCAGCTCCCAGAGAGGACCAGGCGACAGGCAAAGGCAGGCCGAGCAAGGAGGAGGGGCTGCTAGTAGCTTTTGGGGGTGAGGCCCTGAGCACGTAGTGGGGCTTGTAGCTCAGCTCCAGGTGGGGGACCCAGCCCCCAACCCCTGCCCACCCTCTGAACCACAGCGACCAGCCCTCTGTTGTGATGGCCGCATCCACAGCTCATGGTCCTGTGCGGTGGCCTGTGACGGTCTTGTCGCTTCATTGAACAAAGCCCCCCCAAAAGATCCTGGGACATCCCCAAGCCTCTCGACCGTTTTTTAAGGTTGCCTGTGCTGGGGGATGAGGGTGGGGGAGTGGGCCGGATGACACCCCAGGAGCTGCGCCTCTGCCCGCCTCCCTCACCAGCCCCCAGGACTTCCCTGGCTGAGACCCAGGGGCACCCTCCTCATGCTGGGTGGGCCCCACACAAGTGGGTGCCTCCCAGCCTGACAGACGCCTGCTCTTGCTGCCTATGGAGCACCCAGGCCCCCCAGGGCAGGAACAGACCTCCCAGGACGTGGGCTCTTACTCGCTGGGGGAGACACAGTCCTTGATGTAGGCCTTCTCCAGGGCTTGCATTGTCTTCACCACCGCAAACAGCTCTGCCATGTTGTCGTACCTGAGGACACACCTGTCTATCGGGCCAGGCCCCGGGGTGCCAAGCCTAGAGCTCAGAGCGCTACCCCCTGCCCGGAGGTGCCACTGCGGGCGCTCTGCCCACCTCTCGCTCCATCCTGGAGTGCCTCCAGGAACAGTTCCCCAGACTGACCCTGCGTCTTCCCACCCCTCAGTTTGGGGTGGGTCTGGAGGGGCTGCCCCAGGGCAGCCAGATGCGCATGGGTGTGTTGGGACAGCCTGGGCGCCTGGACTTACTTCTCCCGCTCCCGGGCGTTCTTGTACAACTTCACTTCCTGCCGGAGAGAGCGGGCTCTGTGGGCCAGTGCCAACAGGGGCTGCAGAACCCTGGTGAGGCCACACAGGCATTTGCTGTTGGCCAATGCCGGCCGGGTGGGCACCCACCACTCACCTCATACAGCTCCGGCTTGTTCCCAGGGGCTGCAAGAGAAGGCAGAGAGCTGGCAGGCTGGCCCCAAAGGGAACCCAAGGGCAGGCTCCAGTCCCAGCCTCCATTTCAGTTCCTCCCTGAGGCCTCCCAGGCTGGGTCCCAAAGAGCCCAGAGGGAGCTGGAGCACAGAGGTTCCAACCTCACCCCTATCAGTGTGTGGGGGGACCTGATGATAACACCTCTGAGAAGCCGGGGGCTGCATGACAGGCCCAGCTCCCCAGCTCCACCATGGCTCCCTGGTGGAGTCACCTGCACAACAGTGGCCACGCCCTGCTCGTGGCTCATGATGCAGTGCCAACAAGGCTCACCACACACAGCCTCTCCCCTGGGATTGGTGACACAGGGTGCCCAGGACCCCCACTGTTCTGGCCACACCGAAGCTCATCATCTCTGCCCAGCAGGACCAAGCCGGTTCTGTCTGGAGGTTTCTGAGCCCTCAGTGCTCCTGCGATGAACTATTTAGCCCCTGGCCACCCCCAAGGCTGTACGAGAGCAGGGTCAGATACCTCCCCACCCCCGATCCCCAATACCCAATACTGCCCGTCAGCCCCTGCAGAAGGGGCTGAAAGCCTGCGCCCTTCCAGTCACACTCACCTCCTATGCCCGGAGTGGCTGGGATCCCATGAAACATCCTCTAGGCTCTGGGGGTCCACAGCACTGAGACCTGGGGAGCAGAGCCAGGGCCGACTCAAAGATAGCCCCTAAGCCAGGCGCGGTGGCTCACACCTGTAATCCCAGCACTTTGGGAGGCCCAAGTGAGCGGATCACCTGAGGTCAGGAGTTTGAGACCAGCCTGGCCAACATGGTGAAACCCTGTCTACTAAAAATACAAAATTAGCCGGACGTCGTGGCATACGGCTGTAATCCCAGCTACTCAGGAGGCTGAGGCAGGAGAATCGCTTGAACCCAGGAGGTGAACGTTTCAATGAGCCAAGACTGAGCCACTGCACTCCAGCCTGGGAGACAGAGCAAGACCCTGTCTCAAAACAAACAAACGAACAACAAAAAAAACAACAAAAAAAGACAGCCCGTAAGTGCCAGGTCCTGGAGACCCAGGGCTCCATGAAGAGCTCTCCTAAGCTCGATAGTGGTGAACACACAGGGTGCTATAGGGGCTGCCAGGAAAAAGTGAGGTACTATGGACACTCAGGACAGCGGGGCGGGGGCTGCAGTGGAGTGTGGTCCAAGCTGGAGGTTGAGGGAGGTTATGAGGGAGGCAGGCAGCTGTTTGATGACCCACGAGGAGAGTTTGGGGCACAGGAAACAACACACTTAACCGCCCGCCTTTAAGCAGGCATGAACTTGGAGGAACCAACAAGCTGAAGGTGCAGCTTCTCGAAAGAGGGGGTCCTATGGAATGAAGACGGAGAGGTGCCCCTAGATGGGCAGCGAGCTGTGGAGAAACAATGGGAGCGGAGCCCGTGGGAGGGTCCTGCCTAGCACGGAAGCTGGGCCAGCTCCAGACGTTCTCTCTTTGTAAGTGGAGCCGTCAGATCCGCCGAGGGATTTGAGATAGGGATTAAAATAAAGGAGTTACGAACGACACCCCTGTTTTTGGCCCAAGGGCCGGACAGTAAGATAAACTCAGACGGAGAAGGGAGGAGGAGCGGGCCTGGCGGGCAGGAAGCTCTCGGTGGAGAGGCCCGGGAGAGCAGCGCTGAGCCGGCTAACTGGGAGTGGACGGTGCTACCGGGGATGGGAGAAGAGCAGAAGTGAGGGAAGGCCGCCCGCGCCGAAGTCCTGGGGCGCCCCAGCCGAGGAAGAGCCGGGAAAGGGCGTCGCCGCTCATGTAGGTAGGGAACGTCTGGATCAAGCTCTCCGAGGGTCGAGGCCATTGCGAGCCGCGGGGTGGGGCCCGAGGCTGCTCGGCAGCCGTCACGGAGCCGCCAGGCAGGAGAGCGCCGAGGAGCCAACCGCCCCAACCACGCAGGGGCTTCTGCCTAACAGCGAAAGCGGACGTTCTGCGGCCACAAGCAAATGTGCAAAACAACCTCGCAGAGTGGACAACGAGCAAGGAAAGCCAGTTTCTAGAACATGCCAGTAACGTGACTTTTGCGGCGCTCAGCCGAAGCTGTGCCGGGGCCTAGGCGCGCCCGGAGGGTGCCAGGCCCTGAGTCGCCTCTCCCCACTCTGCCCCTTCCCCGCCCACCGGCCGGGCCCCGGGTACCTGGACGGCTCGCGGTCGGGAAGATGGCGCCGGGGGGCGGGGTGCGTTCGGTCAGCGACTCGGCATTCGCCCCTCATGTCTGCGCCTGCGCGCTTCGGGGCGCCCCCCCCCCCCCCAGTCCCCATCGGCAGCTCGGCGCTCAGCCCTCGCGCCTGCGCCCGCCCGGGCTTCGGGCCATTCCCTCCAGCCGCGCAGCCCCCGGGACGTCACCGGCGCAGCAGACTCGAAGCCCGGTCTTACCCCGCCCACCCGCCTGCCAGGCAGCCACGGGGAGGGAGGCAGCAGCTTCACTTATTTTATTTTATTTTTTTTTGAGACGGAGTCTCGGTCTGTCGCCCTGGCTGGAGTGCAGTGGTGCCATCTCGGCTCACTGCAAGCTCCGCCTCCCGGGTTCACGCCATTCTCCTACCTCAGCCTCCGGAGTAGCTGGGACTACAGGCTCCGGCCACCACGCCCGGCTAATTTTTGGTATTTTTAGTAGAGACAGGGTTTCACCATGTTAGCCAGGATGGTCTCGATCTCCTGACCTCGTGATCCGCCCGCCTGGGCCTCCCAAAGTGTTGGGATTACAGGCGTGAGCCACCACGCCCAGCCAGCAGCTTCATTTATTAGGGGCTTCAGTGAGGGTGGGGAAAGGCGGCGCCGGGGTCAGAGGCGCCGAAAGAAGAGCTTGGAGCCGTGGTCCAGCGTGCACTCGCCGGGGCCCGGCCGACTGGGCTGCAGCTGGCGCAGGGCGTCCCTGTCCTCGGTGCAGAGGCGTCTGCTGCACAGCTGCAGTTCCCGGAGCTGCGCAGCTATCTTGTCCCACAGGCCCAGGCCCAGGGGACCCTGGACGGCGCAGCCTGCGGAGGGGAAGAGGGAAGACCTCAGCGCTGCGGGGGGCCGGCGGCGTCCTGGTGCCCGCGGCAGGCTCCAGGGAACAAACTCGCTTTCGCTGAGGGCCCCAGGGCTGTAGCGAGGGGCAGTGGGCAGAGCTCAGGAGAGGCCCCATGACTCTCCAGGAAGGGGTAGGGTCATCTGCACAGCCAGCGGTCAGACAGGAGGAAGGGTGGCTCCCTTTACCTCTGACAGTGCCCGATCTCAAAGTCCATGCCTACACGTCAGTCTCCCCACCCATAAGAAGGACATAATGGGTCTGCTTGCAAATCTGTACATCGTGGGCCTGAGTGGATCAAGAGAACACTAAGCTCAGGAATTCAGGGAGCTGGGTGGGAAGGTACAGATGCCAGGAACTGAGGTGTGGGGAAGGGGTCTCACACCAGCACTCGGGTGCCTTCCTGGAAAAGGCGGCCTGGCCCTGGGAGGTGAAGGTGGGGGGGGGGGGGCACAGGAAGAAAGCAGAGCCCCGCTTCGTGCACATTCACTTAAGCCCTCATCCCCTGGAGGGCACAGCCTGCCCCGGCCCCAGCGGGGCAAGCCAGGTCATCAAAGCCCTTCCTGGGGTTGTCTTCCAGACAGCTCAGGTTGGGGACTGCCCTGATGTGGCTCAAGAGAGAACAAGCTAAATCAGACCACAGCCTGGGCAGGGTTGTGTCAGAGGAGCACCTGCCAGGAAGTAGGAGGGTCCCTTGGCAGCTTTCAACACCCTGACCTTGGGATCCCTTTTCCTGCCAGGGACAACAAGAAAGTCCCTGTGGAACAGGGTCTTGCCTACCATAGTCTGCTCTGAAGGTTGGGTTGGAGAGACCAGAGGCAGAGACCCACCTCGCCCCCTAACCCATGGTTTTAGGAGCTGGGATCATGCCCCCTTTCTGTCACTGTCACTCTGCCCCCTGCTGCCCCAGCCTCATGGAGCCCAGCCTTGCTGCCTGGCTGGTAGCAGTGACAGCCCCTTAGGAGGAGGCACCTGGGTCTCAGGCAGGTCCCTGAAAAGGCCGAACATGGCAGGCATGGCCACCATACCAGCACTCACCTGACAGGCCAAGGAAGCTAAGGCCTTGGGGCCGCTTTTGGAGGGTGGAGAGGAGCTCTTCCAAGCTGGCACAGCTGATCTCAGGGTTGGCAGACAGATCCAGCGAGATGAGTGAGGGGCACAGAGGGAGACATCTGAGATAACATGGGAAGAAGTGCAAAGGTTGGCTTCCAGAGAGACCATGCCCCAACACTAGGAAAGCTGCCCAGACAAATGCCAGCTCAGGGAGCCTCAGGCCAGACCCAGGGGCTCTGCCTCGGCCTGGCCCAGTAGCAGGTGGCCCTCTAGGGTTGGGGGTCCTTCCCAGGGGTCAGGGCCACAGTGGCCAGCTCTGGGTGTGCCTGGCCCAGCTTGGGCTCCTCTCAACACTCCCCAGAGAGCTGACTGAGGCTCCAGGTCATAAGAGCAGTGCCCTCATGTGGGCCAAGGCACAGGAATGACAAGGACACCCCCGGAGGAGTGCTCTCAAGAGCCACAGGCCCATGCTAAGAAAGAAGCCAGAGGGTAGTCTGCCTTCCAGGGCAGCCTGAGAGGCTGGTGGAAACCGAAGGAGCCAGGTCTTGGGATGTGCTGGGGAGGAGGAGCTGGTACCATTTCTGTGGCCCTTCTCCCATAGCCCAGCTCCCTTGGGGTCCAGAGCCATGAGATCAGACCCCCAGGTCAGCAGGCAGCAGGGAAAGGGCGTTACCTGCACAGGTCTCTAACAGCCTTGTCCCCCAGGTGGTTTGCAGACAGGGTCAGGTGGGCTAGAGCACAGCCTTCCTGGACATGAGCAGAGGCCCAAGGGGGCCAAACGGAGTGGCGCACCTGCCCTGCCTGCTTCCCAGCAGGTGCACCACACCCAGGAGCCCAGAAGGGAGCAGAGTCCCCCATCAAGTTGGAGATCGGAAGGAAACACCTCTCCTGATGTGGGTCACACTCTGCACATGATGGTGTGAAAATAATAGGGTCCCAGTTGTGCCTGGAAGACCCCCCAGGAGAGAGCATCAGGGGCCCTAGTGTGCCCCTTGGGACCTTCCTGGGGGGGAGGGGGGGCAAGGCCACCCTTGGTCCCGGGTCCTATCTGGTGGGCAGGAATTCACAGCCTGAGACAGGCAGCTGTACAAAAGCATTCCCCCAGCTGTTTTTTCTTTCTTTTTTTTTTTTTTTTTTTTTGAGACAGAGTCTCGCTCTGTCGCCCAGGGTGGAGTACAGTGGCGCCATCTCAGCTCACTGCAAGCTCCGCCTCCCGGGTTCACGCTGTTCTCCTGCCTGTCTCCCAAGTAGCTGGGACTCCAGGAGCCCGTCACCACGCCCAGCTAATTTTTTGTATTTTTTAGTAGAGATGGTGTTTCACCATGTTGGCCAGGATGGTCTTGATCTCCTGACCTCGTGATCTGCCCGCCTCGGCCTCCCAAAGTGCTGGGATTACAGGCGTAAGCCACCACGCCCAGCCTATTTTTTTCTTTTTTTTTTTTTTTTTTGAGACGGAATCTCGCTCTGTCGCCCAGGCTGGGTGCAATGGTGCGATCTTGGCTCACTGCAACCTCTGCCTCCCGGGTTCAACCAATTCTCTGCCTCAGCATCCCGAGTAGCTGGGATTACAGGTACCCGCCACCACGACTGGGTAATTTTTGTATTTTTACTAGAGACAAGGTTTCACCATGTTGGCCAGGCTGCTTTTGAACTCCTGACCTTGTGATCCACCCCCCTCGGCCTCCCAAAGTACTGGGATTACAGGCGTGAGCCACCGCGTCTGGCCCCCCAGCTGTTTTTTCTAAACCTCCAAACCTCTAACTCTCTCTGTAGAGCCCCTCAGCGAGTTCAGCCTGAATCTGGGGAGAGGTGAGCTCCTCCCAGCAACCCTGGGACCTTTGGCCTCAGGCTCAGTATTTTCTGGGTTCTTCCCCACCTCATACCTTGGCCAGGTATCGGAATACAGGCTCCATGAGGTCCGAATCACCCTTGCCGGCTGCCACGGAGCTGAGCTCTAAGTGCAGGAGGGTGCCGGCGGGCAGGCTCTGCAGGGTCCTGGCCAGGGCAGGGGCTCCCAGGGTGTTGTAGGACAGGGACAGGGTCTTCAGGTGCTCAGCATCTGCACCGCGGCCAGAATCCATCAGCCCCATGTGGCCACAGCCCTGTACCCACCCCAAGTTCTGGGCCCAGAACCCTCAGGACTCCTTCGGGGAAACCACTACCGCAGTGCTCGCACGGTGGGGTGGCAAGTGCAGAGGCAAAGGCTCTCGCCCAGGTTCTCCCAGCTGGGAGGGCGGGGCCAGACTTCCAAGCTCGGCTGCCCCCTGTTCTGGACAACTTGCCCTCTCCCACCCCACAACCACACGGTCCTGGGCCACATGCCTCTGCACGGTGGGGGTGCCAGGGGAGTGCACTGACCATTGCTGCCCCCCTTACACTCCCCCACCCCTGGGTGACACCCAATTCCCAGCCTCTTGGCACTGGGACCCCAGTCTCTGCAGCCTGAGTGGGCTCACAGTGGAACTGCCTCAGGCGAACAGCACTCAGCTGGCGAGCACGGGATGGGGACCACAGGACACTAGCTGCCCGGACTCTGCTCTCGGTGTGTCCTGTGGGGGTCAGCCTGGCTGGGTGGGCACCAGACGCCCCTCGGAGGCAGACCCTGTACCCACACATCCATCTATTGCTCCCAGGTGCCAGGCCCTCCCGGAGAGCCAGGTCTGGCATCCCAGGCCCCTAGACGTTGTTTGTTTCGTTTTTTTGACATGGAGTCTTGCTCTGTCGCCCAGGCTGGAGTGCAATGGCGCGATCTCGGCTCACTGCAAGCTCCACTTCCCGGGTTCATGCCATTCTCCTGCCTCAGCCTCCTGCGTAGCTGGGACTACAGGCGCCTGCCACCACGCCCAGCTAATTGTATTTTTAATAGAGACGGGGTTTCACCGTGTTAGCCAGGATGGTCTCGATCTCCTGACCTCGTGATCTGCCCGCTTTGGCCTCCCAAAGTGCTGGGATTACAGGCGTGAGCCACTGCGCCCGGCCTAGACGTTTTTTTCTTAAGGGATGGGGTCTCACTATGTGGGCCAGGCTTTCCTGGAACTCTTGGCTCAAGCGATACTCCCGCCTCAGCCTCTCAAGTAGCTGGGACCACAGGTGTTGCCCCTGTGTGCCCAGCCCGGGCCCCCTCTGAAAGTCCTCGAAACCCTCAATGCCCCAGGGCTAGGGAGTGGACAGGGAGTGCCTGGTCAGCTCACCTTGGAAAGCACTACCCAGTGCTGTCTGGTGGCTCGGAAAGAAGCTGGGGCCAAAGCCACACGCCTGCAGGCGCAGGGTGCTGAGTAACGGGCAGGCGCGCAGGAGGGAGGCCAGGGACTGGCCACAGCCATCCCCCAGGGGGTTCATGCTTAAGTCCAGCTCCTCCAAACTCTGTGGAAGACACAGGCTGGCAGTGAGCCCCCGGCAGTCCCACGGACAGGGTCCCCCTTGGGGCTTGGCTTGGCAGTCTCTTCCCCACCTTGCCTGGCATAGCCTATTACAGCCGGGCACTGGCTGGCTCTCCCAACTGCCCTAGACCACCCAGGGACCTGCAGAATGGGAACCCTGACTGCCCGCTGTTGAGGGCCTGCTGCTCTCTGTGCCTATACCTGCAAGGTGGCTTGGCCTGGGAGCCCCATGGCAAGCTGGCGCAGGCCTTCGGGACCCAGGTGATTGGAGGAGAGGTCAAGGAGGGCCAGGCTAGGCATGGTGCCCAGGGCAGCCACCAGCTCAGCCACACACTTGTCCCCCAGCCGGTTCCCTGCCAGGCGCAGCTCCCGGAGTGCTGTGTGCAGCTTGAGGGCCCGCAGCAGGGGTGTAAGCTGGGCCTGGTCCAGGGCCAGGGAGCAGGCGCTGAACGAGAGGCCCAAGCCCTGGAGCTCCACGGCCTGCAGCACCTGTTGGTGCTCCCCTGCGGGAGGGATGTGATGTCACCAGGGTAAGGCCGGCCCTTTCTGCCCTCTGAATCCCAGAGGGCAAACCAGGCAGCCCCTTTTCAACAGCCCCAGGGGTCACCCACCAGACTTGCTGTAGAGCCCACTCACACATGCCTGTGGGTCTAGCACTGTGAGGCCCTGGGGGCCAGGGTGGGTCTGCAGCACCCTGAGCTCCACCAGTCACCACCAGATTCCACACCCCCCGGGACAAGCTTTCTGGGAAGCTTCCCCAGCAGCTCCCAGCCCATGCGAGGCCCTCCTCCTTGGGCTTGACTTTCCAGGCTTTCGGCTGCTTTTTGCCATCTCCCTGTCAGCAGATCATGGGGGCTGAGGGCTGTCCTCTCCCTGCCACCCACACATCCAAGTGCAGGACACAGCACCCACCAGGCTGGGGGAGGTGCACCCCAAAACACCCGAGGCCCAGGAATGAACCGGGCTGGTGGAGCCTGTGTGCCCAACCCCCTTGCACGACCTCACCCAGAAACTGCAGCTCTCCTGGCCCTCACCTTGCCCCAGGCTCTGGCAGGCCCTGCGGTAGCGGTCAGTCAACGGGGGCAGGTCCCACGAAGTCACCTCAGCCAACACCTGGAAGGCACCGTCATGAGCCACCTGGGGGCTCCCCCGGCTCACCTCGTCATTGCTCTGCAGCCATGAGCCACCTGGGGGCTCCCGGTGCCTGAGGCCCTGGCTCCCCCTCCCCTCTGCGGCTCACCTCATCATTGCTCTGCAGCACATCAGGGATGAGGTCCTGTGGGGCCAGCAGGGCCCCCTCTTTCCGTAGGGTGAGCCTGGGCAGCAGCCCGCAGGTCTGGTAGTAGCGCTGGGCCGCCTGCTCGGCCAGCCAGGCCACAGAGTGGGTGTCACTGCTGCAGGGACAGAGGTGCTGCTGCTGCTGCCTGCACACAGCTGGGGTGATGCCCCAGGAACCCGCCATCCCTGCCCAGGGCCAGAAGCCCCCTCAGCTGCTTCTCCCATTGCCAGGTAGCCGGCCCCTCCTCTCCCTACAGCCCAGCACACCACCAGCCCCTCTGCTATTCCTGGGGGCCACAGGGTCCTCCTGGAACACACCAGGGAGCCCTCGTCACACGCCCCACCCTGACGTGCAAACATGAGCACCCTGGCATGGAGCGGCACAGGTGGGCTGCAGGGTAGGGCAGGCGACGCCTCACCTGTGTGGGACAGGGATGAGGAAGAGATGATCCTGAACTTGAACTCGAACCCGGATGGGAGGGGGCAGGGCCGGACCCTGGCAGGTGAAGGCAGCAGGGCTGAGTCAGGAGCCACAGTGGGCTCCACCCTACACCTGCCTGCCCGGAGTGGGGAGAGGGCTCTGCTCCAGGTCTGCATACCCACCAAGGGCTGGCCTGCTGCAGAGATGTCCCCACTGGGCTCTGAGACCCTGGGGGTGCTGGGGCTCCCTGGAGGTTCTGAAGCCAGGCTGCTGGGCCCTGCGTTAACTGGTGCACTGCAACTCTGCATGCAGGTCAGGCGGACCTGCTTGGCTCGGGCACGGGGCCTGCTCTCCTCACTGTCCGACCCAGAGGTACTACTGGGCCTGCGGTTGTCTCCAGTGCCCCGGGGGCGGGGCCGGCGGCTGCGGGTCAGGGGCATGTCCAGCTCCAGCCAGTCCCCGGCCAGGCACTGCTCCTCCGGGATGAGCGCTGCCTGGGGAGCAAGGGCTTTGCTGTGGCCCCGCGGTGGGCCAGGCCCCAGCCGGCTCTGAGCACTGCCCACACCCCGGATGGCTGCCTGGTAGGCTGCCCGGCTGGTGCTGGCTGTGGCTGCTTCCCTGTTGCTGGCGGGGCCAGGCGTCCAGGCCGCCACCCGTTGTGCTGTGGCCGAGCACCGAGGCCTCTTCTGGGACGGCCGTGCGGAGCCTGCGCTGTCCTCGCCTTCTGTGCTGCTGCTGCTGCTGGCTGGCCCATGCCTGCTCCTCCGAGGCCTGGCCATGGCTGGTGCCGCCTGCCCTGGGGAGACCCTGGCATGGGCCTGAGAGGCCTCTGGGAGTCTAGTGCTATTAGAGGGGGGTTCTGGGCAGGGGCTCAAAGGAGGAGAGGTCTCGGGGTCAAACAGAAGGCTGCTTGGGGCGTGGAAGGCCTGGGAGCTGTGGGGATCTGTGGGAGAGAGAATGCGTGTTGAGGCAGGGGCCCGGCACCTCCCGCTCCACCTGGGATGGAGCATCTCCTGAAATCAGGGCCCGGGGACTCTCAGCGTAGGCACAGCAACCCCAGGGACAAGGGACGCCCTGCTTGCCTTGGCCCGAGGCAGCCGCCTGGAGCAGCATCTCCATGGCCCTGGCCTTCTGCCGCGTCTCCAGGTCCAGGTCCCTGCGGTACAGCTTCACCCACTGCTGCAGCGTCTCCAGCGGGCTGAGGCCCTGTTGTGGCATCAGTTGAGCAGGGGGACAGCAGCCCCCATAACCTCGCCCTTGCCCTCTGCCCCACCAGGCTCACCTTTCGAGTGCGGAGGGTGACGGACGCCCCCCGTTCAAGCAGCAGCTCAGCCACCTCGAAGTGGCCACAGTTGAGGGCATCGTGCAGGGGGGTGATGCCTTCGCAGCCCTGGCCACCCGGGTCGTCCACTGCGGCCCCGTGGTCCAGCAGGAAGCGGACAATTTCTGCAGACCAGGAGATGTGAGCCCAGCTCCCGATGCCCCGCCAGGACTGACTCTTCGCCCCGCGTGTCCACCAAGGTGCGCCAGGCTCCTTCTGTCCCTTGCTCACCTAGATGCCCGTAGTTGCAGGCCTCGTGCAGAGGCGTCCAGCCACAGTAGTCCCGAGGGTTCAGGGGGTGGCCCTGTGACCAAGGACAGGAAGGAGCCTGGCCCTGTGTACCTCACAGCCTGGCCCCAGCCACGTGAGCTCTGCAGCCTGAGCTGGGCCCAGGGCCTCAGTCTTAGAGCCCAGAGCAAGTCCGTGGCCCTGCCCTCTCCTCCTCCGGCCTAGGTGTCACCAGTGAAGGACATGCTTCCCCCTGAGACAGGTGGACCAGCCACAGCATATCCTTCAGCCTCTGTGCCTGCCTGGTCCCCTTGTGGGGAGACAGTGCACCTGGTTGCAGGGGCATGAGGCAGGCGGGGTGGGAAGGTGCCCAGATCTCAGCCCATGGGCTAGCCCCCATCCTGGCCAGGCTGACCAACTTCGCTGCAACACAGATGCATACCACACAGCGGGTACCCCATTTTTTTTTCTGAGACCAGCCAGGCTGGACTCAAGCTCCTGACCTCGTGATCTGCCCACCTTGGCCTTCCAAAGTGCTGGGATTACAGGTGTGAACCACCGCGCCCAGCCTGGGCACCCCATTTTTTTGTGTTTTTTTTTTTGAGACAGAGTCTCGCTCTGTCACCCAGGCTGGAGTGCAGTGGCGCAATCTCATCTCACTGCAACCTCCGCCTCCCAGGTTCAAGCAATTCTCCTGCCTCAGCCTCCCGAGTAGCTGGGACTACAGGTGTGCACCGCCATACCCAGCTAATATTTTTGTATTTTTAGTAGAGACAGGGTTTCACCATGTTAGCCAGGCTGGTCTCAAACTCCTGACCTCAGGCAATCTGCCCGCCTCAGCCTCCCAAAGTGCTAGGATTATAGACATAAGCCACTGTACCCGGCCTGTGGCTTTTCTTCTGAGACAGGTTTTTGCTCTGTCACACAGGTTGGAGTGCAGTGGCAAGATCATGGCTCACTGCAGCCTCCACCTCCTAGGCTCAAGCAACCCTCCCACTTCAACCTCCAAAGTAGCTGAGACTACAGGCACACGCCACCACATCCACCTAATTTTTAAATTTCTTGGAGACAAGGACTTGCCAGGTTGCCCAGGCTGGTCTCGAACTCCTGGGCTCATGTGATCTGCCTGCCTTGGCATCCCAAAGTGCTGGGATTACAGGCATAAGCCACCCCCGCGCAGCCTCCGCTTTTTAAATTTTTTTGAAACAGGGTCTCACTGTGTTGCCCAGGCTGGAGTGCAGTGGCATGATCACGACTCCTGCAGCCTCAATCTCCCTCCCAGGATCAAGTGATCCTCCTGCCTCTAGGACCACAGGCAAGTGCCACCATGCTTGCTAAGGGGCCCCATTTTGAAGATGAGGAAGTTGAGAGTTAGAGAGATCAGGGGATCCGGCACAAACGCACAGCTCCTCCATGCTAGGCAGCCTGTCCCACGTCCCAGAGCGGGGCCCACCTGCTTCACAAGGTCCTGGACGCGGCGCAGCTGGCCCTCGATGCAGGCTCGGTGCAGCAGGGTCTCTCCCATGTCGTTTCGCCGGTTCCACTGTGGGCACAGCCAACCCAGCACAGGGCAGGGGGCGTGAGGAGCCGGCAGGGCTGCTGAGCGGGGTGGGTGGGGGCAGGGCACTGTCCTCACCTTGCTCCCCTTCCGCCGGCCCAGGTGGCCCTGAAGCTCCTCGTCCTCCTCCAGCTGCGGGGTCAGGCCATCAGCATCGTCCTCTGGAACAGAGCCAAGCCCACCCCAGCGGAGTCCGTGGGAGGCGAAGGTTAGCAGCCCCCACCCTGCTGCAAGCTCCCCAAACTCCCAGGTACAAAGGAGCCAGAGACGGGAGGGCTGAGGTCTGAGGCTGCTGGGCTCTGGGGGCTCCTCAGCAATGGTCCCAGTGCTGCCTCCATGTCTACCTGACCCTGCTGGGACCCTGCTCCTGCCCACCATCCCTCTGCCCACTTGAGACACACCCCTGAGCTTTCTGCCCTAACCCACGCCTGGCCCTCCCTCAGAAGGCCTGCCCGAGGCCCCATCTATCCATGCGCCAGCCACTCATCCCCACACCCAGACCGGCTTGTGAGCCAGTCTTCCTCCATCCCACGCCTTATCCACCCCCATCTCCTGAGCTGTGTCGTCAGGCCAGGTCAGCCCTGGAGCCTGGGTGTCCTGCACCTTGCAGCCTCCATCCTGCCTAGGCAGCAGACACACCCGCCTCCGTCCCTGCTTCGGGTGACCCCTCATCACCACGCCCTTCACACCCTGCCAGCTGCCTCTGGGTCTTTCCGCAGCTCCTCACTGTGCCCACCAGCTGAGCAGCATTCCCCAAAATTCTAGATCCTGATCCACCTCCCCCCAGCAACCAATCTGGCAAGGCCCCAACTTCCCACAGCTGCCTGGCCACTCAGGGTTCTAACGACGCCCTCGAGTTCAGAGCTGAAGTCACAGCCTTCCCTGGAACACCCCCCAACAGGCCTCATGGACAGGCTCCTGCCACCCACCACTCAGTCAGAAACCAGCCTCCCGGCTACCCGCTAACCCCGCTCTCAGCCCTCTCTCCCTGCACCACGGCCAAGATGGCTTCAGTCCAAGCCCTGCTCCAGCCAGTCCCTCATGCCTGCCCTCCGTGCAGCTGATGTCGCCGGCCTCTGGAGGAAACCCAAGCCTGCTCTGGAGGGTTTCAGGAAGGTGCTCAGCTCTTGCAGAGGCAGCCGGGGCTCTTCAAAGTGCACCGTCTCACCCCCGGCCCCAGATGGCACGTGCCTCTCTAACGGGACCATGCCCCAGCTGACACTCACTTGGCTCCCAACCACTGTCTCCTCCAGGAGGCCAAGGCCGCCCCAGGCTCCCTGCGGGTCACCACCTTCTCTGTCCAGTTCCGGGAAAGCACTGGCCGTCCTGCCTGCCTGTGGCTGTTCCTGCTACAAGCCCTAAGCAGGCTCCACAGCAGCACAGCACACCCCTCTCCAGCCCGGCCCAGAGCAGGCCCAGGGAAATGCAAGGTGCCGCTGGCCCTCACCGCTCTCTGAGAGCTCCACCTCGCCGGCCTCCAGGGCTTCGCTCTCCGCTGTGGCTGCCGCCTCCTCCGCCTCCTCCTCCTCATCTTCATCTTCAGCTACACTGAGCTCCCGTAGTCTGGTTTCGGTCTCAGGGGCCTCCTGGGGCTGCAGCCTCAGCTGCATGGTATGGAGATGCTGCAAGACCTGCCTCTGAGGAGCAGAGAGATGCTCAGCTCAGGACTGGGGGCTGTGGATGCAGAGAAAGATGGGGATGGGGCACAAGGGGCAGGCAGGCTGCAACGAAGCTGGGCTCATTGGGGAGCCGGTGTGGGTGGGATGGGCTCTTGCACCTGCAGCTGGGGACGCTGGGCCTGCTGGGCACAGCTGAGCGCCTTCTGGAAGCACGGGGCCAGCAGCTCGTAGGCATCGCCGGCCTCCTCGCGGGACAGTGCAATGTTCAGCCAGGTCTTGGCCTCCTGGAGCAGGAGGAAAGACAGGGTCGGGGGCTGCCGCTCTCTGCATCCAACGGGCCCCAGTCAAGCTTCCCCGGCTGCCCACACGAAACGGGAGCCTGGCCTCCCAGCTGCTGAGGGTGGATGGTCCTAGGAAGGAGCTGCCCGTCCAGTAAGGACACCTGTCCATGGCCACCCTGAGAACGGCAGTCCTGAGGCAGAGACATGGGTGAACCTGCATTCGGGCGGGGAGCAAGGGTTTCACCTCCAGCACGTTGCCGCTGCGCAGTCTCAGTTCCTCCTCATAGTGGCGCACGGCCCCATGGTGGTCCTTCATGTCTCCCAGTGTGGTGGCCAGGGACACATGGATGATGGCCCGCTCGGCACCCGGTCTGTCCAGCAGCTCAGCAAAACGCAGCTGGGGGCAGTGCCAGTGAGGCCAGGGGCTGCCACCCTGGCCAGGCCTCGTCAACCTCACTGGCCCTTCCCTCCCACCCAGCCGGGGCCACACACCTGCTTCTGGTAAGCCTCAGCTGCCCTGGGAAAGTCTCCTGCCTTGGAGAAGAGGTCCCCTAGCTGCTCACAGATGACCATGGCACCCTGAGGGTCACTGCCCTCGGCCTCTTCCAGCTGTTGCTGCAGCCGGACCACTGCCAGCACTGCCGGGAAGAGGTTCATGCAGGGGGGCAGCACAGGGGGCCCTGACCCCAGCTCTACCACCTGCAAGCTGTGAGCCCTGTGGTGGCCCCCCCCACCCTCTCCACACCTCTGCCTGCCTGTTGGTGTGGGGGTTAATAGCAGGGTCTATCTTGGGGACTGGTCTCAAGGGTAACAAGAACTAACACACTTAAAAACTCGGGGCCAGGTACAGTGGCTCACGCCTGTAATCCTAGGACTTTGGGAGGCCGAGGCAGGCAGATCATGAGGTCAGGAGATCGAGACCATCCTGGCTAACACGGTGAAACCTCGTCTCTACTAAAAATACAAAAAATTAGCCGGGTGTGGTGGCGGGCACCTGTAGTCCCAGCTACTCGGGAGGCTGAGGCAGGAGAATGGCATGAACCCGGGAAGCGAAGCTTGCAGTGAGCCGAGATCATGCCACTGCACTCCAGCCTGGGCGACAGAGCAAGACTCCATCTCAAGAAAAAAAACAACACAACATGGATGGTGCCTGGCTCAAAGTAAGGGCTGACTGCTGCCAACCTCCAATGGTGGTCTCTGCCATCAGCACTCCTGGACCACACGCGTGCCATCTCCTCTCCCACCCTGGGAGGCTAGGGGTACAACTACTGTCTCCAGTTTGCCAATGAAGATGGTGGCTGCGAAATAAAAGCCCAGCTGGTCTCCTGGCCGCCCTTTCATTGCCCCTGACACATTGCTCAACACACTGTGTTGAGCTCAGAGAAAAAAGGGGGTCTTCTCCTGTCAGGAAGTAGGGGTACCTGCCCCTCTTGCTGAAGCTGCTGCCTCCAAGGACAGGTGCTCAGGCCTCCTCTGTGAGGGAGAGAACCCTGTACACACCTGGCGGGACTCCACCCCGCCCCCAGGCTCACCCCTGCACACACCTCCCAGGGCCCCATTCGGACCCCCAGGCTCACCATGCTGGAGGTTCTGACAGATGGCTGCCCTCTGCACAGGCTTCTGGGAGCCCAGCCTGTAGGCCTTCTTCAGGGCTCGCTTGGCAGCCAAAAAGTCTCCCAGGTCTTGGAGGACCTGGAGAGCAAAGGACAGCAAAGGTTTTGCAGAATCCCCAGGCCCGAATCTCCGGGAGCCTGAGCTTGGAGCCACGCACAGCGGGTACCTGTGCAATAGCCACGCAGCACTCGCTCTCCATGAACCGCTTCCTCATGGTGTGCGCACACTCCCGGGCACCCTCCAAGCAGCGCATAGCCTGGGAGTGCTGGCCCGCGCGCCAGTGGATGGTGCCCAGGTTGTAGCGGGCGCGGAATAGGTCCTCGTAAAGGTGGTTCTGCCTGCAGAGGGGTGACGACCACTGAGCACCCAGGAGTGTCCATGACAGCTGCTGATGCCACACGGGCCCCAGCCCTGCCATGCTGTGGTCTCAGGGCCCTAACTATGCCTGGCCTTCTCCCAGTGTGCGGCACAGGTGTGAGAGGTGGGGGGATGAGGCCCAGCCAGACTGCTCTCTCAGGAGGACCCTGGGAAAAATACTCCCCTACTTCCTCCAGGAACAAGGGACTCCACTCCCTCCTGGGGCAGGGCAGGGCCTTACTCCGCAAGGAAGATGCTCTTCCTGAAGTAATCGTTGCACAGGGCTGTCTGCTGCAGGCTCTCAAAGGTGAGGCCCAGGTTGAGGTAGAGGCGGGTCCTCATCTCATTCAGCTCTCCCTGGGCCAGTGTCCCTGGAAGATACCCCCCAAACACTCAGCCACTTCCTCCCCACATGGGGTTTCCAGCTTTGGGCCCCATTTGGGGCCTGTGCAGCGCCTCTCCTACCCCCTTCCTCCTCCCGAGGTGGGTGCAAGTGTCCTGCTGCAGATGGAGCACAGAGTGGATAAAGAGCTGACGATCTCCAGGGGAAAGGTTGAGCGGGGCATGCACCCCTCACACAAGAGCCCTGCAAAGGGAGGGCTCCAGAAGAGGGGATTGCCCAAGGAGGCTGCGGGGGTGCTGGGCTGCAGCCTCTTCGGCCCGCAGTTCAGGAGGCAGAAAACGCAGAGGGGTCTGCCCACCCTCCAGCTCCTCATCCACAATAGCCAAGCTCTTCTCAAAGGCAGCCTGTGCCTGCAGCAAAGCATCCCTCGACTGGCAGTGGTCATAGATGTCCAGGTGGGTGCGGCCGATGGTGGCCCAGGCCCTCTGCAGCTCCGTGTGGTTGCGCAGGGAATGTGCCAGCTCCAGGTACTGGTGCTGGTGCTGAGTGTGGAAAGAAGTCACTGCTGTGAGCCGACTCCGCCTCAAGCAAACCGGCACCGCCAGATTCCCAGTTCTTGCTAAGGAAAGAGCCTGCTCCCCCTAACCCCCACAGAGCAGGCCAAGGCCAGACACGTGCCCCTCCTCTGCATGCCAAGGGCTCTCTGTGGTGACAGTGGCTTCACGCTGTATGCAGCCAACGCTGTCACGTGGGGAGGGGCGGCTGGGAGTTGGCGGGGGGTTGCAGTCCTGCCTCCAGCAGCCAGGGTCAGGGAGAGCTTTTGGGATGGGGCCTGACCACCCCCAACACAAACACAGCTAAAATAACGTTCAGTAATGGTTTCTGGTGCCAGGAAACCTACTCCTGCACCAGTCCCAGGAAAGGCTGTGGGGTCCCCACCGGAGGACTGGCCCGGGGCGGTGAAGGCAAGGCTGCGTCAGGTCAGGTGTCCCCTCCAGCCCGAGGCTCCTGACGGCGAAGACCAGGCCTCCCTCCTCAGAAAAGGGCTCCAGAGGCCGACCGGGCTGGACGAGGCCAGTGAGGGCGCCCGCACCTGCAAGGCAGCCGGGTAGTCCTCCATCTCGGCCAGGCGCTCTCCGATCTTGCGGTGGGCCACGGCACAGCCCAGGGGGTCGTCAGCGCGCTCCCGAAGCTGCAGCTCCTGCCAGTGCTGCTCCAGAGCCTCGGCGTAGCGGCCTAGGCGGGGGCACAGCACGGCCTGGCAGGCGTCGCGGGTGCGAGGGCGGCCCTGGGGCGGCGTCTGCCGGAAGAGCCCGTCGCCCCCCGGTCCCCGATCCCGGCCCTGCCTCCCGCCTCCTGGTCCCGGCGCTCACCATGGCCGGCCAGGAGCTCCCCCAGCTGGTGGCACAGCGCGGCCTCTTCGCGCCGCTGCCCGGCCCTCTGCGCCTTGGCTTTCGCCTTGCTCAGCTCTGTGGGAGGAAGAGGAGGGCTGGGCCTCCGCGGCGGGGTCCGGGGCCGGGGCCGGGGCCGAGTCCCAAGCCCTCCCCAGCCTCCGCGCCCCCGGAGGAAGGGGACCCCGGTGGACTTACGGCGAAGCTCACGCTCCAGGCTCATGCTCGGATCGCCGCGGGATCCGGACTTCCCGCGCTGCGCCGCGGCCCCGCCCCTCGCCGCCGACACGCAGGCCCCGCCCCTCGAAGGCGGCGGCGGGCGCGGGGCATTCTGGGAAGTACAGTCGGCCCGCCCGCGGCATCCTCAGATTTCTCGGGCGGGAGGAGCTGGGGCGGGGTGGAGGCGACAACTGGGGCGTCCGACCCGAGGGGCCGTCTTCCCGGACGCCGGGTTGGCCCACGCGTGGAGCCCTCTGCCCGGCCCGGGGAGTGCCTGGTGGAGACCCCGTTCCTCCTCGCAGGCGGCGGGGACGCGGGAGGCCGGGGGCCCGGAGCCAGCCCGTCCGGGGTCGCAGCGCGCCCTGGGTGGGGTCTTCTGGGCTGCAGCCCCCGTGCCGCCCGCGCTACTCATGGTGGACGAGCTGTGCCGCCGCCCCAATTCCTCCCGAAATTCACGCACACAGCCTGCTCACAGGCGCAACTATTAAAAACGAACGTAGTGTCCAGATAGACTGACGATAAATTCACGAGCATTTGGCTGTGGGGACGCAATAAGGCGTCAGGCGCGCTCCTCCTCCACAGAACGCAGCTGGGTCACATTTGGGGACTCGGCCCCAAGGACTGTTTTGGGAGGGGAATGTGCTTTCCATAGTGAACAAGTACTGTTTCAGCAATGTGTATGCCAGCTGTATTCTCAGAAGAGTCAGTGAACCTGCGCTTCAGCTGCAGAAGTAGCCCGGGCACAGTGGCCCGCACTGTAATCCGAGCGCTATGGGAGGCCCAGTCAGGAGGATCGCTTGAGCCTAGCAGTACGAGACCAGCCTGGGCAACATAGTGAGGCCCCATCTTTTGTGTGTGTGTGTGTGGGACAGTCTCGTTCTGTCACCGAGGCTGGCGTGCAATGGTGTGATCTCGGCTCACCACAACCTCCGCCTCCCGAGTTCAAGCGATTTTCCTGCCTCAGCCTTCCAAGTAGCTGGGACTACAGGCGCGTGCCAGCATGCCCGGCTAATTTTTGCATTTTAGTAGAGACGGGGTTTCACCATGCTGGCCAGGCTGGTTTCAAACTCCTGACCTTGTGATACGCCCACCTCGGCCTCCCAAAGTGCCGGTATTACAGGTGTAAGCCACCATGCCCAGCCCGATACCCCATCTTTATTTTAAAAAAAAGAAACGGAGGGAGGGAGGAAAAGAAAGAAAGGAAGAAAGAGAGGGCCGGGCGCAGTGGCTCACGCCTGTAATCCCAGCACTTTGGGAGGCCGAGGCGGGCAGATCATGAGGTCAGTGGATCGAGACCGTCCTGGCTAACACTGTGAAACCCCGTCTCTACTAAAAATACAAAAAATTAGCCAGGCGTGGTGGCGGGTGTCTGTAGTCCCAGCTACTGGGGAGGCTGAGGCAGGAGAATGGCGTGAACCCGGGAGGCAGAGCTTGCAGTGAGCGGAGATGGCGCCACTGCACTCCAGCCTGGGCAACAGAGCGAGACTCTGTCTCAAAAAAAAAAAAAAAAAAAAGGAAGAAAGAAAACAACTGCAAAATTATGTCTAGAATCCTGTGACATGGGGCACCCAGGCCTCTAAAATACCCTTGCTATCCCCCATTACCTTGAGGACCAAACACCTGCCATGCCTTGGGTATCTGACTCACGGCTACACAGCACACCCAGCACTGCACTCAGGTGCGGTGGCTAGTTTCCCAGAGGCCCCAGAGGAGGCTGGGTGCACAGAGTCCAACTGAGGAGCCTCAGAAGTGGAAGATAGATGAGTTAATTTCCATCGTAATTACAGCAAGTCATTGGGCAAAACTCAGCCAGAGAGGTCTGTTGGGGAGAGAGTGGTGTGATGCACTGACAGGTCCCTGGGTCCAGTAAAGGCTGCCGGAGCCCTCCTCAGGCTGACGGCAGAGTGCTGGCCTCCTGGCGTGGCCCCTGGACTGGGCAGATTTGGGCCTCGGTGCCTCCAAGGCTGCAGGGGTGGGACCAGGCCAAGCCTGCACACCTGTGCAGTCACAAGCTGCAGGAGGCAGGAAATCCAGGCAGGCCTGGGTGTGAGGACAGGTTGTGGAGGTCTGCACTGCCAACCCCTTGCCCATCCAAAGCATGGCTCTGAGCCAAGGCAACTACTTGGAGGGCAAGCTGGTGAGGTGTGTGAGGGGCACAGTGAGGCTTGAGGGAGGGAGTGGGGAGTGAGATTCAGAATCAGAGGACTCAGATGAACAGCTGAAGACAGGGTGGCTTGGACACCAGAGGGGCTCCCTGAGCTACCTGGACAACGATTAAGTATCCCCTTCAGCCCCAGGGCCCACAGGACAGCCCAGCTCCTGGAAGCCGAATTCCCCTTCAGAGACAACCCAATTTCTCTCTTTTTTTTTTTTTTTTTTTTTTTTCTGAGACAGAATTTTGTTCTTGTTGCCCAGGCTGGGGCACAATGGCGTGATTCTGGCTCACTGCAACCGCCTTCTCTCAGGTTCAAGCGATTCTCCTGCCTCAGCCTCCTGAGTAGCTGGGATTACAGATGCCCACCACCACGCCCAGCTAATTTTTGTATTTTTGTAGAGACAGGGTTTCACCATGTTGGTTAGGCTGGTCTCGAACTCCCGACATCAGGTGATCCACCGGCCTCAGCCTCCCAAAGTGCTGGGATCACAGGCGTCAGCCACCATGCCCGGCTGACAACCCAATTTCTCTGTGCCTGTTTCCCCAGTAACCAGACAAGGTACACACGTCAGGCAGTGCCGTGCAGGGCTGCAGGCCTGGTGCAGATTGCCACAGGCCGGGGGCAGCAGGGGAGGCCAGCAGAGCCCAGAAGGCCCAGCCATGTGTCTGTCTTCTGGTAAGGAAACACAGACACAGACAAAACATGGGTTGGAATATTTTTTTAAACTACAGTTGTTACATACAGAAAATATCCAAAGAGAACGCAGACCACAAAAGTGACACATAAGTCATTTCCAACAATGGTAAAAACACTTCTTGCTCTGCTCTTTAAAAAATTATTATTTTTTTGAGACGGAATCTCGCTTTGTCACCCAGGCTGCAGTGCAGTGGCACAATCTCAGCTCACTGAAACCTCTGCCTCCCGGGTTCAAGCGATTCTCCTGCCTCAGCCTCCTGAGTAGCTGGGATTACAGGCGTGCGCCACCACGCCCAGCTAATTTTTGTATTTTTAGTAGAGATGGGGTTTCACCATGTTGGTCAGGCTGGTCTCAAACTCCTAACCTCAGGTGATCCGCCCGCCTCGGCCTCCCAAAGTGCTGGGATTATAGGCGTGACCCACCGTGCCTGGCCTATTTTTATAAATGAGGGATGTGGTGCTCACCAGGGGGTAGGGATGAGACAAGGGAGGGAGAAGGGTGGGGCCTGGCTTAGGCTATGCCCCCCACATCTGCGGAGTGTGGACCCCCATGCCCCCATCCTCAGAGAAGACAAAGGAGCAGGTCGGGACGCCAAGATGTCTCAGGGTCTTGGACACAAGCCGTGTGTTTGGTGGCCCCGTCATGTGTGGCCCACGTTGACAATGCCACGGGAAGCCCGTGCTCCAGTTCCCGGTGGCCGAGGACCCACCGTGGTCCTCCCAGGTGCCTGGCTCCCCCAGGCCGTAAGGCTCAGCTGCTGCACGTCATGGTCGCAGGGCAGATGCCTGCTGAGTACGCTGGGCCGCACTTGTAGACTTGAGGCACCCACATCCCACATCTGGAAGGGCCTTGTGTGGACGCTGCCCTTGCCCTCATGCCAGCCCCTCCCATCCTGAACTCCCACAGGGCTGGTTGCCCCGGGACTGCGGAGGTGAGGCTGCAGGAGCTCAACCAGCCCCGGGTCTCCTTTCTCCATGTGGCCCCCCAACCTGCAGAGACGTGCTGCCTCCAGGCCCCTGGCGTCCCAGCCTGGCTGTCCCCATGAAGAACAAGCCTCCCACCTTCCCCACCCCAGAGACATGCTGGGGCCTGTCCCTCCGTTGAGTCAGTCTCTCACACACGCAACCAAACAGGTGACAGGGCAAGCCTGCCCCACCCGTGCGCCCCACACCATCACCTTGGACCCAGAAACACTACGCTAGAGGGCGTCGGGCTTCCAAAGAGATGCAGAGCCATAGCCCATCCCTCTGTGCCTGTGGGTGGAGCATGGGGGAGGACAGCCCCAAAGCGCAGCCCTGAGGTGCCCAAGTTCACGCTGGTGGTGCCAGAGTCAGAGGCAGCTGCTCCCAAGGATGTGCTGGGGGCTGGGTGGGGTCTTTCTTTGTGGTCAGCATAAAACCAAACATGGAGCCTTCCCATGCCCTTGGTGGCCAGGCCACATCAGCTCTGCAGGAGATAAGGCTCCGGCAGCGAAGCACTCCCAGCAGGCCACACGCCCTGGCCTGGGAGTAGAAACCCACAGCATTCTCAGAAACAGCCCCAGAAAGTTTCAGCCTGTGAGGGGCAGTGCAGCGGCCCGGGAGGGAAGAGCTGACTGGGAGGGTCATGCTGGGCTGTGCCATGGTCAGCCGCCCGGATGATGGTGCTTGCATTCTGCCCCCAGTTCCTCTCCATTTCTCAGCCCTCGACCCGTGACCAGCAAAGCACAGGACAACGCGGGCCAGGCCCCAGCAGCCAGGTGGGGCGGGTGGGGCTGCTGTGAGGCACGTTAATGCACCTGACTGGAGCAGAGAAAACCAGTTCTTTGGTATTGAAGCAACAAAAAGCTATCACGGAAGAGCCACATCTCCTAAGCAAAGGTGGGGGCGTCAAGCTGTATCCTTCCCAGTAGCCCTGAGAGTCCCAGGGGAAGAAAGGACCAGGGATTACCCCTCCAGGCAGGGTTCCTTCCCATCCTGTTAGGCCAGCCCTGCTCAGCCACCACAGGGCACATCAGGGGGCGGCCAGGGTAAGGATGGGAAGGGCCCACCTCCTCCAAGTGAGAAGCTGGGCTGCCCAACCTCTGACCTCTGCAGCGAGCCCTGAATGCAGGGCCAGCAGCAGGACCCCGAGAGCAGCATGGGGGACACCCCTCAGACTCTCACCCAGCCAGGCACCCAAGCACTGACCCAAGCTTTCCCCACAGCCTGGGGACGCTGGGCCCTCAAGGCTGAATCTACAGTAAATAGACTCTTTCTCACTAAAATTGTGTAACTTATCGAAGAGCCTGCAAGGAGTTTAATCTTTTTCCTGGGAAGACAATTTCACCCTGCTTTCCGAAAATGTCTGCTGAGCCCTGGTGGCTGAGTCCTGTCTCCCTGGGAGCGGCCAGTTGGCCAGGGCAGCCCCGACCCTACCTGGATCTCCCTGCCCAAGCCTCAGTCTCAAGACCCCATGACAGAGTGTAGGGGGAGGCAGTGTCTCTGAGTCTTTCCTCGGGGGACGTGTGCGGGCACAGAGATGGGGGCGGGGCAGGCTCTGACCCCCAGGCCAAACCAAAGCCCCCACGCTGTCCATTCACAGCCATGCCTTCCCCTCGAACAAAACAGAAAGTACGAAACAAGGCTGCCTTTTAATTGCTATCAGATATTCGGATATCCCGTCTGATGTCAGCAAGGCCCCCGCGCCCGGCCGGAACCCGCAGGGATGGAGCAGCACCGCCGCCTGACTGCACAGAAGGGCTGGGGCAGGGTCGCTGTGCCTCTCGGTCTCCTTGCTGCCACCGTCTCTGAGCCTCGGGGCACCTGGTGCACCATCTCCTCTTCGGGTCAGCCCAGCCTCTGGCGGCCCTCGGAAGGAGGGGAGGCAGGGGTCGGGGGGGGGTGAGCCGGAGGCGGGGGCCCCGTCGCGCACACATGCAGACTTGCCCTGTGTTGGCTTCGTTTGTTCTCCTCCTTTGCTAAAGTGATCAAATAGTCCTGTGAAGCAGCTGCCAGCCAGGTGGACAGGGCAGCGGTGCTGGGATGCCGCCCGTGGGCTCCTCGGGCATCCTGAGGCCCCGCCCTACTTCTGTATCTGGAACAGGAAGAGCCGCAGGTTGATGTTCTTGGCGGCCAGCAGCTTGTTGCACTCCACGGAGTCAATGATGGGCAGTGGCACGTAGTCCGTCTCGTTGCTCTCGTTGGTGAAGACAAAGTGGTAGATGACGGGGCTGATCCTCACGTCGTCGTAGGGGCCCTTGAGCAGCAGGAAGGAGCACTCCAGCGGTGCCGTGACCTTGCTCTTGAGGAGGAGCTGGAAGGAGAGCGTACGCTTGCAGGACAGGTTGGGGTTACGCTCCGAGTCGTTGACTCGAGCCTTCAGGACCCACGTCTGGTTCAGCACTGTGAACCTGGGCGTCTCGTAGTACAGGCGCGTGATGAAGTCGTCTGTGCGGTATGGCCGGAACTGGACCTCTGTGGAGACAGACAGGGCCGGAAAGAGCCGGCTGTTAGTGTGGGCAGGGCTGGGCAGCAACGCCTTCCCTGACCAGGCCGAGGGCAGGCTCAGCCGGGGAGGAAGGCAACTTACCCGGACACCAGGCTCTGCTTGTCACAAGCAAGCCAAACGCAACTATGGCAAATGGAGGTGCACACAAGCTTTGAGGGGAACAACCACAAACAGAATCAACATGGATTAGCTGGAGAGTCCAGAGGCTGCACGTGTCAGGCCACACCCCAGGCGTGCCCGACCCACGTTGGCCTCCCTCACCGCCCCGAGCCCCGGGTGTCCCCCAGGGCGGGGTAAGCAGACACACAGACAGGATGCGGTTCCGAGAACAAGTGCACTTTATTGGTTCTGATACAGAGGAGCTGCCAGAAAAGCCAGCAGGTGGCTGCGGCACCCAGCCCTGCCCGAGGGGAGCACCAGGTCTGCAGGCACCGGGCCTGATCCGGAGCTGCCAATCAGCAGGCAGCCCTGCCTGCACAGTCCTCTTGGGCAGCCCACAGCCTGTGGCCGGCAAGTCCCTCCGCGGAGGCGTGGGTTCCCAGGTGGCCAGTCTTTCCTGCACGAATGGGGCTTCTCACCTGGCCACGGCCGCAGCCACAGTGCCCCAGCCTGCCTAGACTCCACGAGGCCCCGGTATCTCCAGGACAGCTAAGGCTGCTACTCACCACGGGCTGTGGCTGCCGCAGAGACCCCAGGCCCTCGGCCTCTCTGGCCTGCTCGGGCCCACATCCCGCTGGGCACAGTCCAGGCAGCAGGGCGGGACTGGCTGCCCACGACCACCCTGCTTGCGCCACGCCTGGTGCTCTGAGCTGGCCGCCTGGTGTGGGCTGAGAGTAGAGGGATGGAGCTTCCTCCAGTGGCCCCAGCATCAACAGGTGCTTCTCGCTGTCCTCTGGGCCAGGCTCTGGCCTGGCTCCTGCTCCCCGACACGTTCAAAGGCGGTGGCAGCGGCCCAGAGAGCCACGAGATCCAGTGTGCCTGCGCACGCATCCAGCCTGGGCGTCTGTGGGTGTCCATTCCCGGTTCTACAGTTTCAGTCGGGCACCCTCAGCTTGTTCTGGAGCCCTCTCCCTGAATGGCTTCGTGCCAGCCTTGAGAGGCCCATGGCCGGGGCAGTGACTGCCTGCAGGTAGGACCTCACTTGGCAGGGTGTTCTTCTTGCCCCAGGGTCCGAGGGGCAGGCCCCTAGCTCCCAGGCCCCCTGAGACCTGCTCACTTTCTGGTTAGACCCTGACTGTCTTGAGGCTCTGGAGCCCCACAGTGAGATGCCACCTTGTGGGGGTGGTGAAGCCAGGGTGGGGAGGACAGGTGGGCGGGGCTGCTGTGAGAGCCACACAGGTGTGCACCTGGGGTCTGCCTCGGCCCCTCCTTCCACTCAGTCTCCGGCCTGTCTTCTCGACCGAGGTGTCCACCTGTCCACCGGGAGCCTGTCCAGAGCCCAGCTGTCTGGCGCCGTCAGTGCCCAGTGCCCAGAGCCTGCTGCCCCCAGACTCCTGGCTGCCAGCGCCCCCAACCCACACCTGTGTGGCATGCAGCAGGCGGCGGGGTGCCTCACCTGTGTAGCCAATCTTCTCGAAGCTGAGCAGGCTGAAGATGCTGTTGTACAGCTGCATCTCCTTGCGGTGGCTCTGGTCCATCCCATCCAGGATCTCCATCAGCTCACTGCCTGTCTTGGTCGGGTGGGCGCACGCAGCCTCGTGCACCGTCAGCTCATGGAAGGGGCCGTGCCATGGGCAGCCGATGCGTTTGTACTTGCACTGGGTTACCCTGGGGGAGGCAGGTACATCACTCACAGACTGAGCCCCAAACAGGAGACTGCGACAAGCTGTCCTCCCATGTGGCTTCCATCCAGCTAAGTACCCCTTCCTGCAGGACACACGTAACTGTGAGCCCACCCCCCAGGATGAGGTCAGAGTGGCAGCATGTGGAGACAGAGGAGACAGGCAGAAAAAGGGAGAGAGAGGGGAAGGAAAAGTGCAAGCTTGAGCCTGTGTGCCCCGCACCGTGGTGTGGTTCTCTCCTCTGTTTGGCAGTGGTGGTCCTGCACAGCCTCACTGCAGGAGACTTGGTGGCTGCCTCCACTGGATGGGTAGCCATGGGCAGTGTAGCCTCACATCAAGCTCCCTGAGGTCCTGCGTTGGACACGCTGTCCTGCGCCCTTCAAGGGGCTCCCCAACAGCCACAAAGAGCGCTGGAAGGCTAGGCTCATGTCCGGATAACAACTGGGTGCAAAACCCACCTGTCCCCATCCTGTGCAGGCACCCTCCCCAAGGGCCGTCACTGGGCTACACAGGTGGTCCCCAAGGCCCAGGCAGCAGAGACAGCCAGACCACCCTGCACAGGGCCCTGCTGCACCAGGGTGGGCTCCCAGCAGTCCTGGGCCCCGCCTGCAAGGCTAAGCCCCTGACCCTCAGTTACCTGTCCTGGCATTCCTCTTTCTGGTGCCTCTCCAGGAGGGAGCGGGGAAACTGGCGCAGGCAGAAGCCACACTCTGAAGGCAGCTCACTCACGGCTTTCTCCACGGCCAGGTTCCGGCAGCAGAGGCTCTTACTGATCTCACAACGACAATTGGGGCACGTGGCCTGCTCCTCCTTCAGCCGGGCATCTGCTAGTAGGTGGATAAAACAGCCAGCGCACATCAAGTGACCATTAGTACACTGCGAAGAAGGAAAGGGAGACGAAGCTCACAGACCTGCGGGCTCATGCTCGCACACACCCGCCCATGCCCGTCAGCTCCAGCCAGGTGTCCTGAGGGACTCCAGCTGGTGAGAGGGGCGCACGTGCCTGTCCCGAGTCATGCTGGAGTGTGGTGAATACTGCGAGCTGCTCAGGAGAAACAGGCAGAGCCAGCTTGGGTTCTTGCAGAGATTAGAGGTCCTAAAAGCAAGGCCTCATCAGCTCACAGAGGTGACAGCTCGCCCTGGCAGTGACGGGTTCAGCCACCTGGGGCCGAGGGTCAGGCTTTTTCCCTTAGGGACCAGCGACTGCCCTGACCCCCCTACAGGTCCAGAGTTTGGGAGCCCTCCAGGAACACTGGGCTCTTGGCCATCACTGTCAGGTGGGGAGCGGATGCAGCTCCCACACTGGGGCAGGCATGTTCTCTGGGCCTTCAGAAAGGCCATTTATCCTGGGTTGAGAGGACTTGGCTCAGGGTGAGCCCAGGTGAGAGGAGGCAGCTGCCCCCTCGTCCAGGGAGGTCGGCTACCTGCAGAGGCCTCCTCAGAGCTGGGAGGCAGGAGCCAAGCTGGCCCAGGACAAGGGCAGGTAGGCACACAGGGAGTGCCTGGGGAGTGGAAGTGGGGGCTCTGAGTGGGTGCCGAGCCTGCTGGGGTAACCGGGGCTGGCAGGAGCAGGGCACCTCCCGCTGGGCTCCCTGCCTGTGTGGGCTCCCAGCACGCCCAGTGGCCCATCCTGGCTCTCACTCCCTCAACATAAGCCTCGAGCGTCCACTTGGTGCCACTGAGAGACACATGGCAAGCTGCGGTCCCAGCCCGTGGGGGCTCACAGCATGGGAGGCGGGAAGCCCAGACCAGAACCAAGAGGTCCAAGAACAAACAAAGCCTTTTGTACCTGAGCAGACACAGTTCCCACAGCCCTGGCTGGAGTGGGGTGTGCGGGCTGAGGCATTCCAGGGCCAGCCAGGAGTGACAGGGATGTGATGTGCCTCCCACCCAAAGACTCTTAGAGCTCGCTGAGGGGAGCAGTCAGCAGAGTTGCTCCTGTCCTGATGCCTCTCCAGCAGCCGGCCCAGGCTTGCCAGCCATGCAAACCTCCAGAAAGCCACTGGGCTACAGGCTTCCTTTGGGACCTGGGACCCTCTTGAGAATGGGATGTGGTGCAGCAGAGCGGCCCGCCCAGGCCCAGCCTCTCTACAAGGTGTGTGTCAGGGAGGGGACACTCACAGGGCCCTGCCTGGTGGTGCTGGGAGGCCAGCCCTGCACACGTGGGGCCCTGGGAAGTCTGAGCTGCCATCCTACTGCTTCAGCTGCCTGTGCACCCCAAGCTAAGGAGCTGTCAGACGCTGGGGCTGTTCACTCAGCACCTGTGGACTAGGCCTAAGGTCTGCTGAGTCAAAGGACCTACGTGTGGAGAACCGACAGTGAGGACAAAGCCCTCTTTCATGGAATCCACATCCACATGAACACCACCCGTTACCTGCATTCAATCCTCAAGTTCTCAGTTTGGTTAAAAATTAAAATTACAGGCGGTGGCTCATGCCTGTAATCCCAGCACTTTGGAAGGCCGAGGCAGGCAGGTCACCTGAGGTTAGGAGTTCAAGACCAGCCTGGCCAACATGGTGAAACCCCATCTCTACTAAAAATACAAAAATTAGCCAGGCATGGTGGCGAGCGCCTGTAATCTCAGCTTCTCAGGAGGCTGAGGCAGGAGAATGGCTTGAACCCAGGAGGCGGAGGTTGCAGTGAGCCGAAATGGTGCCACTGCACTCCAGCCTGGGAGACAGAGTGAGACTCTGTCTCAGGAATACATAAATAAATAAAAATTAAAACATACACAGTTGCCTGAGGCAGGGAGTGAGGCTGGCTCTGACTGGGTTGGGGACAAGCTGAGGCCTGCCCCCAGGAGAAGGTGTGAAAATCCACCAGCCAAGTCCAGGGGTCAGTGGTGGGTGGACTACGGGCAGGAGGGGGCACAGATGCTATTGAAGCAGCTGTCCCGTGGGAGGCACAGACCAAGGGCCCACACCACTGTCCTCTCACAGCCCCCCCGCCCCCCAGAGGTATGCCACTCCATGTGGCCAGCTCTAAACACCTCCTGGTGAGACTGCCGGGGGCCTTGGACGAGGTTCTGGGTCCAGCTCTGCACGTACAGTGGCCTTAACACAGGCAAGACAGCACTCTTCTTGGCTGTGGCCCGACCCCCAAGGGAGTTCCAGGCAGGGCTGGAGCACCTAATCCCACCCACCAAGGCCACCTGGCCTCTCTTCCTGGCTCTGCATAGCCCAGGAAGATTCGAGGTGGGGTCCTAGACCCTCCTAAGGGAGCACTGAGGCTGCCAAGCACATCACCACTTACCTCCCAGCACTGCCGGCCTCTCCCCCGAAAGCCACCCCAGCTCCTGGGCCGGCCCCTGGCCATAGGCCTCATTCCTTTGGGGCCTCCAGACCCCAGCATGGGCTCAGTCAATTCCATACCATGAGGAGGCAGCAGTGACCCTGCCCTCCTCTGGCTCTCTCTGGGCCTCCAAGAGGACCTGCAAGCTCCGAGGAGACACAGGGCCACTGCCCCTTCAGCCCCAATAGCTCCATTCAAGTCAGAACACAGGGAGTCCCTAGAGTGCCCCGGACCACACTGGCCCAGTAGCCAAGGGACACAGCCACACTCACCCCCAGACCCTCCCCACTGGTCAAGGGACATCCTCTAGGTGCATGGCCCGGGCCCGACCAACACTCAGCCCAGGAGGTCTGTCCACAGCAGGACGGTCCCCGGTCACATGCTCCGGAGCCTTCCCCACCATCTGGGTCCCCTCAGCTCCTGCGCAAGACTCTGGCTTCACACCAAGGCCAGGCCACAGGCAGCTGCATCCTCAGCCTTGGCGGCATCTGGCCAGATGCACTTGATTCTGACTTGTGCCCACCACCCAACAGAAGCTGGGCCCTGGAGGACGCCGCACAGTCCAGGGGATGGCGTGGGCCAAGGCCCCCAAGAGCCCGGGCACCTTCCAGAGCAGCTGCTGCGGCACCCAGGCCAGGCCACCTCTCCCCACCAGCCAGGAAGACCCCAAGGGAGGGGAGAGGAGGGGATCCCACAACCCCCCACGACCAAGGATGACGCCATGGGGGATGACATCATGGGCGAGACATCACAGAGGATGATGTCAGAGGGGTGACATCACAGGAGATTGACATCACATGGGGAATGACATCATGGGGGAGACATCACAGGAATGATATCACGGGATGATGTCACATGAATGACATCACAGGGGGACATCATGGGAGACTGGCATCACACGGGGGGATGACATCACAGGGGGATGACATCACAGGGGCATGACATTGCAGGGGAATGGCATCATGGGGGCTGACATCACGGAATGACATCACAGAGATGACATCACACTGGCATCATGGGGCAATGACATCACGGGGGATGACATTACGGGGATGACATCAAAGGGAGTATTGACATTACAGGAGATGACATTGTGGGAAACTGACATCATGGGGGACTGACATCATGGGGGGATGGCATCATGGGGGGAATGACACCATGGGGATGACATTAAAAGAGGTATCGACATCACAGAGGTGATACCACAGGGGATGACATCATGTGGTGACAGCACGGGAATGAGGTCACATGTATGACATCACAAGGGAATGATGTCACGGGGGAATGACATCACAGGGTATTGACATCACAGGGCCTCCTGGGCCCTCCTAGGGCAGATGTGGGCTTGAAGCCACAGTGCTGGGCTCAGACCCCAGCCCACAGGTCCCCAGTAATATGACCTTGGGCTCCCCTCTTGGGGCCTCAGTTCCCTCATGTGCACAGGCGATGAGTATAGGACCAGCTTCATTCTGTGCTGATGAGGTGGGATGGAACAGGGTGGCACTGCCCCACACCCAACAGGCACAGAGGAAATATCACCACCTTGGGCAGCCATGACAGAGCCCCTGGGGCTGCCAACCCCAGGAGCCAGACCCCAGGCCCCTCTGCAGATGCTGATACACACAGGTGGCCCAGAAATGGCCATTTGCACCTGCATCCTCAGGACAGCACCCAGCCCTCCCCCCTGCTGGCTACAGGCAGCTCACGGGACCCCCATGCAGACCCAGGGTCTCCACCTGAGCTACTTCTTCCCTGGGGTTAAAGGGGAGCTGGATGGGCGGAACAGGCTCAAGGAGCCCTGACCCCATCCCCTGGCCGAGGGCCCCCACGATTTCCTGGTGGTCCCAAGGTCCCTATGGTCAGCTGACCTCGTAGGACCCCTTTCACGCCTGGACTGCATGGTTCTCTCAGACCCTGGGGACCTCCTGTTTCCCACTGGAGGATGGCACAGTGCCTAGGCCCATGGGAGCAGTGCCCTCGCTCACCCAGGGGTCAGGGACCCACAGGCCCTTGACAGAGGTCGTCAGAGCCAAAACACAGCCAAAGGGCTTCCCTGTGGCACAAACCCCAAAAGCGCTGCTCAGCCAGTTGGAGGTCCCCCTTCCTCTGCCATCCGCATGCAGGCAAGGCCTCATCAGGGCCAGTGGTGCTTCAGGGCACACCCCACGCACCCCACATGCTCGGCCCCTAACCTCCTGGATCAAACATGGGTCTGAGAGGGACCGGCACATTGTCCAAGGCCGCACAGCTGTTAAGCGTGAAGCCAGGACTCGAACCCTCCACCCAGGCTGGATTTGAAATCCCTCACCTGCTACTGCTGTCAGACCTCAAACGGTGGCCAATCAATCCCGAGTCGGGCCCACATTCAGAACAAATCTGAATCTGCTTAGATCTAAAAGTAACTCAAATGATAACCACCACAGAAAACAAAAATTCCAACTAGCCAGAGATTCCAGAACATCTTCCTTGCTCCTGTGTTTTAGATACCTAAGCAGACGTATTTACAAAGATGTTTTCTGCCACTTTCCTCACCTCAAAGAGCGAGTCAGCTGCAGTCCTGTACTGCTGCCCAGGAGACTGGGGAAGAGGGGCCCGAAGCTCCTTGGACATGTGGACGGTGACTCCACCCCCACAGGACTGCCCACTGTTGGGCTGGTTGGAGGTGTGGGGCTCGGGCAGAGAGGAGCCATCTCTGCTTCCTGGGCTGTTATCAATGGACTGTCAACATGTGGCATAGAGACATGGGCGCTACAGGCGGGAGGGCCACGGCACACACCAACCCACCCACAGAACAGAGTGGACACACCCTGGTCAGATGGGGCAGGAGGGGATCCTTGTAGCAAGGAGAGAACAAAGTCTCAAAGTGGGGGCGCTGCCTCTGCCGGGCCCAAGAGGTGGGCAGGGGCAGGGAGAGGACACCTCAGGCAGGAGGGCACGGGAGTGGCGGGGCACTGTGCAGGGCCGAGTTAGAGGGAGCAGCTGGACCACATCTGTGAGAGGCCCCTGCCCGGCCCTTACACCCGAGTGAGCTTGTTTTTGCCTTAAGAATGCCCCATGAGGGGTGGGAACAATGCGCAGTCCCTTCCTCCAGGTGTCAGCACCAAGGCCCAGGGCCTCAGCTGACAACAGCAGGAAGGGTCAGGGCCACGTCTGTCTTATGCAGCATCACACTGGGCCTCGTCTGAAGGGCCAAAACGGAGGGAGAGAAGTCAGGGATGAGGCTGTGGCTGCAACGTCCCGGGCACCGCTGAGGCTGTGTCTTCCCAGAGGAGGTGCCCCATGGGCAGAGGTGCCAACAGGCCACACTGCCCTCGGGCCGCAGAGCAGGGAGCCGGCAGGAACGACCTGACCACCTGCGCGGCCTGGTCAGGCCAGAAGCTCCTGCACAGGTGTCCCTGCTGCCCCACCAGCCCTCCTGCCACCCACCTGAGACTCCAGAAGGTGGCTGCACACCTTGTCAGGCCAGTCCCCCAGGACATATCTAACACCCACACAGAAAACATAAAAGCTGAGTCTTGCTGTACTGGCTGCGGCCCCAACCTGACGTGAGGCAGGACTCGGCGGTGGCAGAAACCTTTTGAATGAGGGCCTCAGTCTGACACCCAAGCAGGTTTCCCAGCCTGCGAGGCATCATCGTATGGGCACAGGCCCGTGGGTCAGCTGGCCCTGCAGGCCCAAGGGCTCAGACCTGGGGCACCACCCGAGGCTTCCCTGCCAGCACTGGTGGCATCTGGTATCTGGATGACAAGCTCTCGAGTTACTGAGGACCCAGCCAACTCCAGAGGTCCATAGAGTTGTCCCCCACAGCCCCAGTGCCAGGGACAACACACAAGGCTCAGCATGGCCACTCCCCTCTTCTCCTCACCAGAGTCGGGGACTGTCTAAGTCAGCCCCCAGCTTGGCTGGTGCCCACCCTGAGCCATGTGTTCTGCTGGGGTCAGGAAAAGCGTTCTAGCAGGAACAGAGGGTGGAACCTGCTGCATTCCTGACACTGGCTAGCTCGAGACAGCCAATCAACATGGTCACCAAGGAAGGCTAGTAGAATATGGTAGACTGAACCCAAGCTGGGGTGATGGCCAGCATGGGCCCAACCAGGGACACGCAGAAGGCAGCATGTGGGGGCCCACACCATCTGTGCCCAGATTCTCCAGGGAGCAGAGCAGGCCAGAGCCCAGGTCTCCAGGTCTGTGTTGACCTTCCAGGGGCACCACTCACAGCAGAGAGCCACCCCCCGGAGGTGTTCTTGGCAGCATTCAGGGAGGCCTGTCCCCACAGCACTCCTCGCTCAGCTGCTCTGTTCCCAGGGAAGTCACTGAGCAGAGCCCCCAGGCCAGGGAGGGCCACCAGCCAGGGCAACCCCAGCGCCTTCAGTCTCCATTACACCTGTTCAGCTCCCTGCCTCTGGCCGCCCAGAGCAGAACTCCACTCTGCACAGTGCAGGCCGGTTTGAACCAGCTAGGCTCAGAGGCCTGGTCACCAGGAGCTCCGGTCAGAAGCAGAGCCATCACTCTGTGCCGGGCCAGTCTAGATGGGGGATGCAGTGCACCAGGGACCAGTACCATGTGGCCCATCACCACCAGGTCCAGCTACAGCTCCAGCCCACCCACCAACGGGGAGACAAGGAGACTTCCCTGTTCCCCCGTGGCCTCACACGATTGGCTTGGCTTGTTGGAGTCTCCCTTGAGATCCAAGAAAAAGTTCTGGCCAAGCGCAGTGGCTCATACCTGTAATCTCAGCACTTCAGAAGGCCGAGGCAGGCGGATCACCCAACGTGAGGAGTTCGAGACCAGCCTGGCCAACATGGCGAAACCCTGTCTCTACTAAAAAATACAAAAACAGCCGGGCATGGTGGCAGGCGCCTGTAATCCCAGCTACTCGGGAGGCTGAGGTAGGGAGAATTGCTTGAACCCGGGAGGCGGAGGTTGCAGTGAGCAGAGATTGTGGCACTTCACTCCAGCCTGGGTGACAGAGTGAGACTCCGTCTCAAAAAAAAGGAGAGTTCTTCCACCTGGGAGGATCGAAGGTTGTGAGCCAGGAAAAAGGAGCTGGAGAGTGGGCACATCTTGGAAGCTGAGGCACTGCCAAAGCCAAGGAGTAACTGCTAACTCTGGGAGCCAGTGGCTCTGAAAAGTGCTCCCCTAGCTGGCCCTGGTGCCTGACACCCAGCAGGGTGGGTTAGAGCCAGTGCCCTCTCCCCACCCAGGCACACTGGGGTCCTCCCAACAAGGTCATGCCACAGCAAGAAGGACTTGGAGATCCAGAGTTTGGGGAAATGGCAACCTAGACTAGCCCTACACCACCTGCTACAAAAGTAGCTCCTCATCCAGGCCCCCAATTCAAACACAAGCAGGGAAACAAGGCCCCATTAGCTACTTCCAGCTCCTGTAAGTGTAAAGAAAGCTGACAGAGAACCTGCTTCATTTCTCACAGGGACTGGGGAGTTGAAAGGGAGGGAAAGACACAGGGAAGGTGGGGACACTGTACTCTGCCTCTGGGTGTCAACCAGTTTGTCCCTGCTGCTACCTGGGAAAGGGCATGTCAAACCCACCTGGGCCAGGTACCCTCTCTAACAGCCCTAGGCTGCTTAAGGGCTGAGTCCCACTGCCATGTGGATGTGAAGATGGGGGAGGAGGGGTGGGCCGGCCCCTGGAGCACTGGCTGCCTAGGAAGCCTGGCCTGGCCTGGGTGAGGTGGGCAGGAGCCTAGCGTGGGGCATGGCAAGTTCAGTTGGATGTGGGGTTTGGCTGGGACTGGAGAAGGTACCCAAACTGTGGGGCTTGTTGCAAATGGTTCATCCCGACAAGCAGCAATCCCCTCTCCTTACTGTTCTTCAGAATGAAGTGGAAATGCACCAAGGGAAAGGATTCTTCCACCCAGGAGGGTAGAAAAGGCGGCGTCCATAGGATGTTCAGGAGTGGAGGGACAAACTCGGGGGTGTGGCTGCCAGAAGAATGGGGAAGGAGCTCTCGAGCACAGGACTCTGAGCCCAGGGAGCTTGGGACCGGGTGGGTTGCGGGGAGTAGTTGCGGGCTAAGGGTCAGTTTGAGGGTGTGGGTTGGGGGAGTGTTGAGGGAACCGTGGGGAAGTCTACAAAAGAGAAGGGAGAGGTAAGCGGAAGACAAGCGATTCAGATCGGGAAGTAACGTGGCTCAGAAAACAGAAAAGGGGGGTCCCGAGCGGAAAATAAAGCCCCGAGAGAAAGACAACGAGGAGCTTCGGAGCAGGCGCTGGAGCCCCGCTGGGCGAGGAAGTGGCTGTAAGGGCCGGAGAGGGTTCCCGGCCGCCAGGCCCCGCAGGCCTGGCCTCCGAGGAGACGCGGATCCTGGGGCCCCGCGGCGGGGGCTGCAGCCCCGGGCTGGGCCGGGTCGGGGTCGGCCGGCGGCCCTACCTGGTACACGGAGGCCTTGGGCAGGTCCAGGCACACGGTGCAGCAGAGCACCGAGTAGAGCCGCTCCTCCAGTTTCCCGCTGCCGGCCGCCGCCGCCGCCGCCGCCGCCTCGGCCGCCTCGGCTGCCCGCAGCCGCTTCTTGGGCGGCGCGTCGGGGTCGCCGGCCGCCTCCTGCAGCTGTAGCTGCCGGGCGCCCGCCAAGCCCGCCTCGTCCGGGAGCCCAGGCCCCGCCGCCTCTCCTAGAGCCGCCGCCGCCGCCTGCCCGGCGGCCGCCCCGGGCCCGGCTCCGACCCCGACCCCGACCCCGGCCGGCACGGAGCCCGCGGGCCCCGCGGCCGGGCCGCCCCCGCCGGCCTCCTCGGCGCCGGACATAGTGGCCGGCCGGCCCGGCGGGCGGATGCCGGCGCGCTCCCCCGACCAAAAGTTAGGGGCGCCGCGCCCTCCCGCCGCTCTCCTGCCGCCGCCGCCGCGAACCCGCAGCCCCGCTCCCTGCGCCGCCGCCTCAGTGGGCCCGGCCCGCGAGTAGCCCCACAGCCACCGCGGCCACCGACCCCGGCACGGCCGCCATCTTTGTTTTCGCTGTGCGCTTCCCCCCGCCCCGCCGCCACCACCCCCTCGTCTTCCCCGTCACGTGAGCCCCACGCGGGGCCAATGGGAGCGCCGCTTGGGGCAAGAAAGCGCAGGGACTAGAGCCAATGGGAGAGCGAGGGCCCCCGAAGGCCCGCCCCTGCAGAAGGTGGGCGGGGAGGGGGCGGGGCCTGCGAGAGTTGCGGAGGGACTCCCACCTGGGGGCAGGGAGGCCCACGCGAGCTGTGGCGCCGGCGCGGCACCCACGCTCCACGAGCCAGTGGCGGCCGCCGACCCCTACGGCGGGGTGTGCCTGTGTTTTTGTCCCCCAAGACTCAGGCTTGTGTGTTAGGGGCTCTCGCCCCCTTCCCCGGAGGGAAGACACAAGTGAAAAATCCCGCCGGCCACCCCTCTCTGTCGGGTGCGGGACCCCTTAGGTCTCCACAGGAGCAAGCGGAGAGACTTCCAGGAGAGGGGACTCCAGACCCCTAACCCACCGGAATCTAATCCTCTGCTCGTCCGAAGCCCCTCTAACCCTGGGGTTGGAGGCTGAAGGGGTCCACTGAGGAAAACGAAGGTCTTAGGGAATAGGGCTGGCTTCCACAGGCCGGAGGTACACAGGAGGGCGAATCAGCTCTGGGAAGGATGTGCGTTTCTCGAAACGCCTGTGGTACAGCCCTCCCCTGCCTCCACCCTACTCGTCAGTTCTTGAAGGTCACTGCCCCAGAGGGCCACCTGCCAGGCCAGGCCAGGATATCTGGAACTCCACCATGTCCCAGGAGAGTGAGGGCCCAGGGCTATGTCTTCTCAGCCCAGGGTTCTTCCTGACAATAGTCAAAAGGAGGCCGGGCTGCATGAGACCCCATCCTAGTTCCAGCACATACCCTGTCAGGGTAACTGACTACTGTCCTGAGGGACCTTAGGAAGCTCACTGAAAGATCCCTCAATCCCTCTCAAAAATGGGCAGATTCCATATTCCTGCAAATTCCTAAGATTTATTGGAGACTAGGCCTCTTCTCTGGATCCACAACCATGTCCAGCCCAGAATCAGGACCCCCAAACGTGTCTGGGACCCTGTCCCTTTCATTCTGGTCTAGACAAGTCCCCACACGTGGCCAAAGGACAGCACCCAGATTCTGCCCCTGACCAGTCAATGTGCAGCAAGCCCACTGCAGTAGGCAGGAGAGTCTACCCCTAGGGGAGAAGGCGCCAGGAGCAGGCAGGTGGGAGGGAAAGTGTTCGGCAGGGCAGAAACCCTGCCTGGCTGTATCCAACTGTCACTCCCACTGGAGGCGCTGTGTATGCAGGGCCCGGCAGTAAGCCCAGCTGCCTACAGCCAGGGCCCAGCGACAGACATCCTCCTTCGGTAGCAGCAGCAGCCTGTCCTCCTCCAGCCGGCTCAGGAAGCCTGCCACACCCAGCATCGCCCCCCCCCACATCCCATAAGTGTTGCCCGTGAAGACAGCTACAATGAGGATGGTCACTGCGACCACCAACAGCATTGCCTGACCAGCCACAGAGCGGCCCTCAGGGCCGAGGTGGCCGCCAGCCACTGCCAGCACCATGCCTCCTCCCAGGAGCAGGTTGGCAGAGGAGCGGTCCCCATTCACCCAGTGGAAATCGAAGGCCAGAAGGGGAAGGCCGATGACGGTGGCCACCCAGGCTCCAGCAAGGCAGTCTTCATGTGTGCTCAGCCCTGGGGCCAGCGTGGTGGTGGCAGCCAAGACCTGGAGCAGGAAGCCAGCAGCAGCCCCTCGACTTGCCTGTCAACACAGGGAAGGGAGAACACGTGGGAAAAAGAGGCCGGGGCCACCCTTTTAAACAGGAAAGGTTTTGGAGCTTCCATGGAGACCTGGTCTTAGACGCACTTCCCACCAACCTCTAATTCAGGAAACTAGATCCTTGGGGTTTGGGAGGTATGGGGATGCGCCCCTGCTCAGCCCCAATGTACTCACCTCGGCTGTGCTCACGGCTGCGTGCAGAGACACCACTCCCAGCACCAGATGGGACAGGGCTGCGCTCCACTCGGCCTCCGGCTTGGGGGCCATGGCACCTCAGGCGGTAGTAAGTATGAGGACACAGATACGAGATACTCAACTTTGGAGAGGAAGAAAGCGCAGAAACCAGCGACCTGGAGCCCTACGCGCGGCACTCTAGTACGCCCAGGTTCCAGGTCCCCATTACTGGATGTTAGGAGAGGTTCAGTCTTAGACTTCCCGGATCCCTGAGGCCACTGCACACACCTGTGGAGAAGAAGAACCTAATTCAGCCGGGAAACGGGGGAAAACGACTCAGGGTCTAAGCTGGGGGAACGTCAGCCCTGGGGCCCTGGAGCCCAAGTGGGAGTGCGGGCCTGGGGAAGAGAGAGCGGCGAGGCGCTGCAGGCCCACGCGGCGGCCTCGGCCTGCTCCCTGCGTTCCGGGAGGCATTGTCCTGGGAACCCGGGTCCAGGAGGAGCGACGGCGCAGGACTCCGGGGGGCCAGCCGTGCGCAGTTACCGGGCTGCGCGGTCCCAACGCAGCGGCGAGCGGGAGGCCCGAGCCTGCGCAACGCACCGCCCACCGCCGTCGGCCCTGCCTCCTCTGCCGTGCCTCCAGTTGCGGGAGCGAGCGCGGTCGGGAACCTCCACCAGCGAGAGGAGCGGAGGCTAGAGCGGCCGGGCGGGGCTAGAGCGGCTGGGGGGGAGGGTCGAGGCCTGCGGGGGGGTCGGGGCCTGGTGTGGGGGGCGGTTGGAGGCCGTAGGAGCGGGTGGGGTCGGGAGGAGCTCGGGGACCAAAAAACGCTCTGTTTGGGTGGGTGCGTGCGTGGGCATTAGTGGTTTGGAAGGAGCGTGATGAGGGGAGAAGGGCCGGGGCGGGGCTGCGAGGGGCGGGGTCTGGGCGGGGCTGCGAGGGGAGGGGGGTCTGGGCGGGGCTGAGGGAGATAAGGTTTAGGCGGGGCTGAGAGCGGCGGGTCTGAGAGCGGGGGCCTGGGTGGGGCGAGGCCTGGGAGAAGATGCGATTGGGGGTCTGGGCGTGGCTGCGAGGGGCGGGGCCTGGGCGGGGCTGCGAGGAGAGGGGTCTGGGCGAGACTGAGAGGGACCGAGAGGGGAGGAGCCTGGGCGAGGCTGCAAGGGACGGGGTTTGGGCGGGGATGCGAGGAGGGGGGGGTCTGGGAGGGGCTGAGATGGGCGGGGCTGCAGGGAGGGGAAGGAGAACCCCGGCGTGTTGAAGGCTCCGCGAAACCGGAGCGGTGGGGGACTACGCGGAGGGTGGGAGGGATTCCGAGAGGCGGGTCACGGGAGCCGTCGGCGCTCTCAGCCCGGTGTCCGCGGTGTAGGGGTTGGGGCGCGCCGGGCGGCGCCGTGAGAAACGGCGGGTCTCCAGGTGCGGCCGCGGGCACCTGTTTCTAGTACCCCCGTCCCCGCGCTCGCTTTCCAGCCGTGGGAGCCGGGCCGTGGGGGCGGCCGTCGCGAGCATGCGCACCGGCACTGCGGCGGGCGGGCGCCGAGTCTGGGCGCGGGGACGCGGGGCGGCGCGAAGCGGGGCCCTCTGCCGCCCCGCGCTCCCATGTACGCCTTTTACTCGTTGCTTATCTACATCTTCTACAGTCTCTTCCGCAGGGATGGTGGCGCCGCGGCGGCCGCGGAGGCCGGGGACCCCGCCCAGGTGAGCGGGGCTGGCGGTGCAGCCCGTCGTCCCCCGCCGCTTGCCCCACCCCCACGCCGAGGTTTCCGGGGCGGGGGCGGGCACGGGGCGCGGGGCGACGGGGCCGTGCCGAGGACCCTCGGCTCGGCGCCGGTGCTGGAAGCGTAGACTTCGGCCCCAATCCTCCGGCCCGGTTCGCGGAGGGAAGGGGCCAGCAGGCTGCCTGCCCCCTCCTCAGGGGCGCCCCTGCCCCCTCCCTAGAGAGCCCGCAAGCCCCGGGGTCGCCGGCGCCCAGACCTGCCCGCGCCAGAGCTGTGGACCGAGCTGACCGGCCTGGCCGGTAGGTGCGGGCTGGGAGTCCCGCGGTGCGAGGGCGGTGCCGGGACCTCCCAGGGAGGGGCGGAGGCCTGGCTCCAGCACGTGACCCGAAATGTCTCCCGCCCTCCTCCCTGACCGGCAGCCAGCTCCGAGCCTGAGGATGGGTCGGAAGGCGCAGCCGAGGGCCGCGCGGCCGCAGTGTCCCTGGAAGAGGCCCTACTGCGCCTCGCCGAGTTCCTCTCCGTCCAGCTGGGGGCGGAAGAGAGCTGCGGGAGCCCGGCCGACCTGGGCCAGGTGAGCGCGGCGGAGGGGGCTGCTGGCAGGTACCACCTGCGCCGGCCTTCCTGGCTCTCACAGCCCTGCTCCGATTCTTGTCTCCTTCGCAGTCTGGCGAGGTCCCCCCACTGTTGACAGTGACCAGTCAGCTCTTGGCCCTTCTGGCATGGCTTCGAAGCCCCAGGGGGAGGCAGGCCCTGCTCCAGGGGACTCAGCCAGCCCCTCGGGTCCGGCCCCCCTCTCCAGATGGTGAGTAAAGGACAGTAAGTTGAAGAAGGACTCTGGAGAGAGCAAATCCCGGTAGAACCTGGGCGGCCTGGAGTTCGGGGTCATGTTCCGGAAGATTTGGACTAGAGACCTCTTCAGTGCTAATTGGGCCCACCCTACTCCAGGATCCACATCCCAAGAAGAAAGCCCTTCCCACTTCACCGTAGTCCCAGACGAGCCACTGGGGGATGAGACCCAGGGACAGCAGCCCCTCCAGTTGGAGGAGGATCAGAGGGCGTGGCAGCGGCTGGAGCAGCTCATCCTGGGACAGGTGAGGTCCCTGGAGCCAGAAGGGATTGCCGGCTGGGACGCCAGAAAAAGGAGGTCCACCCTGTCTCTCTTACTTCTCTCCAGCTGGAGGAGCTGAAGCAGCAGCTGGAACAGCAGGAGGAGGAGTTGGGTCGACTGCGCCTGGGCGTGGTGAGGCTGCAGGGGGACCTGGTAGGGCCGGGCATGGAGGGGGTGCTTCAGGTGAGTGCTGAGGCTTCCTCTCCACCAGGGGGCGACGGACTCAGAGAAAAGGGTTCAGCATCTGACCCTGGAGAACGAGGCCCTGAAGCAGAGCCTGAGTCTCATGCGGGATCTCCTGCTGCACTGGGGCCCTGGGCCCCCCATCAGGGCTCCGCAGGTACTCTGCTCCCGAGCTGCAGCCGTTCCTGCAGCCTGGGGCTCTTGCACACCTGGCATGCAGCCACAGGGCCCGAGCCTCCTCAGGACCTCCCGGGATGGTCTGTGTAGGGCAGCCCCATCAGGGAGGCTGATGCCAATGGGAAGACCCCCCCTCTCCGTGGCTCCTCTGAGTGGCTGACCCCAGGAGAGCAGAGGGACTGTGGGAAGGAGCTCTGCGTGGAGTTGGGAGGCATGGGTTCACAGCCAGCTCTGCCCACCTCTTGACTTGACTTTCCCATCTGTGAAATGGTACCGCAGACCGTCCCTCTCTGAGTCCCTCCTGGCCCCCACCCTCCCGCAGGAGGAGGCGGAGGCATTGCTAGAGCTCCAGGGCCGGCTTCAGGAGGCCCAGGACACCACAGAAGCCCTCCGAGCCCAGGTGGGCATGGGGCCCAGGGAGCCATGGCTCAGGGGTGAGGCGGGCTGGGGTGCTGGGAGGGGCTTATCTGAGGCAGGGCCTGGTAAGTGCCTGTTTCCTCAGTGACAGGGGTGGGGTTGGGCGGGGCAGCTGGGGGTGCAGGAGGTGCAGCTGCAGGGCCTTCAAGGGGCCCTCCAGCAGCTCCAGCAGGAGACGGAGCAGAACTGCAGGCGTGAGCTACAGCAGATGCATGGGCAGCTGGCAGGTAAGGGTTGGGGCTGGGGCTCACAGGAGGCCCTGGAGGCTGGGCCTTCCCTTCCAACAGACTTTCCTCTCCAGGACTTCGGGCACGGATGGCCAGCCTGCGTCAGGGCTGCGGGGACCTCCGAGGTTTGGTCAGCACCTTTACCCAGAGCTGTCAGGGTTCGCTGAGTGAGGCCCGGGGCCAGGTCAGGACCCCTCCCCGCCTAGCCCCTCCTCTCTGGGCAGTCTATTCACTGTTCTTTTGACGGGGGCGCTCCTGGGGAGTTGGCTGTACTAATAAGTGGGGCTCTGGAACCCAAACAGCGTCTGTGTGACCCAGGGTGGGATTTCACTTCTGGGCCTTGTTGTAATTCTATGCATACTTGGTTGACAGTAAACTCTTAAAGCATTGCCCAGAAGCATGGAGGAGACAGATGATGTGGTATTCCTGCCTGTCATTCCTGGGCTTTATCCTGGGGTTACTCAATGATGTCCCCAGGGGCCCAGAGCCACTGAAAGTTGTGGCTTAGCACAGCTGAGCGGCCCTATGGGGGCTCCCTGCTGCTCTCAGGACCCTCCCACCCCCCACCTCCGCAGCTCCTTGGCTGACCCCTTGCCTTCTGTACATCCCTGTTCCCTCAGGTGTCCTGGGCCTTGGGGGCACTGTCATCTGGAGGGCCTGGTACTCAGCTCCCTGAGGGGCAGCAAGGGCCCCCAGCCGGATGCCCAGGGCGGCTGCCAGAACTCAAGGGTATGACAGGCTTGGGAGCCTAGGGGGGCAGGGAGGGCGGCTGGAGGAAGTGCAGCTTCCCTGTGCTTTAGGGTCTGCGAGGCATTCTGCTGACCTGATCCCCACTGCAGGAAATATCCGTGTGCTGTGTCGCCTGAGGCCAGGGACATCCTCCAGCCTCGTGAGCGTGGAGCCTGGCCCAGGGGGCACCGTCACCACCTGCTACCGGGGGCGCCATCGTCGATTCCGCCTAGACTGGGTCTTCCCTCCAGACGCCAGCCAGGAGGAGGTGACAGCCTGCCTTTGCAGCCATCCTGACCCTTTTTCAGAGTTCCCTGAAGAGCAGGAGAGGCTCCAGTTTCCCCTTCCCAGTCTGGGTGTCCACCTGGAGGAGAGAGGGTGGCTGGGCTCTAGCCAGGAAGGAAAGGGAATCGAGGGGGCTGGGAAGCAGGGCAGGCAGCCCAGCTTGGTGCCTCCTCCTCCCAGGCTTCACTGCCTGCCCACTCCCCTTTGCTGGGGTCCAGGGTCTGCCCAGCTATGAGGGCCCCTCATTGCTTTATGGCCCTAAGGCAGGCGGTGGGTGGTGGGGGCCGTGGGTGAGGAGGCAACCTTCTAGTCTTAGTGTGCTCTCTCTGCCTTGCCTGGATCCCACTGTCCTTCCCTACCCTTTTCCTGTCAGACACCTGTGGAAAAGCAGGGGCTTCAGCCTCAGCCCACCCCACCTTCACACACGTTTTCATCTGCACGTGCCCTTTGCTGCTAGAGCTCCCATAGCTGAGGAGATGGCAGCTCAGAGCCAGGGGAGACTAGGTAAGGGGCAGAATGGCAGCGACTCCCAACCAGGCTGCCTGCCAGCCTCACAGGGACAGGGGGACGACTGCTCAGCAGGTGGCCAGGGTCACCCTGATTCCCTCTTTTCCAACCACTTCTTCCTTCATCCCACACATCCCTCTGGCCTAGCCCCACCCCAAAGCGCAGCACTGCGCAGGGCATGCCTTGTGCACCGTCTTCTGGACAGCCGTCCTGGACAGGGTCCTCTAAGTCAGTGTGTCTGAACCAAAGGCATCTGTGGACAAGCCCCTCATCTGTGTTCCCGTTTCTGCAGTGGTGCCATGATGTGCTCCTGAATGTCATCCACAGTGCCACCTCCATCCAATCATGGAACCTCAGTGACCACACAGAACACAGAATTCTAGATTCTAGCCTTGTGGCTGTTTTCAAACAGAGCTGACAGCCCACCCTGTTAGCAGTGACCTTCTGGGCATAAAAGCCAGCCATGTTGTTGCTCAAAAGACTGTTGGTGTCCAGTGCCAATGGGGTGAATGTCCCAACCTTGCGTCTCTCTCAGCACCTGTCTGTGCCTGGGCTCCAGCAGGCCTGGCTGGCCACCATCCCCCGTACCTGCAGGCCCTTCCTGGGGTCACGCCTTGTGAGCCAGGTACTGGTGTGGCCGGCCCTCTAGGTGCACTGCCACGAGTGTTCACAGCAGGTGCCACTGCAGCCCTTATCTCTCAGGGGAAACTGAGGCACAGGAAGGCCAATGAGTAAACTCCAATCATACCCAGGTTTGAACCGAGCAGTCACGCCCCAACATCTGGGCTCTTTTTTTTTTTCTTTATTTTTGAGATGGAATCCCACTCTGTCGCCCAGGCTGTAGTGCAGTGGTGCGATCTCGGCTCACTGCAACCTCCGCCTCCTGGGTTCAAGCAATTCTCCTGCTTCAGCCTCCGAAGTAGCTGGGATTACAGGTGCGTGCCACCATGCTCGGCTAATTTTTGTATTTTTAGTAGAGACGGGGGTTTCACCGCCTTTGCCAGGCTGGTCTCAAACTCCTGACCTTGTGATCTGCCTGCCTTGGCCTCCCAAAGTGCTGGGCTTACAGGCGTGAGCCACCTCGCCCAGCCCATCTGGGCTCTTTTAAACATTTTAAAAAATTTTTACCATATATATATGTATATGTTTTTTTTTTTTTTTTTTTTTGACAGTCACACTTTGTCATCAGGCTGGAGTGCAGTGGTGCGATCTCAGGTCACTACAACGTCTGCTTCCCGGGCTCAAGAGATCCTTCCATCTCAGCCTCCCGAGTAGCTGGGACCACAGATGTGCAACACCATGCCTGGCTAATTTTTTGTAGTTTTTGTACAGATGGGGTTTCACCGTATTGCCTAGGCTGGTCTCAAACTCCGGAGCTCAACCAATCCACCCGCCTCGGCCTCCCAAAATGCTGGGATTTATTTTTCTTTTTTTCACGTTGGCTTCCACATTAAGGACACCACACCTGTGCTCTTAACTGCTGTCCCTAGGTCTCCTACGTGGTCTTCAGGACTCCAGAGCCTCTGCATAGGCTGTTCCTCTTCTCATTGCGTCTTTTCCCTTCTTTGCCTGGCAAATTCTTGCAAGCACCACCTTCTCTCGGGAGACAGAGGGTCTCTGTAGGACACACCCTCCCCCATGGTCCCTTAGAGCCATCCTCCCAGGGAACTAGGCTCTGCTCACACCTGCCTTCATGGCACTCCCCACCCCACCAAATAGGGCATAAACAGGCAACGTGGGGAGGACTCAAAACACATTCTCCCGCCTCCCGCAGGTCTTCAGAGAGCTGGAACCTGCGGTGCTGTCCTGCCTCCGAGGCTACAGCGTCTGCATCTTCACCTATGGCCAGACAGGCACCGGGAAGACCTACAGCATGGAGGTGGGACAGAGCTCACGCCCCAGTGGGAGAGGCCCCAGGGGCCCTGCATGACTTGGATGTGAGCCCGGTGTGCACCCCACCCCATCCTCAGGGCCCTCCTGAGGACCCCGGCATAGTTCCTAGGGCGCTGCAGTCGCTGTTCCGGGAGATGGGGGCCGGCCGGCAGCACCGGGTGACACTCAGCATGGTGGAGATCTACAATGAGGCTGTGAGGTGGGCTACTCCACCAGGGAGGCCTTCTCCCCACCCCTGGCCCAGGGCCCTTCCGGATTTCCAGAGAACTCTGGAACCAAGACCTTCCCCTTTCTCACCAGGGACCTCCTTGCTCCAGGGCCTCCCGAGCGCCTGGCCGTGAGGCAGGGCCCAGAAGGCCAGGGCGGGATCCAGGTGGCTGGCCTCACCCACTGGGACGTGCCCAACCTGGAGACATTGCACCAGGTAGGGCTGCACCGCCCTCCGAGACCCCGCCCCGTGCTTCCACTTGGGGGCGGGGACCCTGCACCTGACCAGCCTTTCGCTCCGCCTTCCAGATGCTGAAACTGGGGAGGAGCAACCGGGCCACCGCCGCCACCGCCATGAACCAGCGCAGCTCCCGCTCGCATGCCCTAGTCACGCTGACGCTGCGCGCGGCGTCTCCACCGCGCGCTCCAGGCACCGCAGGTACCACGGCCGGTGCCTGAGCCCTGCGGAGTCTCCAGCGCACCCGAGGCCCGGCCTTCCCCCATGTCGGGCTCGCTCGCCCCTCTAGGCACGCTGCATCTGGTGGACCTGGCGGGATCCGAACGCGCACGGAAGGCAGGGGCGGCCGGCCCGCCGCGGGGAGACCCAGACGGCGCCCGGCGCCTGCGGGAGGCCCAGACCATAAACCGCTCGCTGCTGGCGCTAGGAGGCGTGATGGCCGCACTGCGGGCCCACCGGCCGCACGTGCCCTTCCGCGACTCGCAGCTCACGCGACTGCTGCAGCCGGCGCTGGGCCCAGGCACCACCGCGGTGCTGCTGCTGCAGGTGGGCGCGGGGGCGGTGCAGGCGCGGGGCAGGTGTGTGCATGCCGGTCGCCGCCCACCCGGGCCCGCCCACCCGCGCCTCTTGCCCGCAGATCTCCACGCGGCCGGAGGATCTCGGGGAGACAGTCTGCTCACTCAAGTTCGCCGACCGAGTGGGTCAAGTGGAGCTGGGGCCAGCCCGGCGCCGCAGGGTCCCGCGCTCCTCCGGGACGCCCTCTTCCCTCAGTACCGACACTCCGCTCACCGGGACCCCCTGCACCCCTACGCCGTCCCCTGGCAGTCCTCCATGCCCCAGTCCCGACAACAGCTCGGGCTCGGCCCTCGCGCCCGCAGAGGGCCTGCCCCTGTAGTCCTGGGTCGCGGCCCTGCCCATGGGGTCTCAGGCCAGGTCTCTGCTGGCAGAGGCGGTAGTAAAGTCCCTGTACCCCGTCTCCCAGGGCACAAGCTCCCTAGCCTCTTTGGATCCACTGCCCCTGAGCTCCCAGAGTCACCCCTCCACCTCCGCAGCCAGTGAAATGTGTTGTGCCTGCTGAAGTGATCACCCCCCGCCCCCAGCCCTGCATCAGGCCACAGGTCTTGGCTTCCTCCTTATCACCATTTGCTGTTATCACGGCACACAGCAGGGAATCCCAGGCACCCCGCCAAGTGGTTACCCAAGTCACCACTCCTGACCCAAAAATCAGGCATGGCATTAAAACGTTGCAAATTGCTTTACTGTTATCCCCACCACCACCAGGACCATGTAGGGTGCAGTCTTTATTCCCTAACCCCTTTCCCGAAAAAGGTGCTACCTCCTTCCCAGACAGATGAGAGAGGGCAGGATTTCAGGCTGGATCCACCACTGGGCTCTCCCTCCCCCAGCCTGGAGCACGGGAGGGGAGGTGACGGCTGGTGACTGATGGATGGGTAGTGGGCTGAGAAGAGGGAACTAGGAAGGGCTATTCCAGGCTCAGCCCTGCTCCTCCAGCCTTGCCTCTGAGTGTAGGAAAAACAGAGGCACGACAGACCAGGGTGAGGGTTGTGCCCAGCTGGGCCACGGCCATGCATGGGGTGGTCCAATAAACACCGTGGACTCCCAGCAAGGCTGCTGCCTGGTGTTTCGAGGTTGCTGTGGTCGCAGACAGCCGCCTCGCCTTGGCTCCCTGTCAACAAGGTGGGGGTGGGAGCGGGAGGGAGGAGCGGTCCCTGTCTTAAGAGCCTCACAGGCTGCACCAGGAGAGCAGCCAGCCTGGGCCAGGGGCCGCCAGGTCCCGAGGGTGGCTGACCCAAACGTCGTAGATGCTTTTGTTGGGTGGCACCCCCTGGAAGAGGGCGTCTAGATCGCAGAGCAGCCCTGGGGGCCCTCGGGTTTCAGGGGCCACCCCCCAGTAGGCAGGGCTGGTTGACGGACACCGGGGACAGGAGGTGGGTGGTGGTGCCAAGGGCATTACCACATTGGGAGTGTAGATAGGCAAGTAGGAGGTGGGCAGCTGCCCCCAGAGGGAGGCCCTGTGTCCCCCGCTGGACTGTCCCCCAGGAACTGCGGTGCCCTGCAGTAAGTGGAGAGGCCAGGCCCTAGGCTCTGGGGAGAGGGTTGGGGTCCCGATGGCTCCCCCCTGCACAGTCTCCCCCTCCACTCTCGTGGGGCCAGAAAGGGGGCAGAGGGGCCACAGAGGCCTCTCAGAAGAGGGAAGGGGTGGGGTGGGCACCGCCTCCTCCCCACTGTTCCCTGTGCCTGCAGGAACTGGGCTGCTCTGTGGAGCTAGCCCCGGCCAGGGTGCCCCCTCCCCGGACCCTCCTAGCAGGGACTTGATGCTGAAGCCCTCACTGGGTGGTGGCGGGGGACTGGGCGGGCGGTATGGCCGGCCATGCAGCACGTAGGGGCCCAGGTCCTTGGCGAAGGCTGCACGCGCACCTCCGTTCTGCCAGCGCCGGCACAGGGCGGTGTTCTGCAGCCGTAGCGCCTCAGCTGGGATCAGGTTCACGTCGACCGCCCAGAAGTTGCCCTTGGCCTGGGGCTTTGCAGGGTCCTTGGGTACCTGGGTGTGGGGGTCAGACATGGGTGGGGCTGCCCAACCTTGGATGCTCAGGACTTCCGCGCGCGCTCCGCCCCCGGTCTCCGACCCTGGCCTGCCCCACCTTGCGGAAGCATCGGTTGGAGGAAAGGTTGTGGCGAATGGAGTCTTTCCAGCCCTCGTAGTCTTCCCTGAAGAAGGGGAACACGGCCTGGACCTGACGGATGATCTGAAACCGCCAGGCGGCCGGCCGGCGCCGTGAGCCCAGACGGGGAGGGGGTAGCGCCCTACCCCTCCCCCACTACCGGGCTCAGGGGCGCGCGGTGCCGGCCCCTGCTGTCCCCGAAGAAGGACATTTCTGCGCAGAAGCGCGGCAGAGGGGGCAAGGGGCTCCCGGAGAAGGGTCGTGCCTTGAGGCCCTCAGTTCTCAGGACTGGTCCCACTGGCATACCTGGGTGGGCTAGGAAGGGGTGGGGGTTAGGGCTTGAACCTGGAAGTGGGTGGGGAACGAGTCTGGGGAAAGAGAGAGTGGGGGCCGGGGCCCACTCACCTGGGCCAGCTTCAGTCTGCGGGAGGGAGCGGCCTGAATCACCAAGGCGATCATGGCCAAGTAGGTGTAGGGGGGCTTGTCATGTCGCAGGTACCTCTTCTTCCTCCTCTTAGGGGGCTGGGAGGGCGACTCTGCCTCTGGGGGCCCCAGGCGGGAGCCGCTGCAGGGCCCCATGCGGGACGGTAGACAGCGTGGGCAGGGGCCTGGCCGGGTGGAGGGTGCAGGGCGGTGGGGCAGTGCAGAAGGCAGGGCCGGGACCTGAGGCCGGGCTGGGGCAGGCGGGCTGGGGCCTTTATCATTCGGATGGAAGGGGGAGGGGAGGGAAGGGAGGAAGAGGCTGTGGGGGAGGGGAGCATGCCGAGGGCTGCCACAATTAGCAGGTTTTGGTTAATCTGGAAGGGAGGGGCAGAGAGGATTCTAGTGGGGGCTTCTCCTGAGGCCTCAGTCTCCACCCCTGAGTTGCCTTTGGGTGGCCAGGCCTGGCTTCAAAGGGGCTGCGATGACCCATGGCTACTTTATCCTATCTTCCCTGGTCAGGTTTCAGGACCCCATTTAACAGATGGGGGAGTATTTAGCCCATGCCAAGCTCCCAAGGCGTGAGGCACCCCTGGAGTTCAAGATCTAGCAGCTAGTAGGCCCTGAACTATGGGGGCTGGATACCCACCCAGGACATGATCAGGTGGAGCTTCCTGGAGGAGAAGGCCATGAAGCCCCCACCCTAGGAACAAAAGGGGGACACATTGACTCAACTGATTTCCTGGGAGTTGCTTCAGGAGCCCAGGTGGACCACTCACCTCCTCCTCCCTAGCCATCTCTGCTTCTCCACCCAAGCAAGGCTGGTATTGTGTATCCTGCCCCAAAGCCCAGGTTCTCCTCCTTCACAAGGGGCAAGTTTGCCCAAGAGGATAGCAGCTCTGGGAATTAGCAGCGGTGGTTGGTGCTGGCACCAGGCCAAGGGCCCCCAGACACACAGGGGCCCAGGGATATGCTTTTGCCCTTCACTCTGAGAATTCAGCTTTTCTTGTGCAGCCTCCACCATGATAACCTCAAAGGGCTGAAAATCTGCAGCATACGGTGGGGTCCAGCACACCCTGAGGTGCGGAGGGGAGGGACAGGCAGCAAGTGTCCAGGAAGAGGAGGCCTGGGCCGCAAGGGGCCTTGTATGTGGGGTGCCACACTGCTCCTGCCCCCCACACCCCCGGTCGGGTGGTGCCCCTTTTCCTTCTATCTCTGACTCTCCCCTCAGACCCCACGTGGTTTCCCTCAGGACTCCTGTCACCACCTCTCTGCTGTGTTCCCTAGGTTATGGTTGCACAATCCTGTGCCTCATGAGGCTAATACTTGTGGCCACTTAACCCCATTCGGTCAGCAAGGCGTCGTTCTTTCCTACAAGTGTTTGTTGTTGTTGTTTTGAGACAAGGTCTCACTCTGTTGCCCAGGCTGGAGTGCAGTGGTGCGATCTGGGCCCCGTGCAGCCTCCACCTCCCCAGCTAGGGCGATCCTCCCGACTCAGCGTCCCGGGACTACAGGCGTGCGCCACAGAGCCCAGCTAATTTCTTAATTTTTGGTAGGGACTGGGCCTGCCTATGTTGCTCAGGTTGGTCTCCCGGGCTCAAGCGACCCACTGGCCTCGGCCTCCTCCCAAAGTGCTGGGATCACAGACGTGAGCCACCGCGCCGGGACTTTCCCATAAGTTTTTTTTTTTGAGACGGAGTCTGGCTCTGTTGCCCAGGCTGGAGTGCAGTGGCGCGATCTCAGCTCACTGCAAGCTCCGCTTCCCGGGTTCATGCCATTCTCCTGCCTCAGCCTCCCGGAGTAGCTGGGACTACAGGCGCCCACTACCACGCCCGGCTAATTTTTTTGTATTTTTAGTGGAGACGGGGTTTCACCAGGTTAGCTAGGATGGTCTCGATTTCTTGACCTCGTGATCTGCCCGCCTCGTCCTCCCAAAGTGCTGGGATTACAGGCGTGAGACACCGCGCCCGGTCTCCCGTAAGTTTTAAGGCACCCCCCTCTCCACTGGCGCCTCCTTGGTGGGGCGCTGGAGGCTCCCCAAGTTCTGACCGCTCTTCTCCGACCGCACTGTCCTGGGCCCGAAACCACCCCCAAAGCTGCCACTCATTCCGCTGGCGCCCGTCCCGTTGCCCGCGATGACTCGGTTTTGTCCAGCATAAATCAATGACCACCGTCCCGGGAGCCTTGGAGCACTTTGAGCCATTCCCGTCCCACCCACGCCCCAAGGAGGTCCCAGCCGCGGAGGACTCGCCCGGTCGCCCGCAGCTGTCCGCGTTGGCCCCCACCCCCGACCGTCCCTCCCCAGGCCCCGCCCCCGACCGTCCCTCCCCAGGCCCCGCCCCCGACCGTTCCTCCCCCCCCAGGCTCCGCCCCCGGCTCCCACGGGGCACCGCGGCTTCCGGCTATGGGTACCGCGGACCGGAAGTGTAGCGTTGCCATGGCGAGGGCCGGGCGCGGGGCCCGCCCCCGCAGCGCCTCAGGGAGCGCGGGGCCCACTGACCCGCGGAAGCCAGCGGACCGACTTGCGCGGCGGTCGGCGCGGGGCGCGAGGTGAGGCGCGGACTCCCGGGTCCTGCGGCGGGAGCGGAGCGAGGGATAGGGGCCCCGGCCAGGGACAGCAGTGGCGGGCCCGGGAAGGAGGGGCACTGGGTCGACACCGAGAGAGGAGGCCGGGCCGGGGAAGGATGAGGCAGAGGAGAGGGAGGAGGCCGGGAAGGGCGGGAGGAGGAGGAGACCGAAGGGAGAGAGGAGGCTGGCGAGGGAGGAGGCCGGGGAGGGGCCCTCGGGAGACGCGGCTGCCGGCACGCGGGCGCCCAGGGCACAGGTCCCGCCGGGCCGCTTTGGGCGTTGCTGGCTGAGGCCCAGGGCAGCAGGTGCCAACGGTCAGGAAAGGCAGGGAGCCCAAGGCTGCCGGTGGGCCCTTCGCGTTTTGTTCCAAGGCGAAGGTGTGTGGATTCTCCGCAGCCCGTCGGTCAGGTAGACAGCTCCGGAATTATCTTCATTTTCAGATGAGGAAATCGAGGCCGCAGAGAAGGGACTTACCCAAACTTAAGCTTTGTGTGGGCCTTGGAGCTAGGCTGAAGGAGAAAGTGGAGTCTCACTGGGGCAAGTTCCTTCAACTTTCAGGGATTCAAATGACCTCACTTGTAGTGCGGGGCGTCCGGACCACCCCTCAGGAATTGGGATCAGGGCAAGAATTACTAACTAAGCAAGCACCCCTCCTGGGAGGGAGTGTCCAGGACTGGTGTGGGCCCCTGTCTGTACCAGAGCGGAGGCCCGGGGCACAGTGGGATTAATTTCCATGGGTGCAGAGAGGGGAGCCGTGTACGGAGTCATTCTAGGCTTAGGGGAGACAGAGCAAAGTTAGCCTTCCCCAAACCTCTGTGCCTTCCTTTTCTTCTTGGATTCCTACCTGGGGGTGGAGGTGGAGGCGGGGGTACCGCTGCCTTTGTCAAAGCGTGTCTAGCCCAGCAGTGAGCCCTCCTGGGCGTCTTGGCGCCCCAGTTGCTTCCTGGACGTATTGGGGTTTCTCTGGGAGAAGGGTCTTGCCTGCAGTACCCTGGGCCTCCTGAAGAGGCCTCTGGTTGCGCTGCCTGATTCAGGGACCCAGAGCCACGACTCGCCGAGAGGAGCTCCGGCGGCGTGCGGCCGGGTTGCCTGAGGGGCTGGGGGCTGCCTGGTGGACTTGCACACATGCTGGCTCCATACTTGTCACTGTGGTGGACGCTCAGAGCTCTACAGGGCCAGCTGCCTGCCCCTGCCCCAAGTCCCCCGGGCTGGGGTTGGGATGGGGGAGGCTTTAGGGGGTCCTTCCCCCTCCTGGTGCTCGAGCTGGATTTCCTCCCTGTTGGCTGGGGCCATCCCTCGTGTCTCTGATTGGCCTGTCCTGGCCTCATCCCTCACCTGCTTGGGATGCACTTGGACTCCGCTTTGCCCCGAGGGTTGCCTGGGCTGGCACCTAGCAAGGGGGCTCCTCCTGTATGACTGTACTTTGGGGTCTGTGTTCTAGGGATTCTTGAACCTCTGGTCTGAATGAACAGCCGATTGATACAGCTCTCCACTGCATGCAGCTTAGGAACCTCAGTCTCAGGTGACCCTACAGACTACCAGCACCCCCAGCTCCACCCTTGCTCTTCCCCGAGCATGTCCTAACCCTAGCACTTGTGCCACATCTATCCATTGGCCAAAATGAGAACTGGGTGGCAGTTCCAGGCCCTTCTTTCATGCCGAGGCTCTCCTGGCACTGGTGCACGCACACCTAAAGTGAGGCCTTTTCATCAGACTTGCTCAGCCAGGAGCTCGGAGGCTTCCATGTCACATCCTGTGCTGGGACCCCTGTGCCAGAGGCTCAGTAGCTGTTCACTTGTTCAGCCCACTGCACTTACTGAGTGCTGCCTATGAGTCAGGAACTGGCCAGGTTCTTAGGATGCAGCAGGGAAACAAACAGTAACTGGCATGTCAAGAATTAAAACAAGGTGATGAGATAAGAGAATGACAAGGTAACCACAGAAGATCTCTGAGGAGGTTGCACTTAAGATGTGATCCGAGTCCCACAAAGGAGCATGCTGTCCTAAGATCCGGTGGAAGAACTTTCCAGACAGAAGGAGCAGCTGATGAAGGTGGGGGTGATGATGAAGCTGGTAGCACCAAATAAATGTGCTAGACCAGGGGTTGGCCAGCTTTTACTGTGAAGGGCTAGGCAGCAAACATTTTAGGCTTTGCTGACCATGTGGCTTTCTGTTTTTTTGTTTGTTTGAGATGGAGTCTCACTCTGTCGCCCAGACTGGAGTGCGGTTGCACAATCTCCACTCACTGCAACCTCTGCCTCCCGTGTTCAAATGATTCTCCTGCCTCAGCCTCCCCAGTAACTGGGATTACAGGCACATGCTACCATGCCAGTTAATTTTTATATCTTTTTTTTTTTTTTTTTTTTGAGACAGAGTCTTGCTCTGTAGCCAGGCTGCAGTGCAGTGGTGCGATCTCAGCTCACTGCAACCTCCGTCTCCCGAATTCAAGTGATTCTCCTGCCTCAGCCTCCCAAGTAGCTGGGACTACAGGCGCATGCCACCACGGCCAGTAATTTTTGTACTTTTAGTAGAGATGGGATTTCACCATGTTGGCCAGAATGGTCTCAAACTCCTGACTTCATTATCCTCCTGCCTTGGCCTCCCGAAGTGCGGGGATTACAGGCGTGAGCCACTGTGCCCAGCCCATGCTTTGATTTTTTACATCAAACTTTATTGAGGTGTAACTTACAGTAAGATGCACCTATTTTAATGGGTTTTGTGTGATGGGTTTTGTTTAATAGGTTTTGTTTGATGGGTTTTTTTTTTCGGAGTCTCACGCTGTGTCGCCCAGGCTGGAGTGCAGTGGCACGATCTTGGCTCACTGCAAGCTCTGCCTCCTGGGTTCACACCATTCTCCTGCCTCAGCCTCCCAAGTAGCTGGGACTACAGGCGCCCACCACCACGCCCGGCTAATTTTTTGTATTTTTTTAGTAGAGACGGGGTTTCACCATGTTAGCCAGGATGGTCTCGATCTCCTGACCTCGTGATCCGCCCGCCTCGGCCTCCCAAAGTGCTGGGATTACAGGCGTGACCACCACGCCCGGCCTGTTTGATGGGTTTTGTAAACACCGTCATAATCCAAATATAAAACATTTCCGTTGCCCCCAAAAGTTCTCTCGTGCTCCTCTGTGGTAAGCCCTTCCTCACACCCAGCCCAGGCAATAGTGATCGCTTTCTATTACTGTAGGTTTGGCATCCCTTTTTAAGAATTTCACATTGGCTGGGCGTGGGGGCTCACGCCTGTAATCCCAGCACTTTGGGAGGCTGAGGCAGGTGGATCATCTGAGGTTGGGAGTTCGAGACCAGCCTGACCACCATGGAGAAACCCCGTCTCTACTAAAAATACAAAAAGTTAGCCGGGCATGGTGGCACATGCCTGTAATTCCAGCTACTCGGGAGGCTGAGGTAGGAGAATCCCTTGAACGTGGGAGGCGGAGGTTGCAGTGAGCCGAGATCGCACCATTGCACTCTAGCCTGGGCAAAAAGAGCGAAACTCCATCTCAAAAAATAAAATAATTTCACATCAATGGAATCATATGGAATGAATACTTTTGTGTCTGATTTATTTTGCCGGACGACAGTGTTTTGCAGATTCAAGTGGTTATGTGAATCCATAGTTGATTCCTTTTCTTTCTTTCTTTCTTTTTTTAGTTTTTTTGAGACAGAGTCTTGCTCTGTTGCCCAGGCTGGAGTGCAGTGGCACGATCTTGGCTCACTGCATCCTCCGCCTGCCAGGTTCAAGCAATTCTCCTGCCTCAGCCTTCTGAGTAGCTGGGACTACAGGTGCCTGCCACCGTGCCCTGCTAATTTTTTGTATTTTTAGTAGAGACAGGGTTTCACCATGCTGGCCAGGCTGGTCTCGAACTCCTGACCTCGTGATCCACCCGCCTTGGCCTCCCAAAGTGCTGGGATTACCAGTGTGAGCCACTGTGCCCGGCTGCTGCTGCTGCTGCTGCTTTTTTTTTTTTTGAGATGGAGTCTTGCCAAGTGCAGTGGTGTCATCTCGGCTCATTGCAGCCTTGGCCTCCCGGGTTCAAGCAATTCTTCTGCCTCAGCCTCCCAAGTAGCTGGGACTGTAGGCATGTACCACCACACCCAGCTAATTTTTGTATTTTTAGTAGAGACGGGGTTTCTCCATGTTGGCCAGACTACCTGAAGTGATCCGCCTGCCTCAGCCTCCCAAAGTGCTGGGATTATAGGCATGAGCCACCGCTCCTGGCCAGTTTATAGTTTTCTGATTTTTAATTTTATTTTTATTTACTTATTTTTGAGATGGAGTCTTGCTCTGTTGCCCAGGCTGGAGTGCAGTGGCACAATCTTGACTCACTGCAACCTCCACCTCCTGGGTTCAAGCAATTCTCCCTGCCTCAACCTCCCAAGTAGCTGGGACTACAGGCACATGCCAGCATGCCCAGCTAACTTTTTTTTTTTTTTTTGGGGGGACAGTCTCACTCTATCGCCAGGCTAGAGTGCAGTGATCTAGGCTCACTGCAACCTCTGCCTCCTGGGTTCAAGCGATTCTCCTGCCTCAGCCTCCCGAGTAGCTGGGACTACAGGCGCCCGCCACCACGTCCAGCTGATTTTTGTAATTTTAGTCGAGATGGGTTTCACCATGTTGGCCAGGATGGTCTTGAGCTCCTGACCTCATGGTCCACCTGCCTCAGCCTCCCAAAGTGCTGGGATTACAGGCGTGAGCCACCGTGCCCGGCCTATTTTTTTTGTATTTTTAGTAGAGACGGGTTTTTGCCATTTTGGCCAGGCTGGTCTTGAACTCCTGACCTCAGGTGATCCGCCCCCACCTCAACTCCCAAAGTGCTGGAATTACAGGTGTGAGCCACCGCGCCTGGCCCAACTTTCATTTCTTTTGTGTATGTACCCAGAAGTAGGATATGCCTTCTTTTTTATGTTGTGTGGCTGACAGAGTTACGTTCTGTTCTGTAACCATAGTTCACATGTCAGTCTTTCTATCTACAGAGGCAGGCAGTGTGTGTAAAGTAGGTTTCCTCATCTGTGGGCTCAGTGTCCCAATTCCTGCCTCCTACAAATGATGTTCTTGGCTGGCTTCAAGTTCAAAGGCTTTCCTCCTGTTTCATGCATCATCAGTCTCCTTCATCACGTGAATTTTTTGAACTTTGTCATCCTATGTGTTGTGTCCTTCTGTTTTCTTTATTTCTTTTTATTTATTTATTTATTTTTGAGATGAAGTCTTGCTCTGTCGCCCAGGCTGGAGTGCAGTGGCACCATCTTGGCTCACTGCAACCTCTGCCTCCTGGATTCAAGTGATTCTCGTGCTTCAGCTTCCTGAGTAGCTGAGACTATAGGTGCATGCCGCCACGACCAGCTTTTGTATTTTTAGTAGAAATGGGGTTTTACCCTATTGGTCAGGCTGGTCTCGAACTCTTGACCTCAGGTGATCCACCCGCCTCGGCCTCCCAAAGTGCTGGGATTACAGGCATGAGCCACTGCGCCCGGCCTCTTTTTTTTTTTTTTTTGAGACAGAGTCTTGCTCTGTTGCCCAGGCTGGAGAGCAGTGGTGCGATTAGAGATCACTGCAGCCTCAAACTCATGGGTTCAAGCAATCTTCCTGCTTTGGCCTCCCGTATGTTGGGATTATAGGCGTGAGCCACCATGCCCAGCCCTTCCCTGTTTTCTTTTTCCTTGGCCACCTTCCCCTGCTCATCTCTCTGCTCTGACAGCTCCCACCATCTTTCCTTCCAACTCCCAGGAATTTGCTGGCTGACTGTGAGCTCTCTTTCTTGGAAATGCCTTTCCAGCTCCTGTCCCAGGCTCACAGGCATCTCAGTGGCTTACTGTGTCACCTGCGCCCTAGGTTGGTTGTCTAGACCCCACACCTCTGTTGTCCTAAGGCTGGGGACCCTCACGGTCCCAGTTCTGCCTCCTTCCACACTCCCAGGCCCTGTGCCACTGGCACATCTGTCCGCAGGTCCTTTTCCCACAGCCCCACCTAGACCGAAAGGTCTGTGTCTCTGTGAGGAAGTGAATACCGAGTCAGAGCAAATCCTGGGTTACAGCGCCGACCTCTCTGAAGCTCACTTTTGTGATTTTGGTTTCCTCACCATTGTACTTGACAGACCTTAGTTGCCACATCTACTCCGTGGGGGTTATGGCCGATTAGAGCTATGAAGCTGAATGAGGCAGTTCATAGGGAAGGCTGCTTGTGGCCCTGGCTTCTAGAAAGGTGTGATTTGCAGGGGCTGCTAGAAGCCCTCCCTGCCCTCTCTTCCCTTTCTTTTGGTCTAGGGCTGGCTTTTATCTTCAGTTCTCATTGAGTCTCTTTTCAAATGCAGATGCCTCAGGCTGCCAGCTTCTTTCATTTAGGCATCTGGGCCTTTGACACCTTGCTGTGAGTTAGTTTATTCGATTTATTTTGGAGCCAGGTGGCAAGGGGAAAGGAAATTGAAGAGGGAGATGCAACGCTTCCCCTGATTTCTGGGGAGAGGCTTCCCCAATTCTCCAGCCCCTGACAGACATTGCGTGAGAGCTCATGGTTAGCGGGCCAGTCCCTGGTGTGGTCCACGCGTATCTCCTGTCCCGGGCTGGAAGCGTGATGTGTGCAAATGTCCAAATCACGGGGTCTTCCCTCCCTCACAGGGCTTTAGCCAGGCAGCTGTTACTGAGGTAAATAATGATTTGTGTTTGTAGATCAAAAGTAGTGGAATAGTTTCAATTTCATATGGTTCTGCTGCTGAGTGTTATGCAGGGGGAGTCTGAGGAGCATTGAGATCACTGGGAAAGAGGCCGGGCGCATGGCTCACGCCTGTCATCCCAGCACTTTGGGAGGCCGAGGCAGAATGAAGAATCTCATGCCAGGGGCCAGAAAGGAGGCTGAGACCAGAGTGTGAGTAGGAGTCAGCCCCCTCAGAGGTGGGACCAGAGTGTGAGTAGGAGTCAGCCCCCTCAGAGGTGGGACCAGAGCATGAGCAGGAGTCAGCCCCCTGAGAGGTGGGACCAGAGAGGAGGCTCCTTAGGAAGCCATAGTGAGGAGGACATGTGGGACAGGCTCAAGGATTGACAAAAGAACCAGTAAAAAAGAATAGAATCTCAAAAAAAAAAAAAAAAAAAAAAGGCCAGGTGCAGTGGCTCATGCCTGTAATTCTAGCACTTTGGGAGGCCGAGGTGGGTGGATCACTTGAGGTCAGGAGTTCAAGAATAGCCTGGCCGACATGGTGAAACCGTGTCTCTACTAAAAATACAAAAAATTAGCCAGGCGTGGTGGCATGCACCTGTAATCCCAGCTACCCGGGAGGCTGAGGCAGGAGAATGGCCTGAACCCAGGAGGTGGAGCTTGCCGTGAGCCAAGATCGCGCCACTGCACTGCAGCCCGGGCGACAGAGCAACACTCCATCTCGGGGAAAAAAAAAAAACAATAGGTAAAGAAAAATAAATAAAAAAAGAAAAGAGATGGCTCAGAGATCCCTTGTAGACTTCCCGGGTACCCATGTGGTAACATTGCACCTGTCAATGGAGTACAGCAGCTCAAGGGGATGTTGACACCAATGTGCTCCATTGACCTTATTCAGATTTCACAGCTTTCCATGTGTCTGCCTGTGTGTGTGTGGTTTAGTTCTGCGCATCTGTCACTGTAGGGTTTGTGTGAGCCCATGGCCAAGATGCAGCACAGCCACCATAGGGACCTCTTGAGCTGCCCTCTTACAGCCACAGCCACCTCCCTTTCCCAGCCTTAACCCCTGAGAGCCACTGCTATGTTCTCCATCTGTATGGTTTCACCATTACGAGAATGTTCCATAAATGGAGTGCTGCAGGGTGTGGGCGTTGAGGTCGGCGTGATGTCCTGAGGTCCATCCAGTTGTGTGCACTACTAGTGTGTTCCTTTGACTGGAGGAAACGTCCATGGTATGGATGGACGGACCACCATGTTTTTAACCATTCACCTGTTACAAGACATTTGGTTTTTTCCCCAGTTTTTTGCTATTATGAATAAAGTTGCCATGAACATTTATGTAGTTTTTTGTGTGACTTAATTTTTTTTATTTTTTGAGACAGAGCCTCACACTGTTGCCAGGTTGGAGTGCAGTGGTGTGATCTCGCGCCACCACACCTGGCTAATTTTTGTATTTGTAGTACAGATGGGGTTTTGCCATGTTGGCCAGGCTGGTCTTGAACTCCTGACCTCACATGATCCCGCCTGCCCCAGCCTCCGAAAGTGCTGGGATTACAGGCGTGAGCCACCACGCCTGACTTAAATTTTCATTTCTCTGGGATAAAGGCCCGTGAGCGCAGCTGCTGGGTGGTTTGGGAGTTGCATGTTGAGCTGTTTTGGTTTAAGAAACTTCCACACTGCTCTCCAGAGTGGTGGCTGTTTTATTTCACAGGTTTTCATCAGCTCCTGTGAGATTCCTTTGTCCTCACATCCTTGCCGTTTGGATTCGTGGGCAGCGGTATCTCGCTGTGGCTCTAATTTGCATTTTACGAATGGCGGGTGATGTTGAGCATCTTGTCACGGACGCATTTGCCATCTGTGTATCCTCTTCAGTGAGGTGTGTCTTCGCATCCTCTGCCCATTTTCTAATTGGATCGTTTCATTTTTACTGCTGATTTTTTGAGACTCGTGTGTTCTTGACAGCAGTCCTTTGTTCTGTGTGTGGTCTGTGGATATTTACTCACTCAGTAGCTGTCTTTTCACCCTCCTCGCAGGGTTTTTAGCAAGGCAAAAGTTTTTAATCTTGTCAAGGTCCAGTTTTTCCATTTTCTGTTTTATAGACTGTGCTTTTGCTTTTGGTGTCACCACTCTGTAGAAGTGCTATTATTTTACCTTTACGTTAGATTTGCATTTCACCTGGGGTGGGGGTCAAGATTCTTTTCTTTTCTTCTGTTTTTTTTTATTTTTTGATTATTTTCTGTCACCCAGTCTGGAGTGCAGTGATGTGATCTCAGCTCACTGCAACCTCCGCCTCCCAGATTCAAGCGATTCTCCTACCTCAACCTTCAGAGTAGCTGGGACTACAGGTGTGTGGCACCACAACCGGCTAATTTTTTGTATTTCTAGTAGAGACAGGGTTTCACCCTGTTGGTCTCGAACTCCTGATCTCAAGCAATCCTTCCCCCTCAGCCTCCCGAAGTGCTGGGATTACAGGCGTAAGTCACTGCGCCCGGCCCCAGCACCATTTATTGAAGGCTTTTCCACTCCCAGCAGTGTCATAAATTGCATGTCTACACATGTGTAGGTTTATTTCTGTTTTGTTTTTGGGACAAAACAAAACAGGGTCAGAGACAGAGTCTTGCTGTGTCCCCCAGGCTGGAGTGCAGTGTTGATTTCGGCTCACTGCAACCTCTGCCTCCCAGGCTCAAGTGATCTTCCCACCTCAGCCTCCCGAGTAGCTGGAACTGCAGGGGTGCACCACCATGCCTGGCTAATTTTTTAAATTTTGTAGAGATGAGAGTCTCCCTGTTTTGCCTAGGCTGGCCTTGAACCCCTGGGCTCAAGTGATCCTCCTGCCTCGGCCTCCCAAATTGTTGGGATTGCAGGTGTGAGCTGCCTCATCTGGCAATTTTCTGGACTCAACCGTATTCCATTGGTTTATTTCTCTATGCCTAAGCCAGTAACTTAGGTCTTACTTACCAAACTGTATATAATAAGTCTTGACATCTAATAGTGTAAGTACTTCAAATTTGTTCTCTTTCAGGCTTATCCCTACTGTTCTTGGCCTTTTGTGTTTCCATATAAGTGGAGAATTAGCTTGTGAGTCTCACACTGTTGGGGTTTTGATTGGGACTACATCAAATCTTGGATGAATTTGGGGAGAAATGACATCTTTTCAGTTCTGGGTTTTGCAACATATAACGTGATGTCTCCTCCCATATCTTCCCATAAAGATATGGTTGTGGTTTACTGTGTACATCTTTTGTTAGGCATATTCCGAGGCATTGAGGCTTTTGGGTGCTATTCTGTTGTTCAGTTCTAAGTAGGAGTGGACATCCTCCCCTGACAGCCTCTGTCTTTCCAGGGAATTTTCTTTGGGAGGGCAGGAGAGAAAAGGCAAGGGAAGCTCTTTCCAGGGGTTGTGCTTTGGGAGGGCAGGAGAGAAAAGGCAAGGGAAGCTCTTTCCAGGGAATTTGCTTTGTCTGGTAGGGCAGGAGAGAAAAGGCAGGGGAAGCAGATTTCTGCAAGCGTCAGAGCCCTTGAGGGAGTGGCTCTGCTATGTTCAGAGTCACTGGGGCTGTGGGAGCAGGAGGGCATGGGGCAAGGTGAGGGCATGGCAGCGAGGGAGGCACTGGAGTGTTGGAGTCAGGGCTTGTAGTAGCGAGCCAGGCAGAGAGGAGGCGATGGGCAGAGAGTGGGGTGTTGAATGGAGGTGACAGGCATGGGCTGCAGTTACTGGTCGTGATGGAGCACAGTTGGCCAGAAGATAAGGACACTGGTGTAGAGAAGAGGTCAAGGCTCAGAGGGGATAGGCAGTCCACAAATGTTTGTCCACAAGAACATTAGACCACCAGGAATTTGGGCAACGATGGGCGGGGGTGAAGCCACAGTGAGGGCTGGTGCTGGGTGGTTGGTGCCTGATGATGTGTGCTCCAGCTGGGATGCTCAGGGAGAGGATGGGAGGGGGACTCCAGGCCTCAGCCAGGAGCACAGGGGTTGGGGAAAGAGGGCCCTCAGTAGGGAGGACATGGTGTCGCTGGGGACAGAGCCCCAGGGGAGGGTTTCAGGATGGAGGGTGGAGAGATCCTGGATCAGAAGCCCCCTCCTGGCCTGGTGCAGTGGCTCACCCCTGTAACCCCAGCACTTTGGGAGGCTGAGGCAGGCGGATCACTTGAGGTCAGGAGTTCATGTGAACTCCTTGCCAACATGGTGAAACCCGCTCTCTACTAAAAATACAAATATTAGCCGGGTGTTGTGGCACACACCTATAATCGCAGCTACTCAGGAGGCTGAGGCAGGAGAATCATTTGAACCCAGGAGCTGGAGGTTGCAGTATTTCATGCTGACGCAGGTGCTTTGGGATGAACTTCTTAGAGTTGGACTGGGAGGGGGGTTGGACTAGGAGGGGGGTTGGTCTGAGGGGGGTTGGTCTGGGAGGGGGGTTGGACTGGGAGGGGGGGTTGGACTGGGAGGGGGGTTGGACTGGGAGAGGGGTTGGTCTGGGAGAGGGGTTGGTCTGAGGGGGGTTGATCTGAGGGGGGTTGGTCTGGGAGGGGGGTTGGTCTGGGAAGGGGGTTGGTCTGAGGGGGGTTGGTCTGAGGGGGGTTGGTCTGAGGGGGGTTGATCTGAGGGGGGTTGATCTGAGGGGGGTTGATCTGAGGGGGGTTGGTCTGGGAGGGGGGTTGGTCTGGGAAGGGGGTTGGTCTGAGGGGGGTTGGTCTGAGGGGGGTTGGTCTGAGGGGGGTTGATCTGAGGGGGGTTGGTCTGGGAAGGGGGTTGGACTGGGAGAGGGGTTGGTCTGAGGGGGGTTGATCTGAGGGGGGTTGATCTGAGGGGGGTTGGACTGGGAGGGGGGTTGATCTGAGGGGGGTTGGACTGGGAGGGGGGTTGGTCTGAGGGGGGTTGGTCTGAGGGGGGTTGATCTGAGGGGGGCTGGTCTGAGGGGGGTTGGTCTGGGAAGGGGGTTGGTCTGGGAAGGGGGTTGGACTGGGAGGGGGGTTGGACTGGGAGGGGGTTGGACTGGGAGAGGGGGGTTGGTCTGAGGGGGGTTGGTCTGAGGGGGGTTGATCTGAGGGGGGTTGATCTGAGGGGGGTTGGACTGGGAGGGGGGTTGGTCTGAGGGGGGTTGGTCTGAGGGGGGTTGATCTGAGGGGGGCTGGTCTGAGGGGGGTTGGTCTGGGAAGGGGGTTGGACTGGGAGAGGGGTTGGACTGGGAGGGGGGTTGGTCTGAGGGGGGTTGGTCTGAGGGGGGTTGATCTGAGGGGGGTTGGACTGGGAGGGGGGTTGGTCTGAGGGGGGTTGGTCTGAGGGGGGTTGATCTGAGGGGGGCTGGTCTGAGGGGGGTTGGTCTGGGAAGGGGGTTGGTCTGGGAAGGGGGTTGGACTGGGAGGGGGGTTGGACTGGGAGGGGGTTGGACTGGGAGAGGGGGGTTGGTCTGAGGGGGGTTGGTCTGAGGGGGGTTGATCTGAGGGGGGTTGGTCTGAGGGGGGCTGGTCTGAGGGGGGTTGGTCTGGGAAGGGGGTTGGACTGGGAGGGGGGTTGGACTGGGAGAGGGGTTGGTCTGAGGGGGGTTGATCTGAGGGGGGTTGGACTGGGAGGGGGGTTGGACTGGGAGAGGGGTTGGTCTGAGGGGGGTTGGTCTGAGGGGGGTTGATCTGAGGGGGATTGGTCTGAGGGGGGTTGATCTGAGGGGGGTTGGTCTGAGGGGGGTTGATCTGAGGGGGGTTGATCTGAGGGGGGCTGGTCTGAGGGGGGTTGGTCTGAGGGGGGTTGGTCTGAGGGGGGTTGGTCTGAGGGGGATTGATCTGAGGGGGGCTGGTCTGAGGGGGGTTGGTCTGGGAAGGGGGTTGGACTGGGAGGGGGGTTGGTCTGAGGGGGGTTGATCTGAGGGGGGTTGGTCTGGGAGGGGGGTTGGTCTGGGAAGGGGGTTGGACTGGGAGAGGGGTTGGTCTGAGGGGGGTTGGTCTGAGGGGGGTTGGTCTGAGGGGGGTTGGACTGGGAGGGGGGTTGTACTGGGGGAGGGGGGTTGGACTGGGAGAGGGGGGTTGGTCTGAGGGGGGTTGGTCTGAGCGGGGCTGGTCTGAGGGGGTTGGACTGGGAGAGGGGGGTTGGTCTGAGGGGGGTTGGTCTGAGGGGGGCTGGTCTGAGGGGGGTTGGACTGGGAGGGGGGTTGGACTGGGAGAGGGGTTGGTCTGGGAGGGGGTGAGCTGCACACTGGGCCCTGGAGGACACTCAGACCCTCCCTCCTGCCCCCATCACCACTCACTCGTCCAGCCACCACTTCCCCTAAACTGCTGCTTCCTTGGAGCAGTCTGCAGGCCCCGGGGATGCCCTGTGTGTAGGAAACTTACTGCTGGGGCCTCCCTCCCAGAGCTTCATGTGGCTGCAGGGGCCCCTCCAGAGCCTCCTCTTCTGCCCTGGACACCCCAATGCCTTCCGTGCTGACCTCAGTAGACGTGGTGTGACGTGCTGATGTGCATCCTGCAACTCGGCTCCAGTCCCCAGATGTAGGCTGCTTAAGTGCAGGGCCTCCTCCCACTGTCCCTCCCCAGGGCACAGCCAGACAAGTGCAAATGGAGCCTCTCCAGCAGCCACCAACCTGCTTTATGGCTGGTGCTGTCCTTGTCACATTTCGGGAGGTCTCTGGACATTTGGCTTCTTTTCAGAGTGGACCCTGTGAGCCGCGGGCCATGGGCCATAGGGAGCCTTGGCCTGAGCTTGTCCCCTCCTTGGCCGCACTGAGCTGTGCCTGCCTTGCCAGCATCTGCCTGGCTCCCTCGGTCCTTCACAAAGACTGATGAAGGCCCCTTTTCCAGGTACTGGCACACGGGTGAGGAGTCGTAGAAGAGGGGCCTGCAGATTGTGCTCTCAGCAAGCCTGTCGTCTAGTGGAAGACACTAGCCGGGACACAGAGCCCACATGTGGACACCGCTGTGGGTTGGTGGCAGGGGTCGAGCAGGTGCCATCAGGCACATGAACGGTGGAGTCTTCAAAGGTGAGCTGCTGGGGCTGGGCGCGATGGCTCACGCCTGTAATCCCAGCACTGTGGGAGGCCAAGGCAGGCAGATCACCTGAGGTCAGGAGTTCCAGACCAGCCTGGCCAACATGGCGAAACCCCGTATCTACTAAAGGTACAAAAATTAGCCCGTGTGGTGGTGGGCGTCTGTAATCCCAGCTACTTGGGAGACTTAGGCAGGAGAATCGCTTGAACCTGGGAGGTGGAGGTTGCAGTGAGCCAAGATCATGCCGCTGCACTCCAGCCTGGGTGACACAGCGAGACCCTGTCTCAAAAAAAAAAAAAAAAAAGAAAGTGACCTGCTGTCTGCCCAGCCAAGGGCTGGGGAGAGACCAGCAGTCTGGCTGGAGAAACCTCCCACCCAGCCTTCCAAATGAATGGTGAACAGTCACTCTGGCGGGACATCCAGCACTGGAGTTCGTTATAGCTGAGGTGAGACATGTCTCCAGAGCCTGCACCTTCAGAAGGTCAGCAGTCCTTCTGAGAGTCCAGCACTGCAGCCACTGACCCCCAGACAGCCTCTCTGCCCATGCAAATAAGTCTGGCCAGGCATGGTGACGCATGCCTGTGATCACAACACTTTGGGAGGCTGAGGCAGGAGGATCACATCAGCCCAGGAGTTTGAGACCAGTCTGGGCAACATAGGGAGACCCCAACTCCACACACAAAAAAGACAATAACAAATTAGCCGGGTGTGGTGGCGTGCACCTCCCCAGCTACTGGGGAGGGTGAGGTGGGAGGATCGCTGGACCCCAGGAAGTTGAGGCTGCAGTGAGCTGTGACTGCAGCACTGCACTCCAGCCTGGGGACAGAGCAAGACCCTGCCTCAGAAGCAAACAAAACAGAATCAAACAAACCAGTCTGTGTGTATGTAACACCTTTAGCCAGGCTCTGGCAGCCTCTGCACCCATGGGCAAGATACCATAGCCATTCTCCCATGGACATTGAGACCCACCTCATCTTGTTAACAGATGTATATGTATAGATGTTATTCTACAGAATGGCTACACAGTTATTTTTCCCAGAATGATGGGCCCACATCTAGGTATTTTCCCATTTTTTGCTCTGTATCTCATACATATTGCTACAAATAAAATCAAATCTGGTCAGGTGTGGTGGCTCATACCTATAATCCCAGCATTTTGGGAGGCCAAGGCATAAGGATTGCTTAAGACCAGGAATTCCAGACACCAGCCTGGGCAACATAGGGAAACACTGTCTCTACAAAACAAATTAAAAAATTAGCTGGGTGTAGGCCAGGCATGCTGGCTCACGCCTGTAATCCCAGCACTTTGGGAGGCTGACATGAGCGGATCATGAGGTCAGGAGATCGAGACTATCCTGGCTAACACGGTGAAACCCCATCTCTACTAAAAATACAAAAAATTAGCTGGGTGTGGTGGCAGGCGCCTGTAGTTCCAGCTACTCGGGAGGCTGAGGCAGGAGAATGGCATGAACCTGGGAGGCGGAGCTTGCAGTGAGCGGAGATTGCAGCACTGCACTCCAGCCTGGGCGATGGAGCGAGACTGTTTAAAAAAAAAAAAAAAAAAAAAGTTAGCCGGGTGTGGTGGTGCCCACCTGTGGTCCCAGCTATGTGGGAGGCCAAGGTGGGAGGACTGCTTGACCTTGGGAGGTCGAGGCTACAGCGAGCCGTGATTGCACCACTGCACCCCAGCCTGGGCAACAGAGTGAGACCCTGTCTCTTAAAAAACATAATAAAAAATCAACAACAAAACAACCAAGTCTTTTAGTTATAAGTTACAGGAACCAACTCCACCAAGCCTAAGCATAACTGGGCTATTAAAAGCCCCCAGAACCAGCCGGAGGGCAGGTGGTGTGGGGGCGCTGGGCCAGCCCGTCACTGCCGGGGCTCCCGTGCTGACTGTCCAGATGCCGCCCGCTGCACTGTGGCGCTTGGGCTTTCACCCTGCGATGTGCGGCCAGAGGGCGGGCAGGCCCACTTCTCTCTGGCTCCCCAGCACTGTGAGTCCCTCTGGCTGGCCTGCTCTGGGGGTTGTAGTAGGGTGGGGTCCTAGAAATGGGGCTGTCAAAAGGTGTACTTTTTTTTTTTTTTTGATATGGAGTCTCTCTGTCACCCAGGCTGGGGTGCAGTGGCGCCATCTCAGCTCAGTGCAAGCTCCGCCTCCTGGATTCAAGTGATTCTCCTGCCTCAACCTCCCAAGTAGCTGGGACTACAGGCGCCCACCACCCCACCCAGCTAATTTTTTGTATTTTTAGTAGAGATGGGGTTTTACCTTGTTAGCAAGGATGGTCTCAATCTCCTGACCTCGTGATCTGCCCACCTCGGCCTCCCAAAATGCTGGGATTACAGGCGTGAGCCACCGTGCCTAGGTGCACATTTTAAGTTTGGAGGTGCACCTTACGGAGGTGCACCGTCCACACATCCCTGTGAATGGGGGAGCCTACAGCAGGTCCCCGGCCTTCTGCCCCGCCTGTAGAAGCAAGTTCCCATCCTCTTTCTGCACCCTCCTCACCATTTCTCTGAGACTCTTCCTTCCCCTGCCCCTTTCCTCTCTTTTCTTTCTTTGAATGGCATGCGGCCTCTACCTGTCCCTTGTCCCTATCTGTGGGTGAATAGAGTGACACCGCCCCTCAGGCTCTGGGCTCTCGTCGCACCATGGACACTGGGAGGTGGGTACTGTGGTGAAGTAGTGACCGGGGCAGCTCTGGGTTTAGGCTTGGCCTTGGTCTCCCCATGTGGAAGATGGGGTGATGGCAGGTGCCTGAGGCAGTGATGGGAGTAGAGAGGGCGCTGAGGCTCTCGGGCCTGGAGCTGTCCTCACGGGGGCTCCTGGGAGCTTGGGCTGGGCCTCCCTTCCTGAAGCCACATGGCCCAGGGGTATGTAGGCAGTGAGGGGACGGTGGGTGGGGGTCAGGGACAGTGCCCAGTATCCTCCATGGGGCTCCTCCCGCCTGGGTCCCACACTCAGGCAGCTGGCCTGGGCTTTGAGGACTGGAATGAACCCACCGGGTTATCTGTTTAGAACTGGAATGAACCGACCCGGGAATCTGTTTGACATTCCAAGGAGGTTTGGGGGAAGGTTTGTGGAGTAGAGGGAGCCGCCCTGCCCAGCCCCCTCAGCCTGGGTGTGTCCATTTGGTGGGACTACGAGCTGGCCACCAGGCTCTCATGGCTCAGCCAAGGGGCAAGTCTTCTCAGCTCTGGTGGGCTGTTCCTGGTCCGTCTTGTGGCTGGGAGGAGTAGACAAAGCTTCCACTAGAAGTTCTGCTAGGGCAGCCAAGATTCAGGTAGGAGGGAGGCAGTCTTTCCTTCTGGAGCCCTCAGCCCACTGCCGTGGGCCTTCGGCTGGCCGCTTCCTTCTGAGGCTGATTCCTGGGCAGGGAGGCCAGAGGGGGACGCTTAGGGCTCAGCCTGGGGGGAGGTGGGCACTGGGACACCCCCTGGCACCCACTCTTGGGGGGCCCTGGGCTCACTTTGGGTACCTCGTTTTCTCTTAGAGGAGGCAGTTGGGCCCTCGAGCAGGACAGGAACCTGCCCAGAGTCCCATGGAGACATTGGGCAGCTTCCAGCTAGGAGGAAGGTGGGCCTGCTAGGGTGGGGCCGAGTGCCCTGTGAGCCGTGCTGGGTGGGGTGGGGGAGGTAGAGCCTCCCCGCCCGTGGGCCTCTCTCTGCAGCCAGGGGGACTGGGGGGGTTCCCACTGTCCAGCTGCTGTTCTCTGATGAATTTTCACGGATGTGCCTTGGAATGAGAAATGAGACAGGCATTCTGTCAGGAGCGCGGCCGACGGACGAGACAGGCGTTCCATCGGGAGTGCGGCCGTGCCTCGGAATGAGAAACGAGACAGGCGTCCCGTCGGGAGTGCGGCTGACAAACGAGACAGGCGTCCCGTCGGGAGTGCGGCTGACAAACGAGACAGGCATCCCGTCGGGAGTGTGGCCACGCCTCAGAATGAGAAACGAGACAGGCGTCCCGTCAGGAGTGCGGCTGACAAACGAGACAGGTGTCACGTCGGAAGTGCGGCTGACAAATGAGACAGGCATCCATCCCGTCAGGAGTGCGGCTGACAGACGAGACAGACATTCCGTTGGGAGTGTGGCTGCCATGCTCAGGCTTTCTCTTCTGTAGGACATAGGCAACAGAACATCTTTTTTCCTTTTTAAAAATCTGTTTTAATTTCTCTTACATTAATTATTTTTTAAATAATATAATATAAATTGAGATGGGGTCTCGCTGTGTTGCCCAGGCTGGTCTCGAACTCTTGGGCTCAAGCGAGCAGCCTGCTTCGGCCTCCCAAAGTGCTGGGATTACAGGTATGAGCCACTGTGCCCCGCCGATCTTTTGTTCTATAAAATGCTGGGGACAGTAGGTGGTGTCTGTTAAATCTTTTTTTTTGAGACAGGATCGCCCTCTGTCTGCCAGGCTGGAGTGCAGGGTGTGATCTCAGCTCGCTGCAGCCTCTACCTCCCGGGCTCAAGGGATCCTCCCACCTCAGCCTCCCGAGGAGCTGGTACCACAGGCGCATGCCACCAGCTAATTTTAAAATTATTCTGTACAGACAGGGTCTTACCCTGCTGTGCAGGCTGGCCTTGAACTCCTGGGTTCAAGTGATCTTACTACCTTGGCCTCCCAAAGTGCTGGCATGAGCCACTGTTCCCTGATGGTTAAATCTTAATCTTTCCTTCCCGTGGCTGGAGAGAGACTGGGGCTGGGCAAGGGCAGCCTGCCTTGCTCTTGGCTTGTGATCTCTTTGGGTTGGGGTGGGGGTGAGTAGCTACTGCCCAGGTGGGTTCTCTGGCAGGTCCAGAGATGCTAATGACAGAGAGGTGAGGATCTCATCTTGCCAGCCCTGTCAGGAAGAGGGTGTGGGCTGTGAGTGGCTGGCAGGGAGGAAGGGCTCTGGCATGCCAGGTGTGGTCTGCCTCCTCTGTCCTCATGGATGCGGAGCTGGCAGCATGCCTGCAGGACTGGCTCTCCTGCCTCTCTGGTACCCATGCTGTGTCTCTAGAGGGCAAGGGGAGAACTTGGGAGCCTGGGCAGGGTGTCTGGCCAGTGTGTGCTTGCCCTGGCCTCTGCGGTCTACAGAGCTGGCCAGGCTTGGGAGCAGGCTGCTCGGAGGGAGAGTTACTGCCTGGAAAAGCTCTTTACTTGGCAGGCAGAAAGCCAGGTCGGGCCACTGGCCTTACTGGCCATGTCCTCAGGAAGCCTCTGAGGCTAGGCCTGCAGAGGGGGACTATGTCTAGAGTAGGCTGAACCTGTAAAGTGGGGCTCCCAGATAAATTGGGGGCCCCTGAGCAGGAAGGACCTGACGGGCTTAATTTGGCCTGGCCTGGGACAGTCCCCTTTCTGAAAGAAGGGGGCATTCTATGAAACACCTGGGTAGAAGTCCAGCGGTGAAGAGTCGGGTCAGTGTGTAGATGGCCGTGAGGCCTGGCTGCGTGGAGAACAGGGCTCCTGGCAGGCATCTTCTGCAGAGCACGGAGCGCCTTCTTTCTTTCCTTTCTTCCTTTCTTTCTTTCTCGGAGTCTCGCTCTGTCGCCCAGGCTGAAGTGCAGTGGCGCGATCTCGGCTCACTGCAAGTTCCGCCTCCCGGGTTCACGCCGTTCTCCTGCCTCAGCCTCCCGAGTAGCTGGGACTACAGGCACGTGCCACCACGCCCGGCTAATTTTTTGTATTTTTAGCAGAGATGGGGTTTCACCCTGTTAGCTAGGATGGTCTCGATCTCCTGACCTCGTGATCCACCCGCCTTGGCCTCCCAAAGTGCTGGGATTACAGGCGCGAGCCACCGCGCCTGGCCAAGCACGGAGTGCCTTCTGAAGTGAGGCCTGTGGCCAGCTCAGCAACCACACTTAGTGTGTCGGGCAGGACTAGGGCCATAGCAGGTACATAGGCAGGGTTGTGCCCCAGCCGAAGCTGTCTGCCTGCCTGTCTGTCCCCATAGGCCTCAAGCCAGGCACCAGGTGGGGGCTTTCATTGCAGCCTAGGATGGCAGAGGCATTGTGGGAGCCCATCAAGGAAGAGGTCTAGAGACTGGGCAGTGAGAGGCTGGGGTATCAGTCAGGACCGGCGGAGGCGGGGCCTACCCTTGGAAGGCAGGAGAGGTGGAGGCCCAGGAGGCGGGGCCTGCCCTTGGAAGGCAGTAGCCTGCAAAGCCCTCAAGGCTGTTCCACGAGACCTCACCCTGCCCAGCCTTAGGACAGTGCCTGGCCCTGGAGGAGCAGCCTAGCAGGGAACGCCTCGCTGGGGTGGGCGGCCCTTTCTGGAAAGGGTGGGTGGGAGGAGCCTGACATGCCTTTCCCCCGCCCCTCTCTGAACCTGAGGCAGAATGGGGGCAGAGTAGCTCCCCGTACCCCCAGGACTGTTGACCTGCAGTGCTCTCTGTGGACAAAGGGTGGGCCTCACACAGGGCAGGACCTGAGACAGCTGGAAGCCTGGTCTTACCTGAGGCCCAGGGCAGGGGCTCCCGGGGGCCACCCTGCCTCAAGCCGGCCCTGATATGCTTCCTTGTTCCCCACTTCTCAGGTGTGAGCAGCTGCCGGAAGAGGAGGTGCTCCTGAAGACACTGCGGCCGGCCCGCCTGTGCCTTTGGTGCCCTGGCTGCCTAGAGAGCCTCACCCCTGGGCCCTGGGGCCAGGACTCCAGGACTCTGACTACCTGCCCTCCCCCAGCCTCAGCGGCTGCACCTCCTCATTAGTACTGATGCACTGACCTCGGCACACAGCTGGGAGGGATTGGGGGACTGGGTCATGGCTGCTCCCAGGCCCCACCCAGGCTCCTGAGCCTAGGTGAAAAGAGGACTCTTAGGGGCTCACAGGGGCTCTCACTGCTGATTGGCCCTGCCCTCCCTTCCCCCTCAGCAGGGTGCCAGGAAGCTGGAACCTTGTTATCTGGGTAATTAGTTTCAGACCCTGGACTGAGGCCGGCCAGGTCTCAGGGCTGCCTCCCATAGGTTGTGCACCCTGACCCCGAGAGGGAGGCGAGGCACTGCTGGTCGACAACTAGAGGCTGGCCTGGGGAGCCGGTTTGGGGTGCCCTCCCACACTGCCCTCCCTGCCCCGGCCCGTGCCCCCCAGGGCTGCCTGGGCCTGGTTATTGTGTGGGGCCTCCTGACCCAGCCAAGGGCACGAAGCTCTGGGAAGGGGATGCCCCCGAGGGTGCCAGTCCAGCCAGCTGCCCCACCCCTCAGGCCCAGCCTGGCCCCCAAGCTCCCCACTCTGGTGCCCCGAGCAGCCCTGTGGGCAAGCAGCCGCCGCCATGGCCGAGCACCTGGAGCTGCTGGCAGAGATGCCCATGGTGGGCAGGATGAGCACGCAGGAGCGGCTGAAGCATGCCCAGAAGCGGCGCGCCCAGCAGGTGAAGATGTGGGCCCAGGCTGAGAAGGAGGCCCAGGGCAAGAAGGGTCCTGGGGAGCGTCCCCGGAAGGAGGCAGCCAGCCAAGGGCCCCTGAAGCAGGTCCTCTTCCCTCCCAGTGTTGTCCTTCTGGAGGCCGCTGCCCGAAATGACCTGGAAGAAGGTGAGTGTGGCTGAGCCCAGAGCAGCTCCCAGCAGACGGCCCACTCCCTGCTACCTGGGTGCCGTCTCATGCCAAGGCTGGGGGCTGGGCCTGTCCACAGCTCCTGGGCTCCAGCCCCGAGATCTTGCCTGGTCTCTTCAGGCTGGGTGGCCCAGGGTGCCCCCATCAGGCAAGCCCCAAGCAGTGGGCAGCCCTGAGGCGAGCCTGTGCGGGACAGCCGTCCTTCAGGCGGGGGCTGCATGCAGAGGGCTCCTGCTGTGAGGTGAGCCGAGGCCATGAGTGGACCCCCAGGAGCCTGCAGAAAAACCTAGTGCGGGGCCCCACGGGAGCAGGGGTGGCCGGTAGTCATTGCTGCTTCCTGTTAGGCTGCTCAGGAGGGCCCTGGTCTCCACCTCTGTGAAATAGAGTGGGACCAACCACCTCTGCGGGTGACAGAGCCAGGCTCTGGGCAGGCACAGAGCTATGCAGGTGGCCCCCTCTCGGTGCCTGCCCTAGGCTCTGCTTGTGACTTTCTTCTCCTCACCTGTGCCCCACGCTTGCAGCCCCAGCTGTGTGGGTTCCACTTCTGGTGCTCTGGGGTCTGGGGGGAAGAGGCACTGTGGTGGCCCTTGAGACTCCTTCCTGCCTCCCTCCGGAGCAGAGAGTAAAGAGGAGCCGGCAGTGTCTGGCCTGCATCTTCCCATGTGGACAGGAGCCCTCCCGGGAGGCCTGGAGGCAGAGGGAAGAGGCGGAGGGTGCCATGGTCCACAGGGAGCTGTGGGAAGGTGGGAGCCCTCCTGCTGCACCCCAGGCACCGTCAGGGAGAACCCTGGTGACCTGGGCGAGAGCTGGGCCCGAGTTGGGATCTTTGATGGGGAGGGGAGTGAGAGCAGGGATGTGCTCTGGTGATGGGGAGCCTCAGGTCAGGTCCCAGAGGACCCAGGAGAGCTCATGAACACAGGGCTGGCCGGTTGTCAGGGAAGAGCTGAAGGAGCTGCAGTAGCCTCCAGGCAGGGAGCTCTTCCTGGGCTGGAGGGAGGTGTGGGATTGTTGGAGTGCTGCTCTCACACAGGAGCACGGCCTGTTCTGGGGGTCGGAGGGCTGGAGCACCACCATGAAGGGCCTGCAGGTGGGTGGAGGCAGAGGGCTTCTGGGAGTGTGACCGGCCTGGGCCAGACAGATGCCTGGTGCTTCTGCCCCCACCCCTGGGCTCTGGTGTGCCTCCTGCCATCAGCACCACTGTCTTTCTTGTCCTTCCCTGGGTCCTGGGACGAAGCACAGTTGACAGGACCTGACCAGGGCCAGGACCCTGTCCTCACCTCGCCACCTTTTTGCAGTCCGCCAGTTCCTTGGGAGTGGGGTCAGCCCTGACTTGGCCAACGAGGACGGCCTGACGGCCCTGCACCAGGTCAGCCTGCACTGGGTGTGGGCAGGGTGGGGGCTGGCCCCCGTGCTCTGGTTGCTCACGTGGCACGGTTTGCAGTGCTGCATTGATGATTTCCGAGAGATGGTGCAGCAGCTCCTGGAGGCTGGGGCCAACATCAATGCCTGTGACAGTGAGTGCTGGACGCCTCTGCATGCTGCGGCCACCTGTGGCCACCTGCACCTGGTGGAGCTGCTCATCGCCAGGTAGGGCCTGCTGGGCGTCCGTGGCAGGGAGAGGCTTCCTCTCAGATGGCCGCTCAGGAGGCTCCTCTTGGGCAGTATCTGTGGCTCTCGGCCTCCTGTGTTCCCGCCTTCACCTTTGCTGACCCTGCCTGTGTCCTGGCATGGAGAGCAGGGGCCTGGGGCTCCAGGGGAATGGGCATGTGCCCAGGGCAGCGTGGTCTCTGCCTCCCCAGCATTCGTCCTCCTGCCGAGAGGGCAGGCCTCGGGCCCCCCCAGAATGTGCACAGAGACATGTCTTGGTCAGTGAGGAGGGCAGAACTGGTAAGGACGGAAGCAGAGTGAGGAGGCCAGGTGGCTTGGGAGGAGAGGGTACCTGAGCACAGGTAGGGCCTTTACCTTTAACACAGAGGGACGTAGAGCAGGGGGAGCTCTGAGCAGGGAGGGTCCATGAGCCTCCTCCCTTCCCCTTTCCTCCAGGCATCTGTAGCGGGAGAGAGGTCAGGGCTGCCGTCATTCTCGAGTGCCCCTGTGAGGCCGGGTGGGGTGTGGATGGCGGTCCCGTCACACACAGGCGCTGTGGGGCGGGCGGGGATGTGGGGTGTCCACAGGTAGGCCTGCTCCTCCACTGCACACAGGCACCCCCCTCTGTGTTCTGGGCTCCCCTTCACCGCCCTTCTTCCCTGGGGCCATGCTCCCCACAGCTCAGCAGCCCCTCAGCGTGGCTGCCTGGTCCTGCGCCCCCACCACCCTGTGCTCCCTGGGGTCCCCAGGGTCCCTGCTCCCCAGCAGGCAGGCCCATCCAATGCATCTTTATGGGGGCATCGCTGCCCCTGGAGGTGCCAGGAACCTGGAGCCCTGGATGGACAGAGACTGCAGGAGGCCTGTCTGGCTTAATGACAGGATCTAGGACAGCCCATGGGCCCCAAGGCCGCCTCTCCCAGCAGCAGGTGGACAGGGTGCCTCCTGAGGGGCAGCCCTGGGCTGAGGGGCCCTGGCGGGGACTTCTCCAAGTGAGGAGCCTGGCAAGCGGGGAAGGGCCTTGTGCCCAGCACTCCGTCCGTCTTCCCTGCAGTGGCGCCAATCTCCTGGCGGTCAACACCGACGGGAACATGCCCTATGACCTGTGTGATGATGAGCAGACGCTGGACTGCCTGGAGACTGCCATGGCCGACCGTGGTAGGTGCGGCGGTGCGGCTGTGGGAGGGCTGCCGGTCGCGCTCCCTCTGAGCCTGCCGCCTCGCAGGCATCACCCAGGACAGCATCGAGGCCGCCCGGGCCGTGCCAGAACTGCGCATGCTGGACGACATCCGGAGCCGGCTGCAGGCCGGGGCAGACCTCCATGCCCCCCTGGAACACGGGGCCACGCTGGTGAGGGCTGGGGGGGTGAGGGGCACACGGGGCTGGGGGCCTCGCTACTTGGAGGTGGGGGATGGGGCCGAATTCAGGCCGGGCGCTTGCCTGCAGCTGCACATCGCAGCCGCCAACGGGTTCAGCGAGGCGGCTGCCCTGCTGCTGGAACACCGAGCCAGCCTGAGCGCTAAGGACCAAGACGGCTGGGAGCCGCTGCACGCCGCGGCCTACTGGGGCCAGGTGAGTGCGGGCGGGAGCAGGTGGGAGGGGGCTTCCAGCGCAGCAGTCTGCAGCTCCGGCCTGCCGTCCACAGGTGCCCCTGGTGGAGCTGCTCGTGGCGCACGGGGCCGACCTGAACGCAAAGTCCCTGATGGACGAGACGCCCCTTGGTGAGCTTGCGGGGCCCACCTCCACCTGGGGGAGAGGACAGGCGGGGAGGGCGCCCCTGACGCCTGCGCCCACTTCTCAGATGTGTGCGGGGACGAGGAGGTGCGGGCCAAGCTGCTGGAGCTGAAGCACAAGCACGACGCCCTCCTGCGCGCCCAGGGCCGCCAGCGCTCCTTGCTGCGCCGCCGCACCTCCAGCGCCGGCAGCCGCGGGTAAGCGCCGCCCCCAGCAGGCCCCGCCCCGGGCTTGGCCCCGCGGACGTCAGCCCCGGGCGGAGTGCCAGCCGAACTGGGGGCAGAGTCCGAGGGGGCGGGCGGGGTCCTCCCGGCACTCCCCTTCCCCTCACTCCCTCTTCTCTCTCCTCCCCAGGAAGGTGGTGAGGCGGGTGAGCCTAACCCAGCGCACCGACCTGTACCGCAAGCAGCACGCCCAGGAGGCCATCGTGTGGCAACAGCCGCCGCCCACCAGCCCGGAGCCGCCCGAGGACAACGATGACCGCCAGACAGGCGCAGAGCTCAGGCCGCCGCCCCCGGAGGTGAGCGCCCCGTCCCTGCTCCGCCCAGCGCAGGGGTGGGCCTGGCTCTGCCCTGGTTCTCTCTCCGCTTGGACCCCCTCCTGCCTGTGTCAGGAATGGTGCCCTGCAGAGGCCAGCTTTTGCCCCATCTCTCCTGTCTGTCCCTTCATCACCATACAGCCTGAACCCAAGGCCAGGGAGGGGGAAGGAGCCTCCTGATGGCTCTGGGACCTTCGCTTCCCGCAGGACAGCCCCGAAGTGGTCAGGCCGCACAATGGCCGAGTAGGGGGCTCCCCAGTGCGGCATCTGTACTCCAAGCGACTAGACCGGAGTGTCTCCTACCAGCTGAGCCCCCTGGACAGCACCACCCCCCACACCCTGGTCCACGACAAGGCCCACCACACCCTGGCTGACCTGAAGCGCCAGCGAGCTGCTGCCAAGCTGCAGCGACCCCCACCTGAGGGGCCTGAGAGCCCTGAGACAGCTGAGCCTGGCCTGCCTGGTGACACGGTGATCCCCCAGCCTGACTGTGGCTTCAGGGCAGGCGGGGACCCACCCCTGCTCAAGCTCACAGCCCCGGCGGTGGAGGCTCCCGTGGAGAGGAGGCCGTGCTGCCTGCTCATGTGAGGCTGTTGCTCAGCGTGCAGGGGCCCTGTCCCGGGCACAGCCCAAGGCTGCCTCCCCATGGTGCGTGCCCTGGTGCTGCCGGTGCAGCATGGAAACCCCGGCTTCTACTGTACAGGACACTGGCCCCTCTCAGGTCAGAAGACATGCCTGGAGGGACGTCTGGCTGCAAAGACTATTTTTATCCTGCAACTCTTGATAAAGGGCTGTTTTGCCATGGAGCCTCGTTGTGTGTTGTGTGTCTCAGCTGGGTCGCTGTCCCACGGTGGGGAGTGGGTTGTGCCGTTTGGCTGGGGTGCCACCCGTGCCTGTGAGCACGAAAGCCTGTAGGTGCGCGCTGGGGCATGTGGCAGCCCTGGCCGTGTGGGAGTGAGGCTCACAGCCACTGGGCTGGAAGCCTGGGCCTCACCCACTCCCTCCCGTGCTCAGCCTCCTGGAGCCTCCTCCGTAACCCTTTGCTTTCCTGAGAGGAGCCAGGTGCTTTGAAGGAGCCTCTATGGGGGCTAGGGCCTAGGGTGTCTGTGCTGAGGGGCGGAAGGTGGGGGTCCCAGGGACCATGGCTTGGAAAGGGAGGTGGTGTTTTCCACAAGACTCTTGTGTCAGAGCCAGAGGGGCAAAACAAGCACAAGGCTGTGTCAGAAGCTCCCTGGGGGGGTTGTGGGTCCCCAGTTCCTGGCATGCAGCCTTAATCCTGGGGCCTGGCTGCCAGCTTCCGCCTGGGCTGGCATAGGGGACACGCAGTTGGCCACTCTGGCTCTGAGCTGGCTGGGCACAATGTGTCAGGGTGAGGGGGCCCCTTAGGGGCCTCAAGCAGGAGGGCTGAGGGCACCGCTGGTTCGTCTGTTCATGGTGGGCGGCTTTGTGTGGCCACCAGTGCTGGGTGGTGTGGGTTCGGGCTGTTCTCCCTCCTGGCTCAGCACAGGCCGGTCAGCCCAGTGTCCTTTGGGCCTGCCCTTCCCCTAGCATCCCTGGTTGGAAGGGTGTCCTCACAGGGCTGTGGGCGGGTCAGGGCTGGCTGCTGGTTAAATTTAGTGTGGGGGGTGGGGCAGCTGCCCAAGGTCCACCTGCCACCAGAGCTGCCACTTGGACTCCCTTGCCAGGGGGCGGGCAGGGGCTGGCTCTGCCTGGGGCCAGGCCCATGTTAACCTGTGCCCCGGCCTGGGGGCCAGAGGGGCAGGCCTGCGCACGGGGAGGCTGTTGTGGCAGCGGAACAGAGACGTGCACAGTGAGAGGCCTGGGGGCCGGCTGTCCAGGGCTCCCGATGGCTTTTCTCCCAGCCAGCAGGATCAGAGGAGCCAAGGTCCGACTTGGGCCTGGCTGGTTGCCCACAGCCCTGCTCAGAGGGCCGGCTCCCTGACCCCCGTGGTTCAGGTTTCGGTGCGGTGCCCGACGCTGGGGTGGGCCAGCGTGGAGCCTGGCCTTTCAGCTCAGCAGGCCTGTGGAGGTGGGGCTCTGACGGCCTATCCCGGCTCGTTTCCTACTCTCTCCTCCAATCGGGAACAAGAGGGCTGGAGAGCTCAGGTCACCCCTAGCCTGGGGTGTGTCCCAAGGGCAACCCCCAGCTGGTGCCTGGTGAAAGGGCATGACAGCAGCCACGGTGTGAGCTGTCCCAGGGCTCAGGGCTGGACTGCCTGGCTCCAGCCCCCTCCCCCAGCCCCTCGCAGTGCTCATCAGGGAACCAAGGTCCAGCTACAGAGCTCTTGCAGCCTCTGGGCCATAGCTGCCAGCTCTGGAGGGGCCAGATGGAACCCAGAGCCTGAACACCCCTCCCCTCCCCCCAGCACCCCCTGGATTCCTGAGGCCTGGCTCAGTTACTAGGAGACAGGTCCGCTGGCCCAAGCAAAGACGCAGGTGCCACGAGGGCCAGGCCTCGGCCAAGCCCTGCTGGGGTAAATCCCAGCAGCCCAGGCTCCAGTCTCGCCTCGGGGGTCCCTCCTTTCCAGCTCTGCCAGCCCCTCAGGGCTGCTGGGCACCCCTTCACCTCCTGAGCACCCCAGGTGCTCAGCCCTCTCCCCCTCCTCTCACGTCTAGTCCCTCAGAGCTGTCCGGACTGACGTCTGTACCTACCCCCCATGTGGGTCTCCTGCTCTCCCTTCGTGGGGACACTGGGCAGGCACTGGGCCTTGCCCCAAGCCCCGCCTGCCACCTCACCCACTGCCTCTGCCTCCCTGGGGCAGAGCTGTTCCCAGACGGGTGGGGCGGGGCCCAACTGTCCCCAGCTCCTTCAGCCCTTTCTGTCCCTCCCAGTGAGGCCAGCTGCGGTGAAGAGGGTGCCCTCTTGCCTGGAGTTCCCTCTGCTACGGCTGCCCCCTCCCAGCCCTGGCCCACTAAGCCAGACCCAGCTGTCCCCATTCCCACTTCTGGTCCTGCCACGTCCTGAGCCGCCTTCCCGCCTGGTCTGGGTAGAGTCATGGCCTCGAGCACAGGTGACCGGAGCCAGGCGGTGAGGAATGGACTGAGGGCGAAGGTGCTGACGCTGGACGGCATGAACCCACGCGTGCGGAGAGTGGAGTACGCGGTGCGTGGCCCCATAGTGCAGCGAGCCTTGGAGCTGGAGCAGGAGCTGCGCCAGGTATGGCCCAGGGCCCCTCGCTGCCCTCCAGGTCACAATGGGGTGGCCGAGTCGGCCCCAGCCCCACTGGCACATGGGACAAGGGCTGAGGGATTAGGTAGGGCAGTCTCCCTACCTGCTCCCCTCCCCTCCCAGGGTGTGAAGAAGCCTTTCACCGAGGTCATCCGTGCCAACATCGGGGACGCACAGGCTATGGGGCAGAGGCCCATCACCTTCCTGCGCCAGGTGAGGCTCCTGCACTGCCCGGCGCACCCCCCCACCCCCAGCCCATGTGCCCTGGCCTCAGCACTCCGTCTTCCCAGGTCTTGGCCCTCTGTGTTAACCCTGATCTTCTGAGCAGCCCCAACTTCCCTGACGATGCCAAGAAAAGGGCGGAGCGCATCCTGCAGGCGTGTGGGGGCCACAGTCTGGGTGAGAGCCAGGGCCAGGAGGAAGCACAGGGCCGCCCTGCCACTGGAGGAGGGAAGTCCCTTGGGAGGGCTGAGGAGAACTTCACCTGTACCTCCCATCCTGTCCTGCCCGAGTCCAGGGGCCTACAGCGTCAGCTCCGGCATCCAGCTGATCCGGGAGGACGTGGCGCGGTACATTGAGAGGCGTGACGGAGGCATCCCTGCGGACCCCAAAAATGTCTTCCTGTCCACAGGGGCCAGCGATGCCATCGTGGTAGGCTGGGCATGGGCAGCAAGACATTCCTGACACTGCAGAGGGGGCGCCCAGGGTGGGGGACAGGTGCAGCCCCAGGCCCCGCCAACCCTGCCTTCCCCTTCCTTTCCGCAGACGGTGCTGAAGCTGCTGGTGGCCGGCGAGGGCCACACGCGCACGGGTGTGCTCATCCCCATCCCCCAGTACCCACTCTACTCGGCCACGCTGGCAGAGCTGGGCGCAGTGCAGGTGGATTACTACCTGGACGAGGAGCGTGCCTGGGCGCTGGACGTGGCCGAGCTTCACCGTGCACTGTGCCAGGCGCGTGACCACTGCCGCCCTCGTGCGCTCTGTGTCATCAACCCCGGCAACCCCACCGGTGCGTTCCCCGCCGCCCCGCCCCACTCCCCCCGCGCCCACGGTGCGTTCCCCGCCGCCCCGCCCCACCCCCCCCCGCGCCTACGGTGCGTTCCCCGCCGCCCCGCCCCACTCCGCGCCCACGGTGCGTTCCCCGCTGCCCCGCCCCACTCCCTCCGCGCCCACGGTGCGTTCCCCGCTGCCCCGCCCCACTCCTCCCGCACCCATGTGCGCCCTGGCCCAGGCAGTGCCGGGTCCGCTGGCCCCCGGCTGCCCAGCGGAGGGCAGTGCGCCCCCTTGGCTCACCCAGCCCTGCTGCCTCCCCGGCACCCCAGGGCAGGTGCAGACCCGCGAGTGCATCGAGGCCGTGATCCGCTTCGCCTTCGAAGAGCGGCTCTTTCTGCTGGCGGACGAGGTGCGCGGCGCGGGGGAGCGGGAAGCCGGGCAACAGTCCGCCCCCGTGACGCCTTGCGCCCTTCCAGGTGTACCAGGACAACGTGTACGCCGCGGGCTCGCAGTTCCACTCATTCAAGAAGGTGCTCATGGAGATGGGGCCGCCCTACGCCGGGCAGCAGGAGCTTGCCTCCTTCCACTCCACCTCCAAGGGCTACATGGGCGAGTGCGTGCGTACGAGGCGGGTGGGGGCTCGCGGGCCATGGCCTGGCCCTCCTCGCCCGATGGGCCACCCCCTCCTCCGCACCTGACCTGGACGTGCGCAGGTGCGGGTTCCGCGGCGGCTATGTGGAGGTGGTGAACATGGACGCCGCAGTGCAGCAGCAGATGCTGAAGCTGATGAGTGTGCGGCTGTGCCCGCCGGTGCCAGGACAGGCCCTGCTGGACCTGGTGGTCAGCCCGCCCGCGCCCACCGACCCCTCCTTTGCACAGTTCCAGGCTGTGAGTTGGGGGCAGGAGGGGGTCCAGGTAACCTAATCAGGGGTGGGGGATGCCGAGTGCCGTGCCCTGATGGGCCCTCTCCCTCCGCGGCCACAGGAGAAGCAGGCAGTGCTGGCAGAGCTGGCGGCCAAGGCCAAGCTCACCGAGCAGGTCTTCAATGAGGCTCCTGGCATCAGCTGCAACCCAGTGCAGGGCGCCATGTACTCCTTCCCGCGCGTGCAGCTGCCCCCGCGGGCGGTGGAGCGCGCTCAGGTCAGGTGGGGGCGGGGCCTGCGGGGTGGGCAGTGGGGGCCGGTTATCCCTCTCTGACGGCTCTCCGTCCACAGGAGCTGGGCCTGGCCCCCGATATGTTCTTCTGCCTGCGCCTCCTGGAGGAGACCGGCATTTGCGTGGTGCCAGGGAGCGGCTTTGGGCAGCGGGAAGGCACCTACCACTTCCGGTGAGGCCTGGCCCTCACTGCCTGTCCCGCCACCCTGGCCCTTCACTCACTGTCAACTCCTTTCAGGATGACCATTCTGCCCCCCTTGGAGAAACTGCGGCTGCTGCTGGAGAAGCTGAGCAGGTTCCATGCCAAGTTCACCCTCGAGTACTCCTGAGCACCCCAGCTGGGGCCAGGCTGGGTCGCCCTGGACTGTGTGCTCAGGAGCCCTGGGAGGCTCTGGAGCCCACTGTACTTGCTCTTGATGCCTGGCGGGGTGGGGTGGGGGTGGGGGGCTGGGCCCCTGCCTCTCTGCAGGTCCCTAATAAAGCTGTGTGGCAGTCTGACTCCAGGGAGGAAGCGTTGGCAGCTGCGTGGCCCGCTCCCACCTGCCTACCCTTCTTGCAGGCCTGAGTCCCTTCAAACAAGGGACCTTCCACGGCCACCACCCACCTCTTCCTCCTGAAGACCCGGCGCCCACCATGGGCTGGGTCTTCCCCCTGGCCTCTGGTTGTGGGGCAGACCCCGTCAGGATCACACAGAAATGGGTTGAGAGGGTCCAGAGTGTGAGGAAAGCGCAGGCCCCGCACCCCTTTGTGGAAGCCCCCAAGAATCTAGGGAGCCAGGGGCCCAGGTGGCCACCCAAAGAAACACAGCCTTTCCTGAGGAAGGCACAGTGAACTGTCTCCTTCCTGGCTCCCTTTCCTGTGAGTATTTCCCTGGGGCAGGGGGAAATACTAAACCAGCATGGTGCTGGCTGGTCAGGGTGACTGACAGCTCAGGAAGGAAGTCTTGGTTCTCTTACCCAAGGAAGCAGGGGTGGGGCCACTGTCTGGGGGGCCAGAGACCACCTTTGGTGTCATTGTGTGGTGCAGTCCTTCGGCTGGGTGGAGTGGGAGGCAGAGGGAGAGGATAAGGGAACGTCCCAGGGGAGGGCTGGGGCTGGATGAGGCAGGGGCTGGGCTGAGCGGGAGTGGGCAGTGCTGTGTCCCGGCCTGGGGAGCATGGCTGAGCACCTACTACATGCAGACACTGCTGGGGGTCACTCAATCTGCACAGATGCTCTTCTGAAGTAGGCATGATAGTCCCCATTTGATAGACTTGGAAACCTGCAACCCAAAAACCTGCTGAGCTGACAAGAAACCCCCTCAGAGGCCTCGGCAGCCAGAAAAATGCGTTGGGTCCAGTGCCCTCAAGTCCGCCAAGGACGGGGCTGGCTTTAGAGACTCACAAACTTGGGAGATAGGACTGGCCAAGGGCACCTGGTTTTTTTCGCTCTAGAGATGGTTCTTAACCACAGGCCACACACACTTCACAGCCTCATCTGGGCCTCGGAAGCCCCAGAGGGCACAGCTCTGGGCAGGAGACACAGCAGGTGGGCCCCTCCCTTGGCAGGGCGGGCTCGAATCAGGCAGGGTGCTCCTAGCCTTGTCACCGGACACCGAAGGGCGTCACGGGCAGTGGCTGACGGTGTCCTTCTGAGCTAAACTGGGTCCTGACCTTTCACACTACCCTCCTAACTTCCATGGCTCTGTCACCGCCTTACGGAGGGGCTGAAGCCACAGACACAGCAAGGTTGGGGTCCGGCACCGGAAGTATCCAGTGGTAGACGGTGGTAGACGGCTGGAGAAGCGGGGGCTGGGCACTGCAGCGAAGGAAGCACGCCTGGAGCGGATCCGAAACTACTGAGAGGGGCCAGGGCTGGCCATGGGCGCAGGCCGATCCTTACATTCGAGGCCGGCCCAGCTCTGTAGCTTCCCCCTCTGGGCCTCTCACCCGCGCAGGACCTCGGTGGGAGCGCGCACGTGGCGGGGCGGGGGGCCGCGGGCCCGAGCCCGGACTGGCCACCGGGGGCGCCCGCGAGCTGACGCTCTGGCCCGTTGCGGTCTCTGTGGCCCGCGCGAACTTCCGGTCCTGGAGCCGGTGGCCGCGGGGCTCCAGCGACACCGTGTGGTCCGTGCTCCGCTCTGTGGCTCCAGGGGGCCGAGAAACTGCTGAGAGTCCGGCCCGGCCGGCAGTGCTGGGCGCGGGCCGAGGGCCCCGGGAGGCTGCGGCCCCGCCCTCTTTACCTGCGGCCTCGCAGAGCATGCTGGGAGCCGCGGGAGGCAGTGGCCCCGCTCCCCTCACCTGCGGTATCGCAGAGCATGGTGGGAGCCCCGGGAGGCAGTGGCCCCGCCCCGTTCCCTGCGGCCGCGCAGAGCATGCCGGGAGCCGCCGGCCGCCGGCCGCTGGTGTCCGGACCGCTCGCCCCCGTTTGGACCCGACTTCGGTTCTTCTGGGGTGTTGATGCTCCTAAAGCCCGAGAGCACGTGTCCAGACCCTAGCCTGTACGACGCTGACTCTGCCCGGTCCCAGAACCAAAGCCATGCCGGGGTGTGGCCTCTGACCCCACGCGGAGGGGACCTCGCCTTGCGGGACCCCACCTGGAACCCGACCTCCCAGCCTCGCAGCCGGCCTGAGCCGCCATGCGCGGGAAGTTGCTGCCGCTGGCCGGCCTCTACCTGGTGCAGGGCCTGCCCTACGGGCTCCAGTCCGGCCTCCTGCCCGTGCTGCTGCGTGCCGGCGGCCTCTCGCTGACGCGCGTGGGGCTGGCCAAGGTTCTGTACGCTCCGTGGCTGCTCAAGCTGGCTTGGGCCCCGCTGGTGGACGCGCAGGGCTCGGCGAGGGCCTGGGTGACGCGCAGCACGGCGGGCCTGGGCCTGGTGTGTGGGCTGCTTGCCGGGCTGCCCCCTCCTGGAGCTGGCCAGGCCGGGCTGCCCGCCGCTGTGGCGGGGTTGCTGCTGTTGTTGAACCTGGGTGCCGCCATGCAGGATGTGGCCCTGGACGCGCTGGCTGTGCAGCTGCTGGAGCCGGCCGAGCTGGGGCCGGGCAACACCGTGCAGGTGGTCGCGTACAAGCTGGGGGCCGCGCTAGCTGGGGGCGCGCTGCTGGCGCTGCTGCCCACCTTCTCGTGGCCGCAACTCTTTCTGCTCCTGGCTGCCACCTACTGGCTGGCCGCGGCCCTGGCCTGGGCTGCACCAGCCCTGCGGCGGCTCCCACAGCAGCCCCTTTCCGAGCAGCGTCCCCACACCGCCCACCTTCTGCGGGACGTGCTAGCCGTGCCGGGGACCGTGTGGATGGCAGGCTTTGTGCTCACCTACAAGCTGGGTGAGTGAGGCCTCGAGCCAGGCAACAGCAGAGTTGGGGCTTCCGGGACAGCTGCAGGTGTGTCCCCAGGGGCTTGCAACCCATTACAGGGCCACTCTCTTTCTCGGGTATGACCTGCAAGACTTGGCCCTGACATCCGGGGCTCTGCAGCTGGGCCTTGCGTCTTGTCCTCCCCCAGCTCTAGCCCCATCCCTGAGCGCTCTCTGGGGCTGCCCCACTTCTCCCCCAGCATCTGCAGCTCTGGAACACTGAGGAGAGCAGGGCAGGACTGAGGGCCCAGGTGGGGAGAAGGGAGGTGGGGGCAGATGTGGAACCTCCCGTGCTCATGCCCCCCCCACCACCCAAGGTGAGCAGGGTGCCAGCAGCCTGTTTCCTCTTCTCCTGCTGGACCACGGCGTTTCTGCTCCCGAGTTGGGACTGTGGAATGGTGTGGGTGCTGTGGTCTGCTCCATCGCTGGCTCCTCCCTGGGTGGGACCTTGCTGGCCAAGCACTGGTGAGCCCTCCCCAGTGTACCCTGCCCACTCACTTGTACCCAAGCTGCCCCCAATCCACTATACTGACCCATTTCCCACCCCTACCCCAGGAAACTGCTGCCTCTGTTGAGGTCAGTGCTGCGCTTCCGCCTCGGGGGCCTAGCCTGCCAGACTGCCTTGGTCTTCCACCTGGCCACCCTGGGGGCCAGCATGGACGCTGGCACAATCTTGAGAGGTGAGGGACTGGCCTTGAGGAGGAAGAGAGGGGCCAGGAGCCTGGGGCACTGCTGACTTCTGCCCTCCCAGGGTCAGGCTTGCTGAGCCTATGTCTGCAGCACTTCTTGGGAGGCCTGGTCACCACAGTCACCTTCACTGGGATGATGCGCTGCAGCCAGCTGGCCCCCAGGGCCCTGCAGGTGAGTAGATGTAGCAGGGACAGAGAGAGACCACAGGGCTGGGGCTGTGTGGGTCTGACCTTGACCGTGACCCCCACCCCCCTCAGGCCACACACTACAGCCTTCTGGCCACGCTGGAGCTGCTGGGGAAGCTGCTGCTGGGCACTCTGGCCGGAGGCCTGGCTGATGGGTTGGGGCCACATCCCTGCTTCTTGCTCCTGCTCATCCTCTCTGCCTTGCCCGTTCTGCACCTGGACCTAGCACCCAGCACCTTTCTCTGAGCTGAGTGGCTGGATTGGTCAATAAAGCCACATGTGCCTGTGGCCCAGATGTCTCTGTGCCTGGAATATGTGATGTGCTTGTCCCCAGCTTGTGGGGGCTGCCTCATTGGCCAAGAGGGCCCATAAAAACAAAGTGAGCATTTTTTATTCTGCATTTTGGAGCCTCCTCGTTCCCACACCCTGTGGCAGGTTTTGCCCAGGTCCTCAGTCACTGCCCTAGCCTCTGACAACCCCAGCTCTACCCGACATCCCCCAACGCAGTGCAGTCAGCGGGCCACCCGCAGGAGCTCTTCCGTGGCCAGGCCCACCAGGGCATGGAAGCTCAGGTGCAGGTATTTTCTCCAGAAGCGTCGGTCCTGCCCATACACCTGGGCCGGGTAGCAGGGGCTTCCTAGGGTGGAGCCAAGACACAGCCATGAGCCCCAGCCCCAGCCTGCAGCGGGTGGAGCCTCCCAGGCCTCACCTGCCCCAGCCCCCAGCCCCCAGCCCCAGCCTGCAGCGGGTGGGGCCTCCCAGGCCTCACCGATGCCGTGGAAGATGCGGGCCACAGCCCTGCCGGAGAACTTCTCCTCTGGCCTCAGGGACAGGAACTGGCGGATGTCGCAGCGGACCTGGTCCTCCCAATCCTGGAGCTATGTGGACAGGCACATCAGGCTTCCTCTGAGCTCCCGTGGCACTGCATCCACACAGCAAGCCCCATGCAGCCCAGGGAACCTGCAACCCCGATGAGCTGCCTGGCCTTACTGCACTCACTCTGGCCTGCCCTGGCTCGGGGCCCTGTGCATCCTCCATGCCTCCCGGCTCCTGCCCTTGCTCTTCCTCTTCCTCAAAGTAGCGGCCGAGCAGGTCCTTGAGCTTGGTGCTGCGCTCCTCATCCTGCTGCTCCAGGCAGGGCCTGCAGCTGGGGAAGGCTACGCTGTGGGGAGGAGCCTGTCAGAGCTGATCACTGCGGGAGGGTGGATGGTCCCAGGCCCCGCCGGCCTCCTCCCAACCTGTGAAAGGCCTGGAAGGTTCTGCGCAGACGGGCCAGGGCCTGGCGCTCCCGGGCCTGCACACGGCCATAGAGGAAGTCACAGATCTGGTCCTTTTCCTCAGCGGTCAGGTCCCCCGGGCTGCGAAGGTGGAAGGCCAGCTCACTGAACTCCACAAGCACCCCTGTCCCACGCCGCACACCTGCCGGAAAGCATGTCAGATGGAAGCAGGCAGCGTCCAGGGCGGTGTGGGGTGGGGAGAGGAGCACCTGTCCTGGGCTCGTGGTCCCACTGCAGCTGGCAGAGAGCCCGCCGCACAGAGGCCAGCTCCCAGCCCATGGAGTCCACCAGCTTGACCATGTCAAACTCCACGGAGCTGCTGCCTTGCCCTGGGTCCTCAGGCAGCCGCTGGGCCAAGCACACAGCCAAAGGGGGACACCTGTGCCCAGGGAAAAAGGGACATGTGGCCAACAGCCCTGATTCTCCAACCTCGTCTCCAACTCAGGGCAGGGCGTGCTTACCTGTGGGCCAGGGCCTGGAGCTGGGCAGGGCCCCCAGGGCAGTTCAGACGGCAATGGGTATAGGTGGTCGCCAGCAGCTCCAGCCAGTGGTGTGGGTGCAGCTCCAGGTAGCACAGCAAAGTCTCAATGGCTGGGGGCAGAGCAGGGCTCAGGGGACGCGGGGACAGCCCCTCCACACCCCTGTGGCTTACCCCAGGTTCCTCACCCTCCTCCGGCATGTCCAAAGCCTGTACGGTAAGCTGTATTGGGAGTGCCCGCTCATGGCCCATGCAGACCCTTCTGGGTCCTGGGGCTGCTTGGTGGCCAAGCTGCTCAGCCTCTTGAGGGGGGTACTTGGGCACAGGCCTCTCCCCACCCACGGCCCCTTCCTGCTCCGAGGGTGGCCTGGTGCAGGTGCAGGTGCAGGCTGGGAACACGCGCTGTACCAGCCTCTTCACAGCCAGGAAGTCCGTGCTGTCGGCGTGCACGTGTCTGCGCAGCTCTCGCAGGTCTTCGCCCTGCAGGGCAACTTTCATGAGGGTGGGGTGGACCACTGGGGGCTTGAGCACTGGCAGTGTGTGTGGGGGGGTGCCAACCTGGGGCTGCAGGAAGAGGTGGCAGTGGGCAGGCTGCCCGTCACGCCCGGCCCGGCCCACGGCCTGCACGTAGCTCTCGAAGCTTGGGGGCAGCCCCAGATGCAGCACAGCCCGCACATCTGGCCGGTCCAGCCCCATCCCAAAGGCCACCGTGGCCACCACCACCCGCAACTGGCCCTGCATGAAGGCTCGCTGTACCCGCCGCCGTTCCCGGATGCACATGCCCGCGTGGTAGGCCTCAGCCGTGGTTTTGGGGGCATGACCTTTGGGGAAGACAGGCAGATGGTCAGTGGGATAGGACCATGTGTGCCCAAGGTGGGTCCATGGGGACACCAGCTCTGTCCATGCCGCACCTCCAGACCCTGGGACCCGGGCTGCGTGCAGGCAGGTTCGGAGAAGCGCAGCGATCCGCTCTGTGTCCTCGCGCCGGTTGCAGTAAATGATAATGGAATCCAGGTTTCGAAAACGTTTGCCTTGCAGCAGCGTCAACAGTGCCTGATGAGGAGCGGTCGGCGTGGGCAGTGGGGAGTGAGGAGGGGTCGGTGTGGGCAGTGGGGAGTGAGGAGGGGTCGGTGTGGGCAGTGGGGAGTGAGGAGGGGTCGGTGTGGGCAGTGGGGAGAGAGGAGGGGTCGGCGTGGGGAGTGGAGAGTGAGGAGGAGTCGGTGTGGGCAGTGGGGAGTGAAGAGTGAGGAGGGGTCGGTGTGGGCAGTGGGGAGTGAGGAGGGGTTGGCGTGGGGAGTGGAGAGTGAGGAGGAGTCGGTGTGGGCAGTGGGGAGTGAAGAGTGAGGAGGAGTCGGTGTGGGGAGTGAGGAGTGAGGAGGGGTCGGCATGGGCAGTCAGCAGCCAGGGCCCTGCAGGGTCCCCAGAGCACACACACCCACCTGGTCTGTGTCCCTGTCCATGGACACGGAAAGGTGCAGGTTGGCGGGAACTGGGGCTGGCCCATGGAGGTCAGGCCCTTCAGCCACAGCCAGGTGCTGTGCCACGTCACTGGCAGTGCGGCGTGTGGCTGTGGCTGTGAGGCCCAGGAAGCAGTGCACGCCCATGCGCTCCCGAAGCACCTGCACCAGAGGCGGCAGTGGTGTGAGGCCGCCCAGCCCACCCCGGCCCTGGCCGCCCACCCCAGTTCACATATGGCTCACCTTGCAGACGCGCAGGTAGCAGGGCCGGAAGTTGTGGGACCACTGGGAGAGGCAGTGGGCCTCATCAATGCAGGCAAAAGCAACTGGAGGCAGCTGTGCGGCTGGAGGGAGGCCTCCCGCCCCCACCAGCGCCTCAGGTGTCAGCATCAGCACATGTACCTGGGCTGCCCGAATCTGAAGGCAGCAAGATCAGAGGCACAGCCCAGGTGCCCGCCCACTGCCTCCCTCACCCCTAGGCCCATGAGGCCCCCACCTTCTGCAGGACAGATTCCCGTTGCTTCCTGGTCATGCCTGAGTGTATACAGGCCGCCTTGAGACATGGTGGCAGGCCAGACACCTGCAAATGCAGGAGCGATGGCCGTCATACGCCAGCCCAGCCCTGGCCCTTCCCCAAGTCATCCCAGAGCTGCTGCCATGTCCATCCTAGTCCCTCAGCGGAGAGGAGAACCGGGTCCTAGGGCCAACGGTTTAGAGCCACCTGTGGGCCTTGGCCCAGGAGCCCCAGAGCAAACAGACTGAAGTAGGGATGGCTCCTTTCCCAGCACATCTCCCGTAGGGGTGGCTGTGGTGCCTGTGGAGCTGGGCTGCCTTCAACCTGCTGCCAGGACCGGGTACTGAGGCCACAGACACCTTGAAGCTCCCAGGGGAGGGGGTGGTTAGGGGACAAGCAGCAGTTGCCCTTGGGAGTCACAAGTGCTGGTTCTTGGCTGTGTACGTGTGCCCAGGGCCCTGTGTGCACACCTGGTCATCCATGAGTGACAGCAGGGGAGAGACGACCAACGTGAGGCAGGGGCTGCGCCGGGTGTAGAGCAGCGCCGGGAGCTGGTAGCACAGGGACTTGCCGGCACCTGTAGGCAGCACCAGCAGCGTGGAGATGCCTGGATGGGGCGGAAGTCAGCAGCAGGGTTCTGCAGCCTGGCCTCAGCCCAGCCTCAACCCTGGCAGCCACGCTCACCAGACAGGATCCGCATGACTGCACGCTCCTGCCCAGGGCGAAAGGCTTGGTGCCCCAGCTGCTCCAGGGCCTGGAACACCTCAGCCGGCGTCTCTGCAGACACAGATGTTGATCACCATGACTTGAGTCACCCCAACCCCTCAGTGAAGGCTCTGGGCCAGAAGCTGACTGCTCACCTGCCAGCTGCCCTGAGGGCCCCAGGGAGTAGAGTGGCAGCACGGTGGGGTCCAGGCTGGGCACCTCAGGTACAGGTTGTGGTGAAGGAACCAGTGGCTCAGGCCCAACAGGGTCTGTGTCTTCCTCACTTGCTGGGGCAGGCAGGAGAGGGTGGAATGGGAGCTCCAGGTCGGGCAAGACAACCACTGGCCACAACCTCTCCTTCCCCCAAAGGGGGTTGGCAGCAGGCAGTGCCCTTCCTCTGGGCTACTTTTTCCAAAGCAGAAAAGAGTGACAGCCATCCTCATCCCTGCCACCCTCCTTCGGGGGAGCTAGGGTAGGGCCTGGACCAGGGGTACCTGGAAGGCCTGTTGCTTGGAACATAAGTGTCCACCAAAAGAGCACTGCGCCCTCTCCACAGTGTTGGCCAGACCCACCCTCCAGGGCAGATGTCTCACCTGGCCGGGGACACTGGGCTGCCCAGCGATCGAACTGCTCGTTCAGGAAACAAGACTCCTTGGTTGTGACTGTGGCACCACCCCCCCCAAAACACTTCCCTTTCTTCCGCCACTTCTGCTTCCATGCCTGGGGGGTGCCCACATAGGAGGGTCACTGGGCGGGAAATACAGGAGGGCTGAGGGGAGGGAAAGGGAATGCCTGTCCTGGCCCGTCGCTGTCTTACCTGCTTGCGGAGGAGCCTGCCACGGAGTGCCCGGCCCCGCACGTAGTGTTTCTGCTTCATGTTGAGCCGTACGTAATTGCCCCTGTCATGGCGGGCCAGCCTAGGGAAGATGTGCAGGTGGGCTGTGCCCTCAGCCTTCCCAGCCCTAGCTTGACTGGAGGGGCTGAGTCCGTAGTACCTGGGGTTCGATGGGCTGCTGCAGGGCTGAGGTGGCTGTGCCTGTACAGGTTCCCCTGGAAGGTCTTCCTCAAGTGCTACAGCCCCAGCCCCCTCTGATGGGGGTCCAGCTTGGCTGCTCTCCTGCTGGACCTGTGCGGGGCTCCCCCAGGGCTCCTCATTCCGTCTCCGCTTCTTGCCTCCACTGCTGCTGGGCTGGGGGCTCCCTGCACGGATGCTGACTTCTTGGAGGGCTGAAGCCTCTGGGCCCTGGGAGCCAGCACCAGGACCAAGCACAGCCGACTCACCAGGGATCAGAAGTTGTGATTCCTCTGAGCCTAGATCAGGCCTGCAGGTTTTGGGGGCCCCCAGAAAATCTGGGACCTCACTGTGACATCGCTGTAACCAGCCAGGATCTAGGGAGCCCAGCCGCTGGCTCAGGGATGCCTGCAGATGCTGGAGCCGGCCTGGCCTTGGCTGGGGCTCAGGGAGCTGTGGAGGCTCATCACTGACTTTTTCTGCAAAGGAAGGAACAGGCCCTGTACCTGGGGGCTTTGGGGTGGACGTCTTGGATGAGGATCTTCCTAGAGGCCAGGGTCTGCGGCCCAGGGCTGGTCCGGCCTGGGAGGGGAACAACAGAATAGCAGGAGAAACTCAGGCCCCTGAGCTACTGTAGACTCTAAAACCTACCTGAGTCCCCACGCTCAATTGTAGGGCAGGCTAATTAGCACAAGGCTGGACTAGAAAGGGAGTCAAGGGCGAAGGCCCCGAGAAGCTCCCTGAAGACTCGTGCCCTGGTTGGCACAGGAGCCCGTGCCTGTCCGTGTGGAAAAAATGACGAGAGTGACCCGGACCGGAAGCAGCTGTGGACCTAGCGTGGACTCACTGCCTGCCCACTCCTCACCTGCAGGGTGCCTTTGAGATTGGCCTTGAGCCGCTGCCCGTAGTCCGGCACCGAGCCCTGGCAGCTCCGCCCTGGCGTAGGCTGTGGACTCTTGGTCGCAGCCCGATTCAGATGGGGCCCCCAGCAGCGGGGCTCTGGCGCCTGCAGGAAGAAATAGGGGCACAGGCCAGAGAAAGGCTGTTGTGGCGGCAGAAGCGCTCCCAGCCACCCCTCCCACACCTGGAGCGAGGCCCGGCCCTTCTTCACTTTGCCCAGTCCCCCTCCCAAGTTCTGTGCCCCACGGAGGCCTGGCCGCGACTCCGCGGCTCCCGCCACTCCGCCAAACAGGAAAGTGGGAGGAGGCTGGGGTGGCGGGGCCTGGGTACCTCTTCGGCCGCCGCGGGGAGCGACTCGGAGCTGCGGGGCCCGCCGCCGGTCTGGCCCGTGGTACGCTTCAGAGTGCGGTACTCCCGGTAGAGCGCTGCGTGGGCGAGCGGGAGGCGGGGTCAGGGTGGGACCTGGGCCCCTGCCGACCCGCCGACCCGCCGGCCCGCCGCGCGCTCACCGCGGGTCTCCTCCGGCGCCGCCTCCACGTCGTCCTGTAAAGGGAACGCGTCAGCCGCGGGCCGCGCCCTCAGCCCCTCGGCCCCTGGGCAGCCCGCACCTGGCTCGGTCGCCGCCCGCGCTGCCGTCGGAACGCGCGCTCCCACGCCTGCAACTGCTCCCGCACGTCCCGCAGCCGCTCCATGGCGCGCGCGCCCGCCCGGCCTCCGCGCCTGCGGTCGTCCAGCCAATCTCCCGCGCAGCCGTCGCTGGGGCCGACAGCCAATGCGGATGCGCGGCGGGCCGGGGGCGGGGCCACCGCCCCTGGGCAGCCAGTCCGTCGGGCCTCGGACAAGCAGCCAATGGGAGGCGTCAACGTCATCGCGCGGCGCCGCGGCGCCGGGCGGGGAGCGGCGGACGGTCTAGGCGGGGCCGGAGGCGGTGGCTGCGGTTGCGGGACCGGTGAGCGCGGGCGGCCAGGCGGGGGTCTGAGCGGGGCGGTGCACGCCCCTGGCCCTGCCTGGCCTCAAGGGGCGGGGCGCCGATCGCTCGGGGCGGCCTGGCTGAGGGAGGCAGTGGCTGCATTTGGGAGCCCGGGGCCGAGGCCGGGAGCCTGGGAGGTGCCACCGCGGGCCGGGAAGGACTGGGAGTCCCCGGGCCGGTCGGAGCGGCGTCAGGCCCTGGTGGGAGACGCACCCGACCTGGAGGAGCAGGCCCCGCTCGGGAGGCGAAAGAGCGGAGGGTCCAGCGCCTCCCGCGGCTCGAGGCCCGGAGGAGCCGGGCGGGGGCGTCTTCGCGAAACGCAGGCGACCGAGGACCGTCGCGTTCCCTGCGGCCGGCGGGAGGGGAGGGGGCGTCGCACGGAGGTGCCTGCCTCCCTTGGTGGCCAGGCCGTCTGCTTTGGTGTCCTCCCGTGACAAGTGCTCGGTTGGTCTGTCCTGTCAGAGCGAGTATGATCGTTGAGATCTGTCCACCGGCAGAACTAGGCCGAGGGTTGGTGTCTGGGACTTTTCAGGAACCGGTGCCTTAAGGACTTACTTGTATGTGGAAAAGTCGACAAAAAGAAGGGCCTTGGGGCCAGAGTGTCTTCCCCAGCCCCCTTCCCTGGCTTGTCACTCAGGCTGTGACCTTGGGCCAGGCCGAGGTCTTCATTTTCTAATCTGTCACAGGGAGATGGCTGCGATTTAGTTTTGAGGATGCTACAGGCAGCAGCAGGGCTGGCACCCTGTGTCACAGGTACCTTGTGGCCTTGGGAGTGTTTGTGCATCTCTGCAGCTTGGGTGCTGCTGAGGCAGCTTTCTTTGCCTTGTCTGAGCAGTCTGTAGCCTTGCACCTTCCGAATCCCACATACTTAAGACTTGGTCTTTCCACAGTGGCTTTCCAGGGAAGAGGGAGAGGTTTAGGCCAGTGGTAAGGGCCAACAAAGGTGAGGGTTGCTTTCTTTCGGGGTCTCCGTGCTTGGTGACGCTCTGGAGAATAGTAGCTTTTGCGGGGGCTTGTATTTCATAGGCTACATCATCTGGACTCAGTGTTTCCTGGTTCTCGGTCTTTTCAACCTGCCTTGTTGCTTATGAAGCTGCTTCTGTGCTTGCAGCTCTTTGTTGTTTCGTGGAGTCCAAGTGTAGCCCTGGAGAGCCTCTGTGAGGAGAGGGGAGGGAAAGGTGATTTGGCTGCTTGACCCCTTGGAGTGTCCCGTCAATACTAATGCTGATGAAGGTTGGTGGGGAGAGGCCTGGGCTTTGTTCAGGTTTCGAAGAAGGTTTTGTGAAGCAGCTTTGTAATTTGAGAGGCCTGAAGTACCCATGGGGGGCCCTGCAAGGCAACAGGCATCTGTCAAAAGCATACCCAACCAAGCGAGTTGTTGATGATGCCACACTGCTTGATGCTTAGTTTCTCTAAAGAGATCCTGTGCGTCTGGAGGGCTGGGGCTGAGTTGTGACTTTGTCTGCCAGTTCACTGCACCCAGCCCAGCGCTAGGCATCTAATAGGTGCTTCTCTGTGCCATGGCCACTGCTAACTGCTGACTTTGTTTCAGGCACTATGCTGGGCCTTCCTACCACTTGTGTGTGGCTTGGTAGTGGCCTAGGGTCTCTCCTCCCTGCTGAAGTCCCTCTCCTGCAGGTGGCCGTCTGCCCGGCCCAGCACCATGCACACGCTTGTGTTCTTGAGCACACGGCAGGTGCTGCAGTGCCAGCCAGCTGCCTGCCAGGCCCTGCCCCTGCTGCCACGCGAACTCTTCCCCCTGCTGTTCAAGGTGGCCTTCATGGACAAGAAGACAGTGGTACTGCGCGAGTTGGTACACACGTGGCCCTTCCCGCTGCTCAGTTTCCAGCAGCTGCTACAGGAGTGTGCCCACTGCAGCCGTGCCCTCCTGCAGGAGCGGCCTAGCACTGAGAGCATGCAGGCTGTTATCCTGGGGCTGACTGCCCGGCTCCACACCTCAGAGCCTGGGGCCAGCACACAGCCCCTCTGCAGGTATGGACTTATCTGAAGGGTCGTCAGGCCAGGGGTGTGTAAGTGGGTCCCCTGAGGAGGCTTGGGTCATAAAATTAGCAAGAGCTCATGCAGGGGCAGGCGCGTTGCTCCTGTCCCAAGGTGGCTGGGAGGGCGTATGGGCGCTGCCCCTCGACCCCTTCCTCAGACCATTCCTACTCCCAGGAAGCATGCGCTGCGGGTGCTGGACATGACGGGCCTCTTGGATGATGGCGTGGAACAGGATCCTGGCACCATGAGCATGTGGGACTGTACTGCTGCCGTAGCTCGCACATGCATTGCCCAGCAGCAGGGTGGGGCCGCAGAGCCTGGGCCAGCCCCCATCCCCGTGGAGGTGCGCGTGGACCTGCGGGTGAACCGGGCCTCCTATGCATTCCTGCGGGAGGCCCTCCGAAGCAGCGTGGGCAGCCCGCTGCGGCTCTGCTGCCGGGACCTGCGAGCTGAGGACCTGCCCATGCGCAACACTGTGGCCCTGCTGCAGCTTCTGGATGCAGGCTGCCTGCGCCGCGTGGACCTGCGCTTCAACAATCTGGGCCTGCGCGGCCTGTCTGTAATCATCCCACACGTGGCCCGCTTCCAGCACCTGGCCAGCCTGCGGCTCCACTATGTGCATGGGGATTCAAGGCAGCCCTCCGTGGATGGCGAGGACAACTTCCGCTACTTCCTTGCCCAGATGGGCCGCTTCACCTGTCTGCGTGAGCTCAGCATGGGCTCCTCTCTCCTTTCAGGGAGGCTGGACCAGCTGCTCAGGTGAGCGGGCCCCACCACTGCCCTGCCCCTCCCTTCTGTAGGGACCCTCCCCGACTCTGCCTGTCTGTGACCCCTGTGTCCCCTGTAGCACCCTGCAGAGCCCCCTGGAGAGCCTGGAGTTGGCCTTCTGTGCTCTGCTGCCTGAGGACCTGCGCTTCCTGGCACGGAGCCCCCATGCTGCCCACCTCAAGAAGTTGGACCTGAGTGGTAACGACCTGTCTGGCAGCCAGCTGGCACCCTTCCAGGGTCTGTTGCAGGCATCAGCAGCCACACTGTTGCATCTGGAGCTGACTGAGTGTCAGCTCGCAGACACCCAGCTGTTGGCCACACTACCCATCCTGACTCAGTGCGCCAGTCTCCGGTACCTTGGCCTCTATGGCAACCCACTGTCCATGGCGGGCCTCAAGGAGCTGCTGCGGGACTCAGTGGCACAGGCTGAGCTGCGTACTGTGGTGCACCCCTTCCCTGTGGACTGCTATGAGGGCTTGCCCTGGCCGCCGCCTGCCTCTGTCCTGCTGGAGGCCTCCATCAATGAGGAGAAGTTTGCCCGCGTAGAAGCTGAGTTGCACCAGCTGCTTCTAGCCTCAGGCCGTGCCCATGTGCTCTGGACCACGGACATCTACGGGCGACTGGCTGCGGACTACTTCAGCCTATGATGAAGTAGCTCTGGGTGAGACACAGGCCGCCCTGCAGTCTCTTTAGGTAGGCAGGGCCTTTGCTGGGACCCTGGTGGAGGCCTTCACAAAAGCACTGGTTACTGGTTTCCTGCTGGGTCTGCCTTGCTTCTGGGCACACCTCGAGCCTCCCCTGCTTTCTGCAGTGCCCCACGCGGTTTTCCCTGCACTTGCTCCATAATTGGCTGATCATCTGTGGGCCCCGGGGCTGGATGTCAGGCCTCCATTGCCCTGCTCAGTTTGGCTGCATTTGGCTGCCGTCTGGGGTCCTGGTCCTTTGTGCAAATGCTTTGGGATTCCAGTTGTGAGCTGAGAGAGATGATGGCCTCTCTGGGCCCTTCCTCTCCCTTTACTGAGAGCTCAGTGCTTCTGGGGTTGAAGTTGGACAGAGGCCTGCTTCAGGGAGGCTGGGGTCCCCAGGCACTCGCGCCTCTTACGTGTTCCCTACCCTGCCACCCAGCCACCCCACTGGGCTGGGCTCGGGCTGGAGGGGTCATCAAGGTACACATGTGCCTGGAAGTTGAATTTGTGGCTGTTTTTTTTTCTGTCCACATTGGTCGCCCTTATCCTTATCTCTGCTGTCACCCCCAACATGGCCACCGGGCAACAACTGCCATCCAGCCTGTCGCCCCGCCCTTCGCGGGGCAGCCCCGTCGGCACTGCCGGCCAGTCCTTGCTCTTCCCACCTTTCGGAGGCCCAAGATCCTACTGTGGCCGGCCAGGGCCAGCGAGGGACCCCCCCATGCAGAGCTGGAGGTTGGGGTGATGTCTTTTCGGAAGAGCTTCAAGGGCGGTGTTGGGCCCTCCCTGGCCACCTTCCATTGCTACCCCAGGATTCCCGAGTGCAACGTTCCCGGCTCGCGCCCCACACACGGCTCAGCGTACACTGCGCGGCTTCCACCTTTACTGACGGAGCATGCGCGAGGCCGCACCGGCCAATCTCCGGCGCCCACGTCATCCGCGCGCCCGCGGCCCTAGCAGTGGATCTCGTAGGCGACCGGCGGGGGCACGCGGAGCCCCGGCCCCGCCCCCTCTGCTGGTCCGCAGTCCGCGGGCGCCTCCGCCGGACCGTCGGCGAAGAGCGGCTTGGAGCGGTTGATGACGAACATCTCGTGGCCGCGCTCGTCGCGGAGCTCCTCTAGCTGTGCGAACGTACAGGGGCCGTCCAAGTAGTCGTTGACGAACAGCGCGCCCTCCCCCGGAGGCCCCCGCGCCTTTTTTCGCCTGCGGCGCCGGCGACAGATCATGGCGACCAGGAGCAGTGCCGTGAGCGCCAGCAGCGCGATGGCCGCCGCAATGGCCGTCTGCGTGGCCAGGCCCAGGGCGCGGAAGGCCATGCTGCCCGCCTCGGGCCCGGGCTCGCGGCCGGCGGGGCGGGCGGCCGGAGGCGGCGGTTGCGCGGGCTGCTGCGGCTGCTGCCGGGACGCGTTGACCAGGAGCCGGAAGGGCACGCGGGCAGCGCCGCCGGCGTTGGAGGCCTCGCACTCGTACTTACCGGCGTGCGCCAGCGTGATGTTGCTGAGGAAGAGCATGCCGCTGCCCGTGTCGGATGCCGACTGTCCGCCCAGGCCCAGCAACCCGCCTTCTAGCTGGGCCTGGGCTCGCGGCCGGCCTTCGCGAGGCTGGGGCACCTTTCTCCAGGTCACCAATGGCTGGGGGTAGCCGGAGGCTTGGCAGGCAACCCGCAGGTCCTCACCCAGGTTGGCTGTGAGCTCCAGCGGCTGCACGTGGACAGAGGGCGGAATGCAGATGAGGCTGCTGTGGGATACGTCCAGGAGACTCTGGAGCGCCAGGCGCGGGGGTTCTGCACACATGATCTTCCTGTCCCTGGAGGTGAGCAGCCGCTGGCCGCCCTCCTTGATCCAGGCCCCCAGCCAGTGCAGGGCGCAGTCACAGCGCCATGGGTTCTCTGTGGGAGAGCAGCATTAGGCAGGTGGCTTGAGGGTGCTGCTAAAACAGCCTGTGCAGTTGGGGTTTTGCAGGCCAGGGCAGAGGCCTCTTTCCCACCTCCCACAGCTTTTTCACACGGAGTCCAAGGCCTCTGCCACCCCTTCCTTGACCCCAAGCTCCTTGGGGCGGCAGGCCCTTCACCCTCGCCCCCCTCCCCTTTAGCTCTGTGATGCCTGCCTGTTACAGATCACTTCTCCGTCGGTCTCTGAGAAAGCACCTGCTCCTTAAGTCTTCCTGCAACAAGTGCCACTGTTTTTAGGAACCTGGGCGTCCACATAGACATCTCACCAGCACTGAAACCTCACAAGTCCTCTCAGCCTTGTCTTTGGATGCCCTCTCTTGGGAATGTCCCCAGTCCTGGTCAGCTGTCTCTCTCCTTTGCAATTTTGTCTGCCTCCCCTCTGACAGCCTAAAAGTGTGCAGAACCCTCAATTCTGTTAAGTCACCCTGTGGAGTTCCTGTCTTCTGTTTTCCCCAGGCAGGGTGCCTGAGCTGTATCCCCCAGCACACCCACTCCCGCAGCCCTCCACTGTGGCTGCAGGCCGTGGTACAGCCTTCCAGACTGCTGCCCAGTTGCCTGCTGTCAGAGCCCCTCCACACATGAGCCTGCTCCCTACTGCCAACACCGTGGCCCAGACAGAGACGCTTTCCGAGGAAGAGGTACCTGTGAGGCGCAGGACTTGCAGACTGGCCAGGGGCTGCAGGGCCTCTCGGCTGATGGTGCCCAGCTGGTTCCTGCTGAGGTCCAGCAGTGCTAGGGAGGACAGCCCCGCTAAAGCCTGGTCCTCCAGCAGCTCAATGCTGTTTTCTTGCAGGTGAAGCTCCTGCAGTCGCTGAAGTAAGGACAGCAGATCGTGAGGAAAAAGGGCGCCGAGGTTGGGGGCATGTCTCTCTTCTTACCAAGCTAGACTGGGTTGCCTTTTCTAACTATTCCAGCCCTACAGGGCGAGGGGCCATAATGGAGTATCCCGCCCCTTTAGACCCCAGGCGCTCACCGGCAGGTGCAAGAAGGTGAAATCCAGCAGCCGCGCCAGCTGGTTGCCCGCCAGGTAGAGCACGCGCAGCTGGGCCAGGCCTACGAAGGCGCCGCCGCGCAAGCCGCGCAGCCGGTTGCTAGTGAGCGCCAGCTCCAGCAGGCGCGGCTGCGCGCGGAAGGCGCCGGCCTCCAGGGCGCGCAGGCTGTTGTTGTGCAGGTAGAGCCGGCGCAGAGCGGCGAGTGGCGCCAGGGCTCCCGGCTCTAGGCGCGCGATGTTGTTGTCCTGCAGGAACAGTGTCTGCAGGCCGGGGAAAGAGGAGGCGCTTACCCCGCTGCGGGGGTCTTCTTCTCCCTGGGGGCACCCCGTCCTCCCGCAGCTCCACACGGTGCCCACCTGCGTCCCTGGCGGGATTCCCAGCGGGACGACGCGCAACCGCAGGGCGCCACACTCCACCGTGGCGCTGTAGCAGCGGCAGGCTGCTGGGCAGCCGGCGGCGCGGAGCGGCAGTAGTAGCAGCAGCAGCAGCAGCAGTGCGGGGGCCCTCAGGGCCATCTCCCGAGGCCCGGTTCCTCACTGGCCCTTCCGCGGTTCAGCCGCAGACGCGTGCCCTCCTGAAACACAGGTTGGCAGGCCAGTCTCGGCAGTCGAGAGCCAGCCAATAGATGGAATGGAGGCCTGCACCTGCATCTAACTTTTGACGCTATAACTCGGTTCAAGAAACTAATAAAACGTTCTGGTTTTTTCCTTTGACAAAAACATTTTCTTAAAGCTCTGGGGCATCAGGTTCAAATTTAGAATTCCTGGTGTCCTCAGTCTCTTCACAGGATGTGACCATGTAGGGAGAGCCACCCAACCCTGTCACCTTCTCTTTCTCCACCCATGCCCAGTAGGTCAGGAGCTTCCTGCTCAGGACGTGGATGTGTGTCGCTTGCTGCCCCCGACTCTACCCCCAGGCAAGTGGCTGCTGCTTGGTTCTAGGGTGCAAAAAGCTGGAAGTACAGGGTATGGCTTGGGAACTTTGCTTAGGTGACAAAGCCCGGGGTCCCATTACCCAAGCATGGCTAGGAGGGGGAGAGCAGGCTCTGGGCAGACACGCCTCTTTGTTATCCTGTGGGGGCCTGGGCAGAGCTGGCCTCAGAGGAGCTACGAGCCCCAGGGAAGTCAAGGCACAGCTTTGTCCAGCACCTGCTCCTGCTGGCCTAGGGGTGGGACCAGCTTAACTAGCATTGGGCCTTTTTCTCAGGTAACCTGTCAGAGAATTGGGGGATGAGAAAAATAATAGGAAATTCGGTTCAGGAGCCATGGTTCTGTGCTTCCCATGCCGGTCCCCAGAAAGGTGTCCTGTCTTTGGGGATAGATGGGGCCCTGGGAAAGCTGGGGTGGGACAGGGGACACCTTGGGCCACCAACTGGGTTTCTGGTGTGGCTTCCCAAGTGGGCTCTGGGAGCAGTGTGACCTCTGAGATCAGCAAGGAGCAGGGAGTTTGCTGGGGGACCATATGCATGTACTTGTCATAAAGAAATGGGAAGGCTGGGGTCTGGTTTCAGGAACAAGGAGCCCAGTTTTAAAAGTAGGGATCTGGGCTAAGCCAGCCAGCCCACCCGAAGCCAGGGAAAACAGGGCTGCGGGTGTCCTGTCTCCCAGCCTCATCTGGCCGGCTCCCCAAACATTTGCCTGTCCATCAGCTCTTCCTCCTTTCGAGTCATGTGGAAAGGGACAGGACCAAGTGGCCTTGGTGTTTGTTTAAATCTTGCCCTAAATTGTAACTCACATGATTATTTAAAGTCACTAGAAATAAGTAAGCACAGCAATAAAGTTTTAATGGAATAGCTTCGGCCCAGGCAGAGGCAGTTCCCAGATGTCTCAGGATGCGTGTGAACCCCAAGAAGTTGGGGGCGTTATCTGGGCCCTTGGGATCCATTCCCCTGGGTATAAAGTGTTGGTACGTGGCTCCAGGCCTGGCCCAGTCAGCCTCCCCCAGGAAGGTTTCTCAAGTGGAGAAGGTTCTTGACCTCAGAACTCACGGCGCTGCTGCTCACGCTGACCCCCCACTAGATGCAGATCGGTGTAGAAGGGCCTGCCAGGGCAGGGATGAGGACCCCAGGCTGGAAGAAGCCCAGAAATCCTTTTACCAGAGGACAACCCCCTAATCCGCTGGGCAGGGGCGGGGTGTCACACGCAGGATTCCGCGACGACTGTCACTGCCTCCTGGGCGCCCCTCTGTGCGGGAGGGGGGAGGGAAGAGGATGGAACGCCCTGTGTCTGCCTCGGGCGCAGTGCGAGGCCCAAGCTGGTCTTTGGGCGGCCCTTGCGCACCTCTGCAGCGCTGCGACCCGGTGCCTGTATCCCCCACGGCCTCCTCTGCTACCCACGAGCGCCGGTCGATTTTCGGCCGGGCTTAGGGAGGGTGTGGCCTCCGCGTTCCCCATCCCCCTCCAGGACCCACGCCCTTCTCGGAGCGCACCAGGGTCAGAGCCGGGATGGTCCCCGATCCCCCAGCGCCCCCACGCCTGGTGACTTTGGGTCGGGCGTCCCCTCACCTGACGCTCCCGCGGCGAGCGGCTCTCCCGCCGTGCAGGTGGCGGCCGGGCCCGAGCAGCGGCCGGGCTGGGAGGGGGCGGGGGACGCTCGCGCACGCGCATCAGAGCCCCGCGGCCGCCGCCAGGGCCTGACGTCTCGAGCGCGGGCCAATCCGGAGGGCGCCGGAGTCGGGTGCGCGGGGGGCGCGCGCCGTGGGGAGCGGGGGGTCCGGGAGGGCCAGGCCGCGGCAGCACCAAGGACAGCGCCGGACAGGGGGGAGCGGGGCCCAGAGCGCGCAGGCGCACTAGGCTGCCGCGAGCCCGTGTGGCGCGGGCTTTCCGGGGCGTGGAGTCCCGGGGGAGCGGGGCGAGAGGCGCCCGCGGCCTCCCGCCTTTCCCTTGGCCCCGCTCAGGGCGGCCGAGCCGCGAGCAGCAGCGGGGCCAGGTCCATAGTGAGGGCGAGGCGGCGGCCCTGCCAGCGCACGTGCGAGGGCAGCGCTGGCGCGCCGGGCCCGTACTCGAAGCAGGCGCTGAGCTCGAAGGCCAGGGCGGAGCGCACCAGGCCCACGCCGCCCGCACGCTCCGGCGCCGGGTGGTACAGGCGCCCGTTGGCGGCCAGGGGCAGCAGGCGCGCCGGCTCGAAGGGCACGGCCAGGGCCTCGCCACCGCCGCAGTAGGAGAGGCGCGGAGGCCCGTGGTCCGCCGTCAGCAGGTGCGTGAAGACCACCGGCCGGTCCTCGCAGCGCAGGAAGTTGCGCTCTCTGCCGCAGGGCGAGAGGAAGGGGAAAGCGGCCTCGTAGCGCCCGCTGCGGTTGGGTCTCAGGCGGGAGAAGAAGGTGACCAGGAACTGCGGGTCTGGGGGATGAAGGGCGCGGGTATTCAGCGCGCTGGGCTCCCAAGGCCTCCGGGCCCAGGACCATACCGAGGGCAGGCGCCGACGGTAAGAGGTTTGCCTGGCCTCACTCAGCGGGGCTCCTAAGCGCAGGACGCCCACTCCTTGGTGCTCTGGGCCCGTCGGCATTGTCGGGGAGCCCATCAGGGGCTGCCCGGAAGGGAGAAAGAAGGGGCTGGAGAGGGAGGCACAGCATTACCTTTGAAGCAGGTGATGAAATTCTTCATTTTGGAATCATCCAGGAAAAGCTGCAGATAGAGGGCCAGGCCGTGATAAGTCCCAGCGTGCAGGTGGGGGCGGGGAAGCTCGGGAGGTCCTGAAGCTCGGGAGGTCCTGAACCGGCCCGAGCCCACTTTTCCTGCTTGTCTGTGCACGCCGCATGCAGGGAGGCGCGTGGAAGGTAAACCTGGGGGCCCTGCCGACTTATCCGCATCTATGCGCACCTCTGCTCCCTGGTCAGCCAATTCTTTCCCGCACCTTTTCCCTCTTTTCAAGTTTGTAATCAGTTGTACCACCTCCTCCGCGGAGACTACCTGGCCTGCTGCCTCCCGGACATGCAGCTGCCTTTGACAGGGCTTCCCAAAAAAGGCGGGGCGGCCCGGGTGTCTCCCTGGCAGCGGCGAGAAGTCAGCGCCGGGGCTGGGGACTTGTAGGAGAGTCCGGAGCTGCACAACGCAGCAGGGACGCGGCCCATGTAGGAGCCTCGGCCCGGACCGACCCAGCTCCCCGTCTTTCCAGCGCGCTCTCCTCCAGCTCTGAGGAGTCGAGGTTGCCCACCCACCCACTGAGACGTCCCCCCGGCCCCGCCCCTCGAGCAACGGTCCCGCCCACAGACCCACGCCTCCGGCCCCGCCCAGAGACCTCTCCCGGCCCCGCCCCTCGAGCAACGGCCCTGCCCCCGCCCACCTGGCCCTGGTGGTCCACGTAGTAGAAATACTCGCGGGTCCGCGGCTCCGGACTCTGACCCTGCGTGTAGGAAACGCCCCCATCCCCGCTGCAGGCCCGGGCTCCCCGCGACCGCGCCAAGGCCAGGGTCCGGAGCGTCCCGCACGGCGGCCACATTCTTCTCCCGCGCCGGAAGCGACCAGCAGGTCACGCCGGGGGCGGTGCTGCGCGAACTCGCGCCCGCCCGCAGCAGCCCCGCGCTTCGCGTTCCGGCGGCGCCCGCCTCCGCTACCCGGGCCCGGTGCTCTTCCCTCTCCCTCGGGCCTCCGGGGCTCGCCCGCCCTGGCCTTCCGAGAGGCGTGTGCCGGCGACGCCTCTTCCGGTCCGCCCCGCGTCTCTTCCCGCCCCCGGCCGCGCGCACAAGGAACAGGAGGAGGCGCAGGGTCCATGTGCACTTTATTCACTCGTGTCGTCGCCTCTCGGGTCCATGCGTCGGGGCGAGCGTCTCAGCCGGGCGGGACCGCAAAGGCCCCGGGACCACCCGACTGAGGACGCCGCCCAGGCCTCGGCAGGGCTGGGACTTTTGTTTTTAATAAATAAAAACGGAACTCTAAAAAATATATATATAAAAACTGGGGAGAAATTAAGTTTTACAACAATTGGAACTCAAAATTCCAAAATGGAAAATGTACAAACTCGGTCCCCCAGCAGCTCTGGCCCCGAGAACAGACAGTCCCGGGCCCGGCGCCTTCCCGCTCGCTCGTCTCCTGCAGGTCTGGGATGGGGATGGGGTAGAGCTTGGTTTTTGGTCAGAAGCCAAGAAAAAAGATCGGAGAAGAAAAGAATGACCTCAACTTGCTCTGCACGGAGGACGGGGACGGCTCAGAAATAAATAGCATTTAGGTTAAAACTATGTCATTAGCAAATTTAGTTCTTATATCTTTCCCTCTATTTATATCTTTATACACGGTGGGCTGCGATGCAGGATAGATTCTGGATTTACAGTTACACGAAGAAAAAAATACTCTCGCCCCTCCCCCACCCTGCCCCCAGAATGCCTGCCCAGCCCTGCTCCCTACCCCAGAGGACTTTGGTTTGGGGGCCCCCACCCCACCCACCGAGAGCCTGCCAGGCCCCGGGCCCACTGTCCTGGAGCCCCCAAACTCCTGAGCAGTCACCAGCTGGGGACCACGGGCCGAGGGAGGGAGAGGAGGTGGGGACAGGTCGGGAAGCTCTCTCGGGGCTGGGAAGAGCTGCAGGCCAGGACGAGGACAGGAGAAAGGGAAGGAGAGACGGGGGCGGCTGGGCAAGGCCCAGGCCAGGGCGCGCAGGAGCCACAGGGAGGCAGCCCGGCCCCAAGGAGGCAGTGTCGCTCGGCTCCAGGACACAGAAGGCACTTTCTCGGAGCTGACCCGCGGCCAGCGGAGGGCGAGGCGGTGCCCGCGGGAACTGGCCGTGAGGTGGGGGGCCAGAGGCGCCCTCCCCGCCGCTGCTGTGCCCTGGCTGCACCCTCAGACCAGGCAGAAGACGTGGGGAGCGCCGGGGCCAGGGGCCTGGGGGAGTGGAGGGGGCTCCAGGGCTGGGCCGGGCGATTCTGGCCCCTCTGCCGGGAGAGCGAGTGCGGAGTTCGGCCTGGCTGGGGGCGGCAGGACATCCCTCCTGTCCCCGGGCGCCCCCGCTACAGCACACCCTCCATGAAGCTGGTGTCCAGGTGCTGGATGAGCACCCGCAGGAAGGACATCTCCTTGCGGGTGTTCTCGAAGATGACGCGCGGGTCGTCGGACTGGCAGCGCAGGCAGTTGGGCGCCATCACCATGGCCAGGTTGCTCACATCCATCTTGGTGACCGCGACGTTGGCCGGCTGCACGAAGACCTGGTGGAGGAGCGAGGGTGGGCGCGGAGGGGCGGGGGCGGGGCGGGGAGGGGAAAGCAGCGGGGACCCCCGGGGAGGGAAGTACCTGCAGGAAGCGGATGAGGTAGCACAGCACCATGCGGTTGATGCGAGGCAGCGCGTGCACCACGGCCACCGCCGCCTCGGGGCTGTCGTAGTGCGCGATGCACTGCTCGTAGAACTCGTGCGGGATCAGGGGCTCCTCCAGCTCCCGGTACCACAGCTTCAGCAGGGACGCTGGGGACACAGCACGGGGCTCAGCGGGCCTGCTCGGCGGGCACCCCTGGGCCAAATGGGGTCCCGTGGCGGACACGCATGGAGGGGTGCTGTGGGGGACAGGCTGGGAGGGCCAGCTCATTCTGGACAGGGCCCATCTGGCCAGGCTAGGCCCTGACCCCAGAGGGCCTTTCAGCTCCTAGGGGCCTGAACTTGATCCTGGAGGCATGGGTCATGCCAGCAGAGACGTGCAAAACAGGATTTTTCTCAGGAGGAGTCTGTGTAGCCACCGTGAGGGGGTGTCTGCACAGCAGGCACAGCTGAAGGGCACAGGGCAGAGAGCAGCAGGTGGGAAGTGGACTGGACACAGCAGGCACAGCAGAAGGGCAGCGAGCAGCAGGTGGGGAGTGGGCTAGACATAGCAGGCACGGCAGAAGGGCACAGGGCAGAGAGCAGCAGGTGGGGAGTGGGCTAGACATAGCAGGCACGGCAGAAGGGCACAGGGCAGAGAGCAGCAGGTGGGGAGTGGGCATGGCGGAAGGGCACAGGGCAGAGAGCAGCAGGTGGGGAGTGGGCTGCATTGCACAGGTAGGCCTCGGGGTGCCCCGCAGACACCTGGGGAGACTGTCCAATGGGCAGAAGGGAGGATGTGCTAGAAGTGACTGGGAAGCCATCACATCACTGGACAGGATCAGGGTGGACCCCAGAGGAGGAGACAGGGGCCCCTTGAGAACCACTACCTGAGCCAGGCCCGCTCTGCTGCAGCGTGTGGGGGACTCACCAGGGACGTGGGGGTCTTCCAGGCCTGTGGGCACCTTCCACTGGTCCACCTGCAGCTTCAGGGCATTCACCTCGTCAATGTCCCCAGGGACCCTGCAGGGCACAGGGCAGGTCTCAGGCAACAGGAGCCTGCGCTGTGGCTTCATGATTCCGCCTGGACACTCCCTCCGGTAGGCCCCTCCTGACCCGGGGAGGGGAGCAAAACCTCAGGACCCCCCGCCACCCCGGTTGGCCTCTTTCCCACGAACATGGGTGGGTGGCACTCTTCAGGATTCCTGCCCCACACACCTGGGTCTGAGTGTGGTGCTTCCCCAGGCAACCGTCCCTCCCTGGACCCCTACTGGCTCCCTGGGTGGATGCCCTCACCAAAGGGCCACTGGGGCTCAACCTGCAAGCCTCAGTTTCCCCAGCTGCCCTCCTGGGGCCTGGGTACCCCTTGCCCTGACAGGTGAGTCATGGGAGCGGGTGGCACCCTGTGCCATCCCTGTTCACAGACAAGGGCTGCCTGTCATCTGAGGCTCACACCCCAGGCTACCCATGGCTGGTGTCCAAGCACGCTCTGGACCCCTGGTGGCCATCTCTGCAGGGGCGCCCTCCCTGGCTGGCTGTGCTGCCTCTTTGGAATGGGTCCTGCCCTCTCTCCTGGCCTGCACACCCTCGGGGTCAGCTTCCACACTGTGGCCCCACCCTTCCATCTGCTCTCAGGTAGGGGTGCGGAAGCAGCCCAGTGGGCCTGAGGCTTAATGGCCCCTGCATGCCAGAGATGCATGGTGGACACATGGCTGTGGCCCCCACACCCGGCGCCCGGGGTTGCCGTGGCACCTGAAGATGCCCTCTGTCTGGTCACCGTTGAGCGCCAGCACCTCCTCAGAGAGCCGTGTCTGCACCCAGGGCAGCTGGCGCTCGGGGTAGCGCTCTCTCTGCATGCCCATGACCTCCTGCAGTGCGCTGCCGAACATGGACGGGCTGAACACGGCGTTCTTGGCATGCCGGATCTCCTCCACGTTGGGCTTCTTCAGCCCCTGTGAAGACAGAGGCTCCGTCCTGGTCTGGCCTGGCCATCCTCAGGAGCCCCCGCCACCCCGGTTGTCCTCTTTCCCATGAACATAGGTGGGTGGCGCTCTTCAGAGTTCCTGCCCCACACACCTGGGTCCGAGTGTGGTGTTTCCCCAGGCCACTGTCCATCCCTGGACCAGCCCTCCTCGCCCCCCCAAACCCTAACTCCTCCTGGGCTGCCCCTGGCTCTGCCTCCCCCTCCTCTCATCCCTGTGAACTCCTGGCTCCAACTAGAGCTACGGACAAGCCCAGCTCCCTGGCCAGAGTCACCGTCTACAGCACCAGCTTGCAGGGGCCCTTGGGAAGGTGGGAGTGAGTCCTGGGCCGGCCAGGGCTGTTGGGGAGCACAGCAGAGGGCAAGCTAGCTGAGCTGGGGTGAAACTTCCAGAAGTCTGTGGCAGGGCTGAGAGCCCTGGGGAGGGGAGCAGTGCATCAGAGAGAAGAGGACGTGGGGAAGGGGCCAGGCTCTTGGGACAGGTCCAGGGAACGGGGTCCTGTGGTGCGGTGTGACTGAGCCCGTTGCCTGCCTTGCTCCTGAGCTGGGGGTCCGGGCCCGGGAAGAGCCCCCGGGGGAGGGTGCAGCCCAGAACACGGGGTCGGCCTAGCGTACCCCGCCACCCGCCTAGGCGGGCTCCATGTGGCACCCTCTGCACTGCTGCCCCATACCAAACTGCAGGCGGGGCTCCTGGGGCTGTGCACCAAGGGTCTCTGTGTCCCCGCCTGCCCTCCCCGGCCCCCCAGGTGCACCCGTACCTTCTTGGCCCCGGTCAAGGCTGCCTTCTGTAGCTTGTGGTAACAGTACTTGGCATACGTGCTTATCGCCACCCCTGGAAAGGAATGGGGCCTGATCAGCCTGGTGTGGGTGTGTGGGTGTGTGGCCAGGAGAGGGGTGAGCAGACACAGCTCCTTCGAGGGCCCTGGGGGGCTGGGCTGGCCTTGCCCCGGTCACCCCCTGCCCAGCACAGCAGGTCCTCACACTCTCCCAGGCAGTGTCCTTTAAAGCAGAGACCCAAGGAGCACTTCCCCACCTGCAGAGGGACAGGCTGGGGAGGAACCCCCTGGCAGCTCCACCTGCCCTCCTACGGCCACGCAGGAACAGGAAGGGCAGGACCTGGGTCTGAGGGCCTCTAGACCCCACTGCTCCCTCCCCGGGGCCTGACCCAGGGAGCTGTCCAGGTATTTGACTCTTCTCTGCTTCAGGCCCCTCCCTGGCTTTTGGGCTGTGGACAGGAGCCCCTGGAGGAGTCATTTCCACCTACCCAGCACCCGCAGCCAGTGCTGGGGGAGGCAGGCACTGAGCTCTCTGCACAGCGAGCCCAGCTCTGCTGCAGCCCTGGGCCTGAAGTACCACCTCTGGGCTCTTCTGAAGGACTGAGGCGGCAATGAGAGGGCCCAGTCTCCTTTCTCAAGGGAGGGGCTTTCTAAAACTCAGCCCGACAGCAGGGTCCCTGAGGGGAGGGGCAGTGTGCCTGAGTCAGCACCTCAGAAGGGACTCAGGGACCTCAGCCTGGGGAGTCTCCAGACACAGGGCCCAGGGGAAGGTGCTAGAGGGGAGAGGATTTCCAGGCTGGGTCTGGAAGGTGCGGCACCTTCCTGCTCCAGGTCGGAAAGAAGCAGATGAGAGAACACGCCAAGAGAAGCTGCCTGGGGCCAAGGGAGCCACGGACCTCGGACAGATGGACAGGACCCTGTGCTTCTGGACATGAGACCTGCCCCAGCGCCCAGCGCCTACCGCCTGCCAGGGTGAGGGGGGCCTCTGGATCCTGACCCCCAGTCGGAACACCTTTGTCTTCTTTGAAGGAGCAGTTTCTGGTGGACAGCTGAGGGCGTGGGGTCCTTGGACCAGGTTAAAAAAAGTGCACATGTGTCTTGAGTCCATCTCTAATTATCACAGAATAGTTGACATGTGACTGCTAAGGAGACTCTTTTTTAGAGGAACCAAAATGAATTTTTTTTTTCATAGACGTTTAGGTCCTAGAAAATCTGTCATGGTCCTTGGGACCACAGGTCTTGGCAGAGGATGTGGCCCCAGCCTCCAGCGTGGGACCACGTGGAACCAAGGGCCCCTCTGGGCAGGCTATGAGGTACCCTTGTTTTTCTAGAATGGATGGTGCCCACGCACACCGGACCCAGGCTTCAGAGCCTCAAGAAGGCAAGGAGGGAATGAGCTTTGCAGGAAGGCGGCAGAAACCCAGGGCCTCAGCTCAGCAGCTGGGACATGTAGTCACTAGGCTGGGGGGCCTGGGGCAGACGGCAGGGCTGGGCCTCCTGCTTGCTGTCCCTGCGGGAAGACAGGCCCTGATCTCCTGTCCCCAGGCCCCTGGTGGGACAAACACCCCAGCCTGAGCCTGCTTGGGACCGGGACACCCTCCAACACTCTGTGACTGGGATACACTGGGGCCACCGCCTCTCAGCTGATGGTGACCATAATGCAGTCTCTCTGTGCCTCAGTTTACTCCTCTGTAGGATGGGGACTGTGACAACGCCTGTCTCTTGCAGTGCTCAGCAGGCAGCTGCCGGTGTCACAACTGTAGTGGATAGGCCAGGGACTGAGGCCACACTACTTCACCTGCAACTTCACTCTGGGGGTCAGGCTGCCTGTGCCCTAAGGTCTAGGAAGCTGGGGATGACTGCACTCACGCTGCCTCAGGCACAGGGCCAGGCACCAAGGTGTCTGCTGACCTGCAGTGGGAGAGTGGGCAGTGCCCATCGCCAGCCCAGGAAGACCCTCACCTGTGTGGGGTGCTCTGCTCTGAGCCCACTGCCCTGATCTGGCCTTGCCTGGACCTCAGCCCTCATCTCCATCCCCCTCCGGCTGTAGGTGAGCCCAGGTGGGACGGCTGCCCACAGAGGCACCAACAGCAGCAGCTCTCCTAAGGCCTGTGCTACTCTGCTCGGGGGCCAGGCCTGCCCCGGGGACCTTAGACCTATGGGACCAGGTCACAGGTCTCCCAGGCCATCAGGTGTGGCCAGGGCCTCCTGGTGTTGACCCCGCTCCCCACCTGACACACCCTGGGCCGCAATGTCCCACTGGGCTCCACTCCAGGCACAGGGGAGTCTGCTCCCCGCTCCGCCTGGCTGCAGCCAGGAGGCTTTTATGGCCAGCAGTGTCGGTCCAGCTCTCAGGGCACCGGACGCCAGCTCAGGTAGGAGCGCAAAGCTCCTTCTACGCTGCCCCAGATGGAGTGGTCTGAGGACATCTGTGGCCAGGAATCTCACCCCTACATTGCAGCCGGCCCTCTTCTCCCAGGGTCCTGGGTGAGGCCAGGCTGGGTGACTCAGGACTGGGCCAGGGATCCCTGGCACAGACCTGCTGGTGGCAGCCTTGGAGGTGCCAGGGTGAGAACAAGTCCCTAGCCCAGCAGATGCCATCCTGGCATTCCCCACGAGGGCCCTTCGTGCCCCTGTAGCCTCCTGCTGGTCCCAGAGTTGACCCTAAGCAAACCTCATCCACAGAAAGCTCGCTGGCACTGTTCTGGGCCTGCATGGGCAGCATGCAGTCAGGGATGGCTTCCTGGAGGAAGAGGTGCCTAAGCCAAGTGGTCTCAAAGGAAGTGGAGCAGAGAGGTGGTGGCGGAGCTCTAGACAGATGAGTGGGCGTGAGGCACTAACTGTGGCAGGACCACACTGCAGGGGTCGGGAGGACGGCCCCGGAAGCCTGTGTGTGCATGGGTGTGAGCGTGGAGCTGACTTGGTCTGACAGCGTAGCTCTCAAAAGGGAGAGCACAGCCCTGGGTTCACAGGGCTTTCCTGAGCCAGGGCCTGGGGGAAGGTAGAGAGGTGGAAGCTGTGTGAGAGTGTGGGTGGGAAGGGTGCTGGTGGGGAGGGTGGGGAGGGTGGGGAAGCCCTCCCCCCGCTTCTGGGGCTGTGCTAGGGGCCCACCATCAAAGCAGGGGACGACTCCTTGCAGATTCTGAACACCAGGCTTGGCTCTTGTGGCCCAGGGGCAGCCCTGGGCGGGACGACAGGACTGAGGGGTGCTTGTCTGCAGGGCACCACACACCCCTCCACCTGCAAACTTCCCTGTGGGGGTCAGGCCCAAACACTCACCTGGGGGCGCCTCCAGAAGCCCTCAGCCGGCAAGTCCTCATGCCCCCACCCCATCAAGAACCCAGCAAGCAAGTTGGAAATGGCTCTGGACACCACCAAGACACGTGTGGACAGGCTTGACCGCTCCAGGGGTCCAGTCAGTCACCTGGGCCCTCCAGCTCGCTCAGGAGGCCACAGACCTGAGGTTAGTGGCCCCATCCCCCCCGCCCAGAAGCGGTTAGAGAAGAGAAGGCCAGGCGGCCGAGGCTGGAGAGCAGAGCTGTGCAGACGCCGCGCCCAGGGGCTGCGGGGAGAGGCCCTACCATCCGGCTCTTCAACATAAGGCTTGGGTTTCTTTCTCAATTTGGACTTCTTCTTAGTGTTTCTTTCCAGGAGCTCTTTTATGTGCTGTGTCACTGGGGAGCAAACACAACCATCAGGACGACAGAACAAAACGCCAGGAGCCAGCGCCCACTCAGCTCCCGCACTTGGCCGGTGAGCAGGCCCCTGGGCCTGTTGGGGGCTCACCCTGTGCAGCTGGGGGCTGAGCGTTTCTGGGGGGACGTGGCTGTGTGAGTGGCAGAGAGGTGCCGGGGGCCCTTCTGAGCACTGTGTGGGCTGGGAAGCTGCCGTGCCTGTGCTGGCGTGAGTGGAGGTGCAGGGAAGGCGCCTGGGGAGCAGGAGGAGAGCACAGGGAAGGCGCCTGGGGAGCAGGAGGAGAGCACAGGGAAGGCGCCTGGGGAGCAGGAGGAGAGCAGGCAGCTTCTGCCCTCTGGCTGGCAGCAAGGCTGGGGCGGCCATGGCCTGGGCCCCCTGCCTGCTGGTCAGAAAACCAACAGAAACAAGTGGGCGAAGGCAGCTGGCCCCAAGCCAGGCGCTGCAGTCAGAGAGGAGGGGGCTCCCCTCAGGCTGATCTGCGTCTGGCTCCCGCTCTGCACAGCGTAACTTCGCACTGTTGCCACTGGCCTCGATGACCTAGCTGAGGTCACGGCTGGCAGGCTCCTGTGAGGTACCGTCTCCTCCTCCTGCTCCGTGCCACACTCTGTAGGAGGAGTCACTATGCCCGGCCCACACCTGAGGGGTGGAGTTAGGCTCCAGCTCCTGGAGGGTGGATATGTACGTAAATTATTTGTCATTATTCTGCACAGATTTGTCTATTACTACCTATTGAATTACTCATTTATATCAGTATGGACTTAGTTTTTTCTTCTTTTTGAGATAGGGTCTCACTGTGTCACCCAGGCTGGAGTGAGTGGTGCGATCTCGGCTCACTGCAACCTCCACCCACTGCAGCCTCCACCTCCCGGGTTCAAGAGATTCCCACCTCAGCCTCCTGAGTAGTTGGAATTACAGGCATGCACCACATCTGACTAATTTTTGTACTTTTGGTAGAGATGGGGTTTCACCATGTTGGCCAGGCTGGTCTTGAACTCTTGACCTCAAATGATCCACCCACCTCGGCCTCCCAAGGTGCTGGGATTACAGGTGTTAGCCACTGCGCCTGGCCTACTTATGGATTTTATTTTATACTTGGGTTATAATCCAATGGGTCTTTATCTTGTTGCTCAACTTGCTCCAGCCTTGGCCACTGGGAACTCCTTCCGCTGGCCCCTGTGTCCCTGTGACAGGCGTCACCCCCACCTCCGGCACTTCCTCACTTTTGACTACATCTCGTATATGCCCCGCACCAGCCCTGGAATCACCCATTTCTCCGAGGAACTCTGGATCGTTTTCATGGAAAATGGTATTTAGAAACCAAGATCTGGGTGTGCGATGTGCTTACTGCTGCCAGGAAATCACTGCTTGCAGGTCCTCTCAGCTGACAGAATGAGGAAGCCCCTGTGTGCACGCTAACTCCTGTTCACATGCACATCTGTAAATATTTCTGTATGTGGCCATCTGTCTCCTAAACATACAGAGCTAAACATGGCCTCTAACTTGATTCCACTACCGCCGTTAGTCGCCCCGGCTTCCTCCCTTTGCGTGTCTGTGACTGGTGTATCTTCTCATTTTTTTAACAGTCTTTTGTAGGAGACTTAATTTTGACGAAGTCCAATTTATCCATGTTTTTCTTTTATAGATAGTACTTTTGGAATTATATATAAAAATCTTTGCCTCCCTCAGGAAAGCAAGCATTTTCTCCTGTTTTGTTCCAGAAGTTTTATAGTTTTAGGTTTTATATCTTGGTTTACGAGTGATCCATTTGCAGTTATTTTTTGTGTACACTTCAAAATATGCATTGAAATTCATCTTTTGTTTGCATTTGGATATCCAGTTTTCCCAGCATCGTTGAAGGAAAAGACTGTCTTTTCTTCACTAAGTTGCCTTCGCAGCACTGTGCAAAGCTGGCTCATCCATCCATGGGTCTGTTTCTAAACTTGCTCTCTGTGGCACTGACCCACTGTCTACCTCAAGGCTAGTGCCACACTCTCGTTAGTCTAGCTTTATAACAAGTCAGGTGGTGTAAGTCCTCCAACTCTATTTTTTCAAAGGGGTTTTGGCTATTCTAGGTCCTTTGTAGTTCCTATGCATTTCAGAATCAGCCTGTCAATTTCTAAAACAAAAAAATGTAGTGCAATTTGCGTTCAGATTTAATCTATGCATCGATTTGGTAGAACTGATGGCCTAACAGTATTGCCTTCTGATTCATAAGCACAGCAGACCTGTCCGTCTACTTTACTGCTTTACTTTCAGCAATGGTTTGCAGTTTTTACTGTACAGGTCTTACATGTCCTTTGTCAGATCTATCTCTAAGTATGTCATATTTTAAAATGCTACTGCAGGCAGGCACAGAGAAGCTGAGGCAGAAGGATCACTGGAGGCAAGGAGTTAAAGATCAGATGGGGCAACATTGCAAAACTTCATCTCTCCAAAAAAATTACACTAGCCAGGTGCGGTGGCTCAGGCCTGTTGTCCTAGCTACTCGAGATGTTGAGGCAGGGGGATCATAGCTTGAGCCCAAGAGTTGGAGGCTACAGTGAGCTATCATACCACTGTGCACCACCCTGGGCCACAGAGTCTCAGAATAAATAAATGCATGCGACTGTACTCCACCCTGGAGACCCTGTCTCAGAATAAATAAATACACGCGACTGTACTCCACCCTGGAGACCCTGTCTCAGAATAAATAAATACACGCGACTGTACTCCACCCTGGAGACCCTGTCTCAGAATAAATAAATACACGCGACTGTACTCCACCCTGGAGACCCTGTCTCAGAATAAATAAATACACGCGACTGTACTCCACCCTGGAGACCCTGTCTCAGAATAAATAAATACACGCGACTGTACTCCACCCTGGAGACCCTGTCTCAGAATAAATAAATACACGCGACTGTCCTCCACCCTGGAGACCCTGTCTCAGAATAAATAAATACACGCGACTGTACTCCACCCTGGAGACCCTGTCTCAGAATAAATAAATACACGCGACTGTACTCCACCCTGGAGACCCTGTCTCAGAATAAATAAATACACGCGACTGTACTCCACCCTGGAGACCCTGTCTCAGAATAAATAAATACACGCGACTGTCCTCCACCCTGGAGACCCTGTCTCAGAATAAATAAATACACGCGACTGTACTCCACCCTGGAGACCCTGTCTCAGAATAAATAAATACACGCGACTGTACTCCACCCTGGAGACCCTGTCTCAGAATAAATAAATACACGCGACTGTACTCCACCCTGGAGACCCTGTCTCAGAATAAATAAATACACGCGACTGTCCTCCACCCTGGAGACCCTGTCTCAGAATAAATAAATACACGCGGCTGTACTCCACCCTGGAGACCCTGTCTCAGAATAAATAAATACACACGACTGTACTCCACCCTGGAGACCCTGTCTCAGAATAAATAAATACACGCGACTGTCCTCCACCCTGGAGACCCTGTCTCAGAATAAATAAATACACGCGACTGTCCTCCACCCTGGAGACCCTGTCTCAGAATAAATAAATGCATGCGACTGTCCTCCACCCTGGACACCCTGTCTCAGAATAAATAAATACACGCGACTGTACTCCACCCTGGAGACCCTGTCTCAGAATAAATAAATACACGCGACTGTACTCCACCCTGGAGACCCTGTCTCAGAATAAATAAATACACGCGACTGTACTCCACCCTGGAGTCGCTGTCTCAGAATAAATAAATGCATGAGACTGTACTCCACCCTGGAGACCCTGTCTCAGAATAAATAAATACACGCGACTGTACTCCACCCTGGAGACCCTGTCTCAGAATAAATAAATACACGCGACTGTACTCCACCCTGGAGACCCTGTCTCAGAATAAATAAATACACGCGACTGTACTCCACCCCGGAGACCCTGTCTCAGAATAAATAAATACATGCAATTGCAAATGGTTATTTTAAAATATCAGCTTCTAATAATTTGTTGCTAGTATATAGAAATATGAGGCCAGGCTTGGTGGCTTACATCTGTGATCCCGGCACTTTGGGAGGCTAAGGTGGGAGAATCACTTGAGCCTAGGAGTTCGAGATCAGCCTGGCCAACATGGTGAAACCCTGTCTCTACAAAACTTAAGAAAAAAATTAGCTGGGCTTGGTAGTGCCTGTGGCCCCAGCTACTCAGGAGGCTGAGGTGGGAGGATCCCACGAGCCTGCGAGGTGGAGACTACAGTGAGCAGTGACGTAACCACTGCACTTCCCTGGGCAATACAGTGAGACCCTGTCCGGAAAAAAAAAAGAAATATTTATTTGAAATGAAGTCCCTGTCTGGGGATAAAGAAAAGACATAATTAATTAATTTGAAACGGTCTTGCTCTGTTGCCCAGGCTGGAGTGCAATGGCAAGATCTCAGCTCACTGCAACCTCCGCCTCCTGGGTTCAAGTGATTCTCCTGCCTCAGCCTCCCGAGTGCCTGGGATTACAGGCGCCCACCACCATGCCCGACTAATTTTTGTATTTTTAGTAAAGATGGGGTCTCACCATGTTGGCCAGGCTGGTCTTGAACTCTTGGCCTCAGTGATCCACCGGCCTCCGCCTCCCAAAGTGCTGGGATGACAGGCTTGAGCCACCGCGCCTGGACTCCTTTGCTTCTTAAGCAGTTTTAACCAATCCTTTGTTTCCAGCTTCAGGGTCACCCTCTTCCCCCTTTGCTAGAAGCATTTGTGAGCTTCTAAGGGTTTGCTGCCTGCTTCAGCTTTTCCGTTTCCCACCATCGGCCCAGGATTTACCGTTTGTGGTCCACATGCTCCACCTTCTAAAACAGCTGTTCTTCCTTTTCCATTTTCTTTTTCTTTGTGTTTTTAAAAGTTTGGTAAAATACATATAAAATTTACCACTTTAACCATTTAAAAACAGACAGTTCTGTGACATTAAGTACATTTACATTGTTGTACAACTATCACCACTGGCCATCTCCAGAACTTTTTCATCTTTCCAAAGTAGACCTCACTCCCCACTTCTCCCTCCCTCAGCCGTGGCACCCACCATTCTAGTTTCTGTCTCTGGGAATCTGACTGCTCTAGGGCCTCACGGAGGGAGAATCCTACAATCTCTATCCTGACTGGCTTCTTGCCTTTAGCATGATGCCCTCAAGGTTCATCCATGCGCGTCTATCAACATTTCCTTCCTTTTTAAGGCTGGAAATAATTTTCCATTTTGTGGCTGGACATGTTCTGTTTCTCCATTCAGCTGCTGATGGATCCTTGTCATGTTCCCACATTTTAGTTATAAGAGCTGCTGTGAACGGGGTGTACAAATCACCGTTACAGTCCTGGCTCCCAGCTATTCTGGGTCATTCCGGAAGTGGAAATGCTAGATGATATGGGAATTATATTTTTAATTATTTGAGGAACTGCCTACCAGTTTCCACAGTGGCTGTACCATTCTACATTCCTTTCTGGGTTTTTTTTTTTTTTGCCTTTAAAAAATGGCTTCACTGCTGTTTTAGTGAGTTCAAGGCAAAGGTGAAGCAAATGCCCATGTTCAATCCGCCATCTTGAGCTGGAAGCCGGGAGACCTTGTTGGATGCATGAAGAAGCGAGCAGTGAATGAAACCTTTAGGAGTCTCCAGCCTTCCAAAATACACAGAAGTGGAGCAGGTGGGAGAGCTGGAGGCTACCATACCCACTGCCAGGTGCGCCTCGATGTCTGTGTCGAGAACCTGTTGAGGGAGGTCCTGGGGACCAGCCAGGAGACCCCCTGCTGGTGTGAAAGGTGTGAGCACCCATGAGACAAGGCTAAGCTGGGGGCATCACCTCGTGGGGCCTCAGTCCCCGAGGGTGGTGACCACACAGTGCAGGTCATGCAGGTGCTGGCCGATGAGTCAAAGGCTCCTGAGGCTGAGGCAGGCAGGGTGTTCAGGGCGACGCACCAGGCTCAGCTCTGCTCCTCACCGAGGGTCCCTAGGCTATAGTTTCCTTTTTCTAAGAACTGTGCTGCAGCCTAGCTGGCCCTCCACAGTACAAGCTACATCCGACATCCTCCTCGGCTGATAGGGCCTGTCTCTTTCCTTTCTCTTCTCTTCCTTCCTGCTTTTCTTTCTTTTCCTACCCGCCCCCCCCCACCCCCACTTCGATGGAGTCTTGGCCGGGCACAATGGCTCACGCCTGTAATCCCAGCACTTTGGGAAACTCAGGTGGGTGGATCAACTCAGGTCAGCAGTTTGAGACCATCCTGGCCAACATGGTGCAACCCCGTCTCTACTAAAAATACAAAAACTAGCTGGGTATGGTGGCACGCACCTGTGGTCCCTGCTACACGGGAGGCTGAGGCAGGACAATCGCTTGAACCCAGGAGGCAGAGGTTGCAGTGAGCTGAGATTGCACCACTGCACTCCTGAACTCCAGCCTGGGCAACAGAGCGAGACTCTAACTCCAAAAAAAAAAAGGGGGTCTTGTTCTGTTGCCCAGGCTGGGGGTCTTGCTCTGTTGCCCAGGGTGGAGTGCAGGAGTGCAGTGGTACGATCATGACTCACTGCAGACTTAACCTCCTGGGCTCAAGCAATCCTCCTGCCTCAGCCTCCCAAGTAGTTGGGACCACAAGCATACACCATCATGCTTGGCTAATTTCCTTTTTAAAATTTTTCATAAAGACAGGGTCTCACTTTGTTGCCCAGGCTGGTCTCAAACTCCCAGGCTCAAGGGATCCTCTTGCCTCAGCCCAGAGTGCTGGGATTCCAGGTGTGAGCCACTGTGCCTGGCTGGGCCTGTCTTTCTGAGCAGCAGCCAGCACCTGCATGTGAAAGGGACACCTCCTAGGCATAGGAGGCTGGCTGGAGGGGGTGTGAGGCTCATTTGGGAAGGAATGGCCACTGTGTATGTAGAGGCCTCTCTGCTGGGCTCAGGGCCAATCAGGGACCCTGACAGACGAACCTAGGAGTGGATCCTGGGGCTGGAGATGAGGTTCTGGCTGTGAGGGTGGCCACAGTACCACAGCCAAGATGCAGGCTACCTGCCAGTGGGACTGCACAGAGCCCCAGCCCCGCTGTCACTCCAACCCAGACGGTGCTGTTGGCCTTCATGGGCCTTCTTTGGCAGAGCTCTGAAGCCACAGCCGCCCAGGCTGAAGCCTGATTCCTTTTTCCATGCAGGCCAGGACCCCACAGGTGTAAGACACAAGGACAAAGGCACACGAGCCTAAGTGTGAAGGGCAGCAGCCTGGAGCACACACTCCCCTAGGAAGCCACAGCCTCTACTTACATACAGCAGAAACAGCCCAGCCACACACTGGCTAGGCAGCTAGCCCAAGATGGGCCCAAGAAACCTCAGGCCTTTGTCTGGCTGTCTTCTGGCCCTTTACTTGCCTACTCTCGGGGGTACCCACTGTGGGCTGCATGCTGTGCTGAGCAGTGGGGGCTCAGCTCCACAGCCTCCAGCTCAGGCACGAAATTCCCAGGCCCCTCTGGAAGAGGACGAGGAGGTGAACTACGATGCCAAGAGGAACACAGCCCCTAGAATTCCACCTGCTTCTTGAAGGGCCCAAGACCAGGGACTGGGCTTCACAGGCCAGCCCGGTCTGCCTGGCACCCTGCTCTGGTCCTCCTCTGTGCACCTGGAGCCCCGGCCACCTGCCAAACTCTGCCTCCACTGTGATCTTGTGTTGAAAAGTCGGGTGGAACTGCATGGCTTCCAAGATCTCCCCACAAACAGCTGACGGGCTGGGTGGTGCCTATACCCAACACTGTCCCCAGGAACCTCCCACTGCCCTGTGGCCTCCACCCTGCCTCTGTGTGCCCACAGCAGCTTGGGAACCACCTCCTCCACACCTGGGCTGGGGGTAATAGGGGTAAGGCCCAGCAAGGCCCTGACCAGGGGCTCAATCTCTGCAGAGGCAGAGGCCAGACCAGGGTGGGCTCTCACTGCCACAGAACAGTCTATGGCATGTCTGACCTGGAGGGTGTGTGTGCGTGCATGCATTTCTGGACATCAGTTCTGTGGCTGTGCCCTGTAGATACCCATGATGTGAGGTGGAGGGCGGCTTGCTGCAGACACGGGGCTGTCTGGCTGATGGCACCATGGCCTGGGCCCAGCACACCTGAAGCATCGTCTTGGAGAGCCCTGGGCAGACTCTGGCCTCCCATGCTGCCCCAGGCAGCCATTAGGATGTGATGATGGCTCCAATGTACGACCCCATGGGGCAGCTTTGGGGCAGCTCAGGTGCTGCGTGACCTGCATGTGAGCCACAGTCATCAAGCTCCCGCCTGCTCACAGGAGCCTTCTGCCAGGACCATGCCCAGAAGAGACAACCCGGGTCTTGCCAGGGTGGTAACCCCTCTAGGTCACGGATGGCAGAAGGCAAGTGCAGCAGGCACGCAGGTGCCTGACTACGGCTGCTCTGCCCTCGGCGTCTTCGTGCCTGCCCTTGTCAGGGAGCGGGACTGGCCATGGTGGGCTTGGAGCAGAGTGGATGCGACCATCGAGGCCCCAAGCCCTCGTGTCTGCCAGGGCTCCGGGGCTCTTCACCTCAGTGCCTAGGTGGGGCTCCAGGAAGAGGCCACATCCAGCGGAGGCCCAGTGTGTGGGGTGTTTTGGGAGGTGTGTGTCGAGCCATGGCCCTGTGTGGAGGGCCGCCAGGGACTTCACCAGCTGCCGCCCAGCACAGCAGGAGCCCTCTCCACTGCCCTTACCTGAGCTGGTGGCAAAGCCCGTGCATGGCCTTACCTTTGGTGTCATTGACGGGGTCCATGTGCCGGTAGATGTAGCCTTCCAGGTAGGAGTGGAACTTGGGAGTGGGCGGGAAAAAGGCCAGGCAGATGGCCATGAGCTCCCAGCCGCGGGCCAGGCTCTCCAGGCGGAAGTTCTCAGTGGTCTGCCGGCACAGCTGGATGTAGAGCTCGTCCCGCAGGCCCTGCACGCTCCAGCCCTTGGTGGCCACCTCCAGGGCCACGTGCAGCGGGTCGGCCTTGGCCCGCCGGTCACCCATGTACATCTGGATCAGCTTGAAGAGCTCGCAGGCCTCCTTCTTCACGTGCCGGTCGCTCGTCACGATCATGGGCTTCTTGATGGACTCGCTGCTCCAGGCCAGCATGTTGGCGATGGACACCTTCCGCCGGAAGAGGCCCTGCGTGTGCTTGTTGAAGTGCTTGGAGGCCCAGTTCTCGATGTCCGTCTCCGAGGAGGGCTTGCGCAGCGTGAAAGTGGGGAAGACGCAGCTGGAGCTGGGAATGCCGCTGCGGCTCTGCCGGCTGCTCTCGAACTGGGCACAGGCACCGAGGTCCTCAGACTGAGAAGGACAAATGGGGCTGGGCTGTTAGGAGGTTGGGGAGGGCCAGGCAGTTGGGCCCACCGGGCCACAGTCCCCAGAAGTGTGAGCTGGGGCCCCACCAGAGCCAGCCAGGTGAGAGCCCTGCCCTGCTCACCACAAAGCTGTCTGAGGTGGGAGGCCCAGGGGAGCGCAGCCCATCCACAGATGCAGCTGGGGCGCGGGAGCCCTGTACTCCCAGGGTTTGGCAGGGCAGCCTGCTGATGGGTGACCCAGGTGACCTGGCTGAGGGTGAGGCAGGAGGAAGGGGAGCATCCGCTGGCATCCCCAGGAGGCTGACCTCATTCTGCTGCCCCCTGAGGAAGTGTCAGTGCCCTTGTTCAGGCACGGAAGGCTGCGGTTCACACCAGGTAAAAGTGCTGTCTGGTTCCCAATCCCTTCACTGCTGGGACCCCAGGCCCTTCCTCCAGCCTTCACCCCAGGCTGACCTCCAGGAGGCCCCTCCCTGCCTGCTGCTCTGAGAGGACCTGGTCCATGCACCCTGGGCCTCTCTGCCCTCTTGTCCTCCTGCATCTTGAGAAGTGGACAGAATCACGGACTGGAAGCTGCTCTGAGTTCTCCACCCTGGAGACCATGAAGGCCACCCAGGCCCTCGAGGTCTCCCCACCCAAGGAAGCTCCCTGTGTTCCTCCTCCACCCTCCCGGGTCCTCAGACGCTAGGCCTGCCCTCTGCCTCATCCTGTGAGAACAAGGAGGTGAGAACAAGGATGGAGATGCTGGACAGAGGTGCATGTGGCCTCCACGGGATCTAGCCTCCATCAGCTCCAGGAGCCAGATGGGGAACGTGCCAGAGGCCCCAGGCTGGGCGCAACATCCCGGAATTCCTGGGGCCTCTGTCCTCTTGGCAGTTCTTCCTACCCGAGGGAGCCTCGGGGACTGGCTTTGAGAACCACCAGGGTACCCCCGACACCTTGGCTGCCTGCTCCTCAGGGGCCCAGGCCACGGCTCCGGTGGCCACCACCCTCCCAGGCTGTTGAGGCCTTCTCTGTTCTGTGTCTGGAGTCAGGGTGTGGCCTCCAGCTCCCAGGTGCCCCCAGGATGAGGAAGGCACTGCCAGGGAACACCCAGCAGCCCACACCCCACGGGGCCTCCTCGTGGACTCCCAGCTGAGCCCTGACAGCCTGCTGGAGTGCCCAGGGCCCCGGAGACACGGGGCTTCAGAACTCTGCGTGCACACCCTGGACGCCAGGTCTCCTGTGCCTGGCCCACGGGGTCCACTCTGACTGCGCTGGCCCCAGGCTCTCAAGCTCAGCCGCGCCCATTGGGCCCTCACCTGTGAGGGGTGGAGGTAGGGCTCTGGCGAGGCCAGGTTGGTCTGCACGGAGATGCTCTTCTCCAGCAGGATCTGGGGGAAGCCTAGCTTCTCGAAGGTGCCCCTCCTCCAGTGCCTGTTCTCCTGCTGGGCCAGCGCCTCGTCCTCGCTGAAGGCCCGCACCACCGGCCCGGGCATGGGCAGTGGCAGGGCGCCGTCGCTCTCGTAGCCAGAGCCGTCCTGCTGGGAGTCCCAGCTGCTCCTCTGCTTCATGTGGAAGTGGGCCTGCTGCGCCTCCCAGGCCAGCCGAGCCTGCGCCAGGAAGGGCTCAGCCGCGCCCCGCGCCCCTTCGGCCTCACCTTCCGCTCGCTTCACGGGGGCGAGGCTGGTCCCGCATGGGGGCTGTTCCTCGGCCAGGGGCTGCTCCACAAGCAGGTCCCCGGGGCCCTCAGTGGGGGTGGCGCTGGTGGCTTGGCACAGAGAGGGCTTTCTGCTCTTCCGCTTGCGCGTGCCCGGGGAGTAGCCTGTGGAGGACAGGGTGTCCTGCTGGCTGGACCAGGACATGGCATCCTCCTGGGCCTGTGGCAGTGGCGTGGGCGGCTGGCTGTGCCGCAGCTCAGGTCCCTCCATGGTGCTGTAGTCTCCGGACTTGACGCCCAGGCGCTGGTCCCTCAGGAGGCAGGGGCTGGGCTGCAAGGAGTACGAACCACCGCCGGGGTTGGGCGCGTACTTGTGCCGCGGGCCGGCGCGCAGCTTGGGGCTGGAGCCCGCCTGCTCCACGTAGACCAGCTGCCGCACGTACTCCTTGCCGGCGGGACTGTACTCCAGGCTCAGGAAGCGCTCGGGACACTTCTGCTTGGTGAGCACCAGCTGCTGGCAGGGCGAGGGGGGGCCCTGCTTGTTGGGCTGGAGGAACGGCCGGGGCTTACGGCCCGGCGACCGCTGGGGAGAGCCGGCCTGGTAGCCCCCGCCAGCCTCGAATTGCACGTCCATGGGGGGCTCATCGTAGATGGGGGCCTGATACTCCACTGGGGGCTCCTCGTAGAGCGGGGGTTCATAGCCATAGCGCGGGGAGGAGGGCTGCGAGTCCCCGGAGGGCTTTCGGGGCTGGGCCAGCAGCGGGGAGCTGCTCCCTGGGAGCTCGGCCCTCTTCAGGAAGGGTGACGGCCTCCTCTCTGGGAAGAAGATGGTGCCGTCAGCCTCCGGGGCGAAGGTCTGCAGGCTGGGTGAGTGCTGGCTGCCGGAGGGTCTGCGGGAGCGGACCCCAGGTGGGCCGTCTGGGGCGTAGCCATTGCCCTGGGCGACGAGGAAGCTGGGCTCCCGATCAGCGACCTTGATGAGCATGCGCTCTTTGGCGCCAGAGTTCCACCGCAGCGAGGAGGTCCTGCGTGGGGGGTGGACGGGCACAGGTGACTGCCTGCCTGCTGCTTCTGGGCACGCCCCACCCCCTCGGGGGCTGTAGGCAGCGGCTCCCGCGCACCCTCTGTTGTACACCTTCCTCGCTGGGGCCCTGTGGCCTGGAGCCCCTCACACCTGCCTTGCCCCAGCACCCCCAGCCCTCCCTCTGGGGCTCTCCTGGAGCTGCCGCCCACGACCAGGTGTCTGTCTGCTCTGATCCCAGCTCCTGACCGGGCACAGGGCTGCTTCTGTAACTAGAACCGGGGGCGGCCTTACCAGGTCCCTTAATGTGTGGGTGCTGTGCGGATGTCTCCGGAGCTGCCTGAGCCGCCGGGCAGGCTCCTGGGCCCTGTGTTCCCGCTGAGCAGTGGCGCTGGACCCATCCCAGTGGCCCAGGTGAGCCCAGCAGGAGCAAGGCACAACACCAGAATCCCACGGCCCCATTCTCCGACTGGGAGCTCCTGTGAGCTCCAAAAAGACTGACTGTCCTCCTCTGACCCTGCCCCAGTCACCACGCTCACTCCAGCAGCTGCAGGTGTCCCACTAACACCTGCACCTGGCCAAGGGCACCAGAGTCCCCGGAGTCACGCTGTCTGCGTCCTCACCAGTCCTCCCAACGCAGCGCATGAGTCCCACTCACTCATCCGCAACGAGGGAGACGCTTCCCTGGGCAGCACTGCGGGGCAGATACGCAGACGCAATGCCCACACGTGCTCTGCCCCTGGCGGCCCAAGGTAGGCACTGGTCCTGTGTCCAAAGCCATGCCTGCTGTGCGGGGCGCTGGACCCAGGACGCTGCCAGGGAGAGACGAGGGGCCCCTCCACCACCTTCCGTCTCCTGGAAGCCACTCGGGTATGGCTATTTGGGACGCAAGGCACTTTGCACATCTGCGGCCTGACGTCTTCTACAATTTCCAAATGTTACTTTTACCCTGTTTCCTCTCTCTTCTCTTCTGGAAATCTAATTGCAGTCTTTCTTACTGTACACCACGTGGTTTTGTTTTGTTTTTTTGAGACGGAGTCTCGCTCTGTCGCCAGGCTGGAGTGTAGTGGCATGGTCTTGCCTCACTGCAACCTCTGCCTCCCAAGTTCAAGCAATTCTCCTGCCTCAGCCTCCCGAGTAGCTGGGATTACAGGCACACGCCACCAGGCCCAGCTAATTTTTGTATTTTTACTAGAGAGATGGGGTTTCACCGTGTTGGCCAGGCTGGTCCCGAACTCCTGACCTCCTGATCCGCCTGCCTCGGCCTCCCAAAGTGCTGGGATTACAGGTGTGAGCCACCGCACCCAACCCCACGTGGTTTTCATGCTGTGTTCTGCAGTTCCCATTGCTTGGCAGCTCCACACTTCAGAATATTTTCTTCTCAACTGCCTTCCAGTTTACTACTTTTCTATTCAGCTATGTTTAATCCGCTTTTAAACACATCGTCTTAGTCCATTCAGGCTTCTATAGCAAAATACTACAAACGAGGTAGCTTAAAAATAGGGAATGGCCAGGCATGGTGGCTCACGTCTGTAATCCAAAGACATTGGGAGGCTGAGGCAGGAGGATCACTTGAGCCCAGGGCTTCAAGACCAGCCTGGGCAACAGAGCAAGACCTCATCTCTACAAAAACATAAACCAATTAGCCGAACATGGTGGTGTGCTCCTGTAGTCCCAGCTACTCAGGAAGCTGGGGTGGGAGGATCGCTTACGCTCAGGGAGGTCGAAGCTGCAGTGAGCCATGATTGTACCACTGCTCTCCAGCCTGGGTGACAGAGTGAGACCCTGTCTAAAAAAAAGTAAATAAATAAAAATAAAAAGAACCCCAGGAATTTGGCCAGGCGTGGTGGCTCACATCTGTAATCCCAGCACTTGGGGAGGCTGAGGTAGGAGGATCACTTGAAGCCAGGAGTTTGAGACCAGCCTGGGGAACACAGTGAGACCCCATCTCTAAAACAAACAACAACAAAAACAGTAGAAACCCCACACATTTTATAAGCCAGTTGTGTCCCTCTGATTGATGTGGGGTCTTTCTGGACAAGGCCACATTCCCCATTGCCTGGGGGGTTGGTGAGGCAAGGCCAGGAAGACATGGCACCCCCTGACCAGGGACAACCTGCTCCAGAACACTGGGCTGTGGGCCCACTCAGCACGGCCACACCACCTAGGCGAGAAGTCAGGGCAGCAGCCAGGGGCAGAGTGCAGGTGCCTGTTCCTGGGGTTTCTGCTCGTGGCTGCTGGAGACTGCTCCCAGCCTGACAACAGGGGCTAGCCAGGCAGAGTGGATGGTGGCAGCCAGTGTGGCAGGGGCCATCAAACCCTGAGGGCCAGCTGTGGGGTCAACCCCTCCATGGCCTGGGGACACTGAGGGGTGAAGGGCTCCGGAGTTCGGGAGATCAGGGATTGAACTCCAGTCTGTTGCTCTGTGGCTGCAAGGCTTGGATTTCACTTAACATCCTTCTGCCTCAGTTTCCTCCTCAGTTATGACGAAGATTCAACAAAACAACGTGCATGTAGTAAGGCCCTGAGTTCAGCACTGACACAGAAAACCCTTGGTCAATGCGAACCATTAGTTTTGCATGTCTGTGACTCTTTTTACCACTTAACAGATACTGCCTTAGGCCTGGGCCAGGCCTAGGGAAGGGCTGGCAGACGGTCCCAGCACAGGGTGCCCTGTCGTGGCCCCAGGGAGGCGCCTTTCTGCTGTCCGTCTAGGGTTGCTGGGGGAGGATGGGGGGCTGGCAGGCGGCCGGGAGGGTGGGGTGAGTATGAGGAGAGGTGAGGGCACGGGAAAGGCTTGCTGGTCAGATGCCACACTCTATCTCAGGAACAGACATGGGTTCTGCCCAGTTGGGGCAGAGATGAAGAAAGGTAAGAAGGCCAGAGGACCTGCCCACATGCTGATGATCCCGCCTGGCCAGGGGAGGAGGCTGGCACTGCCACGCGTGTGTGCCAAGCACCTCCTCAATGCAGGCCGAGGCCTGTGCTGGGCACCCGAGTCACAGATGGGGAAGCCCCGAGAGGCCCAGACACTCTCCCCAGGCCACGCAGCACAGACACAGTGGCAGCTAGGTGAGGACCACGCCCCACGGCGCCCAGAGTGTCTCTTGAGGGGTCTCTTGCCCTGCCCCACCCACCCTTCCGCCATCTAGGCAGCTCTGCTCTCTCCCTGGGGCAGCTCCTGAGCCTGCGTTCCCCCAACCCCATCGCCTGGCCCTTCTCCTCAGCTCCCCCAAATCACATCCAGTCTCCAGGCCCCACCGACTGTCATTCTCACCCCTAGTTGGCTGAGCTTGCCCCGGCCCCCGGGAGCAAGCACCCATGGCTCAGCTGCCCCTGCTGGGCTTCCTCCTGGGCCATGTCTGTCCTTTCAGCCGGTCCGGCCTCCCCGATGGGCCTTCACAGCCCCTCTTCCCGAGCCCAGCTCGTTCCCATCTCTCCAGGGCAAGTGGAATCCCAGGCCTCTCTCCTCACCCTTCTCTAACCTGTCCATCTCCTCCTCACCCTCCCTAATTCCCACACCTCTCTGTAGGGCAGGGGCACCAGAGCAGAGAGACCATCTCCCCCATCTCAGTAAATTAACAGAAATCAAACATCACAACACAGGCTGTTCAGGGGACACTTCCAAACTGCAAGGGAAGTTGGAAAGCCTTAAGAGCGGTCGTCGCCTCTGAAAATGCTGAAGTCAGGCAGGCACGGCAGATTCGGTGACAGAGGACAGGACGACAATAAGGGCCCTGAGGGCTGCTTCTCCCAGAGCCTATTTTCGGAGGAAGAATTGGGAGCGCTGCACAAAACCAAAGCAAAACAAAACCACAGCCAGAAGCGCGTCCCTGCTGCTGTCGCTCCTGAGAAGCGGCTGCTGTCCCTGCGGAGCCTGGACGGAGCTGGGAGAAGCACGCGGCGGCAGCAGCCGACAGGCTCCCAACCCAATGCCGCAGGTTTCCGAGGAAAACGATCCGCCAGAGTCCCTAAATACAGACACAGTTATACTCACACAGAACAAGAAACCATACGTCTGAAATTATGCTTGAAAAACAACTTCACTCTCCAGGCCCTGTGACTTCACATTCACCTGTGTTTCCTCTAGGCCTGACCCTGCCAGGCTGCCTGCCAGGGCGACCCCACTGCTATCCCTGCTGTTCTAGGTGTCGTCTCTTGACACCCTGAGTGCTGGTATCAAGCTGGTGAGATTTTTTTTTCTATCTCAATATGCAGAGAACACCAGAAGCAATGTGCTTTGGCCAGGCTGAGGTAGTAGTATGCCTTCGCTGTACTCAGGGCTGGGCCAGCTCCCTGGCTTTTGTTTATAATTTCTTTTTTTTTTTTTCCCTGAGCGAACTGCATCCATATAATTTATTTCACAGGGACTTTATTTCTTGCCATCTCACATGGCATCACACTGGTCCATTATGCTGATGGCAACTTGTGAAAGGAAGCACCAGGCATGCTCTGGGGGCAGAGTGGGGCTTCCAAGGCCTCCCGAGCCCAGCAGGCCTGGCTGGCTCTCAACTGTTCTGCTCTCAGCCCCTGTGGGGCTGGCATGGGGCTGGACACCAGCTCTCCTCCCTCTTCCCAGCAGCACCCGCATGGCTGTGGCAGCTCACACCTAGGCCTCCAGCATGTCCAGAGGAAAGCTTCACTCCTGGTGGGAGTCCAGGTTAGCTGAGGACGGGATCTCCCACGAGCGGCCACAATGGGACCCTGGCACACTCTGCACTCCACCCCAGGAGATGTTAGCACTGCTGTAATTGTGCCCAGCTTGCTGTGGCAGGCCCTCTCACTGACTCCCCAAGGAAGGTAAGTTCCCTCTTTCCAGAAGCCCTAGATCATAGCAAGAACTGGCTTGGCAGATTCAGCTGGGTGCCTGCTCTCAACCAGTCTACAAGTGCAACTCTGGCGAGCGTGAGTCCCACCTCCACGTATCATGAGAACACACAGAGCACGCAGGTTTCAGCAAAAAGGACTGAGAACGTCTCAGGACAGGGTCTGGCTATCCACTTCCCCACCCTGCTCCACCTTCCCAGCTAAACATGCATGCCTCACACCAGGGCACAACCCCCGCCCCCTGCCCGCCACCCCAGACAGGCATGCCTCACCCCAGGGCACAACCCCCCCGAGGCAGTACCCTGCTGCTGCACACTGGCAGGCCTCCCTCATCCCCCCCGTCGACCCAGCCTCTTCTTCCAGACACCACTGGACCTCTGTCCCAAGGTCTCAGCGACAGGATGACAGTGACAGAGGAGGGGCATGAGGAGGTGGCCAAGCTGCCTGGTGTGGAGCAGCCCCCAACCAGGTCACTGGAGGAGGCCAGGCTGCCATCACCACACTGGCCAAGGGCCAGGGATCACCCTCAGGGATGCACGGCACTACTCACAGCAAACACTGGGCTGGGCCGCCCAATGCAGTGGCAAGGCCTCTTCTCCCCGCCAGGTCCAGAGGGAGCCCAATGCCCCACACAGAGCTCGATGTGGGCTGTCGCCTCCCAGCCATTAGTTTACGGCCCAGAGGTGCAGCTGCTGGCCCTGTGTCGGGGGGGCCTGGCCAGCACATGGATGTACTCGTGGTCTGAACAGGGATCTTCAGCAGGCTGAATCGTCAGCTAGGTGAAAGGTACCAGCCTCTGAGAGGGGCCAAAGGCACAACAGAGGCAGAGGCCACAGGAAGTGCAGCCAGTGAAGGGTTGCGGGGGCTGCGGACCTCCAGGAGGATCCTTGGACCTTCGTGGAGACCAGGACCTGGTGTGTCAGCTCGTGGGGCCAGAGGCGGCTCCATGGGGCTGAAGGAGGCCGAGCCACCAGAGTGGCCTGGTAGGTGTGAGGGGCAGGACGCTGGGGCGGGCTTAGCTCAGCGACCCACCCCCTACTCCTGACATCCCCAGAGAGGCCAGAAGGTCCTCCTCACCTCACCTGGGACACTGGCTTCCCTGAAAGCTCTGTGGGTGCCACAGATGAGCTCGGGGATACTGCCAGTGAGTTGGGCCCTTGATCCTGGGGGAGAATAGCATCCTGGGGATGGCAGAGCTGAGGCAGTGCTTGGCAAACAAAGACCAGGTGGGCACGCCCACCACAAAGGATGCAGTCGCGTTGGTCCACCAAGCACATGCTGTGTCCACAGGAAGCCCCAAGGCTGGTGACTAGAGCCAGGACCTGATCTGCCACAGTGGGGGTGGCCCTTCCACTACGAGCTCTGTCACTCTGCAGTGCCCACTGAGTCAGCTGCCCAGATCCATCCCACTGATGAGGAAACGGAAGCTCGGGAAGGCTAGAAAACCTGTCCTCTATCAAACAGCCACACTGCTGGGACCAGGGCAGGCTCTAATTCCCTGCCACAACCCTAATGTTCAACAAATACGAATGTAAGAAACAAACCGTTACCACTTCCAAGCTCCAGCTGTTCAATCGTCTGTGCAGAACGCCAGAGCCCCCTCGGGTCCTCCAGTTCCTCCCCAGCACCACAGTGCCCCTGGGTGGCCCGTGCTGCGGACACCCACCCCCCTACAGAAACAGCAGCTGGCCCTGGCCCTGCATCTCCCACAGCAAACTGGTCACCACCTGGCCAAGGAGGAGAAATCCAGGTGCCTGCCTCTGCCTGGATATACTGGGAGGTGGAGGGAGCGCCCTGCCCGCCCAGCGTGAAGGCAGTAGGGTCTTGAGGGTGGTCTCCAGAACCTTCCAGCAGTCTGTGAGGCTGACCCAGGGCTACTGGAAGCCAAAGCCCACCCCTCCGCTGTGATTAGCGCCAACCTTCCAGACGGGCCTGGCAAGTGCTTTGGCACACGTGGCCTGAGATGCCAGGGGTGGACCTAACTGAGGACCCTCCAGCACTCTGCTGCTCCACCAGGGGCTGAGGGAAGCACCGCAGGCTCCAGGCTGCCTAAGCCAGGCAGAGACAAAGTTCCTAGACAGGGGCTGCCAATGGGCCTGGGGCAGCTCTAAGGGGCTCCAGCCCAGGCCCCTGGCCCTGTGGCCTCCACGGCCTTTCCAGCTCTGGGTCTGTGGTGTTGCTGCTACGCGCCAGGCACCTCCCACTTGCAGTTAGCCTGGCTCACTGAGGAAGCCGCCCTCCATCAGCAAACGGCCACGCCTGAGAGATGGGTTCTACCTGTAGTGAAGAAGCTGGCCGTCTGCACTGTAATCCCGGTAAATCTCATAGTCCTTCTCAAGGAACACTCCTGGTGGTGAAGAGCTGAAACACAGTAAAATGAAAGAAATATGAATATAAGTGCAAACGTTTACCATAACCAGCTGCTCCCTGACTTAAGAATGTGGCACTGCCACCTCAATTTCCTGGAAATAACCTGGCTCCTGCCCACAGACTGTATTCTTCATCTTCTGCCCTGAGTCCACCTCCTTCCAGCAGGGACACACCACTATGGCCCATCCAGAGGCCAGGGGGTGGCTGGGACACCTGGATTTCAGAAGCTTGAACCACTGGAGCTGGGGCTACTGTTCTAAGGGCATAGAGATGGGGTTACTGAGAATCACAGCTTCAGCCAGACATAAAAAGATGACCTGGGAAGGAAGCATGGCTAGAAATAGCCTTGGAGGCCGGGCACGGTGGCTCACGCCTGGAATCCCAGCACTGGGGGAGGCTGAGGCGGGCAGATCACGAGGTCAGGAGATCGAGACCATCCTGGCTAACATGGTGAAACCCCGTCTCTACTAAAAATACAAAAAATTAGCCGGGCATGGTGGCAGGCACCTGTAGTCCCAGCTACTTGGGAGGCTGAGGCAGGAGAATGGCGTGAACCCGGGAGGCGGAGCGTGCAGTGAGCCGAGATGGCGTCACTGCACTCCAGCCTGAGTGACAGAGCAAGACTCCATCTAAAAAAAAAAAAAAAAAAAAAGAAATACCCTTGGAGACTGTGACTGCTGAAGGTCAGGGCCTGGAACATAACAAATATCTGTGAAATGAATGGCTGAGTAGGCGATTATCCCGACAGACATTCACAGGTATGTGACCAAACCGATAAGTATTTATGATCTAAAACAACTCTCAGTAGTCCAGAAGCAGAAGAAAATTTACTTAATCTGATTAAGAATATCCAAATTAAACTCAAGGCCTTCACAGTATTCAGTGGCAAAAGGCTGAACCTTCATAGTATTCAGAGGCAAAAACCTGAATCTTCATAGTATTCAGCGGCAAAAGCCTGAACCTTCATAGTATTCAGAGGCAAAGGCTGAACCTTCATAGTATTCAGAGGCAAAGGCTGAACCTTCATAGTATTCAGAGGCAAAAGGATGAACCTTCATAGTATTCAGAGGCAAAGGCTGAACCTTCATAGTATTCAGAGGCAAAGGATGAACCTTCATAGTATTCAGAGGCAAAAGGATGAACCTTCATAGTATTCAGAGGCAAAGGCTGAACCTTCATAGTATTCAGAGGCAAAGGATGAACCTTCATAGTATTCAGAGGCAAAAGGATGAACCTTCATAGTATTCAGAGGCAAAAGGATGAACCTTCATAGTATTCAGAGGCAAAGGCTGAACCTTCATAGTATTCAGAGGCAAAGGCTGAACCTTCATAGTATTCAGAGGCAAAGGATGAACCTTCATAGTATTCAGAGGCAAAGGCTGAACCTTCATAGTATTCAGAGGCAAAGGATGAACCTTCATAGTATTCAGAGGCAAAGGCTGAACCTTCATAGTATTCAGAGGCAAAGGATGAACCTTCATAGTATTCAGAGGCAAAAGGATGAACCTTCATAGTATTCAGAGGCAAAAGGCTGAACCTTCATAGTATTCAGAGGCAAAGGCTGAACCTTCATAGTATTCAGAGGCAAAAGCCTGAACCTTCATAGTATTCAGCGGCAAAAGGCTGAACCTTCATAGTATTCAGCGGCAAAAGCCTGAACCTTCATAGTATTCAGTGGCAAAAGGCTGAAAGCATACCCAGGAAAGTCAGGGCAAGAATTATTTATCCTTACCACCATTGTTTAATACAGTTTTTGGAAGTGCAAGGCAATGCAACTGGACAAGAAAAAAAACCGCAAAAGATTCAAATATTTGAAACGAAGACATAAAAATGATCATCAATTGTCAGCCTAGAGAAATTAAAACAATCGAATGAGAAACTACCAGCAGTGCTGAGAGACCTCACTTACATACCACCTGCCATCAGAGGCTGTGCTGTGTGGTGGTGACTGGCTGGAAACCAAGCTCACCTTTATTAAAGCAACAGTAACAACAAAATACTAGGCACAGGTTAGTGAGGAATGTGCTGTATCAATATGAATAAAACTGTAAAGTCTTGTTGAGACATATAAAAGAAGACTTGAATACATAACAGAGAAACACACACTCCCGGATGGGAAAATTCAATAAATATAAAGATATGACTTCTTTCTAAATTAGTTAATATGTTTAATGTCTTTTTTTTTTTTTTTTTTTGGCTGGGGGATGGAGTCTCTCTCTCTCACCCTGGCTTGAATGCAGTGGTGTGATCTTGATTTCAGCTCACTGCAACCTCCATCTCCCAGGTTCAAGCAAGTCTGCTGCCTCAGCCTCCCAAGTAGCTGGGACTATAGGCACCTGCCACCACGCCTGGCTAATTTTTGTATTTTTATTAGAGACGGGGTTTTGCCATGTTGGTCAGGCTAGTCTTGAACTCCTGACATCAGGTGATCCACCTGCCTTGGCCTCCCAAAGTGCTGGCATTACAGGCATGAGCCACTGCGCCTGGCCATGGAATTCTAGTAATAATTTCATTCAGTGGCAACAGTAGGGAGCTAAAGAAAAATGTTCAGCGGGAGTACTTTCAGAACTTAAGAATGTTCAGTATGTTCACCCCCTACTCTGCTCCCTGCAAAAAGCCCCATATAAAAATAGCTGAGAAGTAATCCAGAAAGGATGATATAAACAGTAATATAAAGCTACATAATTAGGCTAGGCACGGTGGCTCATGCCTGTAATCCCAGCACTTTGGGAGGCTGAGGCGGGTGGATCACTTGAGGTCAGGAGTTCGAGACCAGCCTGGCCAACATAGCAAAACCTCGTCTCTACTAAAAATACAAAAACTAGAGCCGGGCACGGTAGCTTACACTGTAATCCCAGCACTTTGGGAGGCCAAGGTGGGCGGATCACAAGGTCAAGAGTTTGAGACCAGCCTGGCCAATATGGTGAAACCCTGTCTCTACTAAAAATATAAAAAATTTTCCAGGTGTGGTGGTGGGCACCTGTAGTCCCAGCTACTCGGGAGGCTGAGGCAGGAGAATGGTGTGAACCCGGGGGTCAGAGCTTACAGTGAGCCGAGATTGCACCACTACACTCCAGCCTGGGCGACAGAGCGAGACTCTGTCTCAAAACAAAAAACAAAAAAACAAAAACTAGCCAGAAGGGTGACACATGCCTGTGGTCACAGTATCAGGAGAATTGTTTGAACGTGGGAGGCGGAGCTTGCAGTGAGCCGAGATCGTGCTACTGCACTCCAGCCGGGGTGACAGAGTGACTTTGTCTCCAAAAAAAAAAAAAAAAAAAAAAGCTACATAATTAAAGCAGTGTAGTACTAGTAGATGGATGGATTCTGGAATGCAACAGAAAGCCCAAGTATTGACCCAAATATATAAAATAATTCAGAAGGCAGGGATTAAAATTTTTGTACACAGCAAGTAGGCTGGAGACCAATCGTGTGTCTGAGGGCAGGGACTAAGTGAGCACATTGCTCCTACTGAGAAATATGACGTGGCTGCTGAAATACGGTTGTGGTAAAATATTTTAAAAACCTCAAGGATATATGCCAGAAAATTAAGGCAAGTTGATGATCCCTTATCTATTGGGATCAGAAGAGTTTTGGATTTTGGATTTTTTAGGATTTTGGAATATCTACATATACATATACATAATGAGGTATCTTGGGAGTAGGACCCAAGTCTAAATACAAAATTCATTTATGTTTCATATATACCTTATCCACATAGCCTGAAGGCAATTTTATATAATATGTTTAATAATTCTGTGCATGAAACAAAGTTTTGACTGTTTTAATTGCAACCTATCACCTGAGGTCAGATGTGGAAGTTTCCACTTGTGGCATCATGTTGACACTCAAAAAGTTCCAGATTATGGAGCACTTTGAATTTTGTGTGCTTGGCCTGTGGTAGACAGCACTAATATCTATTACAAGTGTTTATTTTCTTTTATGTAATTATACATATCTTCTATGACTAATGTACATTGCTTCTCAAATAAAAAGGTCATTTAAAAAATGGTTTAAAATCAGTTGTATAAACAAATGGCAAACTTGCCGGGCACGGTGACTCACGCCTGTAATTCCAGCACTTTGGGAGGCCAAGGTGGGTGGATCACTTGAGGTCAGGAGTTCGAGACCAGCCTGGCCAACATGGTGAAACCCCGTCTCTACTAAAAAATACAATAAGTAGCCGGGTGTGGTGGCGCGTGCCTATAATCCCAGCTACTTGGGAGGCTGAGGCAGGAGAATCGCTTGAACCCAAGAGGCAGAGGTTGCAGTGAGCTGGGATCTTGCCATTGCACTCCAGCCTGGACAACAAAACGAGACTCTGTCTCAAAAAAACAAAACAAAATAAAAAAACAAATGGCAAACGTTAAAGTTGGCTGGTGGTCAATATCTTCAAACACATAATTACGGTACAGAACAAAAAGCTAGAAATATGGAATATGCCGAGATGGAAAACCATATAGGCAAAGACATCTATAAGATTGCTGTATCTGTATCTAACCCTCCTGCCGTTTCTGACTCGTCACCAAAAGATGACTGGGGTCCTGCAAGTGGGCCTTCAATGTTATGCTCTCGAGGACCAGAGGCGCGTGGGTTACTCTGTTACTGAGTTAGATGAGTATCATGTTCCCGAGGCAGTGATGCTATGGCTGTGCTAAAGGAACATGACGTCAACACTACTAGAGCAAGTACTCGTCACAACAGACTCAACTTACACAACTGTCAGAAACATTTTAAACAGAAACAGAAACTCTCAAGTGGAGTATTTCATCACGGCAGAATTACTTTACAAAAATAAAAATGACCCTTACACTAACGTATGTTCTAACGTGGCTCACTTGTTAGCCAAGCAAGGAAAACTGTTCACTGATGGGAAGTTAATTACATTGTGTTGATTACGGCATCTAAAACTGTGTCGAGAGATGATAAACTTGCTTAAGACTATTAGCCTTTTGGCAAGAGCAGCTGCTTGAGGAGTTGAGCACAGTGAGAGCAACACAACAGCCCTAGGACCCCAGTGGTTTCCATTGCACTCCAGCGGTTTCCATCGCACCCCAGCGGTTTCCACTGGACTCACCCCAGCGGTTTCCATCGCACCCCAGCGGTTTCCATCGCACCCCAGTGCTTTCCATCACGCCCCAGTGGCTTCCATCGGACTCACTCCAGTGGTTTCCATGGCACCCCAGCGGTTTCCATCGCACCCCAGCGGTTTCCATGGCACCCCAGTGGTTTCCATCGCACTCCAGTAGTTTCCATCGCACCCCAGCGGTTTCCATCACACCCCAGCGGTTTCCATCGGACTCACTCCAGTGGTTTCCATGGCACCCCAGCGGTTTCCATGGCACCCCAGCGGTTTCCATGGCACCCCAGCGGTTTCCATCGCACCCCAGCGGTTTCCATCGGACCCCAGCGGTTTCCATCGCACCCCAGCGGTTTCCATCGCACCCCAGCGGTTTCCATCGGACCCCAGCGGTTTCCATCGGACTCCAGTGGTTTCCATCACACTCCAGTGGTTTCCATCGCACTCCAGTGGTTTCCATCGGACCTCAGTGGTGTCCATCACACTCCAGTGGTTTCCATCGGACTCACCCCAGTGGTTTCCATCGGACTCACTCCAGTGGTTTCCATCGCACTCCAGTGGTTTCCATCGGACCTCAGTGGTGTCCATCACACCCCAGTGGTTTCCATCGGGCTCACTCCAGTGGTTTCCATCGGACTCACCCCAGTGGTTTCCATCGGACTCACCCCAGCGGTTTCCATCGGACTCACCCCAGTGGTTTCCATCGGACTCACCCCAGCGGTTTCCATCGGACTCACCCCAGCGGTTTCCATCGGACTCACCCCAGTGGTTTCCATCGGACTCACTCCAGTGGTTTCCATCGCACTCCAGTGGTTTCCATCGGACCTCAGTGGTGTCCATCACACCCCAGTGGTTTCCATCGGACTCACTCCAGCGGTTTCCATCGGACTCACTCCAGCGGTTTCCATCGGACTCACTCCAGCGGTTTCCATCGCACTCCAGTGGTTTCCATCGCACTCCAGTGGTTTCCATCGGACTCACTCCAGTGGTTTCCACAGACTCACTCCAGTGGTTTCCATCGGACTCACCCCAGTGGTTTCCATTGCACCCCAGTGGTTTCCACAGACTCACTCCAGCGGTTTCCATCAGACTCACCCCAGTGGTTTCCATCGGACTCACTCCAGTGGTTTCCATCGGACCCCAGTGGTTTCCTTGCCTCTTGATGAGCTGACAGACGTTACTGGTACTGCTATGTTTGAAGGAGTCAATATTGAGCTTGAAGTGACCAAAGAATTAGCCTCCATCACTTGCTCTATGTGGAACAACTAGAACACACAGTATTTTCAAATAAGTTGTGAAAATACTAATTTTGTATGACCTGAAGTGGAATCTACTAAGATGAACTACAACTGATCATGCTAAGAATATATGTGGATCAGAAAAGGCTTACTTAGACAAACTTACAAAGCTTATGAAAACTGAAGACAATGTGAAAATATAAGCCTATGTTTATTGTGTTATTCATTAGCAGCTACTTTGTGAAAAGTATTTGAATCTATTAGGAGTTACTGAAACAGTGGCATCAACACGAACTTCATGCACTCTCATGACTCAGCCATCATTAGTTCCATGAATTTTTGTCAGAAGTCAATGATAAATATTCTCACTTTCCGACCACACAAAGTTCAACAGCTTAGCAGTGGCAAAGTTTTATTGTCATTTTTTAGAAAACTCTGGGCCAAGACTAAAAGTCTCTGCATGAGAAAAACCTCCCTCAACCACTATTAAACACTGGAAAGGGCTTGGCACCCTAAAATTTTAGGGCTCAGCCCTAAAATCCCAATGCTTTAGGGGGCTGAGTTAGGAGGATCACTTGAGACAAGGAGTTCAAGACCAGCCTGGCAAGATAGTGAGACCTTATCTCTACAAAAAAAATAATAATAATAATAAAAGAAAATTAGCTGGGCACAGTGGCATATGCCTATAGTCCTAGCTGCTCTGGAGGAGAATCACTGGAGCCCAGGAGTTCAAGGCTGCAGTGAGCTGTGATCACACCACTGCATTCTAGCATGGGTAACAGCGAGACCTTGTATCTAAAAAAAAATAATAAAATAAATAAATAAGTGCACAATTAATGACTTTGGAAATTAATTTTTGTTGTAGACTTGACAACATTTCTTAATGAATTCAACCTAACATTACAAAGCAAACAGTGCATATGTGTGAAACTTATATTGCAGTAAAGTTATTTCGATGACAACTAATGTCTGAATCATAAGTAATGTCAAGCTGCTTTATCTACTTCCCATGGTGTCTAAAATTAAAACAGAAAGTGAGATTTCCATTCCCACACAAATTTGCAGCAGATATATTTTCTGAGCTCAAAATATAGATCCAGCAGAATTTGATAAATGCCTTCCAAATCATATGCTCATGGACTGACACCAGTATTTGGCAGTAGCTCTCTGTGTAAAAAGACATTTTTGCAGATGAAGCATGTAAAATGTCATCACAAATAACAACAGATGAACATCTGCAATTGGTTCTGATAGTCAGGAATGCCAACTCCTTTTGGTTTCTCTGAGCAACAGCACTGGCCCCCGTTGCCCCGAGCACACCAAATGCTCTTCCTTCTCGGGACGTGCCACTTGGTGCTTCCCCTGCTGGGATGGCTTCCCCTCATATATCAACAACTTTTGCTCACAAGACGTTAAGTTCTTGCTCCTCAGAATGCACTGAATCTCTACCAATAACTTGGAGAAGGGGAAAAAATGGGAACTATTACAAGAAAACTCAATCAGCTGAACCTAACCCCAAACTGACACAAATGAAAGTAGTTGAGAAAGACATTAAAAGTTACTAAAGTTGTATTCCATATGTTCAAAAAGCTAGAGAAATGACTGAACATGTTAAGTAGAGATATAGAATATACAAAAAAGAACCCAATCAACGTTCTAGAGATAAGCATTATGATGTCTGAGATGAAAAATACACTGGGGCTGGGCATGGAGACTCACGCCTATAATCCTAGCACTTTGAGAGGCTGAGGCAGGAGGACCACTTGAGGCCAGGAGTCTGAGACCAGCCTGGGCAACATACTGAGATCTCTAAAAAAAAAAAAAAAGGCCAGGCATGGTGACTCAGCCCGTAATCCCAGCACTTTGGGAGGCCAAGACGGGGACGAGTCATCTGAGGTCAGGAGTTCGAGACCAACCTGACCAATATGATGAAGCCCTGTCTCTCCTAAAACACACAAAAATTAGCCAGGCGTGGAAGCATGTGCATGTAATCCTAGCTACTCGGGAGGCTGAGACAGGAGAATCGCTTGAACCTGGGAGGCAGAGGTTGCCGCGAGCCGAGATTGCGCCATTGCACTCCAGCCTGGGCAACAAGAGTGAATTCCATCTCAAAAAAAAAATTATATACATATAAATTAGCCAGGTGTGGTAATGTGTGCCTGTAGTCTCAGCTACTTGGGAGGCTGAGAGGACTGTCTGGGCCAGGAGGTTGAGGCTGCAGTGAGCCGAGCCTGCATCACTGCACTCCAGCCTGGGCAACGGCAAGGCCTTGCCTCAAAACCAAACAAAACCAAACCCACCACTAGAAAGAAAAAACGCTTCATGAATTTGAAAGCACAACAACAGAAATGATCCAAAATTAAAGCTACAAAAAACAAAGAGGAAAAATAAAGAAAAAAGAGAAAGTGGGACTGAGTGCAGTGGTTCATGCCTGTAATTCCAGCATGGTGGGAGGTCAAGGCGGGTGGATCACTTGAGGTCAGGAGTTCAAGGCCAGACTGGGCAATGTGGCGAAACCCCGTCTGTACTAAAAATACAAAAATTAGCCAGGCGCGGTGGCAGGCGTCTGTAGTCCCAGCCACTCGGGAGGCTGAGGCAGGAGAATTGCTTGAAACCCAGGAGGTAGAGGTGCAGTGAGCTGAGATTGCGCCACTGCACTCCAGCCTGGGCGACAGAGTGAGATTCCATCTTAAAAAAGAAAAGAAAAGAAAATGGAAATCATCCCACAGAGTCAGAGAGCTGCAGGATGACTTCAAGTGACCTGACACATAACTGCAGTGCTGGGTGGGGGTGTGAGCACAAACACAGTTTAAGGAAAAGGCCAGGCACAGTGGCTCACACTTGTTGCACTATGGGAGGCTGAGGCGGGAGGATCGCTTGAGCCCAGGAGTTTGAGACCAGCCTGGGAAAAACAGAGAGACCCCAACTCTACAAAAAAAAAAAAAAAAAATGGCTGGGTACGGAAGTCAGCAAGCTTGTGGTCCCAGCTACTCAGGAAGCAGAGGTGGGAGGATCGCTTGAGCCCAGGAGGTTGACACTGCCATCATCTGTGATTGCGCCACTGCACTTCAGCCTGGGCTACAGAGCGAGACCCTGTCTCAACAAAAAAAAAGTTTTGTTTTGGGAGAAAAAATGACTGAAAATTTCTCAAACGTGATAAAGACCATAAACTGAGAGGTCCAAGAAGCTACATGAACCCCAGCACAAGGAACACGAAGAAAATGACATCAACCCCTATCTTAATCAAATTGCTTAAAATGAGCAAAATAGAGAAAATAAAGGAGCTAGAGCCAGGTGTGGTGGCTCACTCCTGCAAATCCAGTGCTTTGGGGGCCGAGGCAGGTGGATCGCTTGAGTCCAAGAGTTTGAGACCACCCTGGGCAACGTGGTAAAACCCCATCTCTACCAAAAATACAAAAATAAGCTGGGTGTGGTGGTGTGCACCTGTGGTCCCAGGTGCTGAGGTGGGAGGACGGTTTGAGATTGGGAGGCAAAGCGTGCAATGAGCAGAGATCACGCCATTCCACTCCAGCCTGGGTGAAAGAGCCAGACCCTGCCTCAAAAAAATAGAATGAAATTGGCTGGGTATGGTAGCTCATGCCTGTAATCCCGGCACTTTGGGAGACCAAGGTGGGCAGATCACTTGAGGTCAGGAGTTCGAGGCCAGCCTGGCCAACATGGTGAAACGCCAGCTCTACTAAAAATACAAAATTAGCTGGGCATGGTGGTGTGTGCCTGTAATCCCAGATACTTGGGAGACTGGGGCAGGAGAATCGCTGGAAGCCAGGAGGTGGAGGTTGCAGTGAGCCGAGATCGTGCCACTGCGCTCCAGCCTAGGTGACATAGTGAGACTCCATCTCAAAAAAAGAAAAAAAAAAAAAAGAAAGGAGCTAGAGTTAAAAGACACATTATGTAAAGAAATACAAAGAATGACAGCTGATTTCTTGTTAGAAATGATGCAAGCCAGAAGACAATGAAGTGGCAAAAAGGAATAAATCTTAACCTACACCCAGCAAAAGTAGCTTTCAAAAATGAAAATGAGGCCAGGCGTGGTGGCTGATGTGGGCGGCAAGCCACCCAGGTGCTGAGGCAAGAGACTGAGGGCACGAGCTGTTCCAGTATGATAAAATATATAAAACAAGAATAGTTATACCAGAGATAGATCTTAGATATGATTATATATGAATATCATTAATCATTAGTTTGTAGCAATTACTCTTATTCCAATATTAGAATAACCCTCGCTCTACAATCATAACCTAGGAAAAACCAGGCCATACAGAGATAGGAACTGAGGGGACATAGTGAGGAGTGACCAGAAGACAAGAGTGCGAGCCTTCTGTTATGCCCGGACAGGGCCACCAGAGGGCTCCTTGGTCTAGCGGTAACGCCAGCGTCTGGGAAGACGCCCGTTGCCAAGCGGACCGTGGTCTAGCAGTAGCGTCAGTGTCAAGGAAAACACCCGCTACTTAGCAGACCGGGAAAGGGAGTCTCCCTTTCCCCGGGGGAGTTTAGAGAAGACTCTACTCCTCCACCTCTTGTGGACAGCCTGACATCAGTCAGGCTTGCCTGCAGTTATCCGGAGGCCTAACCGTCTCCCTGTGATGCTGTGCTTCAATGGTCACGCTCCTAGTCCGCCTTCATGTTCCATCCTGTACACCTGGCTCTGCCTTCTAGATAGCAGTAGCAAATTAGTGAAAGTACTAAAAGTCTCTGACATGCAGAAATAATGGCGTAAGTTGTTTCTCTCTCTCTCTCCTCTCTCTCTGCCTCGGCTGCCAGGCGGGGAAGGGCCCCCTGTCCAGTGGACACGTGACCCACGTGGCCTTACCTATCATTGGAGATGGCTCACTCTCCTTATCCTGCCCCTTTGTCTTGTATCCAATAAATATCAGCGCAGCCTGGCATTCAGGGCCACTACCGGTCTCTGTGTCTTGGTGGTAGTGGTCCCCTGAGCCCAGCTGTCTTTTCTTTTATCTCTTTGTCTTGTGTCTTTATTTCTACAATCTCGTCTCCGCACATGGGGAGAAAACCCACTGACCCTGTGGGGCTGGACCCTACAGGCTGATGCCTGTAATCCCAGCACCTTGGGAGGCTGAGGTGGGCAGATCACCTGAGGTTAGGAGTTCGAGATCAGCCTGGCCAACATGGTGAACTCTCGTCTTTGCCAAAAAAATACAAAAATTAGCTGGGTGTGGTGGCGCACGCCAGCTACTTGGGAGGCTAAGGCAGGAGAATCACATGAACCTGGCAGGTGGAGGTTGCAGTGAGCCGAGATCACACCACTGCACTCCAGCCTGGGTGACAGAGTGAGACTCTGTCTCAAAAAAAAAAAAAAAAAAAAAAAAGATGGAAGACTTTTTCAAAAACACAAAAGCTAAAAGAAGTCATTACCAGCAGACTTGCACTTCAGTAAATGTTACATGAAGTCCTGGAAGCAGAAAGAAATGCCACCAGATGGACACAAAGCTGGATCCACACAAGCAATCAAGAGCACAGGAAACAGGAACTGTGTGGGCTGATGTAGAAATGTTTGCTTAGTATTAAAATCTCTTTAAATGATAACTGACTGTTTAAAGTACAAATGATAACAATGTATTAAGACATTGATAACACGTAGAAAAGTAACATACTTGACAGCAACAGGACAAAATTAGAGAGAAATGGAGCCTAATAAATGCTGTTGGGTTCTTACACCATTTATGAAGCGGGATAATATCATTTGAAAGTCAACTATGGTAAGTTAATATAAGATAATACATAAACCCTAAAACAATCACTAAAAAGTAGCAAAGAGCCATAATTAAGAATCCAACAAAAGGAGATAAAGGTGAATTTAAAAATGCTCGATTAGTGCAGAAGGAAAAAAAAGAGGAAAAAGGGATTGAGAACAAAAGAGACAACAAATCAAACAGCGAGACGACAGATTTAAGCCTAACCCTGACCCTAACTGTATAAATCATCACACTGTGTTAATGGTCTAACCCCCCCATAAACAGGCAGAGATGTTCAGACTGAATAAAAACATGGGACCTAATAATATGATGCCTACAGGAAAACTCACAATAAAGACAAAAGAATAGGTAAAAAGTAAAAGGTTGAAAAGAGAGATACCATGCTAACATGAATCAAATTAATATTGGAGTGCCAATATTAATGTAAGTAGATTTTGGAGCAAAGAATATTTCTAGGAACAAAGAGGGTCAATGATGAAGGGACTGATTCGTCAGGAGCACATAATCCTAAATGTTTATGCACCTAACTACAGAGCCTCAAAATACTCCTGGGTATTTTCTGAGAGAAATACAAAAGGTATGTCCAAACAAAGACTTGTACATGAATGTTCATAGCAGTTTTATTTGTAATAGCCCAAACCTGCAAACAACCCAAATGCCCAACAGAAGGCGGTACATCCATACAATGGTATACTACTGAGCAGTGAAAAAGGAATAAACTACAGATACATGTAACAACATGTTAAAACAATTACATGGAGTGAAAGATGACAGACAAAAAAGAGTGCATGCTGCTTGAGTCCTTTTATGTAAAATTCTACAAAAGACAAATTAATCTATAGGGAAGCAGGTAGACGAATGGTTCCTTAGGAATGTGGGGGATTGTGCGGAGACAGGTGGGAGGGGAACAGGAGGGCAAGGAGACTTCTGGCACCAGTGGAAAGTGCACTACCTTAATTGTGGTGATGGTCATGGGTGTGTACATACATCAAGACTTATCAAAATGTATGCTTTAAATGTGTGTGGTTTATTGCCTTTCAATTTTCCTTCCATAAAGTTGACACACTTGAAGAGACAGAAACATCAGAACAAGGGCAGGAAGACATCCATCCAAATGTTAACAAAAACACACAGAGTAGTGGGTGTGGGGAAAATGAGGACAGAGAGGGCAACAGAAAAGCGTATATGCTGAGGCTGGGCGCGGTGGCTCAGGCCTGCAATCCCAGCACTTTGGGAAGCTGGGGCAGGCAGATCACTTGAGGTCAAGAGTTCGAGGCCAGCCTGGCCAACATGGTGAAACCCCGTCTCTACTAAAAATACAAAAATTAACCAGGCATGGTGGCTCATGCCTGTAATCCCAGCTACTCAGGAGGCTGAAGCAGGAGAATTACTTGACCCTGGGAGGCAGAGGTTGCAGTGAGCCGAGATCGCGCCATTGCACCCCAGCCCGGGTGACAAGAGTGAAATTCTGTCTCAAAAACAAACAAACAAACAAACAAAAAAAAGCTTATAAGCCGAGCAGAACGTGAGATGATGAACTAAATCCTCTTGTTGCATCAGCAATCTTGTCAATGACTGGAACAATCCTGCCAAACAAAAGACGGGTGTTTGGACTAGATTTAAAAATAAACCAAACAGCTATACATCATTTACAAGAAATAGACTGGATGGAAAAAGGAGGCAAATTCTAACCAAAGAGAAACAATGGCACCACAAACTCTAAAAGTTGACTTCAAGGCAAGAAGACTGTGACGGGTAAAGAGAATTAGACGCAACGACAAAAGGAAAAGTCTAGCAGGAAAACGATTCTAAACTTACGAGTGACCAACTCACTGCTTCAATACATAAGAAGTGGAAATTGACAGATTTTAAAGGAGAAATGAACAAATTCTGCTATTCTAGGAGGAGACTTTAACTCTCAGAATGGAGACAGCAGGTAGAAAAAAAATAGGTTGAAAAGATCAACAAAATTGGTACACTGCTAGCAAGACTAATAAAGAAGAAAAGAGAGAATAATCAAATATACGCAACAAAAAATGATAAAGGAGATATCAGCACCAATCCCACAGAAATACAAACTACCATCAGAGAATACTATAAACACCTCTACACAAATAAACTAGAAAATCTAGAAGAAATGGATAAATTCCTGGACACATACACCCTCCCAAGACTAAACCAGGAATAAGTTGAATCTCTGAATAGACCAATAACAGGCTCTGAAATTACGGCAATAATTAATAGCTTACCAACCAAAAAAAGTCCAGGACCAGACGGATTCACAGCCGAATTCTACCAGAGGTACAGAGAGGAGCTGGTACCATTCCTTCTGAAACTATTCCAATCAACAGAAAAAGAGGGAATCCTCCCTAACTCATTTTATGAGGCCACCATCATCCTGATACCAAAGGCTGGCAGAGACACAACAAAAAAAAAGAGAATTTTGTACCAATATCCCTGGTGAACATCGATGTGAAAATCCTCAATAAAATACTGGCAAACCGAATCCAGCACCACATCAAAAAGCTTATCCACCACGATCAAGTCGGCTTCATCGCTGGGATGCAAGGCTGGTTCAACATACGCAAATCAACAAATGTAATCCATCACATAAACAGAACAATCGACAAAACCCAAAAAACACAATTATCTCAATAGATGCAGAAAAGGCCTTCAACAAAATTCGACAGCGCTTCATGCTAAAAACTCTCAATAAACTAGGTATTGATGGGACGTATCTCAAAATAATAAGAGCCATAAATAATGACAAACCCACAGCCAATATCATACTGAATGGGCAAAAACTGGAAGCATTCCCTTTGAAAACTGGCACAAGACAAGGATGCCCTCTCTCACCACTCCTATTCAACATAGTGTTGGAAGTTCTGGCCAAGGAAATCAGACAAGACAAAGAAATAAAGGGTATTCAATTAGGAAAAGAGGAAGTCAAATTGTCCCTGTTTGCAGATGACATGATTGTATATTTAGAAAAACACACAGTCTCAGCCCCAAATCTCCTTAAGCTGATAAGCAACTTCAGCAAAGTCTCAGAATACAAAATATCAATGTGCAAAAATCACAAGCATTCCTATACACCAATAACAGACAAACAGCCAAATCATGAGTGAACTCCCATTCACAATTGCTTCAAAGAGAATAAAATACCTAGGAATCCAACTTACAAGGGATGTGAAGGACCCCTTCAAGGAGAACTACAAACCACTGCACAATGAAATAAGAGGACACAAACAAATGGAAGAACATTCCATGCTCATGGATAGGAAGAATCAATATCATTAAAATGGCCATACTGCCCAAGGTTATTTATAGATTCAATGCCCCATCAAGCTACCAATGACTTTCTTCACAGAATTGGAAAAAATTACTTTAAAGTTCAGATGGAACCAAAAAAGAGCCCACATTGCCAAGACAATCCTAAGCAAAAAGAACAAAGCTGGAGGCATCATGCTACCTGACTTCAAACTATACTAAAAGGCTACAGTAACCAAAACAGCATGGTACTGGCACCAGAACAGAGCTATAGATCAATGGAACAGAACAGAGCCCTCAGAAATAACACCACACATCTACAACCATCTGATCTTTGTTTGACAAACCTTACAAAAACAAGAAATGGGGAAAGGATTCCCTATTTAATAAATGGTACTGGGAAAACTGGCTAGCCATATGTAGAAAGCTGAAACTGGATCCCTTCCTTACACCTTACACAAAAATTATTTCAAGATGGAGTAAAGACTTACATGTTAGACCTAAAACCATAAAAACCCTAGAAGAAAACCTAGGCACTACCATTCAGGACACAGGCATGGGCAAGCACATCATAACTAAAACACCAAAAACAATGGCAACAAAAGCCAAAATAGATAAATGGGATCTAATTAAACTAAAGAGCTTCTGCACAGCAAAAGAAACTACCATCAGAGTGAACAGGCAACCTACAGAATGGGAGAAAATTTTTGCAATCTACCCATCTGACAAAGGGCTAATATCCAGAATCTACAAAGAACTTACACAAATTTACAAAAAAACAAACAACCCCATCAAAAAGTGGGCAAAGGATGTGAACAGACATTTCTCAAAAGAAGACATTTATGCAGCCAACAGACACGAAAAAACGCTCATCGCTGGCCATCAGAGAAACGCAAATCAAAACCACAGTGAGATACCATCTCACACCAGTTAGAATGGCGATCATTAAAAAGTCAGGAAACAACAGGTGCTGGAGAGGATGTGGAGAAATAGGAACACTTTTACACTGTTGGTGGGACTGTAAACTAGTTCAACCATTGTGGAAGACAGTGTGGCGATTCCTCAAGGATTTAGAACTAGAAATACCATTTGACCCAGCCATCCCATTACTGGGTATATACCCAAAGGATTATAAATCTTGCTACTAAAAAAGACACATGCACATGTGTGTTTATTGAAGCACTAGTCACAATAGCAAAGACTTGGAACCAACCCAAATGTCCAACAATGAATGTTAGACTGGATTAAGAAAATGTGGCACATATACACCATGGAACACTATGCAGCCATAAAAAGGATGAGTTCATGTCCTGTGTAGGGACATGGATGAAGCTGGAAGCCATCATTCTGAGCAAACTATCACAAGGACAGAAAACCAAACACCACATGTTCTCATTCATAGGTGGGAAATGAACAATGAGAACACTTGGACACAGGGCAGGGAACATCACACACCACAGCCTGTTGGGGGGTGGGGGGCTGGGGGAGGGACAGCGTTAGGAGAAATACCTAATGTAAATGACAGGTTAATGGGTGCAGCAAACCAACATGGCACATGTATACCTATGTAACAAACCTGCACGTTGTGCACATGTATCCTAGAACTTAAAGTAAAATAAAAATAAAAAAAGGATGAAACTTGATTTACATAATAGATTTCATTTAATTAACATATGCAGAACTCTGGGCACAACAAAAAGAAAACAGAAATTATCCTTTTGAAGGAGTCATAAAATCATTTACAAAAATTTATGAATTAGCCCACAAAGCAAGTCTCAAAAAAATAAAAAAATTATGCTTTCCTTAAGTTGGCAATCAAGAACGAAAACGAAAAATAAACTGTAGTTTTGGAAATGAAGATATTTATAAATTACAAATGAGTCAAAGAATAAATCATAGTTAGGCTGGGAGTGGTGGCTCATGCCTATAATCCCAGCACTTTGGGAGGCTGAGGCAGGCAGATCACTTGAGACCAGGAGTTTGAGACCAGCCTGGCCAACATGGCAAAACCTCGTCTCTACTAAAAATACAAAAATTAGCCAGGCATGGTGGCGCCCCCCTGTAATCTCAGCTACTCAGGAGGCTGATGCACGCGAATTGCTTGAACCCGGGAGGTGAAGTAAGCTGAGATTGCACCACTGTACTGCAGCCTGTGTGACAGAAAAAAAAAAAAAAAAAAAAAAAAGGGAAGAAGATGAAGACGAGGAGGAGGAGGAGGAGAAGGGGGAAGAAGAAATCATAATTAAAAATTGAAAATATTTAAAAGTGGGCTGGGCTAGGTGCAGTGTCTCACACGTATAATCCCAGCATTTTAGGAGGCCGAGGTAGGAGGATCACTTGAGGCCAGGAGTTCCAGACCAGCCTGGGCAACATGGCATTAGCCTATTTCTATAAAAAATAAAAAAATTAGGCTGGGTGCAGTGGCTCACGCCTGTAATCCCAGCACTTTGGGAGGCCGAGGTGGGCAGATCACCAGGTCAGCAGATCGAGACCATCCTGGCTAACACGGTGAAACCCCATCTCTACTAAAAATACAAAAACAAAATTACCTGGGTGTGGTGGCGGGCACCTGTAGTCCCAGCTACTCGGGAGGCTGAGGCAGGAGAACGGCGTGAACCCAGGAGGCGGAGCTTGCAGTAAGCTGAGATTGCGGCACTGCATTCCAGCCTGGGTGACAGAGCGAGACTCCGTCTCAAAAAAACAAAAAATAATAATAATAAAAAATAAAAACATTAGTTTGGTGCGGTGGTGTACACCTGTAGTCTCAGCTACTCAAGAGGCTGAGGTAGGATTGCTTGAGCCTGGGAGTTGAAGGCTGCAGTGAGCCATGATTATGCCATTTCATACCATCTTCACACGTGCAGGAGATTTTACAGTCAAGCATCACTTAATAACACAGATGTGTTCTGAGAAACGCGTCATCAGGCAATTTTGTCACTGTGTGAACATCCCAGAGTACAGTTATACACATGCAGGGTGTAAGGCCTGCTACACACCCAGGCTATATGGTGTAGCCTATTGCCCCTAGGCTACACACCTCAGCATTACTGTGCCGAATGCTAAATGCCATTTTAAGACAATGGTGAGTATTTGTGTGCCTAAACATATTTAGACATAGAACAGGTACAGTAAAAATATGGTATAAAAGATAAAAAATGGCACACCTGTACCGGGCACTTACCAGGAACAGAGCTTGCAGGACTAGCAGTTGCCGTGCGTGTCGGTGAGTGAGCCCTGGATATCACTGCACACAACTCCTAACTTGACAATCCTGTACACTTCGGCCACACTCAATTCATTTAAAACTTCTTCTTTCATCAGTAATAAATTCAGTTTACTGTAACTTTTTTACTTTATAACCTTTTTAGTTTCTTTAAACTTTTTGAGTCTTTTAGAACACTTTGCTTAACGCACACATTGTACAACTATACAAAATATTTTCTTTCTTTACATTCTTATTCTATAAGCTTTTTTAATTTAAAATTTCTTAAACTGACTTTTTGTTACAAACTAAGACACAAACACACAGACTAGCCTAGGCCTACCCATGCTCAGGATCATCAACACCACCGTCTTCCCATCGCCACATGGTGTCCTGGGAGACAGCAACACACGTGGAGCCATCACCTCCTGAGACAACAGCGCCGCCTTCTGGACACCTCCAGAAGGACCCACCTGAGGGTGTTTCCAGCTAACATTTTTTTTTTAAGTGCACGCTAAATGATAAAAACTATGGTATAGTGAATACACAAACCAGCGACATAGTCACGTATCATCATCATGGTCAAGCACTATGCATGGTTCATAATCACACGTGCTGCTCCTCCGTAGGACCGCAGTGCAGCAGGTCTGTCTACGCCAGCATCACCGCAGACTTGCGAGTACAGTGTTGCACACAACCACGGCAGGTCATATAACCTTTTCAGCTCCATTATAATCTATGAGACCACTCTCATATATGCAGTGTGCTGCTGATGGAAATGTTACGTGGCACGTGACTGTATTATAAAGACATCTATCTACCCAAACTAATCCATAATTCAACGCAATTCTAGTCAAAATCCCAACAGAGTGGCCGGGCATGGTGGCTCACGCCTGTAATCCAGCACTTTGGGAGGCTGAGGTGGGCAGATCATGAGGTTAAGAGATCGAGACCAGCCCAGCCACCAACATGGCGAAACCCTGTCTCTACTAAAAATACAAAAATTAGCCGGGTGTGGTGGCGGGCACCTGCAGTCCCAGCTACTCGGGAGGCTGAGGCAGGAAAATCGTTTGAACCTGGGAGGTGGAGGTTGCAGTGAGCCGAGATTGCACCACTGCACTCTAGCCTGGGCGACAGAGTGAGACTCCGTCTCAAAAAAAAAAAACAAAAAAAAACAAAAAAAAACCTCCCACAGAGCTTCTCATGGAAGTCCTGGCCCCAATAGCCCCACATCACCCCAACATTCCTGAGACATTTTTGAGAAGAGATGGACACTCTGGTCCCCAGAGATTGGTCCTGAGCCATGGGTGACAGGGCAGGGCTAAGGCCAGACCCACGGCCTCTCTGGGGAAGAACAGCCCCGCAAGTGTGGGTGACTGACACATTTTGAAAATAGAATCACAAAAAGAAACCAATTCCTCCACCTAATTGCAGAGACGAGTCAAAACGAATAACAAATTCAAAATTACGATAATCCAATACCAATTCTCTGAGAAGTTCTGCGCAGGCCCGAAGCCGTCCGTTCTGTTCAGTGAGAGGAAACCGGAGATTCCAGCGTGGCAGCACAGCACAGGCTCTTGAGGGAGACTTATTTTTAAAATGTTAACGCCAAGCCCGCTCGTCCGCTTGTTTCTTAAAATGATTCACGATTCTCAAAATCTGGCTTCGACTTGTGCAAGATGAGCTCCTGCCCGTTTCTGGCTGGGAGAAGTTGTTCTCCAGAGGGACCACAGGATTTAACTGCTGTCAGTATTTACAGCAAACCAATAGGTTTGTTTTTCACTTATGCCATTTAAACCATAAACCAGATGCTGCAGTCACCTTTCCACAGAGCTCCACCTGTACACGCCACGAATCTCATTTATTCCTTAACCTCTACAACAGTCTAAATTCTGTACCTTTCAGTATCATCTCCTTTGGGAAATGCCGCTGGAGGGCCAAGGACTCCTGGCCTGCTCTGGTGTGTGTTTAACTGCAGGCATGAGATTGCTCACGTGGGTTTCATGGATCATATGAAAGCCCACAGGGAGATTCCTCTGTTTTTCAAAAGCACACAGATGCTGCTGTGACAACCAGAATACACACTCAGGGATGGTTCAACGTGAGACCAACCAGTGTAAAACACCACACTGACAGACTGAAGGAGAGAAACCACGTGATCATCTTAACTGATACAGAAAAGGCATTGACAAAATCCACATGATAAAACCACTGGGAACACAAGGAGTATCAAGGAACTTGCTCAATAGAAAAGACTGGAAGCTTTCCCCGAGATCAGGAGCAGAACAAGGATGCCCCTTCACCACTGCCATTCAACACTGCACTGGAAATCCTACGCAGGGCAATCAGTTAAGGAGAAGAAAAAGGCATCCAAATTGGAAAGGAAGATGTTAGACTATCACTAACCACAGATGACATAGTCCTATATGTAGAAAATCCCGGAGATTATAAACGAAGGTTACTACAGCTAATACAGAAATTCAGCAAAGTTGCACAATACAAGATCAACACACAATCAGTTATGTTCCCATACACCACAATGGACAATCCAGAAACAAACAAACAAAAAATTCCGCTTACAACAGCATCAAAAAGAATAACATATCTAGGAAGAAACTTTACCAGGGAGGTGAAAGGACTGTAAACTAGAAAATATAAAACATTGCTAAGAAAAATCAGACATAAGCAAATGAAAAGACATCCTCTGTTCATGGATTAGAAAATTAATATTGCTTGGATGAAATATCAGCTTACAGATCCAACACAATCCTCCACACAGATCCAAAATTCCAAAGCTTTTTTTTTGTTGTTGTTAAAAGAAATGAAAAAGCCAATCCCCAAATTCTTGTGGAATTACAAGGTGCTCCAAATAGCCAAAACAACCTTGAAAAATTAGAATAAAGCTGGAAGACTCACACTTTCCAGTTTCAAAACTTATTACAAAGCTACAGTGATCAAAACAATGTGGTACTGGCATATGGATCAATGCAAATCAATTGAGAGGCCAGAAATGAACCCAAATCTATGACAGGTCAATTTTTGTTTGTTTGTTTTTGAGACAAAGTCTTGCTCTGTCACCCAGGCTGGGGTACAGTGGTGTGATCTCGGCTCACTGCAACCTCTGCCTCCTGGCTTCAGGTGATTCTCCTGCCTCAGCCACCCGAGTAGCTGGGATTACAGGTGTGAACAACCACTCCCAGCTAATTTTGGTACTTTTAGTAGAGACAGGGTTCTGCCACGTTGGACAAGCTGGTCTCAAACTCCTGGCCTCAAACTCCTGCCTTCCTTGGCCTTGAAAAGTGCTGGGATTACAGGCGTGTGCCACTTTTCTTGGCCAAAATTAAAAACTTTGTACTTTGGCCATGCACACTTTGGCTCATGTACTTTGGCTCATGTCTGTAATCCCAGTGCTCTGGTAGGCATAGGTGGGCATACTGCCTGGGCTCAGGAGTTGGAGACCAGCCTGGGCAACATAGTGAAACCCCAATCTCTACAAAAAAATACAAAAATTAGCCTGGTGTGGTGGCACGTGCCTGTAGTCCCAGATACTTGGGGGTCTGAGGTGGGAGGTCACTGGGCCTGGGAGGTGAGGGCTGCAGTGAGATTGCACCACTGCACTCCAGCCCCAGAGACAAAGAGAGACCCTGTCTCAAAAACAAACAAAACAAAAACAACAACAACCTTTGTTTTTCAAATGATACCATCAAGAAAGTGAAAAAAGGGGCCAGGCCTGGTGGCTCACGCCTGTAATCCCAGCACTTTGGGAGGTGGGTGGATCACAAGGTCAGGAGATCGAGACCATCCTGGCTAACATGGTGAAACCCTGTTTCTACTAAAAACACAAAAAATTAGCTGGGCGTGGCGGCAGGTGCCTGTAGTCCCAGCTACTCGGGAGGCTGAGGCAGGAGAGTGGTGTGAACCCGGGAGGCGGAACTTGCAGTGAGCAGCGATCGCGCCACTACACTCCAGCCTGAGCGACAGAGCGAGACTCTGTCTCAAAAAAAAAAAAAAAAAAAAGTGAAAAAAGGCTCAAAGTCATTAGTCATTAAGGAAATGCAAACCAAAACTACAATGAGACATTTCACAGTGGCTACAATAGCTAAAAGAAATCTAAAAAGGAAAGCAAGTAGTGTTGGCAAGGCTGTGGATAACTTTGAACCCTCATATTTGCTGGTGGGATGTGAAATGTAGGCCCTGGTCCTCTTTGTGCCCGCCTTCTGCACTGCTCGCTCACCCACACCACGCCCAAGCCTCCGCTGCTCACCCTGCCCTGAATGCCGACACCAACACCGTCTTCCCAGTGTGCTCCAGTGGCTCCTCCACACCTGATTTGCCCCAACTCCTGCCCACTCTGCAGCAGGCCCCATCCCTGGCCTCCCTTTCATCCTGCCAGACCGGGTCCACAGGGTGAACCTGCTGCCCGCCTCCCTCTGTGCCTGCACCTCGGCAGGGTGGGACGGAAGCCTGCTGTCCTCTGAGCTCTGTGGTTCACTCTGAATCCCTCTTCTGAAGCCTCAGATGAGCCCGGCAGTCCAACAGGCTCCTTCCCACCTCTGCAGAAAGCCCCTGGGCCTCAGCTCCCCTGGCAACCTCAGCCAAGCACCGAAAATCTGGTACTGGGGGAGACCAATCCCCTGCCTTTCTCTCCCTGGGGTCCAGCCTCTCCTCCGTCCTCTCCAGAGTAGCCTCCATCCGCCCCTGCAATGGCCAGGCCTGTCTGCCCTGGGCCACAGCCTGGGCTCTGGGGAGCCCCAGACTCCTGTTCCTGCCTCGGCTCTTCCCCACTGTCCTGCTGGCCTGCTGCCTGCCTCAGCCCTTCCCCACTGTCCTGCTGGCCTGCTGCCTGCCTCAGCCCTTCCCCACTGTCCTGCCCGCCTGCCTCGGCTCTTCCCCACTGTCCTCTCTGGACTCGCTTCCCACGGTGTACTCACCTCGAGGCCCTTGCGCTCTACCCTGACCTCTCCCTGTTTCTGAGGGCAGGGGTCTCCTGGGCTCCCACCAACACAGGCTGTGCTCCTTCGGAGCCACTGTGACTCCAGAGGGCCACCTCCAAGCCTGCTCAGACCCCTCAGCTGTGTCCACACTGATCTATACCCTCCACCTGGGCCCCCCCAGGTCCACACACCCCACGCCCGCACGCAAATCCCCACATCTGCATCTCCCATCAGCAGAGAGAGCTGGGCGAGCCCCTCAGACACTGCTCTCAGGAACCACCACCTGCCAGGGGCTGGGCCAGTGAGGGGCAGGGTTGGAGGACCCAGAACCCTCTGAGGTTGAGCGCCAGGCTCTGCTGCCCAGAGAGGCAAGAAAGTGCTCACTGGGGACAGCAGCGGTGGCTGCTACAGCCAAGGACGAGGCTCTGGCCACTCGCGGGGACACTGAGTCCCCTGGGTCCCCGCCCACCGCCCTCACCTGGCCCTGCCCACCATACCTGACCTACTCCTCACCTGGCCCCGCCCACCACCTTCACCAGTCCCGCTCTCACGTGGCCCCGCCCATTCCACTCACGTGGCCCCGCCCATTTCACTCACCTGGCCCCGCCCACAATACTCCTAACCTGGCCCCGCCCACCACCTTCACCAGTCCCGCTCTCACCTGGCCCCGCCCACTCCATTCACCTGGCCCCGCCCATAGCACCTGCCCCCGCCCTCACCTGCCGCTGTCCTCCTTCACTGTCCCAAACGCCGCGGGCCGCCCGGCCCTCGCTGGCAACTCCTGCGCTTTCTCAGTGTCGGGCTCGGGCTCCAGGGAGGAGCTGGTGCTGCCCTCACGGCTGACGCTGCTGCCGCGCCCGGGGCTGCTCTCAGCCGAGGCGCGCGGGGACTCCGTGTTCTGCTTCAGCGTCTGCAGCTTGGCCAGCGGGATGATGTCGCAGCCCTGCGGCCGGTGCCACACAGTGCGCTGCGTGCTGGCATTGTAGTAGTAGAAGCGGGACGTGTTGGGGTCGAACAGCTCCCACCACTGGTTCTCGCTGGTGCGCTTGATGCGGACGCCGGCCGGCGGGTCCCACACGCACTCACCGGTGACCAGGTTGGCGTACATGCGCTCGCGGGTGCGCGGTTCGATGATCTCCACCCACTCCAACCTGGGGAGAGACAGGGTTAGGGCGGCTGGAGCCACGGCGGCCTGGGCCCGCGCCTCCCACCCCTGCAGACCCCGGCTCCAGCCCCAGCTGCAAAACCCAGAAATCCCGTCACAGAGGAAAGCAAACCCAAGCCCAGTCCGCCCCTGACTGCTGCGCTCCTGAGCACCCGCACCCGGGGAAGCCCCCGGAGCCGCCAGCGCCTCAGGGTGGTGCAGCCCTTTGGGGGGTCCTGGGCCCCACGTGGGGTAGGGACATACTGGCTGTGGTTGCAGGTTCCTGTCCTCACAGGCACCCAGGCCACAACCCCACTGCCCACTGCTCCATCCTGCAGGATTGTGGCACAGGCCTGCGAGTCACCACTGCACACCTGCTCAGTAGCCCCTCCGCTGCAACTGGACCACCACCTCCACACTGGGTCGGGGTCTGGAGGGGCCTCTGGCCCAGCTAAGTGCTGCTGGGCTCCCAAGCTGTGTTCTCCCAAGGATCCCCCAGATCAGCAAGGCCAAGAGCCCAGCTGGCCCTCAGACTCCCGATGGGGGGCACAGTCTCCACCTGGCCCTCAGACCCCCGCTGGGGGCACAGCCTCCAGCTCAGTAATGTTTCTGAGGCCTCTTCCATGTTTCTACACGGAAACAAAAACCCTTAGAGGCACCGAGAGCCTCTCAGCAAAGATGCTGCCAGGAGGCGTCCCCATGGACCCATGCATCCGTCTCTTAACCCTGCGACAGGCCAGGCCCGGTCCTCACCATCATTGGGCTGGTGAGGGGTCTCGTTAGCCCTGCGACAGGCCTGGTCCTCACCATCACCGGGCTGGTGAGGGGTCTCGTTAGCCCTGCGACAGGCCTGGTCCTCACCATCACCGGGCTGGTGAGGGGTCTCGTTAGCCCTGCGACAGGCCTGGTCCTCACCATCACCGGGCTGGTGAGGGGTCTTGTTTCCAGGGAAAATGCACTGATCCCAGGGGCTCAACAGAAGGGGAGGCAAGTGGTGAGGGCAGAAGGGCCAGCGGACACCAGGCCCAGACACGGGCTAGTGGGGGCTGCCTACGGCTCCCCCAGGTCAAGCACAGAAAGAGCCCCCCTGGTGGCCGGCGCAGACTGGCTGCGGGGGCGACCTTCATCCCAGGTCCCACCCTTTGAAACCAGGCCAGGGACACGGCGGCTCTGAAAACAGGCTGTGATGCACACCACACCTGCTCGTGGGACACCAAGGATCCAGGCGGAGTCTGTCCCCGCCACCCCCCAGAGGCTAGCTGGGGAAGCCGGGCCCTCACACAGTGGCAGCGGCCCCAGCAGCAGCCCTGGGGGTTCTGGGTCTGTTTCTTGCTGATGCATATGAGCAGCTGAGAAACAGGCCCTGCCACCCAAGCCCTCCTTCAGGCCCTGGCCACTGGGCACTGTTTGCTCCTCTGTGTTTGGGTGCCACAGGCAGAAGGCACCGAGGGACAGTCCACATGGGGCCATGAGGTGGGCGTGCTCAGGGCCTTACGTGGGGAAGGAGCTGGCTCAGGGGTCCGGCCGCAGGAGGAGGATGAGGCGGGTGGGACTGGGCCTGAGTGCAGACACCACAGTGGTGCACTCAGAAGTCCAATGAAGGAGGGCCAGAGAGAAGGGGAACCCTGGGGATGGGCTGGTGGTGGAGGGCTGCAGGGGAAGGCAGATGAGAACTCCTGAGGCCCGCCTGTGGATGTTTCACCGTCATCTCCGTGGGAAGGTGAGGTGGTGGGGGTCCTGTTTTTTTGCTGAGCTTGAGTACATCTGCCAACAACTCCCCCCAAACAAATGCCTCGGCTTGCTCGGCTCAGACCCTCCACAGGCCCCAGACTCTGAATTTCCACCTGCATGTCTCGCCACACCCTCGGCGTACACACCCACTCCATCGTCCACCGTCCAGCAAACCACACGCAACAGGGGCCACCCCCGCTCTGGTCTGTGCTCTCCCTTCTCAGCCCGGGGTCTCGCCAGGCACCAATAGCTGCCCAGCCCCTCCCGCCCAGCCCACAGTGGGTCCCCCAGTCGCTCCTGACGAACAAATCTAGGCAGCACCTTTCAGTCCCGAGGGAGCTGTGCCACTTTTGATACCACTGATCATGTTCTCTTCCTTTTATTTTTAAAGTTTTAACTTTTTGTTTTATAATTTCATATTTTCAAAAAGGTTAACAGCCTTCACCCAGATTCACCGCGTGTCACCACCCTGAAACCGCAACAGGAAGTGGCGCACGCATTGTGGGGTGAGCAGCTCAGGAGACAACTGCTCGGCACGTGGAGGCACAGACGGGGTCTGCCCACGGCCCGGGCGGGACTGGGTGCCCACTAGGGTTCCCCACCGTAGCATCCTGTGCCGTCTCCCCAGCTACGAGGATCTCGTGGGGATCCTGTAAGGCCCCTGACATCCTGTTTCTCCTCCACTTTAACCCACGACTTTCAGCACCACGGATGCTTCCTGCCTGCGTGCTCCACTGAGCTGGCCAGCACACCGTCACCCTTGCTGGCTGGAATTCTATTCTGAGAGTCGCACGATAAAGAATTTGTCATGTTGGCGGTGCTGTTGTGGGGGTGGCAGCTTACGGAGGTTTCTATTTTTCTGTATTTTCCAAGTGTTCCACAATATTCACAAGATTACTACCGTCATTGGAAAAAAAACCCACATATTATCTTCCAATAAAATAGTGCATATTCCACATGTGACATGCAATGAATCTTTCCAAGTGTCCAGTTTTAAAGTGTTAAGGATTTAGTGGGCAATGTTTCCCTGAAGCATCTGCACTCTTATACTGGCCTGTCCAGCACATCACTCAAGGGGATAAACGGTATCTCCCCGCAGGGGTGTTTTAATTCAAATGCAAACTTAATGACAAGGAAGGACTGTCACAGTTTATAATGAGATAAAGTTATATAGCTTTGTTTTTAAAAGTGGCATATGTGTTTACATGTATATAGTTGTCTAGAAAATTACTGGAAGTCTAAAGCCAAATATTAAAAGAGATTAACTGGCCAAGTGCGGTGGCTCATGCCTGTAATCCCAGCAATTTGGGAAGCCAAGGCGGGCGGATCACTTGAGCTCAGGAGTTTGAGACCAGCCTGGGCAACGTGGTGAAACCCCATCTCTACAAAAAACACAAAAATTAGCCAGGCATGGTGGGTGCACCTCTGGTCCCAGCTACTCGGGAGGATCGCTTGAGCCTGGGAAGCAGAGGTTGCAGTGAGCCGAGATCGCACCACTACACTCCAGCCTGGGTGACAGAGAAAAGATCCTGTCTACACACACACACACACACACACACACACACACACGAGGGGGTTACCTAGGAGATGTGGAATTTGGTGTAATTTTACCTTACCCCCATTTTTGCTTTCAAAATATATAATGGAAAATTTCAAACACGCACAAAAATATAGAGATTAGTATAATGAATCCCAGGTATGTGGTTTTAATTTTTCTAATTGTTAATGTGGACAAGCATTTCCTCATGTTCCTAAGCCACTGACATTCCTCACTCACCAGACATACACGGCTTTGCCATTACAATGTTGTGTTTTGTTTTAGAAATGCACATCCTAGGTGACACCTCCCGCTGTGTCGTCTGTGCTCTAAAGATCTCTCTGGCCGTGTAGCTTGTCTTTTCACTTTTTATGGTACCTTTTGCCGAAACGAAGTTTTTAAATTTTTTTTTTGAGACAGAGTCTCGCTCTGCCGCCCAGGCTGGAGTGCAGTGGTGCGATCTCGGCTTACTGCGAGCTCTGCCTCCCGCGTTCACGCCATTCTCCTGCCTCAGCCTCCCGAGTAGCTGAGACTACAGGCGCCCACCACCATGCCCGGCTATTTTTTATTTTTATTTTTAGCAGAGACGGGGTTTCACCATGTTGGCTAAGCTGGTCTCGAGCTCCTGACCTCAGGTGATCCACCTGCCTCGGCTTCCCAAAGTGCTGGGATTACAGGCATGAGCCACCGTGCCTGGCCCTTTTGACCCTTTTAAAGACAACTTCCCTACTTCTAGGTCACAGATATTCTCCTTTTTTTTTTTTTTTGAGACGGAGTCTCGTTCTGTCTCCCAGGCTGGAGTGCAGTGGTGCGATCTCGGCTCACTGTAATCTTCGCTTCCCAGGTTCAAGCGATTCTCACAAGCTGGCTTCCCGAGTAGCTGGGACTACAGGCATGCGCCACCACGCCCAGCTAATTTTTGTCTTTTTTGTAGAGACGGGGTTTCACCATGTTGGTCAGGCTGGTCTTGAACTCCCGACCTCGTGATCCACCAGCCTCAGCCTCCCAAAGTGCTGGGATTACAGGCGGGAGCTACCGCGTCTGGCAGATATTCTCTTATAAGTTGCTTTTCACACTGAAGTCATTAATCTGCCTGCACTGATTTTTGTTTACTGTGTGAAATTTCATTTTCCCATATGGATAGACAGGGATCTTAGGATAGTTTGTTAAATAGCTTTGTTTCCTCAGTGATGGACAATGGGAGCTCTATCTTAAATTGAGTTTCTGGCCAGGTGCGGTGGCTCAGGCCTGTAATCCCAGCACTTTGGGAGGCCCAGGCAGGTGGATCACCTGAGGTCAGGAGTTTGAGATCAGCCTGGTCAACATGGTGAAACCCCGCCTCTACTAAAAATACAAAAATTAGCCAGGTGTGGTGGCGTGCACCTGTAATCTCAGCTACTCGGGAGGCCAAGGCAGGAGAATCCCTTGAACCCGGGAGGCAGAGGTTGCAGGGAGCTGAGATCACGCCGCTGCACTCAGGCCTGGGTGACAGAGCAAGACTCTGTCTCTAAATAAATAAATAGAATAAATCGAGTTTCTGTAAGTGTGTCTGAGCTCCCAGCTGGCTTTGCTGATCCATCCATCTCTGTCTCTGCCTGAGCGGTATCTTAGTTACGTGGCTTTGTAAAGTTGGTCCAAAGCCACACACTCCTCTCCCTCAGGCATGCTTCAGGCATATGTCAAAGCCATTCTTGACCCTTGGTTCTTCTCTGTGAAATTGAGAATCACCTCTTTGTTGGCTCCGCAAGGAGCCTGTGGATGGATTTAAGGAGAACCAGGCATCTCAGTGGAACTTTGGTCTCCACCCAGAGCCAAGGTGTCTCCCTCCACTCGTCCAGGTGTCTGAAGGGCCTAGACGCCCTCTCCCAATTGGCCCTGTGTCCCTCTCTGCTTTCACAGGACCATTAAGGGAAACCCCACAGCAGGGAGAACTGGGACCCCCCAGAAGCCTCTGCCGGTCCCAGCTCCAGATGCAATGGCAGACTCACTCTTCTTCCCAAGGGCCTCACCTGTCTCCCTTCCTTCTCTCCATGGACATCCCAAATCACCACAGAGAACATGAGGGGCCAGCCAGGGGTTCCCAGCACCAGCTCACTGAGAACCTGGAGGGGCCAGCCAGGGGTTCCCAGCACCGGCTCACCGAGAACCTGGAGGGGCCAGTCAGGGGTTCCCAGCACCGGCTCACCGAGAACCTGGAGGGGCCAGCCAAGGGTTCCCAGCACCGGCTTCCCCTCGTGCACTCTCTTGCCCTTAGCTCCAGGGCAACTCTCCCTGGAGACAACCCTTGACCTCAGCCCATGATACAAAGTGTCAATGTCTCCCATCGTTAGAAACATAGGGACACCAACATGGTGCACCTCGAACCCCCACAGCTCAGCACTCTAGGGAGAGAGGATTGAGGCTTGGCGGGGCCAGGACCTCCCACCCATGGTGCCACGCGCTGCAGCCTGGGCCTCCCGAGGATATCGCTGGTTGTGGCAGTCGGCTGTACACACCATGCCCTTAAATCTCAACCCTCATGGGCCCCTGCAGGGCCCATAATTTAAATGAGAAAGAGAATCCAAGGATCACACAAATAAAAATGGCAACTGTTGAAAGGGGGTGGACGGGTGCCCTGCCTTCCCCCTGGAGCCAGCTCTCCCCGAGGGACAGATGGGGCATCCCTGCACCCCCATGGCTCAGCCAGGCTCTCCACTCTTGTTACCTGACCCCCGTGACTCAGGGTAGTTTTTTAGTTTTGGAGACAGAGTCTTGCTCTGTCACCCAGGCTGGAGTGCAGTGGTGCGATCTCAGCTCACTGCAACCTCCACCTCCCAGGTTTAAGCAATTCTCCTGCCTCAGCCCCCCAAGTAGCTGGGATTACAGGTGTATGCCACCACAGCTGGCTATTTTTTTTTGTATTTTTAGTAGGGATGGGGTTTCACCATGTTGCCCAGGCTGGTCTCAAACTCCTGACCTCAAGTGATCTGCCCGCCTTGGCTTCCCAAAGTGTTGGGATTACAGGAGTGAGCCACCGTGCCTGGCCTCAGGGCTGATTCTCAGCCAGCAGTGGCCACAACAGGACTTCCTTCCATGACGTTTCTCACACTGCTGGAAGTGCAATCAGCTCAGCCCTCTGCCCAGAATCACTCCCGGCTCTGGGCTACACCTTGGTGACGGGCTCCTCTCTCCTCTGCCCCACAGGGTGTGCCCAGGACACCCCCAGTGTCTTCCAGTCTTATCCCTCCCATGGCCGCAGTGTGGGGGACAGTTCTCTCCCCAGGATGCCAGATCCCATGTGGCAGTCCCAGGCTCCCCTGAGCCATTAGTGACAGCCTCAGGAGCAGCCTCGGACTGTGACTCCTTCACAGACACTGGGCTTCAGTCTGGGGCAGTGGCCAGAAAACTGGCTGATGCAGGTACCACACCCATTTCCAGGCACCGGGTCCCATGCTGACACAGGGCTCAGAGCCTGCCCAGGGAAGGGGGCCTGGATGACAGCCCAGAAGCAGAAGTGTCCCCAGGATGGTCCCCACTGGCATTGGCTGGCCTGGGCTGCTGTCGGTCTGCTCTGCGGGACAGCAGCCATCAGCAACCCCACATGGCTGCACGCCCATCTCATACACCAGGATGGGCAATGATATGGTTTGGCTGTGTCCCCACCCAAATCTCCTCCTGAGTTGTAGTTCCCACAACCCCCAAGTGTAGTGGGAGGGAACAAGTGGAGGTAACTGAATCATGGGGGTGGCCTCCCCCATCCTGTTCTCGTGATAGTGAATTCTCATGAGATCTGATGGTTTTACAAGGGGCTTCCCCTTCCCTGGGCTCTCATTCTTCTCTCTCCTGCCGCCATGTGAAGAAGGACTTGTTTCATCCCCTTCCACCATGATTGTTCCCTGGGCGCCCCCAGCCATGCAGAACTGTAAGTCAATTAAACCTCTTTTCTTTATAAGTTGTCCAGTCTCAGGCATGCCTTTAGTTGCAGCATGAGAACAGGCTAACACAGGCATCAAATAAGAAGTGATAGCCAGGTAAGCACAAGGAAGAACCAACTGAAAACCAAGAGAAGGAAAGAGGCTACAGCAGCTCCTCAGGGGATCTGGGTTCGGAGCCAGAACACGTGGAATGCACACTGCTGTGACTGGCATTCACGACAAGATGAGTTTCTACAGAGGAAGGAAAATGTAAAGGATGTATAAAGAATTGAATAGAAAATCTAAAATGTCAAAATAAATCCCTGAAATTAACGTGTTATACAGGTTTAAGAAGAAACTAATGCTGAAGGATAGAGGGACGGAGCACAGGATAGTCAGAGGACAAAGCCCGGCAGCATGGGACGGGGCCTGGGGAGGGAGGACACGGGAGCGGGCAGGGAAAGGCCTGCTGGGTCCACACGAGGAAGAGTGAGGGGCAGAGAGACATTTTTTTTTTTTTTTTTTTTTTGAGACGGAGTCTCGCTCTGTCATCCAGGCTGGAGTGCGGTGGTGCGATCTCGGCTCACTGCGACTTCTGCCTCCCAGGTTCAAGTGATTTTCCTGCCTCAGCCTCCCAAGTAGCTGGGATTACAGGCACGTGCCACCACGCCTGGCTAATTCTTGTTTTTAGTAGAGATGGGGTTTCACCACATTGGCCAGGCTGGTCTCGAACTCCTGATCTGCCCGCTTTGGCCTCCCAAAGTGTTGGGATTACAGGCGTGAGCCGCCGCGCCCGGCCAGAAGAAACATTTTTACACAGATCAGCCTCCAGTCTCCGAAGGTGGAAGGCAGCACCCATCACCATCAGGGAAATGCAGAGCTCGAGACACCGAGGAAAACCAGCAAGGGTGGTGGTCCCAGCCCCACGGGAACAGCTGGGGTAGACAGAGCCAGTGACGCTGCTGGCAGGGACACGGGTTGGCCATGTGTGCCAGGTGCCGGTTGACAGCACTGTGGGGACTCGTTGCCCTGGGCCTGCAGCTTAAGACCTGGCAGGAGCGAGGGCGTACAGACCCAGCAAGACAGAGCAGGGCCGCCCCGAGGGCTCCTGAGCACGCATGCTGCGTGAGGGAACCAGGCAGGGGCCTGCAGGCTGTGCGCTGCGTTGAGGCTCATGGAGGCACAAAACCAACGGTGATGCCAGAGGCTGCCTGCCCGGTGGGGCGCGTCATGAGCCTGCGCCTCCTCGAACACTTCTCTGCACACACGTGTGTTAGCTAACATGTTTTCAGAGGAAGAGAAATGTGCCTCACCCTATGGGGAGGTGGCCCTAAGCCTCCCTCAGCAGCCAGGAAGAGCAGCCATATGCAGCAGGGACAGAACTGTGGGGACCGTGGAGAGTGGCAGACTGGGTGCGGGAGGCGGGGCTCTCGCCAAGCCATCTGGAGAAACTCAGCCCAGGGCCCAAAGGGGAAGGTAAGACCCAGTAGGGCTGGGGACCCGGCTGGCCACCTGAAGCCCACGGCCTGTCTCCGTCAAACCCAGCGAGGGTCAGACTCACAGCCGGAGGCAGCACGGCGGCACGGGGGGACACAGCAAAGCCTCAGCAGCCTCAGCTGGGCCACCACGGCCAACGTGGGCAGGACTCTTGTGCGTGCTCACCGCGCCGTGAGATGAGAGCAGCACGCCGCCTCTGTGGTCCTCCTCCCAGTGAATCGTGGTGAAGATCAGGCACGTCCAGGCGAGGGGCGTGTCACACAACGCCGGGCCCACCCTCCTCCAGGCCGTGCAGGTCACCAAATGCCAGGAGAGGGTAAGTCCACAGGAGCCCGGGGATGTCAGGATCAATGTCACGTGGGACCCGGGGACAGAAAAAGAAAATCAGGTGCAAACCCAAGCGTCTGCATAAGGTGTGGATTCCGTTAGTAACAATTCCCGGCAGGGGCTCATCAACTGCAGAAAGGCACCGGCGGCATGACGGCGAGGGTATCGGTGGCCGGAGGACCCTGGTGCAGTGGACCAGAGGCTCTGCGCTGCCTGTGCCATTTCCACGTAAATCTAAGATTGTTCTAAAATAAAAAGTTTACTTAAAAAAAGTAAGTAGTCTCCATATTTTAAAATGTTAATTTTATACTCTATAAATTATATAAGTAGCACAGTCGGCCTCATTTCGGAGCCAGCAGCTGCTCCTCCATGAAGGCGTGTCCCGGCAGGGCCTACCCTGGGGCAGGGAGTCATGGCCCAGAGGGGCTCAGGGGACAGGAGCGCCCAGAGCAGGGCAGCGGGAAGCCCCTCCTGGGAGAACGAACTCCTCTGACACTAACAGGGTGGAACGAAGTCCCCAGTTCCTCTTCCTGAGGACACCGACTTGGTGACCACGAGGCAGCTTTACCAAAACACAGGAGACCTCTCCAGCTCCCCAACGAGGCCCTCTGCCCTAGGGACTCCCGTGACCCCATAATCCAGGGACAACCAGGTTCCGGGAGGGGCTAGTGTGCAGGGCAGAGGGTGGCCCCCCACATTTGCTGGCAAACGCCGCCATCCTACTCAGGGACCTGAAGCTAGGTCCATCTCTGCAGCCTGTGGCAGAGACACCCACGACGAGCTCGGAGGCCTCCCACGACTCTGCCTCTGGTGTGAATCAGCAGCCCTGGGCACAGCCCAGGCGCCTGTGAGGTGGGAGCTCAGGCCAGGCCCCGCCTCCTCCAGAAGCCTTAGGACAAGGGCTGCGGGCTGAGGGGCACAGAGGGGTGTGAGGAACCTACAGAGGCTGAGATGCGTGGGAGCCCCGCCCACAAGAGGGAACAACACGTCACTGCTGCCTCGGGGCCCACGACGCCCTGACCCTGGTGCCAACTGCTAGCCCTCCATGCTCCCAGCTGACGTGAGGCCAACAAGGGTCTCTCGCCTGTCATCCTGCAGAACACAAGGCCAGCTTGGTGGGCTCACCAGGGACACCACATGGCACATGGGACAGAGGCCAGAGAAGCCTTCCCGACAGGGCCTGACAGAAGATGCCATCGACACTGCGGTCAGGGCAGGGCCATCTCCGGAAGATGCCATCGACACTGTGCTCGGGGCAGGGCCATCTCTGGTGACCTTGTAATAGTGGCACTGACAGGTCACTTGTGTTTTCTGACGACTGGTGATGACAGTTTGGACGCTTGTCCCCAAACCTCACGTTGAGATGTGATCCCCAGTGTTGGAGGTGGGGCCTGGTGGGAGGTGCCTGGGTCGGGGCAGACCCCTCATGGCTCAGTGCCGTCTTCTCGACTGTGAGTGAGTTCTTGTGAGAGCAGGTTGTTTAAAGTGTGTGGTGCCTCCCCCGCCCCGTGCTCCTGCTTTGCCATGATCAGAAGCTTCCTGAGGCCTCCCCAGAAGCCGAGCAGATGCCGGCGCCATGCTTCCTCCACAGCCTGCAGAACCACCAGCCAATTAAACGTCTTTTCTTTATAAAATACCCAGCATCAGGTGTTTACAGCAATGCGAGAACGGCCTGACACGAGTGACTGCAAGGCCAGCCTGCAGAAGGCTGGGGGGGCAGCGGTCACCATGTGACATCTCAGTGTGCACCAAGGGGGTCTTTGTCAGCTCCAGAGACACCCCTACCCCCCCACAACCCAACCTGCTGCCCTAGCCCTGCCTGCGAACAGAGCCAGCATGGAGACCGCAGCCAGGCCCGAGGCTTGTCTCCTCCTGGTCCCTGGCCATGAGCCTTGTCGACCGCCCTGGGGCCCAGCCAGAGGGTGAGGTCGCCCTGACCCCCAGCCCTCACCCCTGCCCCGTCCAGGCCATTCTCCACGCTGAAGATGGAAGAAACTCCCAGAACTGGGACCTGGTCATTATACCCTTGACACCTTCCACAGCTGGCACTGACCCTGGAGTGGGGCAATTCCTGGCAAAGCCCCCATCCCCCTGGTCCACTCCTCAGCCTGGCTGGTCTCTGTCACCTTTGCTTCCGTGACCTCCTGGAGCCGGGTGGCTGTGCAGGCCTGGGGTGCAAGGCCAGAGGCTCACGGTCCCCCAGCAGGTGCCTTCCCTGTCCACACACCTCCTCTCCCCAGCCGGAGCCTGGACCCCAGTGGACAGCTGCTCTGTGCTCCCGTGAGCACAGACCTGCAGGGGAGGGTGGCGTGTGTGAGGAGCACCTGCTGGGACATTGAAAAGGACAACGGCAGATGCAGCAGCCTCAGGGCACCCAAGGAAACCCCAAGAAGGCACCTGCAAGCAGACATCTGCAGGAAACTTGTCTTGAGGCCTGGGGGCACCAAAGGTAGCAGGGCCACCGTGAAGGGCCTGAGGCCTGGGCTGACCTGACCTAATTCAGGTGAACGGACCCTGAAGAAGGACTTGTTTGCATCCCCTTCCACCATGATTGTTCCCTGGGCACCCCAGCCATGTGGAACCTCCTGGCTGGTCCACAGGGAGCAGGATGAAGGCTCCGGGAGGCCAGTGGTGCTGGGGGACAGGGTGCGCGCCAGAAGAGAGGCGAGGGGTGGGGGAGCAGAGGCGAGGAAGGGCAAGGTTTTCGGCCTGAGCACCTGGAGGGCGGGGCTGTGTCAGGTCTGGGGTCAGAACTCAGGACGCACACCAAGGACAGGACCACATGGACGCAGGTCAAACGTGGTGAGCAGTGAGGTGCCCTCGGCAACAGCACAGCCTCCCCGCCTGGAAGGAACAGGCCCCGTGTGCCAGGGCGGCTTCCCCTGGATGGCGGCGTCACCTCGTCGCCTCGTGCCTGCAGGGAGTGCTGCCTGTGGAGAGTGGTGCCTGTGGGGAGTGGTGCCTGCGGGGAGCGCTGCCTGCGGGGAGCGGTGCCTGCTCTCCTGTTCTCGCGTCACTTCTGTTAGATTTTAGCAGAACAAAGTTGAGATACTCCCAAAATAGTTTTTCTGAGTACAGAGAAGCTCAGACAGCAGAGAATCGAACATTCTATGCCCTAAAAGAAGTAATACCAATTGTTATTTTTGTTTAAAATGCACTTTCAAATGAATGTAATGGGATAATTCTCTCAACAAAGAATAGCATTTTGTTCCCTTTTCAGTGCACTCCTGCGCGCGTGTGGGCAGAACACCAGCCTCCTAAGAACACTGTGGGCACCTCCTGGGGGACAGCATTGAGCCCAGACCCTCGGGAAACCTGAGGGCACCTCCTGGGGGACAGCACTGAGCCCAGACCCTCGGGAAACCTGAGGGCACCTCCTGGGGGACAGCACTGAGCCCAGACCCTTGGGAAACCTGAGGGCACCTCCTGGGGGACAGCACTGAGCCCAGACCCTAGGAAACCTGAGGGCACCTCCTGGGGGACAGCACTGAGCCCAGACCCTCGGGAAACCTGAGGGCACCTCCTGGGGGACAGCACTGAGCCCAGACCCTAGGAAACCTGAGGGCACCTCCTGGGGGACAGCACTGAGCCCAGACCCTAGGAAACCTGAGGGCACCTCCTGGGGGACAGCACTGAGCCCAGACCCTAGGAAACCTGAGGGCACCTCCTGGGGGACAGCACTGAGCCCAGACCCTCGGGAAACCTGAGGGCACCTCCTGGGGGACAGCACTGAGCCCAGACCCTAGGAAACCTGAGGGCACCTCCTGGGGGACAGCACTGAGCCCAGACCCTCGGGAAACCTGAGGGTACCTCCTGGGGGACAGCACTGAACCCAGACCCTAGGAAACCTGAGGGCACCTCCTGGGGGACAGCATTGAGCCCAGACCCTAGGAAACCTGAGGGCACCTCCTGGGGGACAGCATTGAGCCCAGACCCTAGGAAACCTGAGGGCACCTCCTGGTGGACAGCACTGAGCACAGACCCTCGGGAAACCTGAGGGTACCTCCTGGGGGACAGCACTGAGCCCAGACCCTAGGAAACCTGAGGGTACCTCCTGGGGGACAGCATTGAGCCCAGACCCTCGGGAAACCTGAGGGCACCTCCTGGGGGACAGCACTGAGCCCAGACCCTCGGGAAACCTGAGGGCACCTCCTGGGGGACAGCATTGAGCCCAGACCCTTGGGAAACCTGAGGGCAGACAACAGCATGGGGATGCTGGGCCTTGGGGAGCTGCTGCTCAGAGAAAGGCACAGGCTTCAGACCGCAGAGGGCGACCTGGCCTCAGGGGTCCCACAGACTGGCTGGAGCTGGACCTCAAGGACGGAGGGGTACAGCTGCTGGCCCCGCAGGCTGGCTCTGCACAGGGCGAGGTGGGGAGGACATTGTGTGGGCTGGGGAACTTGCGCCTCGGCCCTCCACCACAGAGGGTCAGCATCAATTCACAGATGCAATCTGAGGTGTGTTTGAGGAAGATTCATTTGGCAACAGTATTTAAAATGAAGTGGGAAGAGAAATAAGCCATTTGGTGACAAAGGTGGAAGGATGCAAGATGTCTACGATCCCCAGGGGACGCAGGGTACCCGGCGGGACGGGCCTCTTCCCAGAAGCTCCCAGAAGCTGCTGTCAAGGCGGAACAACCTTCCTGCAGCCCCTGTTTCTTGGAGATGTCTGTTTGCAGACAGCAATCAGGCCACATAAGCCTTTTCTGATGAACGCAATGAGTGCCATGTGCATGCCAGACAATTTGCCAGGTGCTAGGGACACAAGAGTGAACAAGAATGTGCCCTGCCCCGCAGACATAGACAAGGGTGTCGAGACCACTCCATGGGGAAAGGAGAGTCTCTTCAACAAACGTGCAGGTGGACGTCTACCTGCAAACAAATGCAGTCAGCCCCTACCTCATGCCACACACAAACATTAATCCAAAGTAGACAAAAGGTCTCAATGTAAGAGCTAAACTGACAAAACTCTTAGAATAGACGGGGCGGCTCTGCATGACCTCGGATTTGGCAATGGATTCTGAGCTATGACACCAAAAGCACATGCAATAAGACAAACAATGGAAAAACAGACTTCATCAAAATTAAAACTTTTGTGGCCACCCCCGAGAGAGTGAAAACACAGCCACAGGATGGGAGAAAACACCTGCAAATCATCCATCTGATGAGGTTCACAAAGGACTCTCCTAATTCAGTAACAACAGGATAGGAGGCTGGGAGGTGGAGACTGCAGTGAGCCCTGATCTACTGCACTCCAGTCTGGGCAACAGAGTGAGATCCTGCCTCGAAAAGAAAAAAAAAGACAGGCCGGGTGCCGTGGCGAACGCCTGGAATCTCAGCACTTTGAGAGGCCAAGGCAGGTGGATCACCTACATCAGGAGTTCAAGACCAGCCTGGACAACATGGTGAAACCCCGTCTCTACTAAAAATATAAAAATTAGCTGAGTGTGGTGGCTCATGCCCGTAGTCCCAGCTACTCGGGAGGCTGAGGCAGGGGAATTGCTTGAACCCGGGAGGCAGAGGTTGCAATGAGCAGAGATCACAGCACTGCACTCCAGCATGGGCGACAAAGTGAGACTCCGTCTCAAAAAAAAAAAAAAAGATAAATACCCCAGTTTAAAGATGGGCAAAATATCTGGACAGACACATCTCCAAAGAAGATATGCAGATGGCCAATCTACATTAAAAGACACTCGTGATCATCAGCCATAGGAGAAATGCAAATCAAAAAATCAAAACCACAAGAGACACCATCTCAAACCCACTGGAGGTAAAAACCATAATAAGTGTTGCTAAGGATGTGGAGAAACTGGAACCTTTATACACTGCCGGTGGGAAGTGGGAACATTAACTGGTGTGGCCACTGTGGAAGAGTTTGGTGGTTCCTCAAAAAGTCAAACATACCGGCCAGGCGCAGTGGCTCATGCCTGTAATCCCAGCACTTTTGGGTGGGCGGATCACCTGAGGTCAGGAGTTCGAGACCAGCCTCACCAACATGGTGAAACCCCGTCTCTACTAAAAATCCAAAATTAGTCAGGTATGATGGTGGGCGCCTGTAATCCTAGCTACTCGGGAGACTGAGGCAGGAGAATCGCTCAAACCCAGGAGGCGGACGTTGCGGTGAGCTGAGATTGTGCCACTGCACTCCAGCCTGGGCAACAAAAGTGAAACTCCACCTCAAAAAAAAAAAAAAGGTTAAATATACAAAAATTAGCCAGGTGTGGTGGTGGCAAACATGTGTAGTCCCCGCTACTTGGGAGGCTGAGGCATGAGAATCACTTGGATCCGGGAAGCAGAGGTTGCAGTGAGCCAAGATGGTGCCACTGCACTCCAATCTATGTGACAGAGTGAGGGTCTGTCTGAAAAAGAAAGTTAAACAGGCTGGGTGTGGTGGCTGTAATCTCGGCACTTTGGGAGGCCGAAGTGGGAGGATCGCTTCAGCCTGGGAGTTGCAGGTTGCAGTGAGCTGTGATTGCACCTTCGCACTCCAGCCTGACAAGTACCAACCTTTCTCAAAAATAATTAAAAAAAACCCCACAGAGTTACCACCTGACCCAGCAATTCCACAACTAGGTATACACACCCAAGAGAAACGAAAACGTCTTCACACAGAAATCTGCACACAAATGTTCATGGCAGCATGATTCATAATAGCCAAAAAGTGGCAACAGAGCAAATGTCCTTCAACTGATGCATGAAGAAGCAAAATGTGGCCCACCCCTACACGGGAATATTGTTCAGCAGTAACAGGGATGCAGCCCGGACCCAAGCTATGGTGTGGATGGACCTGGGGCATGTCGACGTGAGTGAAGGACCACTCGTATGATTCCACGTACTTCAATCGTCTGGAGCAGGTGAATCCCACAGGACACAAAGCCGGCCCGCCGTGCCCGAGGCTGGGGAGAGGCTGCTGCTGGGAGTGGGGCTTCTCTGTGGGAAGTGGATGGTGGCACCAGCTGCACAACTCTGACTGTTCTAAGAGCCACTGGATTGTGCACCTTGGAGGGCGAGCTTTGTGGCATGTGAATTATATAAAAAAAGGGAGTCTGGCAGGTGAGGGGCAGCTGGGCTGGGCTCTCGCTGGGAAGGCCCCATCGGGCTGCCCTCAGCCAAGAGGTCCCAAGAGGCAGGCAGGTATCTGGGAACATGTGGAGGGTGCAGAGGCTGAACGGGGCCACCAGGGTCCACGATGGCCACGGCAATGCTGAGCTCCAGCCGCCACAGCTGGCCCCGAGCAGACCCTCTTGGTGGGTCCAGTGGGACCACTCCCCAAGGCATGCAGCCCCCAGCACAGCTCCTGGCTGTACAGCCTCTGCCAGGGGCGCCGGTGTCCCTCCCGCCGTGCCGCCATCTTCCCATCACCCCTCCCTGATCTGCTCTTTGTTCCCAGATGTCGTCCTCTTTGCCACGCTGCTCCTCTTTCTATCCTTATCGCTCTGGCAGGCGGCAGGTGTGGCCAGCCCCACACCAATCACCACAGACACCCGCAGAGTACACCCAGACCAAGCAGCAGACACCAAATCCCCTCCTCACCCAACAGGCTGCTCACAACTGCACATGACACACAAAGGAGACAGACAGTGGCCCCGCAGCAAACCCACATGACCAGAACCCAACGGGCCCTGGCAGCAGAGGGGACGGCTGAGGCCTGGCCACCCCGGCGCTGTCCACCACCCCTCAGTGGGCAGAGGGGACGGCTAAGGCCTCGCCACTCCAGCACTCTCCACCACCCCTCAGTGGGCAGAGAGGGACGGCTGAGGCCTCGCCACCCCGGCACTCTCCACCACCCCTCAGTGGGCAGAGAGGGACGGCTGAGGCCTCGCCACCCTGGCACTCTCCACCACCCCTCAGTGGGCAGAGGGGATGGCTGAGGCCTTGCCACCCTGGCACTGTCTACCACCCCTCAGTGGGCAGAGGGGATGGCTGAGGCCTCGCCACCCCGGCGCTGTCCATCACCGCTCAGTGCTCCGCCACTGCTCCTGTCTGGCCTCAAGACTTTGTTCCTGACAAGTGACTCAAAAGTTAAGCCCTTCCACTCCCTCCTGGTCTCCTAAATCAAGGCCTAGCATTGAAGGACATTCACTCGTGGGGTGAATCCAGACTGGCCATGAGGGCTGCATGGAGGGGGTGCTGCGCGGGGGCAGAGGAAGCCCTGCAATGGTGAGCACGTGGGGGAGGCGTGGCCTCTCGGGCCTCCTGCACACAGCCAGGCGCTGCTCTTTACCAGGTAAGCATCCAGTGCTGCAGGCCCCAGGTGGCGCGCACTGCCGGGGTCCTCGGCGAAGATAAGAAACAGCACACAGACAGAGGACCCACTGGTGCCGCAGGACCTGGCACGTGCTGCAGGAGCGGCCACCATGATAGATCGTCCTCCAGACCCGCAAGGGTACCACACCCCTAAGCACCGGAGGGCGCAGGCTCTGCCGGCCAGCCCCACCTTCCCAACTCTCCCTCCAGGCCCAGGGCGTGTGTCCAGGCACATCATGCTCTCCTGAGACCACCAGAAGGGCAAGGCAGGTCTAACGCCATGAGATGGAGTCCCAACAGCAGAGGCCATGGCTTCTCACACCAGACGTGGTGAGGGAGGAGCCGTGGGAACTCCCTCTGGGCCTTGACATCCCTGGTTCATCCGTGCCCAAGGAGACAGAGGAGGGACCTGGCTGACTGCCTGTGGAGCCTGGGAGGAGGGCGACCGGAACCCTAACAGCCTTAGGGCTGTAACGAGGGCTCACAACAGCAAGGTGAAGCCAGCAGGAGATGCGTTTGCTCTGTGAGGACGAGGGGAGGCAGCTCCACCCGATGCAGCAACCACCTCATCAAATCCCGGGACACTCTGCACCAGCAGCCACACCGCCCTACGCCTCCAGTCCAAAGCCCAACGTCTTCTCTGGGTGGGGCCAACTGGTCCTGTCTCCATCTAGAAGAGCACGTGGAGGGAGGGCGGAGGCATCTTTGAATCAAAGGACTGCAGCTGGGGAGGGAACTCAGGACACAGACAGCGAGCTGCCAGGAAGCTGAGGAAGCCACGTGCCCAGGCTGGAACCCCAGCACACTGAGGCGTGGACAGAGAGCCCCTCGCTGCCCCTCACAGATCTACGCAACGCCCTTGAGGATGGGGGCAGGGGGCAGGGGGAACCCAGGATCAGGGAGGCAAGACTGTAATCAATGGGGCCGGGATTGCTGACTTGGGTTGATATGAAAAAGTCTGATCAAATGGGAAAGGCAAAACTTTAAGACTTTTAGAAGAAAATACGTGAAGAATTTCAGGAGCTCAGTTAGGAAAGGGCTTCCTGAGTAAGACAGGAAGAGAAAAGGCAGGTGGACAGAGAACGCTGGAGCTCAACATGTTGGCTCATCAAAAGCCACCAGCACTGACACAAAGGCGTGAGGACAGACGGAGACCGTAATCCAGGCTCAGTCAACATGCAACTGTACCCGGAACAGACAGGGATGCGTCCACACCACAAAGGCTAAGAAAGATGATTAAATGGAAGAAAAGGCCAGAGGAGATTCCCAGAGGCGGAAACCTGAGGGCTAAGAACACACGGAGATGCTCAAACTCACCAGGTAGGAAGCCACGCAGACCCACCCGCCAGCAGGGAAGGAGAGTCTGGCCAGAGTAGGAGCTCCGTGGTGGGGAAGGAGCAGCCCGGGGAAGTCCAGAGGGCGCCCGGCATGGCCTCGAAGGCCGGACACCTGCGGGGCCCTTTCCGCATTGCGTGTAAAGGGGAAACTCGGAACCCAGCCGTGGGCCTTTCCGCATTGCGTGTAAAGGGGAAACTCGGAACCCAGCCGTGCGCCTTTCCACGTTACGTGTAAAGGGGAAACTCAGAACCCAGCTGTGGGCTTTTCCACGTTGCGTGTAAAGGGGAAACTCGGAACTCAGCTGTGGGTGTCAGTGGAGGGATACCAAGGCGCCACATGAGGACACATGAGCCCCAGGGAGGCTGGGAAGGAGCAGAAGAGACTCTCGATGAGGCAGGTGTGGCTGGGCACAGGACAGGAGGCCAGCAGGACCAGACAGACGGGCAGAAGCAGCCCCAGCTCCTTACAGAGCCCGGGGCATGAGAGAAGGCACAGTGCCCCTCACAGAGCACAGGCAGCCTCAGCCTCTAACAAATGGCACGGGGACAGCCAGATGCATGTGGAAAACAAACAGGTCAGACCACACCTCACACCACACACAAGAACCAAGGCGGATCTGAGACCCAAAGGCAAAAACAAAAGTATGTCAGCCCATGAGCAGGTGCCATGTGCTCTTTCTCCAGTCACCTGGATGGAGGTGACTAAAACACAGAGGCACTGAAGAAAGGATGGCCAACCTGACTACACAAAGATTCAAATCCTTTCACATGCAAAAGCCACTACAAATAAAACAGATTTTGGCTTTTCAGACACATTTAGTGGAACATTTACAATAAGAGCTCATGTCTTTAATATATAAATTTGAGCATGAAAAGATAATAAATACTATAGAAAAAGGGCAAAAGATAAAAGCATGCAATTCACAAAGTGAACAGTAATACACGGAGGGTAACTACTTCAGCGATCATCAGAGCCCCAAAGCCCAGGCTGCATGGAGACCCCAGGCACCTGCCCACACATCTGACAGCAGGCAGCTGTTGATGGCCCCGATGGCCCGGGGTTGGTGCTGCTCACAGAAGCCCCAAGGACAGCACATCCAAAGGCATCCTTGGACCTAGCAGTCCCTCGTCAGAAATTCACCTGCAGATGCACCTCCCAAAACCCAGAATTATACAAGCAGACTGCAGCAGTCCTTGTAATTGCAGAATATGCGAAATTACCCACATGGCCAACACAAGACTGAGGCACACACACAGTAGAGGCCCAGGAAGCTCTGAAAAAGGATGACCATCTCGATGGTCTGGGAGGCAGTGATGTCTAGGGGATGTTTTAAGTGGAAAAAGCAAATTGTGCAAAGAACACGTAAATCATGATACCATTAGTGTAAGAATGAAGGGGAAATAAGAAAACATACTAACATCTGTTCATTCTTCACAATAGAAACCCAGGAGATAAACAGAAAACAAGAGAGTTTCTGCCTGCAGCAGGTAGGCAAGTGCAGAAAGGGCACGGGGAAGAGGCCTGGCTGAATGTGCCTGTGTACGGTTGGGGCTTTGGGAACATGCGAATGGCCTATATGTTTAAAAGACAAAATTATATCAGAAGAATAAAAAGGGGGACAAAAAAATCTCTAACTGAAAGTAATGAACCAACGGATGCCAGAACCATAATGAAGAAAAGAGAAAGAGCTAATCCAAACAACTTAGGAACACAGGATGAGCCAGCGTCGCATTCCTGGGAGACACGTGCACATGAGGAAATGCAAATGAACCCTGGCTGTTTTTAGTGCATATATTTTTGTAGTGGAATGGGTGAAGCAATTCTGAACCAATTTTAGATGAATTATCAGATGAGCAAGTGAGTAAACACACTGGTGTTCTTGGGAGCCAGGGAAGAAGAGATGTGACGGAAGAGGGGACCACAGAGCAACTCTCTGTGGGAGGGACGGGACTGGGGCACCGTGTGCGCTCAGCATTTCTAGGAGGCGTTTGTGTGCGTGGAGGCATGCGTGCATGTTTGTGTACCTGTGTGCGTGTGCATGGAGGCATGTGTGCACACTTGTGTACCTATGTGTGCATGGAATCGTGTGTGCGAGCTCATGTACCTACCTGCATGTGTGTGTGTGGAGGCGTGTGTGCGCACTTGTGTACCTACCTGCGTGTGCGTGTGTGGGGGGGGCATGTGTGTGAGCTCGTGTACCTACCTGCGTGTGCACGTGTGTGGGGGCGTGTGTGCACTCCTGTACCTACCTGCGTGTGCGTGTGCGTGGGGGGCATGTGTGTGAGCTCGTGTACCTACCTGCATGTGCGTGGGGGTGTCTGTGTGCTCCTGTACCCACCTGCGTGCGCGTGTGCGTGGGGGCGTGCGTGCGCACTTGTGTACCTACCTGCATGTGCGTGTGTGTGGAGGCGTGCATGTGAGCTCGTGTACCTACCTGCGTGTGCGTGGAGGCGTGTGTGCGCACTTTTGTACCTACCTGCGTGTGCGTGGAGGCGTGCGTGCGCACTTGTGTACCTGCGTGTGCATGGAGGCGTGCGTGTGCACTTGTGTACCTACCTGAGTGTGCGTGTTCGTGGAGGCATGCGTGCACACTTGGGTATCTACCTGCGTGTGTGTGGAGGCATGCGTGCACACTTGGGTACCTACCTGCCTGTGCATGGAGGCATGCGTGTGCACTTGTGTACCTGAGTGTGTTTGTTCGTGGAGGCGTGCGTGCGCACTTGGGTAACCTACCTGCGTGTGCGTGGAGGCGTGCGTGCGCACTTGTGTACCTCAGTGTGCATGTGCGTGGAGGTGTGCGTGTGCACTTGTGTACCTGCATGTGCGTGTGCATGGAGGCGTGCGTGTGCACTTGTGTACCTACCTGAGTGTGCGTGTGCATGGAGGCGTGCATGCACACTTGGGTACCTACCTGCGTGTGTGGAGGTGTGCGTGTGCACTTGTGTACCTGTGTGTGTGTTCGTGGAGGCGTGCATGCGCACTTGGGTACCTACCTGCATGTGCGTGGAGGCGTGCGTGTGCACTTGTGTACCTGGGTGTGCGTGTGCATGGAGGCATGCATGTGCACTTGTGTACCTGAGTGTGTGTGTGCATGGAGGTGTACGTGTGCACTTGTGTACCTACCTGAGTGTGCATGTGCATGGAGGCGTGTGTGCACACTTGGGTACCTACCTGCGTGTGCGTGGAGGCGTGCGTGTGCACTTGTGTACCTGCGTGTGCGTGTTCGTGGAGGCGTGCGTGCGCACTTGGGTACATACCTGCGTGTGCGTGGAGGCGTGCGTGCACACTTGGGTACCTACCTGCGTGTGCGTGGAGGCGTGCCTGTGCACTTGTGTACCTGCATGTGCGTGTGCATGGAGGCGTGCCTGTGCACTTGTGTACCTGTGCGTGTGTGTGGAGGCGTGCATGTGCACTTGTGTACCTGCATGTCCGTGTGCGTGGAGGCGTGCGTGTGCACTTGTGTACCTGAGTGTGCATGTGCGTGGAGGCATGCGTGCACACTTGGGTACCTACCTGCGTGTGTGTGGAGGCGTGCGTGTACACTTGTGTACCTGAGTGTGCGTGTGCATGGAGGCATGCATGTGCACTTGTGTACCTGCATGTGCGTGTGCATGGAGGCGTGCGTGTGCACTTGTGTACCTACCTGAGTGTGCATGTGCGTGGAGGCGTGCGTGCGCACTTGGGTACCTACCTGCGTGTGCGTGGAGGCGTGCGTGTACACTTGTGTACCTGAGTGTGCGTGTGCGTGGAGGCATGCATGTGCACTTGTGTACCTGCATGTGCGTGTGCATGGAGGCATGCGTGTGCACGTGTGTACCTACCTGAGTGTGCATGTGCGTGGAGGTGTGTGTGCGCACTTGGGTACCTACCTGCGTGTGCGTGGAGGCGTGCGTGTACACTTGTGTACCTGAGTGTGCGTGTGCGTGGAGGCGTGCATGTGCACTTGTGTACCTGCATGTGCGTGTGCGTGGAGGCGTGTATGTGCACTTGTGTGCCTGCATGTGCGTGTGCGTGGAGGCGAGTGTATACTTGTGTACCTGAGTGTGCGTGTGCGTGGAGGCGTGCATGGGCACTTGTGTACCTACCTGAGTGTGCGTGTGCGTGGAGGCGTGCGTGCACACGGGTACCTACCTGCGTGTGTGTGGAGGTGTGCGTGTGCACTTGTGTACCTGAGTGTGCATGTTCGTGGAGGCGTGCATGCGCACTTGGGTACCTACCTGCGTGTGCGTGGAGGCATGCGTGCACACTTGGGTACCTACGTGCGTGTGAGTGGAGGCGTGCGTGTGCACTTGTGTACCTGTGTGCGTGGAGGCGTGCATGTGCACTTGTATACCTGAGTGTGCGTGTTCGTGGAGGCGTGCGTGCGCACTTGGGTACCTACCTGCGTGTGCGTGGAGGCGTGCGTGCAAGCTTGTGTACCTACCTGCGTGTGCATGGAGGCATGCACGTGAGCTCGTGTACCTACCTGCGTGTGTGTGTGCGTGGAGGCGTGTGTGCTCGTGTACCTGTGTGTGTGCATGGAGGCGTGTGTGCGTGCTCGTGTACCTGTGTGCATGTGCGTGGAGGTGTGTGTGCGAGCTCATGTACCTGCATGTGTGGAGGCATGTGTGCACGCTTGTGAACCTGTGTGTGTACATGTGCATACTCCTGCATAATTTTCTAGTTTTGTCTGCTCAGGCCAAAAAGCACACATCTGTCAACCCAGCACTTTGGGAGGCCGAGGCGGGCAGATCATGAGGTCAGGAGTTCAAGACCAGCCTGACCAACATGGTGAAACCCCATCTCTAGTAAAAATACAAAAAATTAGCCAGGCGTGGTGGTGCGCACCTGTAATCCCAGCTACTCAGGAGGCTGAGGCAGAAGAAATGCTTCAACCCGGGAGGCGGAGCTTGCAGTGAGCTGAGATCACGCCACTGCACTCCAGCCTGGGCGACAAAGCGAGACTCCATCAAAAAAAAAAAAAAAAAAAAAGAGGCCAAAAAGCAAAAAGCAAATACACTGCAGTAGCACTGAATGTTCTAAGAACCCAGACCTTGTTCTCTAAGACCAGTATTCCCTAAAAGGAACCAGCACTCCCTAGACAAACAGCTGATTCCAAGGCTGAGCAGGGCAGCTATGCCAGGAGGAAGCTAGCACTTGCAGGAATGAGGACGTCAGGGACACAGGATCCAGCGAGACGCTTAGGGGCCTATCTGGGCGCTTATGCACCAAGCCAGTGAAGAGCAAGCGCAATATCAACCCCGAAAAAACCCAACGGAGCTCACAGCCCACATCAGCGAACAAACGAATGAAGAATGAACAAACGAATGAACAAGGAGACAGCAGGACTCCTGCTCAGGTCAAGGCCGAGTGCGGATCGCAACTGTGGAAGGTGCACAGAGTCCCGGAAAGACCAACCACACAGGGAGGCACAAAGCACCAGACACGGAGCCAGGCCCAGAGCGCCCAGAGGTGGCCGGGAGGCAGCAGCTGCACCTCGGGGGGTGCGGGCGAGGCCTCTGTCGGGGTCAGAGGTCATGTTGCCAGGTGAGGGGCAGATGGACAGCAGTGTCTGCAGATGCAGGGCCCGGGAGGACCCAACACCACCTGTGTGGCATCCTCCTGAAAAACTGTCAGACAAACCCAAACCAAGGAACTCTCTATTTTACTTTATTTACTGTGACACGGGGGTCTCACGCTGTCGCTCAGGCCAGAGTGCAGTGGTGTGATCTCAGCTCACTGCAGCCTAAACCTCTTGGGCTCAAGGGATCTCCTCACCTCAGCCTCCTGAGTGGCTGAGACCATAGGCATCTGCCACCACATCTGGCTAATTATTGTATTTTTTGTAGAGATGGGGTCTCACTAGGTTGCCCAGGCTGGGATGATCTGTTTTAAATAGGGTGACTATTACCTTAAAAATATCAATGTGACAAAAGGCAGAGAAAAGCTGTGGAATTCTTCCAGATTAAAAAAGGCCAAGGAAAGAGAGGCAGTCAGGGGCAGAGCTGACCTGGAGGCATGGGACGCTGGCTGAGACAGGACAGGGACAGATTTACTTGTGGTAACAAGTGTCCTGGGCTACCTGGAAGATGTCCTGAGGGAGCTCACGCTCTCACACCAACACCCCCAAAAGCATTCAGAGGCGACGGGAGCAAGTGTCCTGGGCTACCTGGAAGACATCCTGAGGGAGCTCACGCTCTCACACTGCCACCCCCAAAAGCATTCAGAGGCGACAGGAGCAATGCTAGCCACAGGGTCTCTGGGCAAGGGCCCTCGAGCGCTCATGGGGCTGTTCTTATTCTTGTAACTTTTCTGGAAGCATGAAATTATTTCCAAATAAAAGCCTAGAAATCAGGGCAGAGCAGTGGCTCACGTCTGTGATCCTGGCACTTTGGGAGGCCTCGGCCTCCCAAAAGGATCGCTTGAGCCCAGGAGTTTGAGACCAGCCCGAGCAACAGACCTCATCTTTACAAAAAATTAGAAAAATCAGCTAGACGTGGTGGTGCACACCTGCAGTCCCAGCTACTTGGGAGGTGAGGTGGGAGGACTGCTTTAGCCTAGGGATTCAAGGATGCAGTGAGCTATGATGGCGCCACTGCACTGCAGCCTGGACAACAGAGTGAGACCCCGTCTCCTCAAGAAATAGATCAGTAAATAAATTAGAAAGTCAAAAATTAGAAAGAGAAAAACGACGAATCATGGCGACCCGCATCTGCAGGACCGCGGGCCACAGCCCTGAGGGCTGCGCTGTGCACAGGTGGCATCTGCCATCCAGGCCTTGGGAAGAGCCAGCGACGAATCCATTCTCCACGGAGAATCCTGCATGCACACTGCTTTTTCCGCAGGAAGAAAGCAGTTCCACCCACTCGTGAGGCCCGGGCAGCTCCGCAGGTCGGTCGGCTCCTTACCGAGTGCTCGACCCTGGAATCCTCGACTCCGGCAGGTCGACATTATGGCTCCTGCACTCGTAGTCCTGCGTCTGGGACATCGCTGTCTGCTTCCTCGCCCAAGTGGACAGACGTCAGGGCATCATCCGGACAATGCCAGCATCAGACGGGAAGGTGCCGCACTGCAAGAGGGGAGAAGCAACAGTGCTGATCTGGAAGACGCTTCACCACACCAACCACCCGGCCCAGCCCACCGCCGCAGACTGGCTGGAAAACGCCTCACCACACCAACCACCCGGCCCAGCCCACCGCCACAGACTGGCCGGGCAGGATGACGATGGACTCCATGGCACCCGTGAGCCGCCCCCGGGCAGCCAACCCCACTCCTCAGTGCTCCTGATGCCTGGCCCTGCATTGCAGCGAAGCCTGGCCAGCCCCACACGCAGCAGGGAGGCTGTGCCCACCAGCCAGGATCCCCCCCCATGCCAGTCTGAGACACCAGCCCCACTCCACGATGGGCCGGGGCAGGCACAAGCCAAGCATGGGGGGACCGCGGGACCGCAGGACTGGAGGACTGGGAGGAGGGCGAACAGGAGGACACAGGACCTGCTCCGCCCTCACTCTCAGCCCCACATCTGAGACTCAGTGTCCCCAGCTGTCCACACAGGCGACACTCGCCGGCAGTCACTGGGGAAGGACACGGGGCCACACGTGTAGCACAAGGGCGCTCAGGAGCAATCCATGTTCACACGGACCACCTGACTTCCAACAACAATGCTGTGTTCACCAGGTGTACAGTCCATCCTTGAAAAACACGGGTCTGAGCCAGGAGGGTCACATATACATGGATTTTCTTCCTCCTCTGCCTCCCGAGACAGCACAACCAACCCCCTTCCTCTTCCTTCTCCTCGGCCTACTCAATGTGAACGCGACGAGGATGAAGATCTTTGGGATGATCCACTTCCACGTAATGACAGTAAATATGTGTTCTCTTCCTTATTATTTTCTTACTACCATTTTCTTTTCTGACTTTATAGGAAGAGTATAGTAGATATTACAATAGCATACAAAATGCACGTGAATTGACTGTTGGTATCCGAAGGCTTCCCATCAACAGCAGGCCGTTTGTAGTTAAGAGAAGGAAGAGGAGGAGGAGGAAAGTAAGACATGGGTTTTTGACCACCTGGTGGGGGTCAGTGCCCCTAAACCCTGAGTTATTCAAGGGTCAAGTGTGAAAAAAATGAACCTTGACCTCTACCTCATCCAATCTCGTACATAAAACTTAGTTCTAGGTGCGCTGTAGGTCTAAATGTTAAAAGTAAAATAATAAGGCTTTTGGAAAGAAACGTAGGAGAAAATCTTTGTGGCCTTACAGTAGGCACAAATATCTTAATTGGACACACACAAAAAACAATGCACAAAAGAAAAATTAACAAATTGGACTATAGTAAAATTAAGAACATCTGTTTATCAAGAAACTATTAAGCAAAAAAAAAAAAAAAAAACCACATCCTAAGTGGGAGATATTTGCTACAGAGAACATGTGTAATGTGTGTGTGTAATCTGACAAAGGGCCACATCAGACATATTAAAAACTCCTACCAATAAGTAAGGAAATCAGCCGAGTGTGGTGGAGCGTGGCTATGGTCCCAGCTACATGGGAGGAAGAGGAGGGAGGATCCCGCCACTGCGCTCCAGCCTGGGCCACAGAGCGAGACACTGTCTCAAAAAAAAAAAAAGGCCAGACACAACTGAATGCACAGAGTACAGTTGCCTTTCCTGAGGTTCAAGGTCAGGCAAAAGCAGCCTCTGCTGTTAGAAATCAGAACCCATGGCCTCCGGCCCGGGTGGTGACGGGGAGGGACCCACGGCTGTATGGCTGCTCCTAGCCTTGGTGCCACTTCACCTGCAGCACTGGCTTATAGAAGCCACAGGGCCTCACATGTGCCGCTACACCGACAGTCTGCCGAACCGTGGTGGGCACTGCTGTGGTGGGCACCTGTCTCCTTGCTCCCGGATGCCCCAGCTGGTATCAGTACAGCCCCCACCCCGCCCCCCAGGAGAGGCCATTCCATAGATACTAGCTGTGCTAACTCAAGGGGAAATAAAAAAGACTCAAGCCCCAGAAGAGAGCACAGCAGGTGACGGGAAGGGACACTGCAGGCCAATTGGAAACTTTCTCCAAGTCCCAGACAGATTGTGGGGCCACAAATCCTACCTACACTCACGCCGCTCACAAGTGGGGTAACCACCTCCTTAGAGGAAACGCGCTTTCCGCCACTCAAATCTCCACACAACTATTTATTTTAATGCTTGGGACTGCTACGAATGCTATTTTTAAAAATGAAACTCAGGCCGGGCGCGGTGGCTCACGCCTATAATCCCAGCACTTTGGGAGGCCGAGGCAGGTGGATCATTTGAGGTCGGGGGTTCAAGACCAGCCTAGCCAACACGGCGAAACCCCATCTCTACTAAAAGTACAAAAATTAGCCAGGCGTGGCAGCATGTGCCCGTAATCCCAGCTATGCGGGAGGCTGAGGCAGGAGAATCACTTGAACCCAGGAGGCTGAGGTTGCAGTGAGCCGGAATCGTGCCACTGCACTCCGGCCTGGGCGACAGAGCAAGACTCTGTCTCAAAAAAAAAAAAAAAAAAAAGGAAAAAGAAGAAATGAAACTCAAATATTTTTAATTTCTTGTTTGAGAGGAAACAGGTGACCTGCTCGTACAGCTTCAATCTTTTTGAAAAGTAAAACAGCAGTATCAGTGAAGTTCTAAAAAGCTAAAAAGCATCCACCACAGCCTGAGAGCCACCTTGACCAACCCCGCTTCCCCTATGCACCTGCTTTCCATCCTCAGTCCATCCTTCCATCATGGGTTCCAACATGCTCACCGACCTCCTTGTCCTCTTAGACTCAACTCAGGCGTCACCTCTCAGGAAGCTTCCTCCCATCTGGGACCCCACGCCACAGTGAGTCCAAACGCACCGGGTCTGCAATCAGGCACTGCGAGTCCCCAAACTCTGCTTTTCATTGTTGAAGTTGTTTTAATTATTCCAGGTCCTTTGCATTTCTATATGAATTTCAGAATCAGCTTCTCGATTTCTACAAAATAGCCTGCTGGGATTTTGATTGCAGTTGTGTTGAATCTATCGATGAGTAAGAGGAAAACCAACATCTCACCTACATTAAATCTGATCTGGGAGCAAAACATCTCTATCTAGTTGGGTCTACTTTCTTTCAGCAACATTTTGTAGTTTTTAGTGTACAAATCTTGCACATATTAGTTAAGTCACCCTAAGCATTTCATATTTATAATACTAACAAAATATAATTTCCAATTTTTTGTTGCTAATACAGAAAAAAATGTTATTTGTTTTTACAATTTGATCTTGTAACCTTGATAAACTCACTTATTAGTTCTAATTGTTTTTCACAGATTATGTTTTCTGCAGAGATGATCATGTCAACAGTGAATAAAAAGTTTTACTTCTTCCTTTCCAAACTAGATCCTTTTATTTTTCTTGCATAATTGCACTGGGAAGAACCTGCAGTATTATTACTGAACACAATTAGTAAGAGTGAACATATGTGCCTTCCTCCTAATCTCAGGGAAAGCATCCAGTCTTTTACCATTAAGTATGATGTTGACTGTAACTTTTTCATGAATGTCTTTTGTATTTTTAGTTTGTCAAGTTATTTTTTAAATCAGGAATGGATGTTGGATTTTGTAAAATACTTTTACTGTATCTATTGAAATGATCACATGGTTTCTCTTTAGTTTGGTAATAGCTGGATTCCATCAATTAATCTTCTATTCTTAAACCAATTACATATTCCTTGTATAAATGCCAATTGGTCATGATATATTGTCCTTTTTTTTTTTGAGACGGAGTCTCAGTCTGTTGCCCAGGCTGGAGGGCAGTGGCATGATCTCGGCTGACTGCAACCTCCACCTCCCAGGTTCAAGCGATTCTCCTGCCTCAGCCTCCCAAGTAGGTGGGATTATAGGCACCCACCACCATGCCCAGCTAATTTTTTTGTATATTTGGTAGAGACAGTGTTTCATTATGTTGGCCAGGCTGGTCTTGAATTCCTGGCCTCGTGATCCACCACCTCGGCCTCCCAAAGTTGTTGGGATTACAGGCGTGAGCCACCGCGCCCGGCCATATTGTCCTTTTTATATATTCTCAAATGGGATTTGCTAAAATTTTGTTAAGAATTTTTACATCCATATTCATATTCATTTTTGCATCTATTTTCTTCTTGTAACATCTTTGGTTTTGCTATCAGAGTAATACCAGCATAACAAAATGAGAAGTATTCCCTCCTCTCAAATTCCTGGGTGAGTTTATATAGAATTGCTATTATTTCTTCCTTAAATGTGTGGCAGAGATTCCAGTGAAGCCAGATGGGCATGTAGTTTCTTTGTGGGAAGGTTTTCAATTACACATTGAATATATTTAATAGATACAGAGCTGAGCAGGCTCTAAAAATTTCTTCTTACGTGAGTATGAATGGTTTGTCTTTCAAGGAACTTGCCCATTTCATATAAAATTAATCACATTTGTTGGCATAAGTTATTATACCATACTATTCCTTTATATCTTCTTCAGAGCAACAGACTCTGTAGTTATGCCACATCTTTCATTTTTGACATTGATATAAAAATGTCTTGCTTTTTTTCACTTTTCTGGCTAGAAGCTTATCGATTTTACTGACTGCCTCAAAAAGACAGCTTAATCGTTTTTTTTCTATTTTTCTGTTTTCATTAATTTCCACTTTGATCTTTGTTTCCTTTCTTTTGCATCCTTTAGACTTAATTTGCTTTCCTTTTTCTAATTTCCTAAGCTAGAAGCAGAGTTCAGTGATTTGTACATTTAAAAAAAAAATTTAGGGCCGAGCGTGGTGGCCCACGCCTGTAATCCCAGCACTTTGGGAGGCCAAGGCGGGTGGATCACGAGATCAGGAAATTGAGACCATCCTGGCCAATATTGTGAAACCCCATCTCTACTAAAAATACAAAAAAGTTAGCCGGGCATGGTGGCGGGTGCCTGTAGTCGCAGCAACTCGAGAGGCTGAGGCAGGGGAATGGCGTGAACCTGGGAGGCACAGCTTGCAGTGAGCTGAGATCGCGCCACTGCACTCCAGCCTGGGCGACAGTGAGAGACTCCGTCTCAAAAAAAAAAAAAAAAATTTAGGTATTTAGTGTTATAAAACACCCCTCTGAGTACAGCTTTCATGATATCCGACAAGTTTTGATATGCTGTATTTTCATTTTCATCCCGTTCAAAGAGTTTTGAGATGGAGTCTCACTCTGTCACCCAGGCTGGAGTGCAGTGGTGGGATCTTGGCTTGCTGCAACCTCCACCTCCCAGGTTCAAGCGATTCTCCTGCCTCAACCTCCCCAGTAGCTGGGATTACAGGCATACGCCACCACACCTGGCTAATTTTTTTGTATTTTTAGTAGAGATGGGGTTTCACCATGTTAGCCAGGCTGGTCTCAAACTCCTGAGATCAAGGGATCCTCCCACCTTTGCCTCCCAAAGTGCTGGGATTACAGGCGTGAGCCATCACGCCCAGCCTCAGAAAGCTTTCTAACCTCTCTTTTGATTTCTTCGACTAATGGAACATATGCTCAGTAACTAATCATCTTCCAGATTTTTTTATTGGTTTCTAATTATATTTTTCTCAGAGAACATAATTTATATGATTTGAATTTGTTCAAGTTTATTGATGCTTTTTATGGTCCCCTAAAATGGTCTATCCTGGTAAATGTCCTGTGTGCACTGGAAAAGAACGTGCTGCTGGGTGAAGTGCTGTATAAAGCCAATCGGATCAGGCTGGTTGATGGTGCTGATACTAATTTCTGTTCTACTTGTTCTATCCATCACTGAGAAACAGGTCAGGAGAGTCCCAACTACAACTGTGGATTTGTCTACTTCTCTTTGCACTATCAGTTTTTGCTTCATGTATTTTATAGCTCTGTTATTAGGTGCATACACATTTACAGTGTCTTCTTGATGAATGAACTCTTTTATCGTGCAGTATCTTTATCCTGGTAGTTTCCTTTGCTCTGAAATCAGTACATTTGATATTATAGTAACTCCAGATTGCTTTACATCAGAGTTAGAATTGTGTAACATTTATCCTTCTTTTACTTATAACCTATTTATTTATTTAAATTTAAAGACGGTGGCAAGGCACAGTAGCTCATGTCTACAATCCCAGCACTTTGGGAGGCTGAAGCAGGAGGATCCCTTGAGGCCAGGAGTTCAAGACCAGCCTGGGCAACATAGCGAGACCCTGTCTCTACAAAAAAATTAGCCAGACATGGTGGGGTGCACTTGTATTCCCAGCTACTTGGGAAGACGAGGCAGGAGAATCGCCTGAATCTGGGAGGCAGAGGTTGCAGTGGGCCGAGATTGCACCATTGTACTCCAACCTGGGTGACAAGAGCAAAACTCCATGTAAAAAAAAAAAAAAAAAAAGGAGGATGAGGCCAGAGGATTCCTTGAACCCAAGAGGTCAAAGTTGCAGTGAGCCACGGCTGCACCACTGCACTCCAGCCAGGGTGACAGAGTGAAGTGAGCCACGGCTGCACCACTGCACTCCAGCCAGGGCAACAGAGTGAGGTGAGCCACAGCTGCACCACTGCACTCCAGCCGGGGCGACAGAGTGAAGTGAGCCACGGCTGCCCCACTGCACTCCAGCCAGGGTAATAGAGTGAAGTGAGCCATGGCTGCACCACTGCACTCCTGCCGGGGCGACAGAGTGAGGTGAGCCATGGCTGCACCACTGCACTCCAGCCAGGGGAACAGAGTGAGGTGAGCCACGGCTGCACCACTGCACTCCAGCCGGGGAAATAGAGTGAAGTGAGCCACGGCTGCGCCACTGCACTCCAGCCAGGGCAACAGAGTGAGATCCTGTCTCAAAAAAAAAAGGTTTATTTTAGCCCGCATATATGTGGGTATTTATTTTTTATGCAATCTGACCATCTTGCTGTGTGTTACCTGTTCTATCTGTTCTCTTTTCCTCCTTTCTGCCTTCTTTGGATTAAGTATTTTATGTGGGTCAACTTTATCTCCACTGTTCACTTATCAGCTGTAATTTGTTGCTTTGCTATTTTAGTAAATGCTTTTGGGTTTATAACATACATCTTTAATTTGTCATACTCTGCCTTCAAGGGCTATTCTACCACTTCAAATATATGCATTTACCATTTTCTTCTCTCCTGGCCTTTTATTTTTGCCATTTTTGTCAAATATTTAATTTCTGTGTATGTTATAAATTCCTCTCTGTTACACAGTTACTATTCTTAAACAATTACATTTTAGAGAGATTTAAATATCATGTATTTACCCATGTAGTTACCATTTCCAGTACTCTTCAATTTTCTGTATAGATCCAGACTTCCACATGGTTTTGTTTTTCTTCAGCCTAAAGCATCTGTAACATTTCAGCTGTAATGAACTAGTTCAGCTGTTGTGTGTTTGGAAACATCTTTATGTCACCTTCACTTAAAAGATATTTAGGTATAGAATTCTTGGTGGACAGTTTTCTTTTTTCCCTTTCAGCATCTTAAACACACTACACTATTGTCTTCCCACTTGCATTGTTTCTCATGAGAAATCTGCTGTCATCTGTGTCTTTGTTCCTTCATACACAAAAGGCCTTGCTTTTTTTTTTTTTTCTGGCTGCTTTTGAGATTTATCTTTGTAACTGGTTTTGAGTAACTTGATGATGATGTGCCTTGTGTGATTTTCTTCATTTCTTGTGCTCAGGGGTCATTAAGATGGTCAGATCATGTGACATGAATCCATTGGTCAACAAAGAAAAAAGAAAGAAAAGATGGTCAGATCTAGGCTTATAGTTTCCATCAAACTGGGAAGCTTTTCAGCTATCATGTCCTCAAACAATTCTTCTGTCCCTCCCTTCCCACTTAGGGACTCCAATCACATAATCGTTAGGCCTCTGAAAGTTGTCCTACAGCTCAATGATGCTCTTGTTTGTTTTAAAGTATTTTTCTTTTCCTTGTTTCAGTTTGGAGAGTGTCTACTGCTTCATCTTTAAGTTCACGAATCTTCTTCTGCAATCTCTGATCTACCATTAATCCCATCCAGCGTATTTTGTACTTGGACATTTTCGTTTCAACTCTAATTTGGATCTTTTAAAATACTTCCATGTCTCTACTTAATGTGTTCAGTCTTTCCTGTTGCTCTTTGAACATATGGAATACAGTTATAATAATTACTTTAATAACCTGTCTGCTAACCCTAACATCTATGTCAGTTTTGATGGATTTTTCACTCCAGTATGGGTTCTATTTTCCTGTTTCTTTCCACACCTGATAATCTTTGGTTGGATGCCAGACATTATGAATGTTACCTCTTGGAAAGCTGCATATTTTTTGTGTTCCTGTTACTATTTTTTTTTTTTTTTTTTTTTTTTGAGACGGAGTCTTGCTCTGCCGCCCAGGCTGGAGTGCAATGGCACGATCTCGGCTCACTACAACCTCCGCCTCCCGGGTTCAAGTGATTCCCCTGCCTCAGCCTCCCAAGTAGCTGGGATTACAGGTGCGTGCCACCACGCCCAGCTAATTTTTGTATTTTCAGTAGAGATGGGGTTTAACCATGTTGGCCAGGCTGGTCTTGAACTCCTGGCCTCAGGTGATCTACCCACCTTGGCCTCCACAAGTGCTGGGATTACAGGTGTGAGCCACCGTGCCTGGCCCATTACTATTCTTGAGCTTTGTTTTGGATCCAGATACTTGGAAACTGAAAATGTTGATTCTTGCTTCTGAGATTGTCACACAGCAGCAGAGCAGCATTTATTCTAGGGCTAACTGTTCTCCACTGGGTACGCTACCACATGCCCTGTGAGTTATGAGGTTTCTCAGTCAGCCTGCTGGCAACAGGCACTCTTCTTAGTAAAACACTGAGTACTTACTGTTCCCTCTAATCCTTCCAGGTGTTCCCTTACTGTTCCCTCTAATCCTTCCTGGTCTCTGGTAGTTTCCTTATATGAACACAATGATCAGTATGATGTTGAAAAACTAACAGGAATCCTCAGCCCATCCTTTCATTCCCCATTTCACCCCTTACGAGTCTGGATCGTGGGGGCAGAGGCTCACGTCTATAATCCCAGCACTTTGGGAGACCAAGGTAGGAGGACTGCTTGAGCTCAGGAGTTCGAGACCAGCTGGGCAAGATGGCAAAACCTCACCTCTACCAAAAAATACAATGATTAGCTGGGCGTGGTGGCACACGCCTGTGGTCCCAGCTACTTGAAAGGCTAAGGTGAGAGGATCGCTGACCCCAGAAGGTCGATGCTACAGTGAGCTATGACTGTGGCACTGCGCTCTAGCCTGGGCAACAAAGTGAGACCCTCTTCTCTAAAAATTAGAAAAAAAAACAAGTCTGTATCTTATAGAAAAGTGAAGCACGTGGGCCTTCTGCCTCATCTTGCCAGATGTCTGCCTATACTCAGCTCCCCAGACACACAACCCCATTCTTTTAAAATACTCATCAATGCTATCTCCAAAAATCCATTCTTGTTAAACAAAAACCCAGCCTGCTGGAGACCTGATATGGCTGTCACTGCTTCCCGTCTGGCCGACACCCTCCTTTGCCATGGCTATTCCTTAGGCCCATTGTGGATTAAATCTTGTTCCCTATTTTTCATTCTCTTTGTTCACTGCAGTGAGTTTCAAGAAGGGAAGCAGAATAAATGAGTCTTTACTCAGCTGTCATTTCCAGAAGGCCCAAGCTCCACTCTCAATGCTGTTTTTAGTTTTCCCGGTTCTGGACAATGAACCCAGTCTCACGCTCTGAAAGCTCGGCTGTGAGCTGGAGACACAAGGCCCCTTTCTCCCCGCCCAGTGCCTGGGCCAGGCTGGGCAAAGACATGACCCCAGTGAGCAGGACAGGCACGTCCGGCATTTGCCGCCCCTTCAGCAGCTGTGCTCACCAAGGCCGCCTGCTCCAGGACAGGCCAGGTCGAGGGGTTTAGAGCTGTGACCCAGCCCATCAGCAAGCCATGGAATAGACTTGGGAGGTCAGGGCCGGCTTCTTCACCTTTCTGGGAGGGGGAAAGGAGGGGGTCAGGCACACCCCACACAGAAACGACGGTGCTGGTTGGAGCCACCTGTATGCGCAGAAAAAGAATTTCTTACTGTGGTGTGGCTGCTGCAACATTTGCAAAGCTGCTGCTTGGCCCTGGGGCTGGCGTTACACCTGGCTCCGTCTGAGTGACAAGTTCCTGAGATAGGCAGTCTGGAGGGGCCTCTGTGCCTTTAGGACGCATGGACCTGCCTGGCAGCACAGCCCCTTCCTGGATCCTCTGTGTCCATGGCCAAAAGAGAGACCTGGTCTGTGACCTGGGACAGGCCCCCCACAAAAGGGTCCTGGCTTGTTCATAAATTCTGAATGAGTGTGGCTGTGGGTTGCCCCTGGCTTTAAGAGAGAAATGAGAAAATCCATGGAAGGGCTTTGTAAATGCAGGAAACAGAGGCTCAGGCACTACAAGGGTCAGACCCCTCCTCGGAGCCTGCTTGTGTCCTAGGAGGCCGCCTGGTCAAAGGGTGCTCAGCTACTCCTTTGACCCCCTCCAAGCTGAGCCCCACAAGCCAACCTCCAGGGTAAGAGATGAGGCTGAGTGTTGCTGACTCTGAGCCACTGCCTCACCCCAGGCCGCCCTAGGCAGCAGCCAGGAGGTGGGGAGGGTAGGGAGAGCCCAAGGGCCATAGGGGCAGCATCCAGGGGCGGCACAGTGGCCTCAGGCAGCAGGACAGGTGCAGGGGGACCTGGGTCCCACGAAGGAGGGCGAGTGCCAGTGGCATCCTGTGGTGCAGGGTATTTTTCTTACTACTCAAACCTCTTTAAAAAATGATTGTTTAAAATCTGGTAAATAAAAATGTCTTCTGCTCACTACCATATATGCCCAATGCCCAGTGAATCAATGTTGCCCAGTGAATCAACAAACACTATTTTAAAACAAAACAATGCTGGGCGCAGTGGCTCACACCTGGAATTGCAGCACTTTGGGAGTCCAAAGCAGGAGAATCACTTGAGGTCAGGAGTTTGAGACCAGCCTGGCCAACATTTTTAGTCTCTACTAAAAATACAAAAATTAACTGGGCATGATGGCACATGGCCTGTAGTCCCAGCTACTCGGGAGGCTGAGGCAGGAGAATCACTTGAACTAGGGAGGCGGAGGTTGCAGTGAGCAGAGATTGTACCACTGTACTCTGGCCTGGGCGACAGAGCGAGACTCTGTGTAAAAAAACAAAAAAACAAAAAAACAAAAAACACAATTGGGTGATTTCAGAAGTCCTTCTGAATAAAGGTGATGGTACGAGGGCCTGGCACCTCACGTCTCAAAGAGCTTCTCACCTGTCACTGACTTTGGCAGGCGGGACAAGCGGCACAGCACCAGCAAGAGCCAGGAGACCTGAGCATCCAGCGCCGCAAACCAGGAGACCTGAACACCCAGCGCCGCAAACCAGGAGACCCCCCCCAGCTCAGCTGGGCATCCTGGGAACACAGTCTTCAGGCTGAGAGCCCAGCCTTGGCCCCAGGAGATAAGAAACTGAAAAGACAAAAAAAAAAAAAGGCAGGAGCAGGTGAACTCTGCCAGCCGCACCCGCTCTAGTCTGGTTTTGTGATCTAAAGTGAGGTTTTTGTTCTTTTAATCATGGAATCTTGCCTCTCACCTGGCTTTGTTGGTTGCCTTTCTGTATAGTTTTATGTTTTGCTTTTGTCTTCTGCATTGATTTTAAAAATTCTATTTGTTCTTCCTCTGCCTTTTTTGAGGCAGGGTCTTGCTCTGTCGCCCAGGCTGAACTGCAGTGGTGCAATCAGGGGTCACTGTAGTCTCAACCTCCCGGGCTCAAATGATGCTCCAGCCTCAGTCTCCTGAGAAGCCGGGACCACAGGTGCGAGCCACCACGCCCAGCTAATTTTTGTATTTTTTCTAGAGATGGGGTCTCTCTATGCTGCCCAGGCTGGCCTTGAACTTCTTGGCTCAAGGGATCTGCCTGCCTCGGCCTCCTAAAGTGCTGGGATTCCAGGTATGAGCCACCACGCCTGGCCTAAAATTCTATTTTCAATGGAATAGAATATTTTAATTTTTATTAGGTGATTACTGGAACATTTCTCAAAAAATCCTGAGCTCCACCCTTTCAAGAACCCCTTGCCTGCCCGCATGGCAAAGCCCACCCGAGCCCAGTGCCCCTTGTCCCCGCCCTCTCCCAGACTGGGGTCCTGGTGTGGGGCTGGGGCCACACGGGGTCCTGAAAGGGCAGGGCTGGTGCTGAGGGGTCTGTCATGATCACGTCCCGCCTCTTCTTTTCTGCTCAGTAATCTCGCATGAGCTTTTTAAAAAGAATCCACTTCACAGTTTACTGATGTGGAATTTTTGTTTTTGCCTGTGTTCGTGGGTAGTTTAATAGGTGACGGGAGAGGAAGCTTCTGGAGGTCACCGTGGACTCTATCCTGAGGCTGTCCACCAGAATGCTGTACCCAGAGACCTGCCTGAGGTGGGGGTTGCTGCCTGCAGAGGTCATGGTGGGCGCGAGCAGGCAGGCAGAGCCCCGAGGATGCGCCTCAGCCGTGCGCCCTCCATCCCCAGGCCCAGGGCCAGCCTCAGCCACCTCCCCCTCTGCTGGGGCTGCCGCCTGCTCAGCTGGGAGGGAGGTCCCTGAAGAGGCCGGGCGCAGGAAGCGGCTCCCCGCAACGTGGCACCTGGTTCTCGCATGGGAGGCGCAGTGCTGGGCTTCCTGGGAGCAAGTCCTGCTGGGGCCTCCCCAGCCCCCGGCACTGGCTACCTCCTCCCGAGGCCCTGTGGCGTGGCGTGAGCAGGACCGCGGGCGCACAGCCACCGTGGCGGGCACAGTTGCGCCCTGGTGACAGCGGCCTCATCTGGTTCTTCCCACAACCCTATGAGGCAGGTGTGCTCTGTTCTCATCCTCGTCCTGCAGACGTGGGGCCCCCAGGGCCTGTGGTGGTCTCCGTAGCAGTCAAGGCCACAGCCCAGCCTGGTCCACAGTGGACACAGGGAGCAGGACAGGCCCAGAGAGCAGGACAAGCCCAGGCCCCAGGCACGTCACAAGGGCTTCCCGCCCCCACCTCACACTGCCGGAAAGTTCCAGTCATGAGTGGGCAACAGGCGCTTGCTTCCAACGTCCCACGCCGAATCTGGAACAGAGGATGCTCTGTGCCAGCTCCAGACAGGGTCTGCTGGGAAAGCAAGCGTGGAAACAGCATCTGCCTGGGCTGGCGACGCCTGCCATAGACCAGGGTGCCAGAGGCCCCTCGCTCCAAGAAGCGCGGGTCCCCATCCCCGCTCCAGGGCCGGCACGCAGCATGCATGTGGGCCTGTGTGTCCCAGAGGGAGGGTGTGTGCCCGTGTGCGTGTGCGCCGGCGTGCGTGAGCCCGTGTCCCTGAGACAGCAGGTATGCTCGTGTGCGCGTGAGCTCGTGTGTCCCTGAGAGACCGTTTGTGTGAGCCTGTGTGTCCCTGAGAAAGCGTGTGTGCCTGTGGGCACGTGAGCCTGTGTGTCCGAGACAGCGTGAGTACCCGTGTGTGTGTGAGCCTGTGTGTCCGAGAGAGCATGTGTGTCCGTGTGTGAGCCTGTGTGTCCGAGAGCGTGTGTCCGTGCATGAGCCTGTGTACCTGAGAGCACGTATGCCCGTGTGCATGAGAGCTTGTGTGTCCCTGAAAAAGCATATGTGTCCGTGTGCGTGTGAGCCTGTGTGTACCTGAGTGTGTGCCCGTGTGTGTGAGCCTGTGTCCGAGAGAGCGTGTGCCCGTGTGAGCTTGTGTCCCTGAGAGAGCGTGTGTGCCCATGTGTGAGCTTGTGTGTCCCTGAGAGTGTGCCCGTGTGAGTGAGCCTGTGTCCCTGAGAGCGTGTGCCTGTGTGAGCTTGTGTGTCCCTGAGAAAGCGTGTGTGCCCGTGTGTGAGCTTGTGTGTCCCTGAGAGTGTGTGTGCCCGTGTGCATGTGAGCCTGTACATCCCTGAGAGGGCGTGTGTGCCCATGTGCATGTGAGCCTGTGTCCCTGAGAGAGCATGTGTGCCCATGTGCGTGTAAGCCTGTGTCCCTGAGAGCATGGGTGCCTGTGTGCGTGTGAGCCTGTGCATCTCTGAGAGCGTGTGTGCCCATGTGTGAGCCTGTGCGTCCCTGACAGTGTGTGTCCGTGTTTGTGTGCCTGTGCGTCCCTGAGAGCGTGTCTGTGTGTGCCCGAGTGTGCGTTGAGCCTGTGTCCGAGAGCGTGTGTGCCCGTGTGTCCCTGAGCATGTGTGCCCGTGTGCGTGAGCCTGTGTGTCCCTGAGAGTGTGTGCCTGTGTGTGTGAGCCTGTGTCCCTGAGAAAGCGTGTGTGCCCGTGTGTGTTAGCCTGTGTGTCCAAGGGAGCGTGTGTGCCCATGTGTGTGTGAGCCTGTGTCCCTGAGAGCATATATGCCTGTGTGCGTGTGAGCTTGTGTCCATGACAGCATGTGTGCCCACGTGTGTGTGAGTACGTGTGTGTGAGTGCATGCCCACTGCTCAAGCAGCCCTGCCATCTGCCGAGTTTGCATACCTCACAAGAGTGATGGCTCCAAACCCAATTCAGGTCCAGACCGCCCTCTCTGACCCCTGACCCACTGGGCTGCCCTGAGCACCGCCTGTGCCCATCCACCTGCGTCTCCAGGACAGACGCCTACGTGTGAGAAGATGCTGGGACAGGCAGGGACTGTGAGTACAGAAGAGGGGCCATGAGGACTGGCAGGAATCCCTGAGGCCAAGCTTCTGAGGTGGCCACTGTGCCCTCGAGGTGAAGGTGCCGGGAAGGAACTGGGAAACTGAACAGCAACTGGAAAACGCCAGGCACAGGCCCGTCCCTTGGCAGCCCCGCTGTCACCAGCCTGTGAAGGCCTGCTTTGCAGGAGGCACATGGTTGGAGGGCGCCAGACTCACCACCCAGAGCCCCAGTTGGCAGCTGTGCTGGTGCTGTCCTAGCCCCCATCACAGGGTGGCCCAAGCCCCAGCCTGCAGCTGCCTGCCCTGTTAGCGTGACATCACATAAACTCTGAGCAGTCCCTGCCTTCAGCCTGGACTCTGCAGGCCAACCAGTGCCCTCTCAGAAGTTGTGCAAAGGGGCAGCAGGCCAGGCCAGCACAAGTTGCATCCTGCCAGGTCTCCCTGATGAGGGCTCTGGGCTCTAGAACAGAAACCGCCCACTTCCCAAGTTTTCCACGGCCCCCAGGGCTTCCAGGCCAACAGAGGCCCTCAAACGCAGCTTGCCAGTTCCCAGGGGTGGGAAAACCACAAACCCCAGGAAGAGACAGTCCCGTGGCTTCATATCAACACGACAGGGTCTGGAGTCAAGGTGCCACCCAGAGAAGAGGTTCTGAGGCAAGAGGCGGGAAGGGCTGGGGGGCAGGGCCTGGCAGGTGGGAGGAAGACAGTGGTGAATGTAATTGACCACTGGTTAAAAGCTCATGTTGTTGGGAGGCTGAGGCAGGCAGATTGCTTCAGCCCAGAAGTTCAAGACCAGCCTGCGAAACATAGTGAAACCCCATCTCTACGAAAAAATACAAAAATTAGCAGGGCGTGGTGGTGCGCATCCATAGTCCCAGCTACTCAGGAGGCTGAGGTGGGAGGATGGCTTGAGGCCCTGAGGTGGGAGGATGGCTTGAGGCCCTGAGGTAGAGGCTGCAGTGAGCCAAGATATCGCCACTGCACTCTGCAGCCTGGGCGACAGGAGTGAGACCCTGTCTCAGAAATAAAATAAAACAAAAGCTCATGCTCATGTTCTCGTAAGGGATAAAACTACAGTTTCAGGCAAACAAGATGTGGTTGGCTCAGTGCGGGCCGCACACGCTCAGGTACTCCTCAGAAGAGCTGAGTGACTGCGACTTGGGTAGGAAGACTCAGAATGCACAATGTTAAGGGTGACCAAGAAAATAATCAAATCCACTGGAAAAACACAAAGGAGGAGAAACTTTCATTTACCCCACAGAAAGCAGGAAAGAAAAAGAGGAAAGGGACAGACACAGAAAACACACACAAGACTGAGCCCCCCACGGCCTCATGCCAGCAGCGGGACATAGGCAGACCACCTCTGCCTCGATGGGGTCTGCACAGGCCCAAGGTGAGGGGTCCCGGGCAAAGCGTGGGGGCCTTGGGGCACCAGAGGAGCGGAGGCTGAGTGGCCAAGGCTGAGGTGAGCTGCCTCTGGGAGGAATCACTTCCAGTTTCTTAACGTAGGTTCCAGAAAAACTTCAGCAATGTCCTCACACCCCCATGGCCATGTCAGCAGTCCCACCAGCCACAGGCTTCCTTCTGTGAAGCCTCCAGCCAAGTCCAAGGCTAAACCACAACAAGCCGCAGAAGGCACGGCACCTCCCAGATACTCCGGGCTCTGCCACAATGACCCGAGGGCCAGAATGGCTGTGCCTGGAGCCGCCCTCCCAGGAGAGGAGGCCCAGTCCTGGTGGGAGAAAAACACTCCAGCCTCAGGCGCAAGCCCAGCCCACAGCACCAACAGGAGTCAATGTATTCAGAGTGGACACTTGCGTTCTGTCAGAGTAAACTATGCAGCTTTGATCAGCCCTTTAATGAACAAGCATTACTACCAGGTAAGATATATTTTTAAAAACTTTAAAAATCTATCACTGGGTTGGCAAGAACGTTCAGAACCTTAGAGAACAAAACCTAAGTAAAAGCAGGAACCTGGAAAAAGGAAGGCCCCGCGCAGGAGGGCCCTGGCCGGCAGCTGGCCTGCGCCCGCTCCTTTCACAGCTTTGCAGAAGTCAGGGGAGAGAGCCTGGGCCAGGCCTGGTTGCTGATCCAGTTACTGCCGGGGGACGCCCCGAGCCTGAGACTGGGAGGGTTTAGGTGAACAAGGAAGAAAGCCACCATCCAGCCCTAGGGAAAGCTCTTATCACAGTCCTGGCCCCACTCGGTCAGGACCCACAGAAACACAACATGCTGCATGCAGGCTGCAACGGGGAGGGCAAGTCCTGTGTGGACGGAGTGCTCAGAATAAAATGTTCCTGGATCTTTGAATCGTTTGGAGGAGGGCAAAAATACTAATTTTAGACTTCAACAAATTAATTCTGCATGTTAGAACATCCAAGGCAACCACTACGAAGCCAAGTGAGCAAATTCCAACACAGTAGAGAAGAAAAAGAAACAAAAATAATCCAAAAGAAGTCAAGAAACGAAAAAGCAACTGGTCCTCAAATGACAGAGTACAAGGAAAGATGGTGGAAATAAATTTAAATATAATAATTACAGTAATGTAAATGGACCAATAGTCTAGTTAAGACAAAGACTGTCAGCAAGATTTTAAAGATCTTGGTAAAGATCTATACCAAACACATCTAAAGTGTAAGGGCAGGAAATTCTAAAAGTCAAGAATGGAAGAGACAGAGCTGGTGCGGCTCCATCGAGGCTGGCTCTGTGGAAACAAGGCTTCCGCAACTGGCAAGGCGACCCAGACCTGACAGGCGGCCTCGCGGCACAGACACAAAGCAGGCAGACGTGTTCCAGGAGGCACCCGACGTCTGCAGTGACAGAAGAGATGGCACAAGAAGCCTTGCTTTACCTTGCAGGCGTGCAGAACGCCGACCCAAGAAACGGAAAACACAGATTCACCATCCAGGGAGTGTCTCTGAAACTGACCACAGAGCAGGGCATGAAGCAACGTCTGGGCAAATGTCAGAGGCCGCAGCACCCAGGCAGGCCTCTGTCAAATGCACCGCCCAGAATCAGGGATGAGAGAGGCCACTGGGCAAGTGAGCACACAGAGCAGACAAAAAGCCTCCCAGAGAAGGACTGGCAGTGAGTGAGGAGCTCTGCGCCCGCATCCCTCACTTGTTGGGGTGACAACAGCACACCAAGTGCAAACAAAGGCCCACGACCATGCTTGGCATGAGCAGCAGCCTTGGGCGTCCCAGCTAAGACCTGGAGAGCTGACGGAGCAGCCTCGTGCTGCAAACAACTGCAGGACCCTCCACCCATCAGAAAGAGCCCAGACCTCACCAGCACGCAGGCCTCCCGAACAGAAGCTTCCTTACGCTCGTGCTAAATCAGCCAGGAGCCATACGAGGTCGGCCCTGTAAGCCACACCCATCTGCACCTGTGCCTGCCATGTTAGCCCCAGTGACTTGGCCGTGCCAACAGCCATGACGAGCGCCCTTTGCACTAAGTGTAAAGTGTACAGTATAGGATATACTTTTGGGCTTGGACAAAACAGTGAATCATTAAATATATAAAATAATCATCATCTCAAGAAATAATTTTATACGAATAGAGAGGAAAGAAGAGGAAGCATGAAATCCACAACTCACTGGGCCTGAGAATGAACTAGAACACATCATTTCTCTCTGATCAATCACACCCCAATCTCTTTCTGAAGACCAGTGAAGACTCGCCTGTGTGGCAAGGCTGCCTCTAACCCGCACATCTGCACCAACGTGGCTGCACGAACAGCAAAACCGCAGCAGCCCCTGCCCCGGCGGCCCCGTTCACGGAGCACCCACTGCACTGCGGCAGCCCCTGTCCTGGCAGCCCCGTTCACGGAGCACCCACTGCACACTGCGGCAGCCCCTGTCCTGGCAGCCTCGTTCACGGAGCACCCACTGCACACTGCGGCAGCCCCTGTCCCGGCGGCCCGGTTCACGGAGCACCCACTGCACTGCAGCAGCCTCTGCCCCAGCAGCCCCGTTCACGGAGCACCCACTGCACTGCAGCAGGCCCAGCAAAAGCCCTGCCAACACCACCAGCATCTCTTCCTGAGTCCTGACCTCCCCACGTACAAGGTGGACCCCCACGGCCCGTCTCCAAGACCAAGGTCTGCCCTCCTACCGGGGACACGCCCGCGGCTCTGCTGGGCAGCTTTCCTCCTCTCCCTTCCTCGGCTAGAGACCCCTCTCTCTGCAGTTCCCCCTCCTGACACTTGAGTGGGGCTCCCCAGATGTCTGGCCCCAGGAAAGGCACAGCATGGAGGCAGCAGCACTGAGGTAGGACAACAGCCCCCACAAGACATCCCTGAAACTCCTGCTGGGATAAGGTTCGTGGCCTGCAGCTGTCGGGGCCATGTTTGTCCCCCGTGGGGAGAGGATCCCCCCCAAAAACACCAGGGAGCAGAAATGAAAAACAAGAAAAAGAAGACAGACCACCTGGCACCTGGATCCAGCTGTCCTGGAACCCAGCCCCTCACAAAGGAGTCAGGCCAAGGCTGCAGCTGCCTCTGCTGTTTAGATCCAACCGCCCTCCCAGTGTCTGCAGCTGCCAGGAACAGGCGGGGGACACAGGAGGGGGCTCTGGTGTCACCCTTCATTTTCAGCTGGTTGACCTTCCAGGCCACAATGCAAGAAAGGGGGTCCACCGGCCGGGCGCGGTGGCTCATGCCTGTAATCCCAGCACTTTGGGAGGCCGAGGCAGGCGGATCACGAGGTCAGGAGATCGAGACCATCCTGGCTAACACGGTGAAACCCTGTCTCTACTAAAAATACAAGAAAAAATCAGCCGGGTGTGGTGGTGGGCGCCTGTATTCCCAGCTACTCAGGAGGCTGAGGCAGGAGAATGGCTTGAACCTGGGAGGCGGAGCTTGCAGTGAGCTGAGATCGTGCCACTGCACTCCAGCCTGGGAGACAGAGTGAGACTCCGTCTCAAAAAAAAAAAAAAGAAAGGAAGGAGGTTCACAATGATCTCAAACAGCTGCTGCCAACTGGGCGCAGGACACACGCCTTGGTCCCAGCACTTTGGGAGGCTGAGGTGGGAGGATCACTTGAGCCTAGGAGGTTGAGGCTACAGTGAGCCAAGATGGTGCCACTGCACTTCAGCCTGGGCAACAGAGCAAGACCCTGTCTCAAAAAACAAAACAAAACAAAACAAAGCAGCTGCTGACTTCATCAGCCATGAGGCAGGTTGGCTCATGGAGACCTCCCTGCACCCTGGACCCCTTGCCCTCCCAGTCACAGCAGTGCTCTGCCAGGCACTCCGACCACTGGCTCTGGAGTCAGCAGCATGGGAGCCTTGCCCCTGCCTCAGAGCCAGTGGGGGGCCCGCCACAACTCAGACTCTGGCCCAGCTGCATGCAGACCAATGCAGTGGGCTGGGGGCCGTGTTCCCCAGGAGGCTGGCACTGCCAGTCCTGCACCTGCGGGAGAGCCATGGCTGGCATCGGGCACAGCAGCCTCTCAGGCTCTCACTTGGTATTCTGACACAAACTGCAGGTGGCTGATGTTGGCCCCACACAGAGACAGCGCCCTCAGAGAGGGGCGGCGTGGGGTACCATGGTGGTCACCATGCAGGGCAGGGGCCAGGTGCCACCTGTGGGCAGAAGACATCACCCGCTGCTCTCCCCAGCCCTTTGAGCATAGCATGGTGTGGGCTGTCAGTGAACATTTGCCAGGTAAAAGCAACCCAGTCATTCAAGCAGGGGACACTCATGAGAGCTACAGCAGGAAAAATAGCCAGGAGAACACACACAGAGAGGGCTGGTCCAGCAACCCTCGTGCCAGATGAGAGGCAGCAGCACAGAGGGCATTCCGGAGTGGCATGCCAAGTCAAACGGCAATCCTGAATGTACGTGGCATCATCCAGCTTTAGGTTTACAAAGCAAATGCTGGCAGAACTGAAAGGAAAAACAGACAAACCCACAACCACAGTGGGAGATTTAAAACCGTCTCTCTCGATAACTGACAGGGTGGGCAGACAACAAAACAAGATCACCGATCTAGAAGAACACAGATTCCCAACAGTCAATGAGCCAATCAGGCTGGCCTGACTCCAACCAACAGGGAACCCACCCTCTAAATAACCCATGGGCCAAAGAACTACCCCAGGCTGCCGAATTCCTTGTGTCTGTTCTAAGCTCAGCCTACCACCAGTTTGTAGGAATTCCGTGCCCCACATCCCGGTCCAGCTTCTCACTGCCCCACCCTGTCACCGCTGTGCCTGGGCGGGACGCATGCGATTCTTGTGATGGCAGGCGCGTCTCCCACCACCGAAATCCAGCTTCGCATTGCTGCACCCCATCACTTTTGCGCCCGGGAGGACGCGTGCGATTCTTGTAATGGCGGATGCATCTCCCACCACCAAAGTCCAGCACCTGCCACGCGCTTCCCGTTAGTGCCTCCCTCCCCCAAAGGTGTTGGCTCACACCCTCCGTCCACTCCTTTACTGGATCTTACTAACTTGGAAACGTTTTCTGTAGGTTCACAATGTGCACAGAATGAGTGTCTTCAGCTACATGAGTTGCAAACTCTAGGTTTGAGACCACATTGCTCTTCTCGGTATCTTCTGTAACGGAAGGTTTTTCCCTTTTCCCAGTCACCACTCACCCTGCTGCCTGATCAGGGGCAGCCTCAGCCTAAGGCGGAGCTGCACCAATGGCGACACCTCAAGAGCAGACCCGCAGGCTCCAGCAGGGCTGAGGAAGAGCACGGCCGTGAGACCTCCAGGGCTTGGCTGGATGGGCCCTGGCAGACGTTGGAGCTGCAGCAGGCTGGGGAAGGCCAGGGAGAGTGGGGCTGGGGACAGGCGAGTGTGAGGGGCTTATCCTGCATGAGCTACCCAAAAGCAAGTGTGGTTTCAGAAGTCCGAGCTTTGGAGACAAACCTGAAAGACATCAGCAAACAGATTCAACCCTGTGAAATTATATTTTTCTTGATCAACAAAAGTAGCAGCTTTGTGTGGTACACCGGGTGATGGCATTGACAGCAATGAGCGCCTCTGCCCGGGGGCCTGGGGCCAGACCTGTGCTGGCAGAGGGTGGAGAGGACGAGACTCGGGCGGGGCTGCGACAGGAAGAGGAGGAGGGCGCTGGGTGGTGGCCGGGGGACTTGAAGCTGCAATAGTGTCGGTGTGTGCAGAGGGGACGGCCCTGTGGGAAGTGTTGGGGGACTTGCTGGGGGCACATCCTGAGGGATGGCAAAGGCGGCACCTCCCAACTGTGAGTCCAGGTGCAGCACAATGCAGGGGCAGGGGACACTGTGGGGGGCCCTGGGGGCTGATTCTAGCCCCAAACACCACAAGGGCAACTTCTTACTGAGAGACAGGCAAGGCTGAACCCCAGCCCCAACAGGCCCCTGGCAATGGTGTGGGACGAGCCCAGATGCCAACACCAGGCATCCCAGCAACATGCTTGAGGCCCAGAGCACACGAGCCGAACAGGAACCGGCAGGCCTGGTCAACAGCAGTGGCCTGGTGCCCCAGCCCCAGCTAGGCCCCCACCCGGTACCGTCCAGCTCCTCCTCACTGCCCCACCACAACTCATGTGCTCGCCCAGGCACAGGTGCCCTTTCCTGAAAAATGTTAGATGGGAGGTAAAGTTTTGAAACCATGCCTGTCTGGAAATGTCTTCATTCTACCTTGACAACAGATGGACTATTCGGCTTCATCAGGGTCATTCTGTCACAATTTTGAAAGTGCTTCCTGGTTCTTCAGCCCTACGGTGGCTAAGAAGCGCCCCAGCCCTGGCCCCCAGCTTCTGCAGCCTCCCAAGGGTCTGGTCTCACCCACTGTGCTGAGCACGCAAGCCCAACGTGCCTGGTGACATGGTGTCCCCTCTGTCCTTTTCCTAGAACTCCAGTGACCGAGACACTGAGCTTCCTAGACTCTGCTCTTCATTTCCTATTTGCTGTGGTGTGAATGAATGTCCCCCGCCAAATGCGGATGCTAGACCCAGAACCCCATGTGACAGTGTTAAGAGGTGGCACCACTAACCCCACCCCAGGGGGTGATCACGTCCTGAGGGCCTGGACTTTCCCTCTCTTTCGCTAGGTGAGAGGTGCCAGTGAGGAGCTGGCCCTCCTCAGACGCCGACCGGCCAGGGCCTTGCTCACGGACTTCCCAGCCTCCAGAACTGTGAGAAGTAAGTTTCTGTTGTCTATAAATTACCCATCTGTAATAGGCCAATCTTGCATTGCTATAAAGCAATACCTGAGACTGTAATTTATAAAGAAAAGGGGTTTAGTTGCCTCATGGTTCTGCAGGCTGTACAGGAAGCATGGCACCAACATCCCTTGGCTTCCAGGGAGGCCTCAGGTAGCTCTGACTCATGGCGGAAGGCCAGCAGGAGCAGGTGCCTCACATGGCCAAAGCAGGGGCAAGAGGGGGCAGTTGCTGCCCACGTTTAAATGACCAGATCCATCTCGCATGAGCCAGAGCCAGAGCTCACTCATCGCCAAGGGGGTGGGCCAAGCCATTCATGAGGGATCCACCCCCATGATCCAAACACCTCCCGCCAGACCCCGCCTCCAACACCGGGGATTATATTTCGACATGAGATTTGGGCAAATATCCAACCATCCCACCAGTCCAGGGCACTCAGCTGCAGCAGCAGGAACGGACGAGGCCCCATTTCTTGCCTGTCCTTCTGCCCTTCTTTCTAGTAGGCTGCACCCTCGTCACTCATCTTCCAACCCTCGAGTTCTCATTCCCGCCATCACACCTTTAACTGCCAAGCATTTTTTCTGTTCTCTGAATATCCCTTTCTTTACGCCATCTGCCCTGTTTCACGGGTGTGATATGCTCTCGTTCCTGAGGATAATCACAGTATCTGATGCTCTTCTCTGTGAAGAGTCTCTGTCTTCTGCAAGTTGAAGTTGGTCTGTGTCCTTCCTGTTGGAAGCTTGACTCTGAACCTGTCGAGGTGGATGGGGCCAGGTCAGTGCAGTGCAGCTGGGCCATCTGTCGGGGTCCCTGGTGTAAGCACCTCTGGGTCTCCCTTGGCAGTTGGATCCCCCAAAGAAACCTGTGCAGAGGGAAAGGCCTGGCTGCCATCCCATTCTGGGCAGGGAACTTCCAGCTTCACCTCGGCCAGAGCCCCAATACCAACATCTCCTATTTTCCTGTAACCTTTTTCCAGAGAAAGGGCCTCCACACCGGGCAGGGCAACTGTCAGTGTCAAGAACTGAGAGCAAGAGTCTAGGACCCAACTGCTTTTCAAACAGCCGGTGACTGGGCCTCCGTATCTCAGCTGCCACCTCTGAGAAAGCCAGGGCCATGATTCTGAGCCCTCAGGTAAAGCTGGTGACTGGGACTCCGTATCTCAGCTGCCACCTCTCAGAAAGCCAGGGCCGTGGATTCTGAGCCCTCAGTTGAAGCCAGTGCGACGTGCACTGGTTCTCACCCTGTGAGCCCCCTTGCCACTGCCCTGCCCTCCTGGGTCTGCCAGGACCATCACTGCCCCTCCTGGAGCTTCTGACCCCCAAAGTGCTGATTCTGCTTTCTTTTTTCCACCCAAGTCACATCCTGGTGAACTTTTATTTCTAAAACAGTTTCACTGCAGTATAAGTTGCACACCTTAAGATCCATGCACTGTGAGTACACAATTCAGTGACTGCTATAAGTTCACAGAACAGGCACCGTCACCCTCCAGGAAAGCCGCGGAGCCCACCTCCCGTCACTTGTCCAGAGCACCGTCATCCTGCAGGAGAGCTGCAGAGCCCACCTCCTGTCACTTGTCCAGAGCCTGCAGCCCCTCTTCCAGCTGCACTGGAGCAGCCTGTGACTGATCAACCTCAAAGCATGTCGACAAACCCTCACTGCCTCTGCCTGGTGGCCTCAGCGTGCACGAGGACTGAGTGTCAATGAGTGGTGGGCTTGCCTGGTGGAACTGGCGAATCGAGGGGTACAGTGGGCTGCGCCACAGGGCAGAGCCGGGTCTGGGCCTGGGCCGTCAGTCTCCTGCCCCAGGGGTTCCGGTGGGCTCATGGGCAGTTGCCTCACCCAGACAGGGCAGCAGGATTGCCACCAACTGGCCAAACACACTCTCCAAAGCGCCATCTCCCCAGGCAGCGCTGCACATCAGGTGACGGCCCCACAACCGCCCAGACAATTGCCCTGAGCCTGAGGCCGGGCAGGGACTCAGCACATTTCTCACAGACCCAAACCCACACTCTAAAAATGCTGTCAAAGAGAAAATACTCCAACAATCATGTTTCACGATCAAGATATATTTTACTTATTTTTCATTTAAGAGGTGAATTATGAATCCAGCTCAAGAAATCTTCCGGGCCATGCTCAGTAGGCCAAGACCTGCCTAAGCAACATAGTGAGACCCCATCTCTATAAATTTCTTTTTTTAATTAGCCAAGCAAGGTGGCTTGTGCCTGTAATCCCAGCTTCCTGGGAGGCTGAGGCAGGAGGATCACCTGAGCCTGGGGAGGTGGAGGCTGCAGTGAGCTGAGATCCACCACTGCACTCCAGCCTGGGTGACACAGCAAGACCCTGTTTTCTTTTTTTTTGTTTTTTTCTGTTTTTAAAAAGAAAGGCCAGGCGCAGTGGCTCACGCCTATAATCCCAGCACTTCAAGAAGCTGAGGCAGGTGGATCACGAGGTCAGGAGATCGGGACCATCCTGGCCAACATGGTGAAACCCTGTCTCTACTAAAAACACAGAAAAATTAGCTGGGTGTGGTGGCATGTACCTGTAATCCCAGCTACTTGGGAGGCTGAGGCAGGAGAATCGCTTGAACCTGGGAGGCAGAGATTGCAGTGAGCTGAGATCACGCCACTGCACTCCAGCCTGGCGACAGAGTGAGACTCCGTCTCAAAAAAAAAAAAAGAAAAAGAAAAGAAAAATTGGAATGTCCAGTTGGCAAAAAAAGAAAAGAAATCTTCCATAATGCCCAAAATTTCAAAGCCCAGCTACTAATTCAAAGCTAAATGCTTTGTAGTTAACTATGAATTTCATGGAGTTTACTTTCAAGTCACACTACATTTTCTTAAAGTGGTCCTTCATAACATGGACCATGAGAACAAAAAAAATTTGAAATTTGGGCCCCATTGAATCTTAACAGATAGAGTCTTGCTCTGTCACCCAGGCTGGAGTGCACTGGTGATTGCAGATCCTGCAGCCTCCACCTCCAGGGCTCACTCCTATCTCAGCCCCCAGAGCAGCCAGGACTACAGCGCATACCACCATGCCTGGTGAACCTATATTTGAGTCTTAAATTTAATCCATAATCAGCACACAACAGGAAAAGCTGCCTCTCCACATGAGATTTAAAAAGATACATGAATACAAGTTCTGCAGTCAGTTGTAACAAACTGCAGAGAGGAAAACAAAACTTCTTACCCAATTAACGGGAAAGACAAACCAAATATAAAGATGTCATCAGACTGAAAGGAGCCCTCTGTGCCCATGAAGGCAATCTAATCAGTGCCTTTCAGTCCCTGAGCCACTGGGCTCCCGGGAACTCCAGGCCTCTGCAGGCGCAGTCTCCACTCCTGTCTGGAACTCCAGGCCTCTGCAGGCGCAGTCTCCACTCGGCTCCCGGGAACTCCAGGCCCTGTGCGGGTGTAGTCTCCACTCCTGTCTGGAACACTTCCCTGCACATTCTGGCCTTGGGTAACTTCTGTCTCTCCGTCAGGACTAAGCTCACACATTCACTTCTTGGGGAAACATTCTTGAATCCCTAATCTAGGGGTTCCCACAAAGGATTCTGGTGATATTGTAAAATGTGTGCTTGGTCTTCATCCCACCCTGGCACGCAGCTCCTAAAATGCTTAGAATCTCCATGGTTATGTTGTTTTGTACACTAGTGAGTTGACTCAAGACTGCAGCCCCTAGGTGGCTTGAGGATGGGGTAGGTCACCAGAAAGACCAACGCACGATTAGAGGGGTGGATTTTCAGCTGCACTCCCCATGGGGGGAGGGGAAAGAGGCTGAAGGTTAAGTTGGTCACCAACGGTTTAAGCAATCATGCCTATGTAATGATGCTTCCATAAAACCCCAAAAGGACAGCGTTCAAGAAGCTTCCAGAGAGCTGAACACATGGGGGGAGGTTTCTGGAGAACAGTGCACCTGGGGAAGGCATGGAAGCTCCAGGCCCTTTCCCCACACCTCACCCTACGCTTCTCTTCATCTGTATCCTTTGTAATATCCTTCATGATAAACATCAATGTAAGCTTCCCAAAATTCTATGAGTCACTCTTGAAAATTAGTCAGACCCAAGGAGGGGGTGTGGGAACCCCGATTTGTACCTGGTTGGTCAGAGCTCGGGTGAATTATCCCTGGGCTTGTGATAGGCACTGGAAGTGGGGGCGGTCTTGGGGAGCTGAGCGCTTACCCGGTGGGATCTGAGTCTCCCGCTAGGTAGACAGTGTGGAGACTGAATTAGAGGGGGGCTGAGGCTACCGCCAGGTAGACAGTATGGGGACTGAATTAGAGGGGGCTGAGCACTTACCCGGTGGGATCTGAGGCTACCACCAGGCAGACAGTGTGAGGACTGAATTAGAGGGGGGCTGAATCTCCTGCCAGGTAAGACAGTGTGGGGACTGACTTAGAGGACACCCAGCTGGTGTCTGCTGTGGGACTGATTTGTGGCTGGTATGGAGAAACCCTTCTTGGTGACCACAGGTAGAGAATTCTGTGTTGATTCTTATGGGGTGAGTGCAGAAGAAAAACTTCTTAAAACTCAATACTCAGCTAATTTTAGTGGAGGATTAGCAATAAGAGCGGGAAAGGGGTAGGAAAATGTAAACTCACAATTGAACTGCCTGGGTTGGTTTGTTTTGTTTTTACTGAGGGACTAGGGGGAGGAGTACAGAAGGAATAAAAAAGATGACAAAAGGAAGAAACTGTGGGGTCTGCAGGAACCCTACACACCAGGCCAAGCTCCCGACAGCCCCAATCCTCCCTGCGATGCAGGCGATGTGAAGATGCCCAGGAGGGCGGGACGCCTGGTACATCAGAGCAGATGCTAACACAGACACAGCATTACCAAACCCCATTTTCACTTCTGCAGGATAAAGTATGCATAACATCTGCTAGCTCTGCACACTTGCATCTTTAACCAAACTAGCTTTGTACATGTTTAAAGGACCAAGGTGGTTCCCAGCCCTGGAGCATCACCGGGGTGACACTCCCGCACCCCAGGCTCAGCACCCTCCATTTACCACCTTGTTTTGGTAAGGAACATTTCAGTCACTTCCAGAAAAAAGATGCCTGAGGTCTTTGATAGTTTCAAAGGGTAAAGAATACTACAAAGGAAATCACTTTCCATCAGAATTTTGAACTTACTGCTTCACAGACTTCCAAACTCCAGAACTGCTATTAAGAAGCCCAAAGTTATTCTGACCCTCAATCCTGGAATGCAATCTGTGTCTTTCTGGAAGCTTTCCGAATCTTCAATCTGTTCTCAGGGTCTAGGATTTCCAGACGCCGTGTCTTTGTGTCTTTGTACCAGTCTGCTTTCACACAGTGAGTGGGTGTCTGGTGGACTCTGGGACATTTTGTTCAGTGACTTTCTCTCATTGATGTTTCTTCCATCTCATTCCTAAAACTTTTACTATCCAGGTACTGGACTCTCTAGACTGGTCCTTGAATATTCTTTTCTCCTATTCTCCAACTCCAAATTTTTGCTCTATTTTCTGAGAGATTCTCAACTTTATCTTGCAACCCATGCTTCTGTTTAGTCTTTTTTTTCTTTTGAACCCTACAAAGATTATTTCATTGCTGGGCGTGGTGGCTCACGCCTGTAATCCGAGCACTTTGGGAGGCTGAGATGAGCGGATCATGAGGTCAAGAGATCGAGATTATCCTGGCCAACATGGTGAAACCCGGTCTCTACTAAAAATACAAAAATTAGCTGGGCATGGTGGCGGGTGCCTGTAATCCCAGCTACTCAGGAGGTTGAGGCAGGAAAATCACTTCAACCCGGGAGGCAGAGGTTGCAGTGAGCGAAGGTCATGCCACTGCACTCCAGCCTGGCAACAGAGCGAGACTCCGTCTCAAAAAGCAAACAAACAAAAAACAATTATTTCATGCAATGTTTATAGACTTAGAGATGTGTTTACATTTCGCTAACCATTTCTTTTTGCATCTCTCTCTCTTTTTTTTTTTTTTTTTTAGACGGTCTTGCTCGGTTGCCCAGGCTGGAGTGCAGTGGCACCATCATGCCTCACAGCAACCTCAAACTCCTGGGCTCAAGTGACCCTCCTGGGTAGCTGGGACCACAGGTGTGTGCCACCCACACGTGGATATTTTTCTTTCTTTTTTTTTTTTAGAGAGGGGTCTTGCTATGTTGCTCAGGCTGGTCTTGAACTCCTGGCCTCAAGTAATCCTCCTTCCTCAGCCTCTCAAAGTGCTGCAATAACAGGCATGACCCACCACGCCCAGCTCATTCTTTCCTTTTAAAACATTTTTCCTTCTTCCTGAATCCTGTCTTTTAGAAGCATCTTTAATGATGGTCTGTTGGTAGTAAACTCTGTTTTATCTGAAAATGTCATTTCACCCTTGATGTTAAAAGATAATTTTGTTGGATGCTCAATAGGTTCCTTCTCTCAATATTGAAGATGAACACCACAGTCTTCTGGCTTTCTCTGCTGCTGAGAAGGCAGCCGGCCGTCTGTACTGCTGGCACTGCCCTGGATGACCTCTCTCCTACCTCTGGTTGCTTTTAAAATCTTCTCCTGGTCTTTGGTGTTTTGGAGCTTTCCTATGATGTGTGTCCACATGGATTTCTTTCATTTAACCTGTTTAAAATATACTGCGTTTCCATTACCTAGGGACTCAAATCTTTCATCAGTTACAGAATATCCTTCAGCCAACGGCTCTTCAAATACTGCCTCTTCTCCATTCTATTTTCCCCTTCTGGGGCTGAAATCAAATGTATCTTAAACTTTTGCATTCTATCCTCTGTGTCTCAACCAACTTCTCTGTCACTTTCCCCGTCTTGTTAACTCTTGGCTGCATTCTTAAAAAATGTCTTCCAGTTCACAAAGTTTCTCTCAACTGTACATAATCTGACATTTAACCTATTGATTGGTCTCTTGCAAATCTTCCTGATCACTCCTGCTGATCTCTTGTTTTCTGCTCATCTTCATGTTCTTTTTCACTTTTTAAGTCCCTAGTACCCCAATTTTCGAGACTTTTGAGTGTTCTGTAGCACAAACAGCATGAATCCTTAGCTTCCCTCACTGCCGACATGGAATCTGGCTTTCTCGGATCTGCTCAGTAAATGATCACTCACCCATCTGCTTCCCAGCTTCCAGAACTTCACTACTGTCTTCTCTCCCACTTCACCCATTCCCTGTGAGTCTGACTTTTTAAAACATCACTTTGCTGTTCACTTAGCAAAGGCTTGGGAAAGAGTGACACTGCATTTGTGTTCACTCTGCCACCCTTACCTGGAAGCCAGTATGCTTTTTTAAAAAATTACCTTCGGCATGGGCCAGGAGCGGTGGCTCACGCCTGTAATCCCGACACTTTGGGAGGCCGAGGCAGGTACATCACTTGAGGTCAGGAGTTTGAGACCAGTCTGGCCAACATGGTGAAACTCCACCTCTACTAAAAATACAAAAATTAGCCGGGCATGGTGGTACATGCCTGAGTCCCAGCTGCCTGGGAGGCTGAGGCAGGAGAATCACTTGAGCCCGGGAGGTGGAGGTTGCAGTGAGCTGAGATCGCGCCACTGCACTCCAGCCTGGGCGACAGAGCAAGACTCCGTCTCAAAAAAAAAAAAAAAAAAAAGAAAGAAAGAAAGAAAAGAAATATTTTTGAATTAATTTAAATTTCATTTCTATCACAAAAATTATTTCAAAATATAAAAAAAGAACTTCTTAAATCATCATCTGTTAACATTAACCATATTACAGGTACACCCCACAGATGTCTTCCTGGTCAACATTTCTTGGTAGAGCATCTTTTTATTTTTGACAGTTTATAAGTTCACAAACCATATGATTCTTCCAATATGTATTCCTGTCAATGGTTGCCATGGTAAATTTTGTATTTACATCAAAAAACAAAACCAACATTTTAACAAAATGAAGTGCAGGGGAGAAAAAAAAATCCTCAAGTTGCATTTCAGATACAAGTAGAAGACGCCACAATCACACACGTGGATGTGAGCAGAGCACGTGCTGCGTGGATGATGCTGACACAAACAGGCCTCTCAATGTCACCCTGGGAAAAGCAACAGTGAAAGCTTCACCTTGGCTGTCCAGTGTCAGGAAGCCGCATTTAAAACATTAACATCCTCACATGATAGCCTGTTTCTTGTATAAAGGGTGTTTGTTACACGGATGTTTTGTCTTAGGAAACTGGTTGCACTGACACATAATAATTTACTGGCTTTTCCTATTTAACATGAAAAAGACAGCATTTTCATGCAAGATGTCTGGTTTTTAAGAATGGGTTACGGATGCAAGAACTACCCTTGCTCTCTGTAGAATATATTACAAGCGACATGCAGAAAATATGGAAAACCATTTCTGCCAAAAGCCAGATCGAGTAATCTATGCTATTTTAGAAGCTCCATGACACCAGGGATTGGCTAAACACAAACACGTTCAAACAAGCACCCACCTGTTTTTGGACTCTCGCGTGGCTCAGTTGCACATGGGGGACTGACAGGGACAGTTTTCATGGCACATGATGTGGTTTGGCTCTGTGTCCCCACCCAAATCTCATCTTGTAGCTCCCATAATTCCCACATGTTGGGGGAGCGACCTGGTGGGAGATAATTGAATCATGGGGGTGGGTCTTTCCCGTGCTGTTTTCGTGATAGTGAATGAGTCTCACGAGATCTGATGGTTTTAAAAATGGGAGTTTCCCTGCACAAGCTCTCCTCTTTGCCTGCTGCCACCCAGGTAAGACGTGACTTGCTCCTCCTTGCCTTGCACCATGATTGTGAGGCCTCCCCAGCCATGTGGAACTGTAAGTCCATTAAACCCTTTTTCCTGTATAAATTACCCAGTCTCAGGTATGTTTTTATCAGCAGCTTGAAAACAGACTAATACAGCACACTTACAAAGCAACACTTCAACATAGATTTAGCAGAAACAACAAAAAATGTCGCAGCACTGCAGTAAAGAAGTGTTTTCCCGATAAATACCCATTAGGTATTAGATAAGCATCCCATAAAACATTGTTGAAAACGAAGCCGAGTTTTCGATTCACACAGTTGTCTGTTTTAACCTCTCTAAATCCTGATCAATAGCCATTAGGTATTAGATAAGCGTCCCACGAAACACTGTTGAAAACGAAGACACGTTTTCCGATTCACACAGTTAGTTGTCTGTTTTAACCTCGCTAAATGCTCTGTTCTAGTTGCTTTCATTTCGTCAGACCCTAGTACATAGAAATCAACATTGTGAGGGTCCCACTCTTCATCTATACGGACATTACTCTATTTCTTCTTTCCTACAATAATAAAATGTACACTCAACTAGATATTTTAATTTCTCATCTGCCTGGGCCCATCCCAGCACCAGCTCTTGCAGAGGTGTTCCAGGAGGTGACATCTGAAAGCTTTCATCCACCATCCACCTGTTCTGCCACAGGATCATGGGCGGAAAGACCACACCAGCTTCTGGTTCTCAGGTTCTAGTCTATGGCATCTGGGACCCTGGGGCACCGGTCTCTGGCCCTCAAGGCACCAGAGGACGGGAAAGGAGAGGAAGACACTATTAAATTCTTTATGGAATGAAAATTAATTCTTTATGTTGTATAACCGGCTGCTACAATCTGTCAAGCAGAAATGAGACAACATGGAGATGCAGACGCAGGCAGATGATGATGGGCTGGTAAAGCGAAGCTGACCACCAAGACCCCACCATGCTCACATCGAGGAAGAACGCAGTGGTGCCCAGGTGGCCAACTCCTGAGGCGGGAGCTCAGGCAGGACCCTGGCAGCACCACCTGACCTGTCTCCTGGCATCCCCTCAGCTCTCCTGCGTTCTGCCCATCACTCCACCCCAGGACTCCATCCTCCCACACCCCTCAACTTCCAGCTTAGACTCAGCCTCTGTCGGCCTCCGCCAAAAGCAGAGCCTGAGACAAGGATGTGGCTTCACGGGCTCTATTTAGGAGGGGAGCTCAGGAAGAAGAAATGCAGACCCAGGATGCACCCAAGCTCCTGCCACAGTCTGAGCTGGCCCCACAGGTACCCAAGAGTGTCCTCTGAAGCCAGTGCATTTACCCATCATGCAAGGAGAGGGGGACATCCCATCACAGTGCAGCCACGAGGAGGAGGGGTACCTGCCACAAGCTCCGGGTGGGCCACTGCAGCCACCCACTACCTCATCCTTGGCCTCTCAGCATACCCACCTGCAAATCCAAACCTGGAGAGACAAAACTCTCAGAACCACACCCAGGCTACATAGATCTGTGCGCAACAGATGTATGTTGCTTTAAGAGGTTAAATCTGTGGTGGTTTGTTATGGCAGCAATAGAAAACTAACACAGATGTGGCTTACACCTCTGATCTCAGCACTTTGGGATGCTGAGGCAGGCTGATTGCTTGAGTGCACAAGTTCAAGACCAGCCTCAGCAACATGAGACCTCGTCTCTATTAAAAATCAAAACAAACAAAGATAAAAATTGGGCTGGGTGCAGTGGCTCAGGCCTGTTAATCCCAGCAATTTGGGAGGCAGAGGTGGGTGGATGACCTGAGACCAGGAGTTCAAGATCAGCCTGGCCAACATGGTGAAACCCTGGCTCTACTAAAAATACAAAATATTAGCCAGGCATGGTGGCGGGCGCCTGTAGTCCCAGCTACTCAGGAGGCTGAGGCAGGAGAATTGCTTGAGCCTGGGAGGCAGAGGCTGCAGTGAGCTGACATCATGCTATCACACTCCAGCCTGGGTGACAGAGTGAGACTCCGTCTCAGGGGGAAAAAAAAGATAAAAATTAAAAAAAAAAAAAAATTAGCCAGGTGATATAGTTTGGCTCTGTGTCCCCACCCGAATCTCACCTTGAATTGCAATAATCACCACGTGTCATGAGAGGGACCTAGTGGGAGGTAATTGAATCATGGGGACGGGTCTTTCCTGAGCTGTTCTCATGACTGTGAATAAGTGTCATGAGATCCGATGGTTTTATAAGAGGGCAGTTCCCCTGTACACACTCTCTTGCTTCCCCTTTGCCTTCTGCCACGATGGTGAGGCCTCCCCAACTGCGTTGAACTGTGAGTCATCTAGACCTCTTTCCTTTATAAATTACCCAGTCTCGGGTATGTCTTTATTAGCAGCACGACAACAGACTAGTACATCAGGTGTGATGGCTCATGCCTGTGATCTCAGCTACTTGGGAGGCTGAGGCAGGAGGATCCCTTGAGCACAGGAGATTGAGGCTGCAGTGAGCCGACATCACACCACTCCACTCCAGTCTGGGCAACAGAGCAAGACCCTGTCTCAAACAAGCAAACAAAACAACAATAGAAAATTAACACCAAGGTCTTCCTCCTCCTCAGGAAACTTCTGCTGTCAATGATCCCTTGTCTCTTCTGTAGAGTAGCCCTCCCCCTCTCCACTGGCCTTCCTGCCAGTATTTAACATGTTCTTATCTCCACCGTATAAAGAGATGGTGTGGTGGCTCACGTTTGTAATCGTAGCACTTTGGGAGACTGAGGTGAGTGGACTGCTTGAGCTCAGGTGCTTGAGACCAGCCTGGGCAACATGGCAAAACCCTGTCTCTACAAAAAAATTGCCAGGCATGGTGGTGCACACCTGCAGTCTCAGCTACTTGGGAGGCCGAGTGGGAGGACTGCTTGAGCCCGGGAGGCAGAGGTTGCAGTGAGCTGTGATCATGCCACTGTACTTCAGCCTAGGCGACAGAGCCAGACCCAATCTCAAAAAGAAAAACAAAAGAAAAAAATAATCACACAGAGAGACTGGTGCCCAGCTCTCTGCCCCTCCACCCACCACTTTGGTTCTCACCCCGCATGTCCCCACAGTTCCTTTGACGAAGTGGCCTCCATCTCCTCACCTTCCCCTGGGGCCTCAACTCTGACACTCTGGTCTATGCCTCCACTCGACTGAAATCTCCAGTGACTTACAAGACACTAAACTGAATCCAGAGGATTGTACTCAATGTTACTAAAGGACCAAGACTTCTTAGATTCAACAACCAAAGGACGTGTGATAGAAGAAAAACAAAGTACTGGGATTACATGTGTAACCACCATGCCTAGCTTGTCCTTTCACCTTCTTAATGGTGTATTTTGAAGCATAAAGGTTATGAATTTTGATAGAAAGTCTATTTTGCTATTGTTTTTCACCCAATATGATGGCTAGGGAAAAAAAGAAAGGCAATGTTTTAAAAGGGAGAAAAAAAATAAGTCACACAAAAGTGTTGGCGAGAATGTGGAGAAACAAGAGCCCTCGTACACTGCAAGTAAGAACTCACTTTGGAAAACAGTTTGGTAAAAATCTACCACGTGACCCAGCAATTCCACTCCCAGGAATCTACTCGGGAGACATGAAGTCACAAATGCACAGTGAGACCCGGACATGCACATTCCCAGCAGCACCATTCACAGGAGCCAAACACAGCACAGCCCCACGTTCACCACCAGACGATGGGGGAGAAAAGACGGTGGACCCACTCAATGCGATGCTTCAGCCATAGAGAGGGATTGGCTCTAAGGCTAAAAGAGCCCTCCAGAAACCCTGGAGAAAGTGTTTTAAAAAACAAAAGAAAGCAGGCAACAAAGTCAGACACAAAAGATGACATATTGTAGGATTCCATGTCCATTAAGTGACCGGGAGTGGCAGATCGGCAGAGATGGAGGTGGCTACGAGGCGGGGCTGGGCACAAAGCAGCAGCATCTTCTAGGTGATGGAAACGCTCGACAGGAGGTGATGGCTGCACGACTCTACAAATTTACTAAAAACCATGGGATTATATACTTGAAACGAGTGAATTTTTTATATATAAATTATACCTCCATAATTGAAACACTGCCAAATGCACGTCGGCTCGTGGCGGTGCCCCTTCCGGCTTCCACCATGCATTTCTGAGCTCTGAGTCACTTGAAGCGGCATCTGAGGCCTTCTCTCACTACAGGCCCTTGGGAGCAGTGCAGTCTGCAGGACTTCATCATCAACCCAGGCCAAAGCACGTCCCTGTCCGTGACTTCGCACCTGGCCTTTCAGCACCAGGTGTCTGCACAGCTCTCGGCTGCACCTGCACTCTGAGTCATTGCAGGCACCAAACCCAAGCCCTGTACCTTCACCCTACACCTGAGCCCCTTCCTCATGAGCTGTGCTGCCTCCTCAGAACTCAATTTCATCTCATCAGACTCTGCCCCTAGCAGGTCCTCTGCTCCATGCTGCCACACCCTGCCCAGTCAGTGCGCCCATTCAGGACAGAAGTCAGTCCTCGCAGGCTTGTCCCTGGGTGGCAGGTGACAGGCGCTGGGCCACGGCAGAGGGCACGTGTCAACCGCAGTCCCCGTGTTATCCAGGAGGAAGCAAAGAAAACACTGGGCATGTCCACGGTTAAACTGCAACTCTCTAACAAGAAGTGGGTCCTAAGCCTGGCTCTGCACAGCTCCAAAACCCCATCCCTCTCATACTCAGAGCTGCAGATGCCAGTGCAACCATGCGGAGAAGAAGCTGGATGAAGTCACAGCCATGAAACTCAGGCTGGAAGCTCTGGGACACTACATGAACTGAAGGCACGAGAACTCCAGGTGTCAAGGAGAGGCTGGCCATGAGGTCAGATGCCCAGCTGGGAACCAGCCCTGGGACACCACGCTCTCAATGATGGGTTCCGTGAGGGCAGGGCCTCCCCGCCTCACTGTGGTCTCTCCCGGCAGAGTCACTGATGGACTCCGTCAGGGCAGAGCCTCCCCGCCTCACTCTGGTCTCTCCCGGCAGAGTCACTGAAGGGCTCCGTGAGGGCAGGCCCTCCCCGCCTCACTCTGGTCTCTCCCGGCACAGAGTCCCATGAATGTCATCATCCCAGACGTGTTAGGAATGGAAGACATGACACGTAAAGTGCAAACATGAGGGATTCTTATCCTCTAGATAAAACCATCCCCAAACCCAGACATGCTCTCAGGAAGCAGAGAGATACACCTTGGATGGCAGAGGTTTATTTTGTGTGGAATCCCAACACTCAGGAAAGTCATAACCAAAGGGGCTGCCTGAGCGAGGCCAGGGCTGCAGGGGGAGCTGGGGGCAGCAGGGAGGACAGAGACACCTGCAGATGCTCCCGGATGGAGCTGGCCTTGCCTGGGTGCTGGTGCAAGGTATGCGGCGGCAACACAATCTTTAGGATGTCACTGTGTAACAACAGGGTAACACCCAGATGGCCCAGCTGGCTCTGTGGCTGAGGCAGGATAGCTAGAGAAGGTTACCACATTGAACACACCACCCCCTGACCAGCAACCACCTGCTGGGCGTCCCCCGGAGCTGCACTGGTCACCCCTCCCCACCGGTGGCACCAAATGTCCACCAGCAAGGACGGACACATCGCAAGCTCGGAGCCTGCTGGAGGAAGGGCACAGGCTGCCGGAGGGGATGTGGATGTTCTCTCTGTGCGGCCAGGGCAACAACCGCAAACGTGTTCAACAGGGAAGAGCACGTATGGACCAGGCCAACAGGGGGCCCCAAACAGGAGTGAGAACAAGGGCGCTTGTGTTGTTTCATCTGCAATAAAAGTGGTACTGGGAGTTGGCAGGAACAGAGAGGGGGAGGGGAGGGAGTGAAACTTTGTAGCACATGCCTTCTTGGCTTCTGTTTGTTTTTAATCCTGTGAAAGTATCGAGAGCCAAAAAACTAAATTTTAAAAAATCACCAAAAAAAGTGTGGAGAAAATAGAAAGAAATGAGGAATAGCAGGGACACCAAAAGAAAGAAGGCGAATCGGCTGCCTCTGAGAACAACTGGGGTGGGCACAGGCTGGCGGGCATGGAAGCCTCGTCCTTTCTGCACCACCGCACAATGTTAGAGCTCTGCGCCTGGGCTACCTTCATTAAAAGTGAAGTTCCTTCTCAGAAACCTACCTGAAAGCCTTGATTCTAAGAAAACAACGCCTCTCTGAGCCAAGGGCATGGGAACCTGCAGGAGACAGCCTGGTCCTGGTGAGACTCGCTGGGCCCAGAGTCCGAGCGGGCCATGGCCCTGGCACTGCACGTGAGGAAACAAGGCCTTGGGTTTTTCTCCACCACACTTGCTGCAGACAAGGGTCCGGGACCAGACATGCCCAGAGGGCCCCAGTGCCCTGTGGTTGGGGTGGTGTTTCCTTCTGTCTCTCTCCCTGATGGGGCACAGCTGGAGGCATCTGCTCTGCTCTGACCTTTTTTTTTTTTTTTTTTTTTTTGAGACGGAGTCTCGCTCTATAGCCAGGCTGGAGTACCACGACACCATCTCGGCCCACTGCAAGCTCCGCCTCCTGGGTTCACACCATTCTCCTGCCTCAGCCTCCCGAGTAGCTGGGACTACAGCCGCCCACCACCATGCCCGGCTAATTTTTGTATTTTTCGTAGAGACGGGGTTTCACCATGTTAGCCAGGATGGTCTCGATCTCTTGACCTCATGATCCGCGTGCCTCGGCCTCCCAAAGTGCTGGGATTACAGCCATGAGCCACTGCGCCTGGCCTGCTCTGACCCTTCTTAAAGCTCGAGCATGTGGCCCCAGTAAGAGCAGGGAAGGGACGAACAGCCCATCCTCACATGAAACCCGCAGACTGCTGTGTCAAGGTGGCATCCCTGTTCTCACCCTCACTGTGCAGAGTCCCTGAGACTTCCCCACAGGCACCATGGGCTTGAGTCCTGTGCTCACAATGTCCATGGCCCCAGAACATTCCCACAAGGAAAGGCTATCAGCAGCCTGCAGCCGCCCACCCTGCTGCCCACACTGCCCTGTGCACTGCTGTCAGCCACGCCTGAACAGAGACTCTCATTCTTCCTGAGGAAATGAAAACAAAACAGCAATGAAAACGACTTTACACCACATCAGGTCAGGACCTTTGGTGGGTGAGGGAAGGAATGACCAATCCAAGACAAGAAATGCTCGGGAGCTGGGGGACAGTCCTGGAGACCAATGCAGAATGCAGAGAAAGCAAGACGCCGTGCCAGGGGAGGGCAGCTGGAAGCCATGCATGCGTCCACGGGGACCCCAAGAGAGGGAACCAGAGGGAACAATGGAGAACAGTGTTTCCAAGCAAAAGTGCACCCATGTGCCAAGTACTGTACATAAAATAAGTCCATATCCAGACTCATTGCCCTGAAGGACTAAAAGCTACCAGAGACAAAAGACTGGAGGGCTGAAAACATGTATAAATTCCTGGTACAATTTCTACAAAATGGTGGAGAGTCTAATTCCCCTTCCTCTAGCACAGGTGGCCCTAAAAACTCACTCCTGGTACACACAATGGGGGACCTGTGACCTCAGAGGTTGGGCTCGAAAAGGGGGTAGAGCCTTCAGAGCCCTGAGCTGCCCTACCCTGAGGACGCCATGCTAGAACATCCACAAGATGGCACCAGCTGCTCCATGGCCCCAGCTGCTCCTCCAGGGCCCCAGCTGCTCTGGTTTCCCCAGCAGAAGCCCCAGACATGCCAGTAAGATGGCTCATCCCTAGCTCCTGTCTTGACTGTAGTCTCAGGAGACCCCATGCCAAGCTGCTCCTGAATTTCTGTTCCACAGAAACCAGGAGAGAGGATCATATACAACTATTTTAGGCCCCTACATTTTGGGGTAATTTGTTATCCAGCAAAAGTAACTGGAGCAATCTCCTACAAGGAAACAAGAGCTGAAGTTGTATCCAATCGCAGCACTCACAGACCCTCACTACAGAACTACTGAAGGGCTCGTTCCAGAAAGAAAACAGCCTAGGAGGAAACCATACTGAGCAAGGGCGATATCAGATATTGGAAACTCAATTTCTGGCTGTTTAAAAGCTTTTTATTCTGAAAGGTAGAGCAAGTTCCACTCAACAAGAACGACAACTGCCAAGGAGGGCTGCTCAGCCAGTGCCACTGTAGAGACGAGGCAAATGCAGAGCCAGCTCAACCCTAGCTTCGCAATGAATCTCTTGTGGAACTTTTAAAAACTCATTTTTTAAAGCTAGCTGAGCTGAATGACTTTGGGGTAAATAATGAAATTACGGCAGAAATCAAGAAGTTCCTTGAAACTAATGAGAACAATGATGCAGCATACCAGAATCTCTGGGACACAGCTAAAGCACTGTTAAGAGGGAAATTCATAGCACTAAATGCCCACATCAGAAAGTTAGACAGACCTCAAGTTAACAACCTAACATCACAACCGAAAGAATCAGAGAGGCAAGAGCAAATCAATCCCAAAGCTAAAAAAAGACAAAAAAATAACCAAAATCAAAACTGACCTGAAGGAAATCGAGACACAAAAATCCATTCAAAAGATCAATGAGCAGGAGTTGGCTTCTTGAAAAAATTAATAAGATAGATAGGCCACTAGCTAGATTAATAAAGAAGAAAAGAGAGAAGATCCAAATAAACACAATTAGAAATGACAGGCCAGGTGCGGTGGCTCATGCCTATAATCCCAGCACTTTGGGAGGCTGAGGTGGGCAGATCACGGGTCAGGGGATCAAGACCATCCTGGCTAACACAGTGAAACCCCATCTCTACTAAAAATACAAAAAAAACCCAATTAGCCAGGTGTGGTGGTGGGCGCCTGTAGTCCCAGCTACTCGGGAGGCTGAGGCAGGAGAATGGCGTGAACCCAGGAGGCAGAGCTTGCAGTGAGCTGAGATCGCGCCACTGCACTCCAGCCTGGGTGACCGAGCGAGACTCCATCTCAAAAAAATAAAATAAAATAAATAATAGAAACGACAAACGTGGCCAGGCACTGTGGCTCACATCTGTAATCCCAGCACTTTGGGAGGCCAAGGCAGATGGATCACTTGAGGTCAGGAGTTCAAGAACAGCTTGGTCAATGTGGTAAAACCCCATCTCCACTAAAAATACAAAAATTAGCTGGGTGTGGTGGCACATGCCTGTAATTCCAGCTACTTGGGAGGCTGAAATTGCAGTGAGCTGAGATTGCACCACTGCACTCCAACTTGGGTGACAAAATGAGACCAACTCAAAAAATAAAAAATAAAAAAAAAAGCAATGATGAAGGGAATGTTATCACTGACCCCACAGAAATAAAAATAACCATCAGAAACTACTATGAACACCTCTATGCACACAAACTAGAAAGCCTAGAAGAGACGGATAAATTCTTGGACATGCCTGTAATCCCAGCACTTTGGAAAGCCAAGGTAGGCGGATCACAAGGTCAGGAGTTCGAGACCAGCCTGGCCAACGTGGTGAAACCCTGTTTCTACTAAAAATACAAAAACCAGCCGGGCATGGTGGTGCACGCCTGTAATCCCAGCTACCTGGAAGGCTAAGACAGGAGAATTTCTTGAACCCAGGAGGCAGAGGTTGCAGTGAGCTGAGATTGTGGCACTGCACTGCAGCCTGGGCAATAGAGCAAGACTCTGTCTTGGAAAAAAAAGAAAAAAAAATTCCTGGACACATACACCCTCCCAAGACTGAACCAGGAAGAAACTGATTCCCTAAACAGACAATTAACAAGCTCCGAGATGGAATCAGTAATAAATAGCTTACCATCCAAAAAAAGCCTAGGACCTGATGGATTCACAGCCAAATTCTACCCGATGTACAAAGAAGAGCTGATACCATTCCTACTGAAACTATTCCAAAAAATTGAGGAGGAGGGATTCCTTCTCAACTCATTCAATGATGCCAGCATCATCCTGATACCAAAACCTGGCAGAGGCACAACAACAAAAAATATATATATTCAGGCCAACATCCTTGATGCACATTGATGCAAAAATCCTCAAAAAAATACTTGCAAACTGAATCCAGCAGCACATCAGAAAACTAATCCACCACAATCAAGCAGGCTTCATCCCCGGGATATAAGGTTGGTTCAACATATGCACATCAATAAATGTGATTCATCAAATAAATAGGACTAAAGACAAAAACCACGATTATCTCAATAGATGCAGAAAAGGGCTTCAATAAAATCCACAACTGCTTGTGTTAAAAACTCTCAATAAACCAAGTATTGAAGGAACATACCTCAAAATAATAAGGGCCATCTGTGACAAACCCACAGCCACATCATACTGAATGGTAAAAGCTGGAAGCATTCCCCTTGAAAACCAGCACAAGGATGCCCTCTCTCACCACTCCTATTAAACATAATATTGGAAGTCCTAGCCATAGCAATCGGGCAAGAGAAAGAAATAAAGGGCATCCAAATAGGAAGAGAGGAGGTCAAACTATCCCTGTTTGCAGATGACATGATTGTATATCTAGAAAACCCCATCGTCTCAGCCCAAAAGCTCTTTCATCAAATGAAGCTGATAACTTCATCAAAGTTTCAGGATACAAAAATCAATGTCCAAAAAATCACTAGCATTCCTATACACCAACAATAGCCAAGTCGAGAGTCAAATCAGGAAGGCAATCCCATTCACAAATGCCACAAAAAGAATAAAATACCTAGGAATACAGCTAACCAGGGAGGTAAAAGATCTCTAAAATGAGAATTACAAAACACTGCTCAAAGAAATCAGAGAAAACACAAACAAATAGAAAAACATCCCATACTCATGGATAGGAAGAATCAGTATCATTAAAATGGCCATAATGTACAAAGAAATTTAGAGATTCAATGCTATTCCTAACAAACTACCAACGACATTCTTCACAAAACTAGAAAAATAATTTTTAAATTCATATGCAGCCGGGCACAGTGGCTCACGCCTGTAATCCTAGCATGTTGGGAGGCTGAGGTGAGTGAATCACCTGAGGTCGGGAGTTTGTGACTAGCCTGGCCAACATGGTGAAACCCCATCTCTACCAAAAACTCAAAAATTAGCTGGGCGTGGTAGCACACACCTGTAATCTCAGCTACTTGGGAGGCTGAGTGAGGCAGGAGAATCACTTGAACCTAGGAGGAGGAGGTTGCAGGGATCTGAGATCACATCACTGCACTCCAGCCTGTATGATAGAGAGACTCTGTCTCAAAAAAAAATTAAAAATAAATACATACATTCGTATGGGACCACAAAAGAGTCCAAATAGATAAGGCAATCCTAAGCAAAAAGAAGCTGGAGGCATCATGTTAACTGACTTCAAATTATACTACAGTGCTACAGTATCCAAAACAGAATGGTACTGGTACAAAAACAGGCACCAACGGAACGAATGGCAAACCCTTACACCATATACAAAAATCAACTCAAGGTGGATTAAAGACTTAAATGTAAAACCCAAAACTATAAAAACCCTGGAAGACAACCTAGGCAATACCATCCTGGACATAGGAATAGGAAAAGATTTCATAACAATGATACAAAAAGCAATGGCAACAAAAGCAAAAGTTGATAAATGAGATCAATAAATGAGCTTCTGCACAGCAAACGAAACTATCAACAGAGTAAACAGACAGCCTATAGAATGGGAGAAAATATTTGCAAGCTATGCATCTGACAAAGATCTAGCACTCCAGCCTGGGCGACAGTGCAAGACCCCGTCTCAAAAATAAATAAATAAATAAATAAATAAACAAACAATAAAAATAAAAAGTAAAAAAATAACAGATGCTAGTGAGGTTGTGGAGAAAAGAGAACACTTAACACTGTTGGTGGGAATGTAAATCAGTTCAACTACTGTGGAAAGCAGTATTCCTCAAAAAGCTAAAAGCAGAACTATCATTTGCCCAGCAATTCCATTATTGGGTATACACCCAGAGAAATATAAATCATTCTACCATAAAGATACATGCACATGAATGTTCACTGCAGCACTATTCACAATAGCAAAGATATGGAATCAATCTACACGTCCATCAATGATAGATTGGATTTTTAAAATGTGGTACATAAACACCATAGAATACTATGCAGCCATAAAAAAGAATAAGACCATGTCCTTTGCAGGAACATGGATGGAGCTGGAGGCTATTCTCCTTAGCAAACTAACACAGGAACAAAAAACCAAATACCACATGTTCTTACTTGTAAGTGGGAGATAAATGATGAGAACTCATGAACACAAAGGAAACCAGCGGACACTAGGGTCTACCTGAGGGTGGAGGGTGGGGAGGAGGGAGGGAGAGGAGCATAAAGGATAACTACTGGGTACTGGGCTTAATACTTGGGTGATGAAATAATCTGTACAACAGGCCCCCGTGACATGAGTTCACCTGTGTAATAATCCTTCACATGTACCCCCCCGGAATCTAAAATAAAAGTTAAAACAAAAGTAGCCAAGGAAAAGTCCAATTTCTCAGGTTCTCAACGTGATTTTAGTGTGCAGCCAAGGTTGAAAATTATTGAAATATGAGGCTGGGCGCAGTGGCTCACGCCTGTAATCCCAGCACTTTGGGAGGCTGAGGCGGGCAGATCACCTGAGGTCAGGAGTTTGACGCCAGCCTGATCAACATGGTGAAACCCAGTCTTGACTAAAAATACAAAATAGCTGGGCGTGGTGGCATGTGCCTGTAATCCCAGCTACTCAGGAGACTGAGGCAGGAATCCACAATCGCTTGAAGTGGAGGTTGCAGTGAGCCGAGATCGTGCCACTGCACTGCAGCCTGGGCAACAAGAGTGAAATTCTGTCTCAGAAAAATAAATAAAAGAAAATTATTGAAATATGAAATAGAAACTCAGGCAAAACACACTAATAGGAAATCACAGAAACTACAAACAGTAAAAGGAACAGTCCATCAAGTTATAAACACGCACAAAACCATGCCTGGCGTCTACCTGCCTGGGAGCTGCTGAAATGATGGAAAAAAGAGGCCCCTTCCATAGAAGCACAAGCTCCTCCATCTTCCCGTCAGGAACCTGCTTGCACTGAGAACCCCCACAAACATTGGCCATCAGAGACTGTGAAACACCCATGCCTCACCCTCTCGGTCTCATCAAACCTGCAGTTAAGACTCCCATGCAGAAAACTGGTCTAGAAAAATCGAAGGACCTTCCTTATGGTGGAGAGGAGCCAGAGCTCGGGTCATGACAGGGACTGGACTTGTCCTCCTGTTGGAACAACTAGAATGTGAAAGAACTGGCGCCGAAAAGGGAAACAAACAAGGTGAAACCCGCTCCCAGCCTAGCTCTGTGCAGGCACTTTCCAGACCACGCGGACAGAGCCGCGCCATCTGCACGTGAGCACGGCTGTCTGGACTGCCGGACACGAACACTGAAAGGAGGAGACAGTAGTGAACCCGAAGGTGGCAAATGGAATTATCCAAACTAAAGCCCAGTGGAAGATGAACACTGACCTACAGGACAACATGAAGCACCCCAACATATATATAACTGGAACCCTTTACCCAAAATAAAGGGAGAAGACAGTAAAAGTAGTTGAAAAAATAATGGTCAAAATTTTTCCAAATGTGAGGCCAGGCACAGCGGCTCACACTTGTAATCTTAGCACTTTTGGAGGCCGAGGCAGGTGCACTGCTTGAGCCCAGGAGTGTGGGACCAGCCTGGGCAACATGGCGAAACCCCATCTCTGCAAAACATACAAAAATTACCTGGGCATGGTGGCAGGTGCTTGGAGTCCCAGTTACTCGGGAGCTGAGGTGGGAAGATCAATTGACCCTGGGAGGTGGAGGCTGCAGTGATCTGTGATCACACTACTGCATTCCAGCCTGGATGACAGAACAAGACCCTGTCAAAAAAACTTTTTCCAAATTTGATGAAAACTGTTGCTGGCAGCAGCCAGTCAAGACGGCCTGCTGCTGCCATCACGCTGGCTGCAGCAGGGAGGCGTGGCCAGGGCTGCACACTCCACGGAGCTGGCAGGAGCCGGGGACAAGCAGGAGCCCCGCCCCTTCTGAGTTGGGGTAGAAGCTCCCCCTCGTGCTGCTGTAGCTGCCCAAGCCGCTGCTGCAGACCCAGGCCCCTTGCTCCATGGAGTAGGAGGAAGCCCAGCCCTCCTGGGTGGTGCTGCAGCCACCCAAGTTGTGGCTGCAGATCTGAGCCTCCCTGTGTTCTTGGGTGGCTGGGAGCAGGCAGGAGCCCTGTCCTCCCAGGTGCTGCTGCAACCGCCCAAACCATGGCTGCAGACCCAGCCTCCTGCTCCACGGAGCAGGCAGGAGCCCCACCCCAATGGGCACAGCTGCAGCCGCCCAAACATCCCTGCACTCTTGGGGGCCCAGGAAGGCCCCCCACCCTTGCAGACTCAGAAGTGCTCAGTCCCACTGCCTGGCTTCTCCCTGCTGTCAGTTCCCACTCCAGTCTTGGAGCAAAGTTGGGTCTGAGCCCAGGTGCCATGAACAGCAGCAGGAAGCAGACAGATTCCTGAGTGGAAGGGGGCAGGTCCCCAGTGAGGCCCCACCTCAGGCAAGAGATGGCCTGAAGGCTGGGGGCTGGGCTGCCAGTCCCGTGGACTGGAGTGGGAAGTTGTGGTGCCTTTTCCAGACCCACCCATGGCCACCCATCGGCATGCAATTCGTCCCCTCTGAGGCCCATAAAAGCCCCGGGATCAGCCAGAGCTGAGCAGAAAACAGGACAACCAGCTGAAGAGAAGAGCTACCCTCTCTACTGAAAGCTTCAGAGACCTGCAGAGACACCAGGACTACTGGCTACAAAGAGGAGCAGCCCAATCCAGGGCTTCCTCTCTGCTAGGAGCTGGGCAGATGTTGGGATGGCCAGCTGCAGAGAGGAGCTACCCACTCCAGGGCCTCCTCTCTGCTGAGAGCTGAATGCTTATCAGGATGACCTGCCAGCAGAGAGGAGCCACCCACTCCAGGCCTCCTCTCTGCTGAAAACTGCAGAGACGACAGGACAACCTGCCTACAGAGAGGAGTCACCGACTGCAGGTCTCCTCTGAGCTGTTCTAACACTCAGTAAGGCTTCTCTTCATCTTGCTCACCCTCCACTTGTCTGCATACCTCATTCTTTCTGGATGCAGGACAAGAACTTGGGCAAAGGCGCCACTAGCCACAGAGGTTTCTGGCCAGAGAAGCGACACTCCAAAGACCCTGTAACACTACGGATGTGACAAACTTGATGAATGCCAAGCAGGAAAACACCAGACCAAAGTTCAGTCTTATCCAATTGCTACAAACCAGAGAGAGAAAACCTCTCATCAAAAGCAATGCACAAAAGAAGAAAGGGAACAGCATCTCTAACATGCTAAATCAAACAAAACGATCAATCTAGAATCCCATGCCCAGTTAAAATATTCTTAAAGAATAAAACCAAAAACAAAGATTCTTTTCTTCCTGAGAAACATAAGAGAATTAGTTGCCAACAGATACATACTAAAAGAAATATTAAATGAACTTATTCAGGCAAAAAGATAATACTGGATAAAAACTTGAACATGTAAAATGTAATAAAGAGCACTAGACATAGCAAATAAGGAAAAAAAAAAAAAAAGGCCAGGTGTAGTGGCTCATGCCTGTAATCCCAATACTTTGAGAGACTGAGGTAGGAGAATCGCTTGAGCCCAGGAGTTCAAAACCACCCTGCTCAACATAGCGAGACCCCATCTCTACAAAATTAAAAAAAATAAAAAACAAATGTTTTCTCATTTTAAAATGTATGTGATTAAGAGGGTCAATTCATCAAGATTATGTAACAATCCTAAATGCGTATGCCTAGTTTAATAACACAGCTTCAAAACACATGGAAAAAAAAAGTATGCAACTTCAACAAGTAAGGGACAAATTCAAAAGTCAGTCTAAGGGGCCAGGCACGGTGATTCACATCTGTAATCCTAGCACTCTGGGAGGCTGTGGTGGGCGGATCACCCACTTGAGGTCAGGAATTTAAGACCAGCCTGGCCAACATGGCAAAACCCTGTCTCTACTAAAAACACAAAAAATTAGTCAGGCGTGGTGGCACACATCTGTAATCCCAGCTACTCGGGAGGCTGAGATAGGAGAATCACTTGAACCCAGGAGGCAGAGGTTGCAGTGAGCTGAGATGGTGCCACTGCACTCCAGCCTGGATGACAGAGCAAGACTCCATCTCAAAAAAAAAAAAAAAAAAAGTGAGTCTAAGGGTATATAAGACTGGATCTCTATCAAACCACTTTAACCAACATTTATAAAATGAGTTAATTAGACGAAATGGATAAATTCCTTGAACAACACAAACTACCAAAAATCACTCACGAAGAAATAGATAACTTGATAGCCAATGTATCTATTTAATAAATTGAATTTGTAGGTTAAGACCTTCCCACAAAGAAAACTCCAGGCCAAGATGACTGCACTGGTGAACATTTAAGAAAAATAATTAAAACTAAACATTTAAGAAAAATAATTTTGGCCTAGCATGGTGGCTCATGCCTGTAATTCCAGCACTTTTGCAGGCCAAGGTGGGTAGATTGTTTGAACCCAAAAGTTCAAGACCAGTCTCTGAAAAAAATAAATAAAATAACAAAATAAAATAATATTAATAAAAGACAAAAAAAGGAAATGAAAAAGAAAAAGAAAACAGAAAAGAGGAAAGAAAGAAAAAATTAGCTGGGCATGGTGATATGTGCCTGTGGTCCCAGCAACTCAGGAGGCTGAGGCAGGAGGATAGCTTGAGCCCAAGAGGTTGAGGCTGCAGCCAACTCTGATCATGCTACTGCACTCCAGGCTGGGCAACAGAGTGAGACCCTGTCTGGAAGATGCATTTCTCAACTCATTTATAAAGCCAATAGTACAAACTATATGCTGATCTCAAAACCAGACAAAGGCATTACAAAGAAAACTACAAACCAATATCCCTACGACCACAGATACAAACATCCTTAAAATTTAAAAACTTTAGCAAATTGAATCCAGCAATAAAGGATAACACAATCATATCCAAGTAGAGTTTATCCCAGGATTGCAAGATTAGTTTAACATTTAAAAAATCAGTCAGTGTAATTCACCATATTAACAGACTAAAATAGAAAAACATAAGCTTCGCAAAACAGGCAAAAGAAGCAGTTCACAAAATCCACCATTTCTTCTAAATAAAAACTCAAAGCAAATTGAAAATAGACAGAAACTTCCTCAACTTGATAAAAGGTGCATGTCTAAAACCTATAGCTACAGTCAGCCCTCCACATCCATGGGTTGAACCAACTGGGGATTGAAAATATTTTTTAAAATAAAAATAAAAAAACAACAATATAACAATAAAAGATAATACAAATTTTTTAATATGGCATAACAGCTATTTACATAGCATTAACACTGCATTGGATATTAAAATTAATCTACGGATGATTTAAAGTACACAGGATGATATATATAGGTTATCTATCAATCCTACAGCATTTCTTTCTTTCTTCTTTCTTTCGAGATGAGGTTTTGCTCTTTTTGCCCAGGCTGGAGTGAAATGGCGCGATCTTGGGTCACTGTAACCTCCGCCTCCCAGGTTCAGGTGATTCTCCTGCCTCAGCCTCCCAAGTAGCTGGAATTACAGGTGTCCACCACCACACCCGGCTAATTTTTTTTTTTTTTTTTTTGAGACAGAGTTTTGCTCTTGTTGCCCTGGCTGCAGTGCAATGGTGCGATCTTGGCTCACCACAACCTCCACCTCCTGGGTTCAAGCAGTTCTCCTGCCTCAGCCTCCCAAGTAGCTGGAATTACAGGCATGTGCCACCATGCCCAGATAATTTTGTATTTTTTAGTAGAGATGGGATTTCTCCATGTTGGTCAGGCTGGTCTCTAACTCCTGACCTCAGGTGATCCGCCCGCCTCGGCCTCCCAAAGTGCTGGGATTATAGGTGTGAGCTACTGCGCCTGGCCACTACAGCATTTTTTAATCAGGGACCTGATCATCCTTGAATTTTGGTATCCACAGTGTGTCCTAAAACCATTCCCCATGGACACTGAGGGATGACTGTGTATCATAACAAACAGCGAAAGACTGACTGCTTTCCCCTCACTACTCTAACATGACACATTACCGGAGGTCCTAGCCAGTGCAATAAGGAAAGAAAAAGAAAAGGTAGAAGGATTAGGAAAGAAGAAATAAAACTATATTCATAGACAAAATGATTATATATGTAAAAAATTAAAACATTAAATATTAATGTTTAATATTGGGGTAAATATTAAATTTAACCAACATTAGAAATAAGTTTGGCAAAATACATGCACTGAGTACTACAAAGTACTGATGAAAGACATTTAAAAGGACCTGAATCATGGGGAGGTGTACCAGGTTCATGGATGTGGCAGCCCAACAGGGTTAGGGTGTAATAGCTCCACTGTCTTTCTGTCCAATCCTATTCTGTTCACTCACTCCACAGGTGCTAATCCCAAAAGCATTCCTCAGTAAACTTGCTAAAGACAAATCAACTCAGAGTCCACTTCCCAGGGAACTCGACACAAACAGCAATTAATAATATACACTGTAAAGGACATAATTACTGTAATCAAAATGACAGGCAGCTAGATAACCAGCAACATACTGACCAGAGCCATTAGCCTACCACCAGCCTAACCACACATTCACACCCTGAAGGCTTGGAGGAAACACCTGGTAACTCCCAACATGTGCTGGGAAGCTGCTCATTTGAAGAATGCTTCTTAACACAATTAGATATGATCAAACGATGTTGCCTTTTTCAATTGTTTTTGACCTACAAAAAACTAAAGTTTCACGTGTTCAACTTTCTGTTTCCATTGAGTCCTGTCTTAACCATGACAAAACGTCTCTGAGGCCGATGAGTGCCCACTTTTCAATCACACCAGCCCTCTGATCTAAGAGTGGAGAGACAAGTGTTATTTCTAAGTCAATGTTCCAAGTTCAAGTCTAATTGGAGGACATTTTCCAGACTATTTCATGGGACCTAAACAAAGCAATCAGAGAATCCCAAACAATTTTCTGCGAAATCTTCCAGCCTTGGCTTATTCGCTGGTTCTGATGCTCTGCCACCCCTTCACAGCTCACTGACCCATGCTCTCTGCAGAGCTAAGCTAACCATTGCTTCTCTCATCCCCATTCTCTGGCTGTCTTGAGGGCTCCACTTATTCAAGCCCCACTCCAACTGTGGGATGCCCCAAGATGCATTTCCCTCTACACGCTACCCTTTGAACTCCTCATTCTGTTCCCCCAGTCTCTGTTATAATCCCTCTGTAGCTAAGTCCCAATTCTCTACCCAACCACCTCTCTCCCAAATGCCAGGTTCACCTCAGTTTAAAATGCCAGATGGACATTCCTTGGGTGGTGTTCCCTCACCTGAATCACAATGCTCCTCCTCCACAGATCACTCTTCCCAACCACCACATGCACTTGCATTGTGCATCTCTTTCTGTCCACAGCACATGCCACTCTGCCCCCGACCCCTGGGTCAAAGGTGTGGAATGCTCCCGTGTCTCCTCCTCCTGGACCCTAGGTCTCCACCACTGTCCATCCCATCCAGGGCACCTTGGCGTCAGCTCTGCAGCACCTATTCCCACAAGCCTGAATGGTCTCTCACAAATTCAAGACTGAATTCCCTCTTGCTGGCCTCTGGTTAAATAATATAAGATTATTCATGCTTTCAGCCTTTCCTCCCCTAATCCCATCTCACCCCTACTACCATATTAAAGAATCTCCAAAAAAGCCAGCCAAGGTCACATCACTTTCATCGTGATAAGCATTCACTGGTGCCTCTAGAATAAAGGGACAATCCTTGCATGAGCACATTCCTTGGAACTGCACTGTGCAACACACTAGTCACTAGTCACTGTGCTTAAGTAAAGTTGAGTAATATTTAACACTCAGTCTTGCAAGCCATGATTCCATGCTCAGCAGCCACACATAGGACAGCAGGCTCTAGAAAACACTTCTCTCAGGATCTTGGCCCAGACTGACTTCCTACTTCTGCTCTGTTCCAATAAAAACCATCTCTAAATAAATAAATGAATAATTTTTTAAAAGGCTGGGTGGGTGGCTCACCCCTAAATCCCAGCACTTTGGGAGGCCGAGGCAGGCAGATCACTTGAGGTCAGGAGTTTGAGACCAGTCTGGCCAACATGGTGAAATCCTGTCTCTACTAAAAATACAAAAAAAACTTAGCTGAGAGTGGTGGTGCATGTCTGTAGTCCCAGCTACTCGGGACACTGAGGCAGGAGAATTGCTTGAATCTGGGAGGTGGAGGTTTGCAGTGAGCTGAGATTGTGCCATCGCACTCCAGCCTGGGTGACAGAATGAGACTCCATCTCAAAAAAAAAAAAAAAATAGGCATGGTGGCACACGACTCTGTAGTCCCAGCTGCTCAGGAGACTGAGGCAGGAGGATCACCTGTGCCCAGGAGATGGAGGCTGCAGTCCAGTCTGGCTGCAGACCGCCCTCTCAGCACCGCCGTGAAAACACATGCAGTCCTACACAGGGTCCCAGCAGCTTCACCCACTCCGGGACCACCATGGCCCCTTCACACACAGGCAGTGTGGATCAGAGGAAGCCATTCCACTCTACACACAGGAGAAGGCCATTCCACTCTACACACACAAGGCTCCCAAAGCTCTGTGAGCAACATCTCAGCCTCTCCCCGGCTCCTCTTTGCACATTCGCGCATGACACTCCTGCAGAGATGGGCTCCACACACCAGCCACCTGACCTCGGTCTCTTTCCTTCTAACAGGAACAGCACCCTCACTCCTGTGATATTCTCAACTCTCTTGGGCCCATGCTTACCTGGCAAACACCTGTGGTTAACCCAGCACTCCCCATCCACACCTGCCGCTAAACACACTCAGAGGAAAACAGCCTCTAACCAGCCTTCCCCTTTCTCCCCTCCCAATCCTCACACCAGCCCAAGGCCTGAGGCCATCTGGCCACCAGGCTGGTCTCGAACTCCTGCCCTCAACTGATCTGCCCGCCTCAGCCTCCCAAAATACTGAGACTATAGGTGGGAGCCACCATACAAATGAATGAATGAATGAGCTCTGTTGCCCAGGCTGGAGTGCAGTGGTGCGATCACAGCTCACTGCAGCCTTGGGCCACTACCCGCCTCTCCATTATCCACCTTGGACCCCTCCTGTGTCTCCATTATCCACCTTGAACTGTTCCCTCCTCCCCATTATCCACCTCGAACTGCTCCCTCTCCCCGCTATTCACCTTGGACAACCCCCCACCCCGCCCCCCTTTCCGCATCTCCATTATCCACCTTGGACCCCTCCGGTGTCTCTATTATCCACCTTGAACTGCTCCCTCCTCCCCATTATCCACCTTGGACACCCCTCCACGCCCCCCTTTCCGTGTCTCCATTATCCATCTTGAACTGCTCCCTCCTCCCCATTATCCACCTTGGACCGCTCCCCACTCCCCATTATCCACCTTGGACAGCTTCCTCTTCCCCGTTATCCACTTTGGACTGCTCACCCTCCCCATTACCCACCTTGGGCCTCTTCCCTCATCCCCATTATCCACCTTGGACCGTTCCCCACATCCCATTATCTGCCTTGGACCACTCCCCACTCCCCATTATCCGCCTTGGCTTGCTCCCCTTCCCCATTATCCAACTTGGACTGCTCACCTTCCCCATTTTCCACCTTGGGTCACTTTCTCTCCCCATTATCCACCTTGGATCACTCCACCCCTCCCCATTATCTGCCTTGGACCGCTCCCCCTCCCTACTATCTGCCTTAGAGCGATTCCCCTCTCCCCATTATCCACCTTGGACCACGTTCCACTCCCCATTATCCAGCTTGGACAGCTCTCCCCTCCCCATCATCCACCTTGGGCTGCTACCCGCCTCCCCATTATCCACCTTGGGTCACTCCTCCCCTCCCCATTATCCACCTTGGACCGCTCCCCGTCAGCATTATCCACCTTGAACCCCTCCTTCCTCCACATTATCCACCTTGGACCGCTCCCCCTCCCACTTATCCATCTTGGACCACTCTCCCTCCCGATTATCCACCTTGGGCCGCTCCCCACTCCCCATTATCCACCTTGGACCACTCCTCCTCCCCATTATCCGCTTTGGACTGCTCCCCACTCCCTATTATCCACCTTGGGCCATTACCCGCCTCCCCATTATCCACCTTGGCTAGCTCCCTCCTCCCCATTATCCACCTTGGACTGTTTCCCCCTCCCCCTTATCCACCTTGGGCCACTTCCCCCATCCCCATTAGCCACCTTAAACCGCTCACCACTCCCCATTATCCACCTTGAACTGCTCCCCACTCCCCATTATCCACCTCAGGCCTATCCCCCACCCCCATTATCCACCTTGGACTGCTCCCCACACCCCATTATTCACCTTGGGTCACTCCCTTCTCCCCATTATTCACCTTGGACCAGTCCTCCTCCCCATTATCCACTTTGGGCCGCTCCTCACCTCCCCATTATCCATCTTGGGTCACTCCCCACCCCCCATTATCCATCTTGGACTGCTCCCTCCTCCCCATTATCCCCCTTGGCCCACTCCCCCCTCCCCATTATCCACCTTGGACCACTCTCTCCTCCCTGGTTAACCTTCCTCACTTGGCCTCTTGGTCACTAAAGCCCCTGTTTGTGCTGCTATAAAAGAATACCTGAATCTAGGTAATTTATTTAAAAAAAAAAAAAGGTTTATTTGGCTCACGGTTCTGCAGGCTGTACAGGAAGCACAGCACCAGCGTCTGCTTCTGGTGAGGCCTCAGGAACCTTCCATTCCTGGCAGACAGGAATGAGAGCTGGCATGTGGAGATCACACAATGAGAGATGGAGCAAGAGAGAGACAGCTCTCAAGGGAACTGAGTGAGAAGTCCCTCCTGCGAGAACAGACCAAGCCACTCATGAGGGAGCCACTCCATGTCTCCAACGCCTCTCACCAGGCCCCACCTCCAACACTGGGGATTAAACTTCAACACAAGACCTGGCGGGACTGAACAAACCATAGCCAACCACAGCAGCCTCCTTCCTGCTCCTAGACCTCATGTGGCAGGAGGCTCCACGCTCAGCCCCAGGTATCCTCTCCAGCTACACCCATTCCCCGGGAGGCCTCCCCTAGGCTCAGGTGGGCCCTTCATCTCTATGCTCAGGACTCCCCAACCGACACTCCACGAACAACTTCTGACCACCATCTCCAATACTTCAGGCTCATAAATGCAGCATGTCCAAACTGAACTCCTGGGCTTCTACCAGGAAACTTTATTGGTTAACTTCAAGATAGGTGCAGAAAACTCAATAAGCAAGATTAAAACAAATGAGGAGCCAGGTGCAGTGGCTCATGCCTGTAATCCCAGCACGCTGGGTGGCTGAGACAGGCGGATCACTTGAGGCCAGGAGTTCAAGACCAGCTTGGGCAACATGGTGAAAGCCTGTCGCTACTAAAAATACAACAATTAGCCGGGCATAGTGGTGTGCACCTGTAGTCCCAGCTACTTGGGAGGCTGAGGTGGGAGAATCGCTTGAACCCAGGAGGCGGAGGCTGCAGTGAGCTGAGATCATGCCACTATAATCCAGACTGGGCGACAGAGTGAGACTCTGTCCCCCCAAAAAAAAGAAAAAAAATGAGGACAAAAATAAAAACTATTTCCAGATTCCAACAGCCTATCCCCTTCACCTCTGCCACCTGGGTAGAGCCTGGGTTGCTGCGGTCAGCTCCTAACTGGTCTCCTCCTCCCTCCCTCCACATGGCAGCCAGCAGGATCCTTTTAAAACAGACAAGGCAGCAGTTTTCCCCAGCTTTGGGTGGTGGCCACTACCCAACTTCAGCTTCCATTCCGTGAAGGGCAAGGCCATGTAAACAGTGGCCCCAGGACTCTGCCACTTCCTGCCTCAGCACCTGGCTTCTAGCCCCAGAGACAGGCCATCCAATGTGTGGTAATGGGAGATGGAGCTGCAGGACTCAGCCATGGTTATGTGGTTTGGCTGTGTCCCCACCCAAATCTCAACTTGTACTCCCAGAATTCCCACATGTTGTGGGAGGGACCCAGGAGGAGGTAATTGAATCACGGGGGCTGGTCTTTCCTGTGTTATTCTCGCGATAGTGAATAAGTCTCACGAGATCTGATGGGTTTAACAGAGGCTTCCACTTTTGCTTCTTCCTTATTTTTTCTTGCCACCACCACGTAAGAAGTGCCTTTCACCACCCGCCATGATTCTGAGGGCTCCCCAACCATGTGGAACTGTAAGTCCAATTAAACTTCTTTTTGTTCCCAGTCTGGCAGCATGAAAATGGACTAATACAGTAAATTGGTACTTGAGTCGGGTGTTGCTGAAAAGATACCTGAAAATGTGGAAACGACTTTGGAACTGGGTAACAGGCAGAGGTTGGAACAGTTTGGAGGGTTCAAAAGAAGACAGGAAAATGTGGGAAAGTCTGGAACCTCCTAGAGACTTGTTGAACGGTTGACAAAAATGCCGATAGTGATACGAATAAGGTCCAGGCTGAGGTGGTCTCAGATGGAGATAAGGAACTTGTTGAGAACTGGAGCAAAGATGACTCTCTTGTCATGTTTTAGCAAAGACACTGGCAGCATTTTGCCCCTGCCCTAGAGATCTGTGGAACTTTGAACTTGAGAGAGACGACTTAGGGTATCTGGCAGAAGAAATCTCTAAGCAGCAAAGTGTTCAAAAGGTGACCTGGGTGCTGTTAAAAGCATTCCACTTTAAAAGGGAAACAGAGCATACAAGTTCAGAAAATTTGCAGCCTGATGATGCAGTAGGAAAGAAAAACCCATTTTCTGAGGAGAAATTCAAGCCAGCAGCAGAAATTTGCATAAGTAGCAAGGAGCTGAATGTTAATCCCCAAGACCACGGGGAAAATGTTGCCAGGCCATGTCAGAGACCTTTATGGCAGCCCCTGCCATCACAGGTGCAGAGGCCCAGGAGGAAAAAGTAGTTTCGTGGGCCAGGCCCAGGGTCCCTGTGCTATGTTTAGCCTAGGGACTTGGTGCCCTCTGTCCCAGCCTCTCCAATTGTGGCTGAAAGAGACCAACATAAAGCTCGGGCTGTGGCTTCAGAGGGTGGAAGCTCCAGGTCTTGGCAGCTCCCATGTGGTGTTGAGCCTACAGGTGCACAGAAGTCAAGAATTGAGGTTTGGGAACCTCCACCTAGATTTCAGAAGATGTATGGAAACGCCTGGACGCCCAGGCAGAAGTTTGCTGCAGGGATGGAGCCCTCATGGAAAACCTCTGCTAGGGCAGTGCAGAAGGGAAATGTGGGGTTGGAGTCCCTACTGGGGCATGGCCTAGTGGATCTGTGAGAAGAGGGCCACCATCCTCCTGACCCCAGAATGGTAGATCCACCAACAGCTTGCACCGTGTGCCTGGAAAAGCTGCAGACACTAAACGTCAGCCTGTGAAAGCAGCCAGGAGGGAGGCTATACCCTGCAAAGCCACAGAGGTGGAGCTGTCCAACCATGGGAACCCACCTTTTGAATCAGCATGACCTGGATGTGAGACCTGGGGTCAAATGAGATCACTTTGAGCTTTAAAATTTGACTGCCCTGCTGGATTTTGAACTTGCAAGGGGCCTGTAACCCCTTTCTTTTGGCCAATTTCTCCCATTTTGAACTGCTGTATTTACCTAATACCTGTACCCCCATTGTATCTCGGAATTAACTTGCTTGCTTTTGATTTTACAGGCTCACAGGCAGAAAAGACTTCCCTTGTCTCAAATGAGACTTTGGACTGTGGACTTCTGGGTTAATGCTGAAATGAGCTAAGACTTTGGGGGGCTGTTGGGAAGGCATGATTGGTTTTGAAATGTGAGGACATGAGTTTTGGAGGGGCCAGGGGTGGAATGATATGGTTTGGCTGTGTCCCCACCTAAATCTCAATGTGAATTGTATCTCCCAGAATTCCCATGTGTTGTAGGAGGGACCCAGGGGGAGGTACTTGAATCATGAGATCTGGTCTTTCCTGTGCTATTCTCGTGATAGTGAATAAGTCTCACGAGATCTAATGGGTTTATGAGGGGCTTCTGCCTTTGCTTCTTTCTCATTTTCTCTTGCTGCCGCCATGTAAGATGTGACCTTCACCTCCTGCCATGATTCTGAGGGCTCCCCAGCCATGTGGAACGGTAAGTCCAATTAAACTTCTTTTTCTCCCCAGTCTTGGGTATGTCTTTATCAGCAGCTTGAAAATGGACTAATACACATGGCTAAAGGCGATCAGTGCTGGACAACACCCGGAGTACTCCAGCTCTCTCAGCAAGGCCCCAATACAGTGTTCAAAGTGACCCAAGCAGGCCTCTGCCCACCTCCTGTGAAAAAGAGGAAGATAAAATGCCTGCTGTGGGAAATGTCCAAGCCCCTCCTCCTTGGTCCTGTCCCTTTGAACCTTTGTAAACTTTGCTCAAAAAATGGTAGAACCTTTGCACTCAAGGCCAAGTTTCTGCTACAGATTAATTTTTCCATAAAACCATTTCGAGCCAAACAATTTTAACGTTTTGTTTATTCTAAATATGAGTTCAGACTCACATTCTATTAAAATTTATCCCCAAAGTGAAAAAGAAAGAGACAAGGCAGATGCGGCACCCTGATGCTCCAAGCCCACCCGCACCCCCACTGCCTGTCCCCAGGCAGCCTGGATGCCCTCCTGCTCCCACCTCACAGGCTGCCCTCCAGCACTGCAGGCTCACTCTGACCCTCCCTCCAGCCTCTGCACTGGGCATTCCCTCTGCCTGCACTCCTTCCCCCACAAGTGGTTTACTTCCTTCACCTGCCCAAATGAAGTGTCTTTGTGACTGAGGCCCACCTGACCCCACCCCCTTCCCAATCTCCAGGCCCTCCCTCATCCTGTCTCTGCAGCACTGACACCTACCAACTACTGCAGACGTCACATGTCACGTGTCTGCTTTTCCCTGCCCTGGGAGAACATAAGCTCCAACAGAGGAGGGGCTTGGCCTGTCCTCCTCCCTGGGATGTCCCGGCACCTGGGACAGCTTCTGTGTACACTAAGTCTCAATAAACAAACTGTTTACACCCTAAGGTCACGGAGATGACAGGACAGGAGAAGAAGTGTGACTGTGGTAAGAGGGAAAGTTCAGGGGTCATGGCACCTGGACTTGAATCCTGGCTCCGCCTACTAGTTGTGTGACCCTGGCAGGTCACAGCCCTCTCCAACCTTGGTTTCCTCATCTATGAAATAGAACCAAGAGCACCCACTGCATGCATTGTTCTGAGGTATAAATTATATAAAAACACAGAATGTGTTCAGAGCATAAGCATCAGATTACAGTAACAATGCCAACAGCAATGAAAATGGGCAACATTTATCTTCAAAACGTTTTTCCTGGACTTTATGGAGAGTGACGGCTTCTTCTGACAAAGCAATGTTCAAACCATTGGGCGAGCTGAAAATGCCAGTATGTGCTTCATGGAATTGTGTTCACAGCCTTTTTTTTTTTTTAACCTCCATTCAAGACTCAAAAAAGCTAGTGAATTCTTGGTCCCCTAAAAACTGGCACACTAGAGGATGGAATAGAAGTTATATATATATTTGTTTCCTCCCCATTTTTTCAGAAAGGAAATTTTAAGGCCAGGTGCAGTGGCTTACACCTGTAGTCCCAGCACTTCGGGAGGCCAAGGCAGAAGGACTGCTTGAGCCCAGGAGTTTGAGACCCGCCTGGACAACATGGCAAAATCCTGTCTCTACAAAAATACAAAAATTAGCTGAGCACAGTGGCATGCACCTGTAGTTCCAGCTACTCAGGAGGCTGAGGTGGGAGGAGAGCTTGAGCCCAGGAGGTTGAGGCTGCAGTGAGTCAAAATCGCGCCACTGCACTCCATCATGGGTGGTGACAGAGTGAGACTGTCTCAAAACAAAACAAAACAAAAAATAAAAACCAATACTTAGCAGGAACAGGAAGTATTTTTTAGAAGACTCATTGGCAATGAAAAACTCTGAAAATAAGGTTAAGAAAACAATTCCATTTAGAATAACATCAGAAGGAGTAAAATATTTAGGAATCAATTTAACAAAAGAAATGCACTTATATACTGAAAACTACAAAACATTGTTGAAAGAAATTAAAGAAGTCCTAAGTAAATGGTAAGACATTCCATGTTCATGAAATGAAAGACAACATTAGTAAGACGGCAGAACACTCCACACTGATCAACAGAATTTAATAGATCCTTATCAAAGTCAAGCTTGCTGAAAAAAAACAACGAGCTTGCTTTTTTGAGGAAACTGACAGGCTGAAGTTCATATGGAAATTCAAGGGATCCACCAGGATAGCCAAAACAATCTTGAAAAGGAATAAAATGGGATACACCTTCTGACTTGAAACTTCTCACAAAGCTACCATAATTAAGACAGTGTGGCACAGGCATGAGGACAGACACACAGGACAACAGCACAGAGTTGAGTTCAGAAATAAACCCTCAAATTTATGATCAAGTAATTTTTGACAAAGGTGCCAAGACATTTCAATGACAGAAAGAAAGAACAATCTCTCCAACACATGGTGCCAAGCGACTGTGTTAAAAAAGCAAAGCAGGACCTTACCTCACACATGAACAAAATTAACTCAAAATGGATCAAACACCTAAATGTATATCAAAATGATATAAAGCAATGTATAAAAAATAGAAATATAAACCAGGCACAGTGGCTCATGCCGATAATCCCAACACTTTGGGAGGGTGAGGTGGGATGGTTGCTTGAGGCCAGAAGTTCAAGATCAGCCTGGGCAACATAGTAAGACTCTAAGAAAAAAAAATTTAAAAAAAATATAGAAATGTACAGGTAAGTCCAAAACTATAAAACTTAGAAGAAAACACACGAGTAAATCTTTTTTTTTTTTTTTTTTTAATTTGAGACAGGGTCTTGCTCTGTTACCCCGGCTGGAGTACAGTGGGGCTTCCACAGCTGATGCAGCATCAAACTTCTGGATTCAAGCAATCCTCCTGCCTTAGCTTCCCAAGGAGCTAAGGCTACAGGTGTGCACCACACCTGGCTAATTCTATTTTTTGTAGAGATGGGATCTCGCTATGTTGCCCAGGCTGGTCTTGAACTCCTGGCCTCAAGTGATCCTCCCATCTAGGCCTCACAAAGTGCTGGGAATACAGGCACAAGCCACTGCACCTAAGCAGGAATAAATATATATATATATATATATATTAAACACAGTCTCACTCTGTCGCCTAGGCTGGAGTGCAGTGGTGCAATCTCGGCTCACTGCAAACTCCGCCTCCCGGGTTCAAGTGATTCTCCTGCCTCAGCCTCCTGAGTAGCTGGGATTATAGGTGTGTGCCACCATACTGGGCTAATTTTTGCATTTTTTAGTAGAGACAGGGTTTTACCATATTGGCCAGTCTGGTCTCGAACTCCTGACCTCGTGATCCGCCCACCTTGGCCTCCCAAAGTGCTGGGATTACAGGCACGAGCCACCATGCCCAGCCAGGAGTAAATCTTTATGATGTTGGGTTAAGCAATGATTTCTTAGCTATAATATCAAAGTACAAGCAGCAACAACAACGACAACAACAACAGTTATTTCTATCAAAATTAAAAACTTTTGTGCTTCAAATGATACCATCAAGAAAGATAAGAATTCCAGCCAGGCGTGGTGGCTCACGCCTGTAATCCCAGCACTTTGGGAGGCCGAGGCGGGTGGATCACGAGGTCAGGAGATTTTAGACCATCCTGGCTAACACAGTGAAACCCCATCTCTACTAAAAATACAGAAAATTAGCTGGGCGTGGTGGCGGGCGCCTGTAGTCCCAGCTACTCAGGAGGCTGAGGCAGGAGAATGGCGTGAACCCAGGAGATGGAGCTTGCAGTGAGCCAAGATCACACCACTGCACTCCAGCCTGGATGATAGAGTGAGATTCTGTCTCAAAAAAAAAAAAAAAAGAAAAGAAAGATAAAAATTCCAAGGCCTTATGTACTGCAAAAAATAAAGAAAAAAAGAAAAAATAACCCACAGAATGGAAGAACACATTTGTAAATTGTATATATCTGATCCGGCACTTGTATACAGAATATATAAAAAACACATAACTCAGTCATAAAGGATAAGTAGCCCATTTGAAAAATGGGACAGGATATGAATAGACATTTCTGCAAAGATGATGGACAAATGGTCAACAAACACAAGAAAAGATGTTCCACATCATTAGCCATTGGGGAAATACAAATAAAAATCACTGAGATGTCACTTCACATTCACTGAGATGGCTTTAATCAGAAGGATGAACAATCACAAGTATTGTCAAGGATGTGGAAACATTGGAACCTTATGTATCGCTGTGGAAACGTAGAACGGGGCAGCTGCTTTGGAAAACAGTTTGACATTTCCTCAAAAGTAAACACAGAATTACCATATGACCCAGCAACTACACAAATATTCATAATAGTCAAATATGGAAACAACTCAAATGCCCAGCAATGGATGAAAGTCTAAAGGAAACGGGGTTGACCTGTACAAGGGAACGTCCCTCAGCAATAAAAAGCAACAGAGATCGGATGCATGCTAGAGCGTATCGGGAAGCAGGATCAGCGCCTGGGACCAGAAGGCTGTAAAAAGCAACAGAGCTCGGACGCATGCTAGAGCATATCGGGAAGCAGGATCAGGGCCTGGGACCAGAAGGCTGTAAAAAGCAACAGAGCTCGGACGCATGCTAGAGCGTACCGGGAAGCAGGATCAGGGCCTGGGACCAGGCGGCTGTAAAAAGCAACAGAGCTCGGACGCATGCTAGAGCATATCGGGAAGCAGGATCAGGGCCTGGGACCAGGCGGCTGTAAAAAGCAACAGAGCTCGGACGCATGCTAGAGCATATCGGGAAGCAGGATCAGGGCCTGGGACCAGAAGGCTGTAAAAAGCAACAGAGCTCGGACGCATGCTAGAGCGTATCGGGAAGCAGGATCAGCGCCTGGGACCAGGAGGCTGTAAAAAGCAACAGAGCTCGGACGCATGCTAGAGCGTATCGGGAAGCAGGATCAGCACCTGGGACCAGGAGGCTGTGCCCGGGTTCACCACACTGCTCCATCACCCTCCCCACCGGGCCATTGAGCCTCTGAATCCCACACCTCTGCCATCTCCCCTCAGCTTCAGCCCCACTGTCATTCACCTAAACCACAGGTGGCTCAACCATTTCTGTATTTCCTGTCAGTCTCCTTGATGTGCTCTGGACATAAAAGCCTGGGCGAGGCTTCAAGAAGACTATTTTGGGTGGGCTCTTGGTGCAGTCTGGCTGGCTGCCTCACTTGTCCCGCCTCCTGCCCTGCTCCAGGCTCCCTGGGCTCCTGCCATCCGGTCCTGATACCCCAGGGCTGCCACATGAGCTGATCCCCACCATCTTCTCCTGCAGGCCCCAGACTCAATCTCCCTCCTGGAGGCTTGCCCTGAGCTCCTCACCTAAATGAAGCATGCTAGATTTGCTGTCACAGCCTCATCCCCCTCCTTCAGACCACACACCGCAGTTGCCAACTGTGTGTATCTGTTCCCTGCACTAGACTCTGAGCTTCAAGAGACAAACGCTTTACCCCTGCACTGCCAGCCCCCAGCACCACTGACCGGCACTCAGTTATCCATGGAATGGATGACCAGAAAGGCACGACCACCTAATCCAGCTCTGATGACACTGCCTGGTGCTGCTCCCTCCTCCCACACCAGAGACCCCCACCACACACATGTGCTCACACTCAGGACACACAGTGCTGCCAAGCCTCTGGGCCGCCAAGCTTCTCCCAATACCCAACCAGGGCCCTTCACATACCAAGCACATGCTAATTAATTCCAGTTTGTAAATCCTAATGTCAGTTCTCTCTGCAGAATGAGGCCTATGTTGGGTGTCTCACCCATGCCAGGCTCTGCAGGTCAGTGACAAGAGTCTCTGCCCTGCAGCATCTCCCAGCCAGGGGCACAGGGTCACCAACAGGCAGATTGTGCAAATGACTTACCATTTAAAATACATCAGAATGGGTCAAGGGTGGATAATAACTTCACATAAGTTCTGATGTTTTCCACAAAAAAAATGAACGAATAAAGCTGGAGTTAGAAAGAAGCTATTGCCAACCCTTTCACTCTTCCTAACTGCATGCTGACTCCGAAGGTGGGGCTCAAGCTGAGAAGTGCTCCCCTTCAGGAGACAGTGTCACTCTACACGCTGCAACCACCCTCCCACCTGCTCCCTGACCCCTGGATGCCTGCTCACCTGGGCTCTCGCCAACACTCCAGTCACAGAGCTGCCGGCTCCGGCCGCACATCCCTCCTGCCTGAGGCGCTCTTTCTGTGCCTGGTGAATGGCCCAAGGCTCAGCTGCTGATACTCCTCCTTTCCAGACAAGACACCCCTTCTCCAGAAAGCCTACCTGAACTCCACGCCCCTCCCGGCCAGCCACCCTAGGGTTCTCCCTACGACCCCAGGCACACGGCCACCTCTGCTGTCCACAGGATGTTAGCACAACTCACTCCCGTGTCCCCCACCAGAGGCCTGGTCTGTCTCCTCCCTGTCGGGGGTATCTGACTGGCAAGTGGCTGGCACATACAGGCAACAGTAAAGACAGGGGCGAGATGAGTGTGGGTGGGCCTGGCAAACACAAGACCAGGTGTGAGAGCCCTGCCAGAGCAATGGAGACAGGCTCTGCCCAAGTGAGGCTCATCCTGGGCCCCAGTGGCCTTGGGCAGAAAGCCCAACACTGTTCCTGGACGCCGTCTGTGATTCTGGCACATGCTGTAAACGAGGGTCTCAGGGACGTCACGGCACTACCCCCTCCCACATGTGGGAATTTCCACAGCACGCCTGAATTCTGAATAGAAAATAAAAGGTCAACACAGCCGCAATTAAATAGAAACAGCACCTAGAGTTTCAGAAGCTGCTCCCCTTTATCAGCCACACATGCAGCAGGCAGTCAGATTCCGGGAAAACTTACACTGCAGAGGCTTCAGCACAGCTCTGAGTGCCAGGAGGAACATGCTGGCCACCACTGTGATCCCAGGGAATGCTTGAAGGGACTGTAACAGAAAACCACTAGGAGTATCCCAAGGCTAACAGTAAACTCAACCCATGAAGGAAGCATCAGCCACTCTGTCTGGACAGTGCTGGGGCCTCTAGTAGTTTAAAGTAATAATCAAGAGAAAAAGCAGGAAAGATGAAAGGAGCATGGCAAGAAAGGAAAATAGACTCAAACACTGTTGGCCAGACAAGGGGTTCTGGCCCCTGTGTCCAGCACCCTGGCTGCCAGGAGCTGGGGAGACAGCAGTGCTCCCACGCCTCGAATCTGTCTACACCACCATCAACCGTGCTCTGTGTGCGCTTAGACCAGCCGGCAAGAGGCTGGTTCATCAGCCTCTTAGTGTTGAAATTAATTTTTAAAACTCCTATTATACACAAATAACAGTAATTTACAGAACCCACTGAGACTCAGCCATTCTTCAGCTTCACAACAACCTTGAACAAGTAAGCAGGACAAGCATCTTATCTGCAGATGAGAGCTCGAGTGCTTAACTGACTTATCTGTGCTCAATCACACAGGCAGCGATTAAGTCAATGTTTAACTCAAGTCTTCTGCACGGAGACCAGTGTAGCAACTGCTACCACCTGAAATTTGACGCTGATCAGGGGCCAGGCACAGTGGTTCATGCCTGTAATCCCAGCACTTTGGGAGGCAGAAGCGGGAGGATCACTTGAGCCCAAGAGTTCAAAACCGGTCTGGGTAACAGGGTGAAATCCTGCCTCTACAAAAATTACAAAAATTAGCTGGGCATGGTGACATGCATCTATTGTTCCAGCTACTTGGGAGGCTGAGGCAGGAGGATCGCTTGAGCCCAGGAGGTCAAAGATATAGTGAGCAGAGATCATGCCACTGCCCCCTAGCCTGGGTGATAGATTGAGAACCTGTCTCAAAAAAAAAAAAAAAAAAAAAAAAGAGGAAGAAAGAAAAGAAACTGATCAGGGACTCATCGCCTTGCCACAGCCCCCAAGAACACACCCGCACCAAGGCCCTCTGCGGGCATGCAGCCTTCTGACTCTCACCTTGGAATGTTCTCTTCTGAAAAATCCTAGTCACTCCTGTTTTTAACAGCTTCATTGAGATAGAATTCACATTACATACAATTCACCCAATTAAAGTATATGATTTTAGGTTATTTTTAGTATATTCACAGATATGTGCAACTTTCACCAGTCAATTTTAGAGTATTTTCATTATGCTAAAAGAAATTCCATACCTCTTGGCTGTCATCCCCTAGCCCTTGGCAACCACTAATCTACTTTCTATCTCCACAGATTCACTTCTTCTGGACACTTCACATAAACAGAATTGTCATGAGATCCTTGGGGTGTCGCTTCACCAGCCAGAAACTGCTGTGGCCAGTGGTGCCTTCTGCCTGAGTATTGCTCATGCCCACTGGGATCGTTCCGCCCACTGAGGCCGGCAGGCTGCGCTCAGCTCGCACTACTGGCCCAGATCCCACACCTGCCAAGTGCAAGCCAGGTGCAAAGTGGCAAGGGGTGTGTGGGCAAGAAAGCGCAGGGTCAGGCCACCGTGCATAGCCAGGCATGCCGACTGCAGCAGGGCAGGCTGCTCCAGGTGCCAGCTCTGTGCGAGGCTGCAGCTTGACCAGATGTACTGCACGTGGCTTCCACTGTGGGCACCTGCATCTGGATGAGGGGAATGCAGTGGCATCCAAAAGCTTGGAGATGCCAGGAACCACAGAACCCCAAAGAGGGTGTCACAGCCCTGGCTCGAGGAGACCCTAGGTCTGGGCTCCCCAAAGTGCTGCAGCTCTTCTCTCCTTTTCATTACCTGCAACGTGGTGAGTGGTGGGGGGCGGTGGTCGGGGGGAGTGTGTGTTTCAGCCCTGTTTGTGTTGCAGCTCATTTAGTCCCGCCATTCAGCAGGTCCCAAGTTCCTGTCACATGTCCAGGAAGAATGAGGTACGTGAACAACTGGAGAGTGAGCGAGGTGGAGAGGAGCTTCACTGTGAGACAGAACAGCTCTCGGGAGACCCACAGTGGGTAGCTCCTTTCCGCATACAGGTTGTCCTGACGACTGTTCAGGTCTCAGCAGAGAGGAGACTCGGACTGGTTAGCTCCTATCCTATCTGTAGGCAGGCTGTCCTGTTGTTTGCCTGAGTCTGGCTGAGTCCAGGGTTTTTATGGGCTTCAGAGGGGAGAAAGTATGTGCTGAATGGTTCACGGGTGGCCATGGGCAGGCCCAGAAAAAGCACCATAAACTCTTACTCTGGTCCATGGAACTGGCAGCCCAGCCCCCAGGCTTCAGGCTGTCCCTGACTTGAACATGGGGCTTCACCAGGGACCTGCCCCTTTCCACCCAGGAGCCTGTCTGCCCCCTGCTACCATCAACCTGCCATCCATGGTGCCCAGGCTATTTGTGCTGAGGGGCTCCTGCAGGCCTGCACCAAGCTGCCCTCAGCCCCTCCTCGGGCTCCCTCCTGTGTTCGCTCGTCGGCACCCAAAGTCCAAAGGTGGCTGAGAAGGCAGGGGGCTGGCATGTCAGTTTTGCCCCAAGTGCATGCACACCTGGCCAGGTTGCAACAGTGCCTGGGCTCAGCCTCAACTTTGTTCCAAAACTGACGTGGGGACCAGGAGCAGGGAGAGGCCAGGTAGCAGGAAGAGGCTGGCCTGCTTCTGAGTCTGCAGGGGAAGGGGGGCTTCCTGAGTCCCCGAGACAGCAGGGATGTCTGGGTCCATAGCCACAGCTGGGCAGCTGCAGCTGTGCCCAGGAGGGCCAGGCTCCCACCCCTCCAACTTGGAAGGGGGTGCAGCTCCTGCCTGCTCCCAGTTCCCACCAGCTCCATGGACCATGCAGCCCCAAGCCTCCCCAGCTGCAACCAGCGTCATGGCAGCAGCCACTCCAGATAAGCCACCAATGCCATTAGAATCATACAGTATGTTTCCAGCTTCTTTCACTTAGCATTTTTTTTTTTTGAGACAGAGTCTTACTCTGTTGCCAGGCTACAGAGCAGTGGCATGATCTCGGCTAACTGCAACCTCTGCCTCCCGGTACGCCACTGTGTCCAGAATTGGTGGGTTCTTGGTCTTGCTGACTTCAAGAATGAAGCCGTGGACCCTCACGGTGAGTGTTACAGCTCTTAAAGATGGTGTGTCCGGAGTTTGTTCCTTCTGGTGGGCTCGTGGTCTTGCTGACTTCAGGAGTGAAACTGCAGACCTTCGTGGTTAGTGTTACAGCTCTTAAAGACGGTGCGTCTGGAGTTGTTTGTTCCTTCCGGTGGGTTCGTGGTCTCGCTGGCCTCAGGAGTGAAGCTGCAGACCTTCATGGTGAGTGTTACAGTTCATAAAGGTAGCATGTCCAGAGTTGTTCCTTCCTCCCGTCAGGAGTTGTTCTTCCCTCCCAGTGGGTTCCTGGTCTTGCTGGCTTCAGGAGTGAAGCTGCAGACCTTCACGGTGAGTGTCACAGCTCATAAAGGTGGCACGGACCCAAAGAGTGAGCACCAGCAAGATTTAGTGCAAAGAGCAAAAGAATAAAGCTTCCACAGCATGGAAGGGGACCCCAGCGTGTTGCCACTGGGGGCTTGGGTGGCCTGCTTTTATTCCCTTATCTGGCTCCACCCACATCCCACCGATTGGTCCATTTTACAGAGAGCTGATTGGCCCATTTTACGGAGAGCTGATTGGTCCGTTTTGACAGGGTGCTGATGAGTATGTTTACAAACCTTCAGCTAAACACAGAGTGCTGATTGGTGCATTTACAATACTTTAGCTAGACACAAAAGTTCTCCAAGTCCCCACTAGATTAGCTAGACACAGAGCACTGATTGGTGCATTTACAAACCTTGAGTTAGACACAGGGTGCTGCTGACTGGTGCGTTTACAAACCTTGAGCTAGACACAGAGTGCTGATTGGTGCGTTTACAAACCTTTAGCTAGACACAGACTGCTGATTGGTGCGTTTACAAACCTTTAGCTAGACACAGACTGCCGATTGGTGTGTTTACAAACCTTTAGCTAGACAGAAAAGTTCTCCAAGTCCCCACCCGACCCAGAAGCCCAGCCGGCTTCACCTCTCAATGGTGTGACTTTACGGCACCTAGCCCGGGCATTCCGGCAGCCCAGAGGAAGTTCATCCCAGATCAAGCCCAGCAGGCGCCAGCCACAGCACCGGCTCCCGCCCACGCCTCTCCCTCCACACCTCCCTGCAAGCAGAGGGAACCGGCTCTGGCCTCGGCCAGCCCCAGAGAGAGGCCCCCACAGCGCAGCAGCTGGCTGAAGGGCTCCTCCAGCATGGCCAGAGCGGACGCCGAGGAGGCGCCGAGAGCAAGCGAGGGCTGCTAGCACGTTGTCACCTCTCACCTCCACGCCCAGCTAATTTTTATACTTTTAGTATAGACAGGGTTTCACCATGTTGGTCAGGATGGTCTCGATCTCTTGACCTCATGATCCGCCCGCCTCGGCCTCCCAAAGTGCTGGGATTAGAGGCCTGAGCCACCATGCCTGGCCTGCATATTTTTAAGGTTCACACATGTTATAACATGAATCAGTAACTCACTTCCTTTTATTGCCAAATAATATTCCATTGCAGGAATGGACCACATTGTGTTTATCCGTTCATCCGTTGATGGACATTTAGGTTGTCTCCACTTTCTGGCCGTTGTGAACACTCATGGACAAGCTTCTGCGTGGACGTGTATATTTCCAGTCACTCAACCAAAAGAACACACAAAAGGTGAACCAGTTTCCAACTGAGACACTCATTTAATTTGACCTACTATATTATTTAAAATATAGAGAGATAATTAGGAGAAATAAATGACCAAAGGAAGTGCAGAAATAAAGACACTAAGAGACAAGAGCAAACCCTGATGTGATGGAATAAACGGTGATTGAAGAAAGAGATGCTATTTCTAGGATGGGTCCTACAGGTACATTTGCAAAACACTGTGCCCATAGCCTTGCTGGTAACTGCACGAAAATTCCACAGCGCCTCCATACAGCCAAATACAGTGCGGCCATGGAAAGAATATACTGGAAAATGTACTGATATGGAAAGATCTCTCAAACATAGTTGAAAAATGCAAGGTTCAGAAACTTTTTAAAAAGAAAAGGGTAAGGAAAAAAAAGAATACATACACTTGTTTGCTTGCAAAGTTACAAAGTATCTCTAGAAGGATACACAAGAAGCTGGTCCAGCAAAGCTTCCAGGGGAACCAGGTTCCAGGGTAGAGACTAGGAGGCTTCACTGAGCTCCCTTTGTACTTTTGAACCACGTATATTATCTGCTCAAAAATGTTAAACAAAATTGAAACTTTCTAGGAAGCAAAAATAAAGAGAATCTGTGAGAATCAAGACATTTACACTTAGGAAAGCAAGTTACAAGAGAGGCCCAGGAAGATGGAAGCAGCCGACGTGGGAAATGTGTCAAGGAGTCCCTCCCCCTGCTGCGCCAGCCATTCTCTGAGGGCAACTCCCATCCTAAACCCAATCATCTTTACTGAAGCCAGTGCTCAAAGAAAATGTTGCAATCTGCAGCAAGACATTCAGAACACAAACAGCCAAGTGCCATGGCTCATGTCTACAATCCTGGCACTTTCGGAGGCCGAGGTGGGAGGATCACTTGAGCCCAGGAGATGGAGGCTGCAGTGAGCTGTGATCATACCACTGCACTCCAGCCTGGGCAACCCACCCTGACTCTCTCTCTAAAAAAAAAAAAAGAAAATACAAATGTATCTGTTGCCCTCAAGGACTTCCCAGTCTAGAGGGGAGAAAATATTATGTGATTGTGCAGTGACCAAAAGCACCACCTAGAGCACTACGAGAGGGCGTGGAGCACCTGAGGACAAGGCAGCAATCCAGGAGGCGCTCCCACGGACATTACCTGAGTCTGAGTCAAAGGGCTGAAGGAACCAGTGAGCTTGGCTTAGTTTTGGAAGGAGGGACGCCAAGAAAGACTTGGCCCATGACCACGTGGCAGTTTTTCTGGAGAGCAGAGTAGGTTGGGGTCACGCAGCGCTGTGGAGCATGGTCCAGGAGGCACTGGGGAGCCAGGAAGGAGAGCCAGGCAGCAGAGTCACTCGCCTAGACGCTCTGAGCCTGGCGCCATCCTGTGCACTGTAGGATTTCAACAGCATCCCTGGCCTCCACAAATCCTTGGCCATCCCCTCCTAGTTGGGACAACCAAAAATGTCTCCAAATATTGCCAAATGTGGCAGGAGGGCGGGGAGTGGTGTCAGAATCACCCCTGGGGAGATCACTGCCCTGTTTATATCATCTGAGCAGCTATGTGGCAGAGACAGGGGAGTGGCTCAAAGCTGGGGCAGGAGAGCCCCAGGAGGTACAGCCTAGTGCAGGAGGGACATGGTGCGGGTCCCACTCAGGCAGGGGTTCTGATCACTGTTCAGGGGGAACTAGCAAGAGGACCTGGAGCCGAACCACATGGCAGCTGAGAGGAGGACCCAGCATGCCAAACTTCTAGGTGGTGACCAAGCAGATGAAGGTCCCAAAGCCCCAAAGGGTTGAGGCCAGAAGTGAATGTGGGTGCTGAGTCTGAGCCGCCTCAGGGGCTCTCGCGCATGGTGGCCGGCTCCAGCGTCCAGCATCTGCGGCTGAGGGGAGACATCCAGCTGCACCTTCAGTCATGGTGAGATGGCCCAGACAGCAGGTACGGGCTCCTTAGCTCTATTCAGCACAGCGTCCAAGCAGGGGCTCACCCTTCCCCATAAGAAGGCTGTGCGTCACACCCTGCTTTGGTCCGTGGACCCTGAGATGCCAGTCCAGGATGGTGCTGGAAAAGACACTAGGTTTCTGCCACTCTCTTGCCATAAAAACAGCATGTGCCACATAAGGCCTGGTCCTGGGTCTGGAAATGAAGACTCTTGGAAAAGAGTCACAAGCAAACGAAACGCGAGCAGGAATCAGCCTCTGCTGCTGTGAGCACTGCAGTGCTGGGGTTGCTACTGCGACTCGCTCTGGAGAAAGCTGTCCAGTAAACTCCTGGATTTGGATTTCTTCCTTCACCAACCCATCCTACAGAACATTGCCAATTAAATCTCCCTAAACCATTAATCAGGACATCCCCTGCTCACAAAGCTGCCTGCGGTGGCTCCCGGTTAGCTAGAAAATTAAAATCTAGGCCGGGCGCGGTGTCTCACGCCTGTAATCCCAGCACTTTGGGAGGCCAAGGCGGGCGGATCATGAGGTCAGCAGATCGAGACCATCCTGGCTAACACGGTGAAATCCCGTGTCTACTAAAAACACAAAAAATTAGCCGGGCGTGGTGGTAGGCACCTGTAGTCCCAGCTACTTGGGAGGCTGAGGCAGGAGAATGGCATGAACCCAGGATGCGGAGCTTGCAGTGAGTCGAGATCGCGCCGCTGCACTCCAGCCTGGAGGACAGAGCAAGACTCCATCTCAAAAACAAAAAGAAAATTAAAATCTAAAGCCTTTAACTGGAATTCAAAGACCTTCTTATTATGACCCTTATCTCCCATTATTCCTTACACAACCTTCAAACCGCTAGAAACCACACATAACCAACCTTCTCACCTTTGCTCCCAAAATGTGAACATACTTCTGTCTGCAGTGCTATGTCCCTACTCTTCCCTCTTCATATCCCACTGAGTACGGTTCAGCTAGAACACCACCTCGTCTTGAAGCCTCCCTTCACTGCTGCAGCCCCCTGCAATTATCTCCCCCTTAAACTTCTAAAGCAAACTTTTCTGTAAATGGCCCAGATAACAAAGGGTTTAGGCTTTGCGGGCCGCACAGCCTCTGCACAAGGAGTCAGTTCAGCCAGAGCGGCCATGGACAATACAGAAAATACAGAAATAAGCAGGCGCGGCTGTTGAATAAAACCTCATTTACAAAAACACGCAGAGGAGTCTGCCAGGGGGGCTGCAGTGTACTGACCCCCGGTCTGGAGCATGGGTTAGGCCTTTAATCACAGAAGGACTCATATCTGTAGCAGATTTTTTCTTTTTAAGCTCCCTGAAAGCATGTCTGTGGCACTACAATGTACGTACAACTGAGCATAAATTAGATGTTCGATTTTAAAACTACAAAACAATACTTGGAAAACACTTGCATAAAAAAATTGAAAAAAAATTATTAATGCTAAATATTATGGTTTTCCCACAGAAATCCAAAAACTCAAAAGAAAAGGAGGGGAAAGCCACACCAAATGTTGCACCAAGAAAAATTCCACCCAATGGATCATAATAGCGGCCACTAATCTCTTTTCCCAATACACGAACTGTGTCAAAGACTGGTACGAGTTTCATAACAAGATTATCAATGGAGCGGGGTGCCATTTCATGTTAACAAAACTCACAGATGTATGATAATAAAATTACTTTGTCACCATCACATTTCAGGGGGTTAGCAGGATGGCAGGCACCAGTGACCAACACGAGTTTTAGGGAAGACTACCCCTGCAAAATCCTGGTCTCAGGTGTCTTGATACCAAACACAGCAGAAGTGGCAGAGGAGTTGGCGTGCAGACCAGCTGAGGAGGAGGACCACAGCAGGTGGAAACAGTGTGGCCAGGGTATGGAAGTCAGGGTCAGACTCAACCTCAGGGCACAGCAAAGACTTGTCAGATAAACTTGGGAACAAGTCTAAGTGGCAGATGAAAGACACAACGAGGCAAGCACAGTGGCAGCAGAGACAGCCAGTGTCAGAGGGTAAGGATTTCACTTGTTGAAGCAAGAAAGGTAACAAGAAGGGACAGGAGACAGGCCAGGCAGGGTAGTCCAGCTCTGCGAGGGAGTCTGTCCAGCTCTGCGACGGAGTCTGCTCCACAGGCTGAACACCAGAGTCTGCTCTTTTGAGCCATGCCTTGTGGTGTCTTTACAGGACACCTGCAAAGCTAACTGTGAGACGGATCGCATAAGGTCTATGACGCAGGACCTTGAGTCAACGAAGAGGCACAGCAGAGGGGCTTTGCTAGTAGAAGTAGGTGTTTCAATATAAGAGCGTATTTCATGGACTTTTTTTCAACAGCACCAAAGAAGCCAGTACAAGCCTACCAGGAGGCTGCATTCTCTGAACTACTGTTGATAAATTGTTCAAGGACATGCCAACTCTCCATGTAGCATGCAGCTTCCACAGCCCATCCCAGCAGAGAGGTAGGAGACAAAGCTGGGATGGGCATTTAAAAATCTATCTTAGGCTATTTGTGTTACCACTATCTAAACATTAAATATTCTCACCTTAAAGGTCACAAATCTCAAAACACTCTACTAAAGGTGGAAGGGTTTTCCCTAATCTTTGTGTCACACAATATAAAGGTGATGAGATGCGATTTTCTAAGGTAAAGCTAAGATACAGAGGGAAGAGGTGACCAGACTTGAGGAGGACTATCTCCTTGAGAAATATGGGGAATCTTTCCACTATGTTCTGAAACAAGTTAAATCTTACTTCTCGGCCGGGTGCGGTGTCTCACGCCTGTAATCCCAGCACTTTGGGAGGCCGAGGCGGCTGGATCACGAGGTCAGGAGATCGAGACCATCTTGGCTAACGCGGTGAAACCCCGTCTCTACTAAAAATACAAAAAACTTAGCCGGGCGAGGTGGCGGGAGCCTGTAGTCCCAGCCACTCGGGAGGCTGAGGCAGGAGAATGGCATGAACCTGGGAGGCGGAACTTACAGCGAGCCGAGATCGCGCCACTGCACTCCAGCCTGGGCAACAGAGCAAGACTCTGTCTCAAAAATTAAAAATAAAAAATTCTTACTTCTCACAACAGCTTAGCAGGCAGAATGTTACACTGCTGGTGATTCCACCTTCTCACTTTCTGTTATGTCCTCCCTGTCACTTAATGTTTATTTTAATAAATCACCTTTTCCGTTGCAAGGATAATACTGAGAAGTATAACAACAATGGCAGGCTGGGCGCAGTGACTCATGCCTGTAATCCCAATACTTTGGGAAGCCAAGGCAAGTGGATCACCTGAGCTCAGGAGTTTTGAGACCAATCTGGGTGACATGGCAAAACACATCTCTACAAACAAAACCGAACAAAAAAATTAGCCAGGTGTGGTGACACACACCTGTAATCCCAGCTACTTGGGAGGCTAAGGTGGGAGGATGCCTTGAGCCCAGGAGGTCGAGGCTGCAGTGAGCCATGATCGCACCACTGCACTCCAGCCTGGCCAGCAGAGTGAGACCCTGTCTCAAAAACAAGCAAAAACTGGCTGGGCACGGTGGCTCACACCTATAATCCCAGCACTTTGGGAGGCCGAGGCGGGCGGATCATGAGGTTAGGAGATCAAGACTATCCTGGCTAACATGGTGAAACCCCGTCTCTACTAAAAATACAAAAAATTAGCCAGGCGTGGTGACAGGAGCCTGTAGTCCCAGCTACTCAGGAGGCTGAGGCAGGAGAATGGCGTGAACCCAGGAGGCAGAGCTTGCAGTGAGCCGAGATTGTGCCACTGCACTGCAGCCTGGGCGACAGAGCGAGACTCTGTCTCAAAAATTAAAAATAAAAATAAAATAAAATAAAATATTCTTTTTTTTTTTTTTTTTTGAGACATAGTCTCGCTCTGTCACCCAGGCAGGAGTGCAGTGGCACAATCTCGGCTCACTGCAAGCTCCGCCTCCTGGGTTCAAGCGATTCTCTGTCTCAGCCTCCCAAGTAGCTGGGACTACAGGCGTGAGCCACCACACCCAGCTAATTTTTGTATTTTTAGTAGAGACGGGGTTTCACCATGTTGGTTAGGCTGATCTTGAACTCCTGACCTCAAGCGATCTGCTCGCCCCAGCTTCCCAAAGTGCTGGCATTACAGGCGTGAGCCACCGCACCTGGCCATTTTTCTCTAAGAACGTCTTAAAACAATCTTATATAATAATTCATCTAAGTATGTGAGGCTTGTCTCTCTTTTACCTTTATAAACATGTGTTCATCCAAATATGACCTCAGCTTTCTTGTGTGAGAAACCAGCGCCACAGACTTCCAGCTTAATGTAAACTTACATTACATTGGCAGTGCTAGAGAAACTGAAGACCCACTGACCCAGCACATGCACCCCGGAAGCACCAGATCTTGGCAGTAATAACCATTCCTAACTTTCTAAAACACAGTGTGCCACGAACAAAGTGTTTCACAAGTCTTAATTCACTGAGTCCTCACAACCCTATGAGGCCAATATTATTAGTGTTCCCATTTTACAGATGAGAAGTCAAAGGCACAGAGACCTTGCCGAAGACCACAAAGCCAGTAAACAGAAGAGTCGCGACTCAGAGGCGGGCAGCCTGGCTCCAGAACCCGCCCTCCTGTCCACTCTGCTCCCCGGCCTCTCAGCAAGACAGCTGGCTAGACCAAGTGCAGGGAGCGAGGCGCCACCCCCATTCATTCACTCCAAGCATTTATGGCTACAGAGCCTGCGCCCAGGGCGGTTTATGGAATGAGTCTCCTCGATTTACAGCCACACCTCCTAGCAAATCGCCTTTCCCTCCCCCGGCGCGAGAATCGCACCTTGCTCCTTGTGGATCGGGCGCCGCCGACGGAACCACCTGCTGTCTATAGAGGGCACCTAGGACGCAGCGTCCAATTCCCCTCACTGGCTTCAAAAGACAAATCTCCGTATTGTTGTACCAGGAGGCACGAGAAGCCTCACCACTGTAGGTTTTTCAGCAGAGGTCACTGGAGGTCTGGTTAAACCCGTACAGCACTGAGGGGGAGGGGGCCCGGCTGCGTTTCCGAAGCTGCGCAGCGCCCACAGCAGCTGCTGGTGGGAAGCGGCTCGGAACACACCCACAGCTGCCAAGGAGCCGGCTGCACGTTTTAAAATAAAAAACGTCCTGGGCCCCAAAATGCACAGCCTGCCTCGCTCGCCGCCCTGGGCACGGAACGCCGCCTCCACCCACAGCACTCCAGCAACTGGGAAGCAACCGAGGGAATTCCAGCTCGGGGGGCAACGGGGAGGGGAAGGCTCCGAGCGCCGGAGCCCCAGCCCGCGCCTGCCGCAGAGGCGAGGCCGCAGAGCCCACCCGCAGGCGGCCATGACCCCACCTGGAGACGCCCATGTCCGCTCCCTGCGCCACGGGGACAAAGCCCGAGGCTGCACCGCAGCGCACCGCAGCCCTGCACCCGGGCCGCCCTTCAGGACGCGGGCACCAGCCCCGACCGGCGGGCATCCACCTTGTCCCCACTCCGACGGCGCCCGGGAATGCGGCCGGTGCCCCGAGCTCAGGCTGGGCACACGTGCACCCACACCCACCACGGGCGGGGTCCCCTCACACCCCCTCGGGCAGGGGCACACTCACACCCATCTAGGGCCGGGCACACTCACACCCCCCTCGGGCAGGAGCACACTCACACCCCCCCCGGGGCCGGACACACCCACACTCCCCTCGGGCCGGGCACACTCATACCCACCGTGGACAGTGGCACACTCACACTCACTCTGGACAGGGGCACACCCACACCCACATTGGGGCCGGGCACACTCACACCCACCTAGGGCAGGGACACAACTCACCCTGGACAGGGTACAGTCACACCCACTTCGGGCCAGGCACACGCGCACTCACCTACTCTCACACTCCCAGCCCGGCCCGTCGGCGCGCACCCGGACCCCGCGCGGCCTTGGCCCCTCGAGCCTCCGCGACCCCCACCCGGCCGGGCTCCGCACACCCACGCCCCCTCCCTCCACGGCCCAGTCACAGCCCCTCCCGCCGCTGCAGTCGCCGCGGGCCTGGATTCCTTGCGCTGCCGGGCCTGGAGCCTCCGCCGAGGCTGGGCCAGGACCACGGGGACCGCAGCGCCGGCCCCTCCGCCATCTTCCTGGCCCGCGCCGCCCACCGCCCGTTGCCCGCGCTCTCACCGGCCGGCTGCGCGCGGGCCGCGCCGCCACAGTCCCTCATCCCGGCCCGCGCTCCCCGGCCTCTCTGCTGCTCCGCCGCTCCTGCCGCGGCAGCCCGTGCTGTTGGCGTCCTCCGCCGCCGCCGCCGGCCCAGTGCGCGGCGGCCGCGCGTCCTCCCGTCACCAAGCGCAACCCCCCGCCTCCGGCTCCGCCCCCGCGGCGGTCACCACCCGTCGCCAGGGGGCACTGCCTCGCGAGGCCGCATCACGCATGCGCTGGCGCGCGGCATGCCGGGAGCCGGAGTCCCGCGGAGGGCGCGCGCGGCATGCTGGGAGCCGCCTGGCCCCGCCCCGTCGCCGCGCCAGAGGCCTCCCGCGCGGACCTACCCTGTGAGTTAGCGGTGTCTTCCCGTCTCTTTCGGTGCAGAGCAGTTACCATCTGACACGTCTCGGTGTGGTTTGGTGTAATTTTGCCCTCTCAAACCACGTTGGGCTTCCCGAGTCTGAGATTTCACTTTTCTTCGACTCTAGAAATACAGCCATTCTTCTCAAAACGTGGGCTGCCCTGTTCCTCAGTCCTTGTGGCGGGCTCGTGTCTTTTCACCTCCTGTTATTCTCACCTTTTTAGTCCTGTCACTTTTACTCGGTAATTCACTCAGCTGCAGCTCGACTAGTGCTCTATTCGGCGTTTTCTAATCTGCATTCAGCCTGGTTTTCTAGATTCTCTTAGTGCCAGGTGCGTTTCTGGAAATTAAATCTGACGGGCATTTCTGGAGAAACGGAGGCTAAACAGCCTGAAGCTTCGATAGTAGAAGACAGGGGCGCACACCCTTCAGTCCTGGACATTCCCTGGGTCCTCAACCGTGAGAAGCCGCAAAGGGCTGAAAGGCCCCCGTCAAAAGTCATCCGTGGAGCTCCACCTCCTGCCCTGCAGCTCACTCGCCTTGCAGGGACTCTCCCGCCTCAGGAGATCTCCCGTCGGGCTGTCTCGCCGCCTGCGCTTCCCTGTTGGGCCGTCGTCACACTTCACTCTTATACACAGGGCTCTGCTTTTTCGCCTCCCGCTCCCTCTCCACTGTATTCACTTAGAAAACCCAACTGGGCGAGCCCAACCCTTCTCCTCCATGACTGCTGAAGAAAATCACACCTCCAGGCTGACTGCCTTCACCTTAAGCTTGTGACAACACACTAGCAGTGAGCACTTCCCACCCCCGTGACCACACACTGGGGCGACCAGTTCCCACCCCCGTGACCACACACTGGCGGTGACCAGTTCCCACCCCCGTGACCACACACTGGGGCGACCAGTTCCCACCCCCGTGACCACACACTGGGGCGACCAGTTCCCACCCCCGTGACCACACACTGGCGGTGACCAGTTCCCACCCCCGTGACCACACACTGGCGGTGACCAGTTCCCACCCCCGTGACCACACGCTGGGACGACCAGTTCCCACCCCCGTGACCACACGCTGGGACGACCAGTTCCCACCCCCGTGACCACACACTGGCGGCGAGCACTTCCCACCCCCATGACCACACACTGGCGGTGACCAGTTCCCACCTCCGTGACCACACATTTACAGTGAGCACTTCCCACCCCTGTGACCATTTACAGTGAGCACTTCCCACCCCCATGACCACACATTTACAGTGAGCATTTCCCACCCTGGTGACCACACACTTAACTAATTAAAAATATACAAAATATTTATAGAGGACATTTAACTCTTTTTTTTTTTTTTGAGATGGAGTCTTGCTGTGTCACCTAGGCTGGAGTACAGTGGCACCATCTTGGCTCATTGCAACCTCTGCCTTCTGGGTTCAAGCAATTCTCCTGCCTCAACCTCTTGAGTAGTTGGGATTACAGGTGCCCACCACAACTCCTAGCTAATTTTTTGTATTTTTAGTAGAAATAGGGTTTCACCGTGTTGGCCAGGCTCCTCTCGAACTCCTGACCTCAAGTGATTCACCCACCTCAGCCTCCCAAAGTGTTGGGATTACAGGTGTGAGCCACCACACCTGGCCAAGGACACTTAATTCTTTAAGGACTTAAAAAGAAAATCTAAAGTCCCCACTAATGGAGGGGGACCTGTGTGGTGGCTCACAGCTGTAATCCCATCGCTTTTCCAGGCTAAGGTGGAGGAACACTTGAGATCAGGAATTCAAGACCAGCCTGGGCTGCATAAGGCAACCCCGTGTCTACAAAAAGAAATTTTAAATTAGCCAGGCGTAGTCAAGAGGCTGAGGTGTGAGGATCACTTGAGCCTGGGAAGGTCGAGGCTGTGGTGAGCTGTGATCACACCACTGCACTCCAGCCTGGGCAACAGAGCGAGACCCTGTCTCAGAAAGTAAAACAATAATAAATAAATGGAGGAACATAGCACGCTCGTGGACCAGGTGGTATAACATAGTAAAGATGTCGAGTCTTCCTAAAGTTATATAGAAATCCAAAATGTTAATAATCTTAATTCCAGCAAGATTTTTTGAGGACTATAACAACATATTTTAAAAATTGCACAAAATAATGTAGATCTAAAAATAGCACGTCCAATTGTGAAGGAGGACATGAAGGGGGACAGACCCTGCCAGAGATTAAGGTCTGCTCCTGAGCCGGGGTGTTTCACAGGCCCAGAAACACGCAAGGGAATGGAGCAAAGAGTTTAATCACATCCACACATCAAAACCAACGAGAAAACGTCTATTGTTTAATAGAGCCTCTGTTTGTGAGCTACAGGGAGAAAAACGAACTTGGATCCCTGGGCCACACCAGGGTATTTACACATCCGTGTTCCTCTCCTAGGGAGGTGCCCAGGGCTCACCTGGCGCATCACAGGGTGCCTGCAAGTTTGACTTTTTTTTCTACAAGTATTTAACTAGAAGTAAGTTTGACTTTTTAAGAAGCCATCACACCACTCCCAGCAGCTCTCGCGAGTTACAGCTTCTCTGCGTTCTCACTAACGTTAACCTGCTGTGGCCAGTCTTCTGGTTTTCTTTTTGTTTTTTGTTTGTATTTAAAATACATAACATAAAATTTACCATCTTAACCATCTTTTTTTTTTTTTTGAGAAGGAGTCTCACTCTGCCTCCCAGGCTGGAGTGCAATGGCGTGATCTTGGCTCACTGCAACTTCTGCCTCCCAGGTTCAAGCGATTCTCCTGCCTCAGCCTCCCGAGTAGCTGGGACTACAGACGCCCACCACCACACCCGGCTAATTTTTGTATTTTTAGTAACATGGGGTTTCACCATGTTGGTTGGCCAGGCTGGTCTTGAGCCCCTGACTTCAAATGATCTGCCCACCTCGGCCTCCCAAAGTGCTGGGATTACAGTCGTGAGCCACCACACCTGACTAATTTTTTTTTTTTTGGTGACAGAGTGTTTTGCTCTTGTCACCCAGGCTGGAGTGCAATGGCGTGATCTCAGCTCACCGCAACTTCCGCCTCCCGGGTTCAAGCAATTCTCCTGCCTCAGCCTCCCGAGTAGCTGGGATTACAGGCATGTGCCACCATGCCCAGCTAATTTTTTATATTTTTAGTAGGGATGGCGTGTCACCATGTTGGCCAGTCTGGTCTCAAACGCCCGACCTCAGGTGATCTGCCCGCCTCAGCCTCCCAAAGTGCTGGGATTACAGGCGTGAGCCACCGCACCAGGCCTATTTTTAATTTTTTGAGAAACCACCAAACTCTTTCACAGCAATTGTACCATTTTGTTATTTATTTATTTTTAAGATGGAGTTTCACTCTTGTCGCCCAGGCTAGAGTGCAATGGCATGATCTCAGCTCACTGCAGCCTCTGCCTCCCCAGTAGCTAAGATTCAAGCGATTCTCCTGCTTCAGCCTCCCCAGAAGCTGAGATTACAGGCGCCTGCCACCATGCCCAGATAATTTTTGTATTTTTAGTAGAGATGGGTTTTCACCATGTTGGCCAAGCTGGTCTTGAACTCCTGACCTCCCACCCACGTTGGCCTCCCAAAGTGTTGGGATTACAGGCGTGAGCCACTGCAAAATTGTACCATTTTACATTCCCACCGACAGTGCATAAGGGCTCCAATTTCTCCATATCCTCTCCAACACTTGTTAATTTCTGTTTTTTTTTTACAGTAGTCATCCTAATGGATGTGAGGCGATATCTAATTGTGATTTTGATTTCCATTACCCTAATGATTAGCGATGTTGAACAACTTTTCATGTACTTATTTGCTCTACTTATATTTTCTTTTATAATGTGTCTGTTCACATCTTTTGCCTGCTTTTTTTTTTTTTTTCCTTGAGACAGGGTCTTGCTCTGTTGCCCAGGCTGGAGTGCAGTGGTATAATCTCAGCTCACTACAGCCTGGACCTCCTTGGCTCTGGTGATCCTCCTGCCTCAGCCTCCCAAGTAGCTGGAACTACAGGCACACACCACCACACCCAGCTGATTTTTTTTTTTTTTTTTTTTTTTTGTAGTTTTGTAGAGACGGGGTTTCGTCATGTTGCCTAAGCTGGTCTTGAACTCCTGGGCTCAAGTGATATGCCTGCCTCAGCCTCCCAAAGTGCTGGGATTACAGGCATGAGCCACCTTGCCCGGCCCTTTTGTCCATTTAAAAAAATTGAGTTTCTGGGCTGGGCGCTTTGGGGCTCCTCAAAGCAGACTGAGCCACTCTGCTGGGATGGCACTGGAGACACAGCACCTGCCACTCGGCTTCTTTCTTGGCAGCTCTTCTCCCCAAGTCTCACATCCTTGCTCCCCAGGTGACCATCCAGTGTGCACACCTTGGCTCAGGACACTTCCTCAACTAGTGACCGTGTCTGGGGAAACAGGATTGATTTGCAGGCACAGCTGGCTCAGGAAGCCCCACAGACAGCTGCTTGGAGCCCTTTCCTCAAGTGGATCCAGGAGAGAGCTGGCTTTGAGGGCCTGGTGGGCCATCCATGATGTCTGCCCTGTGTCTGCTGGAACCCAGCAGGATGTCCTGCTTGGACATCTGCACCTAAAATGCCAATGTCTTTGGTCTGGAATCATCTGATTGCAAGTGTGAGAAACAAACTCACCCGTCCAAACCCAAAGAATGGACTTAGAGACCCAGAGAACAGCGAAAGTGAGACTTTTAATGATGGCCTTGCAAGGTCGGGTGTCTAGTAGGCAGGCACACCCAGCACAGTCACAACAAGCAATTTATCCCCTAGTGTGCAGGTCCCTCCCCCAGTTCCTCATAGGCTGAGTACTAGGGGGTCACAGTCTTCCCGGACGTCACCTATTGGTTGTTGGGCAGAGGCTGTAGGTGTTTTTTTTAGGGTTGTCTTGCTACATTTTGTTGCAGCCCACAATGCATTGCAATCCTAGTCAGCTCGGGGGCTCTTTAGGAATTTGATTTATGACCTAAGTAGCTGGGAAGGCTGATAAGAACAGACAAAGCGAGCTATTTTGCAGGCTAGTAAACTTTCATCTCAGACTAAACTTCTTTGGATCGGGTGAGGGCAATTAAGCGGCGGGGTGGTGGGGAGGGGGACAAGAAGCAGGCATTGACTATGCAAGCAGGGGCCTAGTTTATCCTGTTTCTTCTGTAGTTTGCTGTCCTAAACCGATTCAAGGCACTTTGTCTTGGAAATGGACCACCGTATACATTATTTCCTTCACAAGTAGAAGCTACACAGGCTCCTAAAACTGAAGAGGACTCACTGGAAGCCATGGAAGCTTCTTACAAGCAGATGGCATGAGGCTGACAAAGGGCCGGGAAAGGGCTGGCACTGTTCTCTCCCCACAGCCTTTGGCTTCCCTGCTGTCTCTCCCCACCACTTCCCTCTTTCTGTCTCTGTCTCTTTCCCCCTCCCTCTCTCTGTCTCCTTCCCTCCCTCCCTCCCTGCCCTCATCTGGCTATTCTGCTTTCCATGCAGGGGCTCCCCAATGCCCCGCCCCAGCTCTGTGGGGTCTCTTGGCACCAACCCTGGCACTAAATGGGATGTGTGTTACTAGCCTAAGGAGGAGTGGGGGTGGGATCTGTCTCTGCTGGAGACAGACATCAGCCCCTCAGCTGTGCACCCACAATCATCTGGTCCAGTCAGCATGGCCTGGGGCAGCCCCAGGAAAGCACATGGACCAAAGCAGGTCTCACAGTGAAGCGATTACTTGCTTAACTATAAATCCTCCTCAAAGACATTCCCAGTTGCTGCTCCTAGACACGACATCAGCGACCACTGAAAAAGGTGCTCATTGGGGGCTGTGGACCGGCTTGCTCTTCACACAGGGACTGTGTGGCTCAGGGTTGGGCCTGCAATCCACCGCACCACTAACGCTCCACTTGGCCCCCATAAGCCATGGATGGCTTGGACTAGCTAAACCATCATAAAAACACTAGGAAGAGAAGAAAATGTGTATTGTAAAATTCTTTTTTTTTTTTTTTTTTTTTGGTGAGACGGAGATTTACTCTTGTCCCCCAGGCTGGAGTGCAATGGCGTGATCTCGGCTCACCACATCCTCTGCCTCCCGGGTTCAAGCGATTCTCCTACCTCAGCCTCCCGAGTAGCTGGGATTACAGGCATGTGCCAGCATGCCTGGCTAATTTTGTATTTTTGGTAGAGATGGGGTTTCACTGTGTTGCCCAGGCTGATCTCAAACTCCTGACCTCAGGTGATCCACCTGCCTCAGCCTCCCAAAGTGCTGGGATTACAGGCGTGAGCCACTGCGCCCGGCCTTTTTTTTTTTTTTTTTTTTTTTTTTTTTATTGAGACGGAGCCTTGCTCTGTCACCCAGGCTGGAGTGCAATGGCACTGTCTCGGCTCACTGCAACCTCCGCCTCCCGGGTTCAAGCGATTCTCCTGCCTCAGCCTCCCAAGTAGCTGGGATTACAGGCATGTGCCACCATGCCCAGCTGATTTTTGTATTTTTAGTAGAGGTGAGGTTTCGCCATGTTGGCCAGGCTGGTCTCGAACTCCTGACCTTGTGATCCTCCCACCTCGGCCTCCCAAAGTGCTGGGATTACAGGCGTGAGCCACCGCGCCCGGCAGTAAAATTCTTTTTTGTTTTTTTTTGTTTGTTTTTGAGATGGAGTGTTGCTCTGTCGCCCAGGCTGGAGTGCAGTGGCGTGATCTCGGCTCACTGCAAGCTCCGCCTCCCGGGTTCATGCCATTCTCCTGCCTCAGCCTCCCTAGTAGCTGGGACTACAGGCGCCCGCTGCCACCCCTGGCTAATTTTTTATATTGTTAGTAGAGACGGGGTTTCACCGTGTTAGCCAGGATCGTCTGGATCTCCTGACCTCGTGATCCACCCGCCTCGGCCTCCCAGAGTGCTGGGATTACAGGCATGAGCCACCATGCCCAGCCGCCTGGCCGTAAAATTCTTTGAGAGATTTGTTTCCCAATGAAAGCAGGTTTTGTTCTGGTTTTAGTTATTAAACAAATACTGATCACACACTGGTTTAGGCATCAGGGGTACAGCACTAAATGGAAAAGGAATGTCCCTGCCCTCCACGAGTTTACATTTAGAAAGTCTGTGGGAAAGACAAATAACTAAGCCTGTCACACAGTGCTGCCATATGGAGCCAAGTGCAGTGGGGACAAGTCAAGCAAAGGGGGGAGGGAGACGGGGAGGCTGCAGAGAGGAGGTCTTTGTAGACAACAGAAGAGAGGGAAGGGCTGAGCCAAGCAAATAGCGAGGGCAAAGGAGAAAGGCAGTACAAAGGCCCTGAGGCAGGAATGTGACCGGAGGCCTACCAAGAGGAGAAAGAGCAGACTCCACGTTCAGAGAGAAGGGGATGGCGAGGGTCTGGGGACCTGAGTGAGTGGAGGGGTGGGGTGACGGGACTTGTGTTTTAAAGGAAATATTCTGGTTGTTGTGAGGAATAGGCTGCATGGGGCAGGGGCCGGGTGGTGGCAAGCTTGGGGGAGCAGCAAGAGCTGGAGCCAAAAGGAGGCCAGCCTTGGTGGTGCAGCAGTGTAGGTGGCAGGGAGTGGGGTCTGCAGGGTCACCAAGAGGTTGGGTAATGAACGTTCACTGTTTCCATTTTCCCCGCTGCATGTGCATCCCTGGGCCCTAGCCTATGCACTGGCTCCCGTTTCCATGGATGTCCCAGAGTGGAACGGCTCAGCCCAAGGACAGGTGCATTTGTGAATTTCAGAAATGCTCCTAGATTTCTTTGTAAAGTGCCTGTGAAAATGTACCTTGCCACCAGCTGTGTGTGTTAACGCCGTTCCCCCACTACATGAGTCAGCTTTCGCCGAGTTGTGCGGCAGTAACAACTCCCAGATCTCTGGCTTTTAACATTGGAGTTTCAGGCCTTCTTTGTGTTATGCACCTGCTCTTTAAAGATCTTCATGCTGGTGTCAGCGCCATACAGTATCTGTCCTGGACAAGCTGTTTTCATGGCAGTGCGGCAAAAGCCATGCTGGAATCTTATGATAACATTTCAGGCTGCTGAAAGGTGGCAGCTGTTTCATTGATCAAAGCAACATCATCAGTACAGGGGGGCCTTCTCCTTCCATAAGGAGGGACACTGCAAGTCTCATGGGTGGGCAGGGATGTCGTAAGCAGGAGTTATTGCAACAGAGTACAATCGATCAGCACCAAGTGCTATTGCTTTTTACATTTTTGCCAATGTCATGAGTGAGAAGTGATTGTTCACACATGAGTTTTAAGTTGCCCATTGATTAGTGAGGTTGAGCATCTTTTTCATGTTTATTGGCCATTTGGATTGTACCATCTATCAATCTATCATCCATTCTTTTATTTATTTATTTATTTTTGAGACGGAGTCTCCCTCTGTGGCCCAGGCTGAAGTGCAGTTGCGCGATCTCAGCTTACTGCAAGCTCCGCCTCCCGAGTTCACGCCATTCTCCTGCCTCAGCCTCCCGAGTAGCTGGGACTACAGGTGCCCGCCACCACGCCCGGCTAATTTTTTTATATTTTTAGTAGAGATGGGGTTTCACTGTGTTAGCCAGGATGGTCTCAATCTCCTGACCTCCTGATCCGCCCGCCTCGGCCTCCCAAAGTGCTGGGATTACAGGCGTGAGCCATTGCACCCGGCCCATCCATTCATTTTAAAATCTATCTTTCTATTGTATTTTTGAACTTTTAAAAATTAAATTTGGTGCAGTGTGGTGGCTGACATCTGTAATCCTAGCACTTTGGGAGGCCAAGGCGGGTGGATCGCCAGGTCAGAAGATTAAGACCATCCTGGCCAACATGGTGAAACCCCGTCTCTACTAAAAATACAAAAATTAGCCAGGCGTGGTGGTGTGCATCTGTAACCCCAGCTACTCGGGAGGCAGAAGCAGGAGAATCGCTTGAAACTGGAAGGTGGAGGTTGCAGTGAGCTGAGATCATGCCATTGCACTCCAGCCTGAGCAAAAGGGTGAAACTCCATCTCAAAAAAAAAAAAAAGAAAAGAAAAAAGAAAGAAAAGAAAAGAAAGGCCGGGCTTGGTGGCTCACGCCTGTAATCCCAGCACTTTGGGAGGCCGAGGCGGGTGGATCATGAGGTCAGGAGATCGAGACCATCCTGGCTAACACGGTGAAACCCCGTCTCTACTAAAAATACAAAAATAAAATTAGCCGGGCGTGGTGGCGGGCGCCTGTAGTCCCAGCTACTCGGGAGACTGAGGCAGCAGAATGGCGTGAACCCGGGAGGCGGAGCTTGCAGTGAGCCGAGATGGCGCCAGTGCACTCCAGCCTGGGCGACAGAGCGAGACTCCATCAAAAAAAAAAAAAAAATTAAATGTTTAGGAGCACTTTGTATATTATAAATAAGAGAAATAATAATGATAGGTAACAACAGCACCAACTACACCAAGCATTGTTGTTCTAAGCATTTTTCTTTCTTTTTTTTTTTTGGGGGGGGGACGGAACCTTGCTCTGTCACCCAGGCTGGAGTACAATGGTGTGATCTCGGCTCATTGCAACCTCCACCTCCCGGGTTCAAGTGATTCTCCTGCCTCATCCACCCTAGTAGCTGGGACTACAGCTGCGTGCCAATACGCCCGGCTAATTTTTTGCATTTTAAGTAGAGACGGGGTTTCACCGTGTTAGCCAGGTTGGTTGTGAACTCCTGATCTCATGATCTGCCTGCCTCGGCCTCCCAAAGTGCTGGGATTACAGGTGTGAACCACTGCGCCTGGCCATTCTAAGCACTTTCTATACACCATTAATTCATTTGATCCTCACCACGACCCTGTTTCATTGACAAGGACACCGAGGCCCAGGGACTGTCTCTTCTAGGTGACTCCTGAAAATGTGACAGGAGAGCCAGACACTGCATGTACTGTTGTACTTGAGCGAGTTAGAGAAAACGCCACACTTTGAGACGAATTAAGAGTCTGTTTATTTAGCCAGCGGCCAAGAGACGGCTAACGCTCAAAGTTCTCTCGGCCTTGAAGAAGGGGCTAGATTTTCCTTTATACTTTGGTTTAGAAAGGGGAGGGGGGTCTAGTTAAAACAATTTTACAGAAATAACGTAGGCAAAAAAGTTAAAAGGATAAATGGTTACAGGAAAGTAAACAGTTCTAGGTGCAGGGGCTTTAAGACGATTACAAGGTGATAGACGCGGGTCGTTGGGCGTTATCAATCGGAAAATTCCTGGGAACTGCGGATATCGCTCGCCACAGTATCTTATCAGTTAATTGCATTCTTGGATGTGCTGGGAGTCAGCTTGCACAAGTTAAGTCCTTGAGGAAGGGGCTGCCAGTGAAAGAGCCGAGATGGAGTCTGTCTGGCTCTTAGCTAAGGGAGAATCAATTCAGGTGGAACCAAGGCTAGGTGATTAAAGGAAAGAGGGAGAGTCTAAAAACAGGGTTAGTGAAAACAAGGTTGGGGATTACAGTACTAAGCACTGGGCCACATGCTGCCTCCACTTTGCTCTGCCGCATGTCTTCATACTTTTCTTGCCCCAGTTAAATTTTTTTTTTTAAGACAGTCTTGCTCTGTCACCCAGGCTGGAGTGCAGTGGCACAATCTCAGCTGACTGCAACCTCCGCCTCCTGGGTTCAAGTGATTCTCATGCCTTAGCCTCCCGAGTCGTTAGGATGACAAGTACGTACGACCACACTTGGTTAATTTTTGTATTTTTAGTAGAGACGGGGTTTCGCCACATTGCCCAGGCTGGTCTTGAACTCCTGACCTCAAGTGATCCACCTGCCTTGGCCTCCCAAAGTGCTGGGATTACAGGGTGAGCCACCGCACCTGGCCGTGCCCCAGTTAAAATTTGTCTATCAATTTCATTTAAGGGATCTTTTGTCATACAAGTGTTTTTCATTTTATTAAATAAATATGCCTAATCTGTTTTTTATAGCTTCTGAGTTGCCCGTCACGGTTACAAAGGATTCTGCTGATCTATCTTGCACATATGATGTCCTAAATTTTCACTAAGATTTTTATTGCTCTGAGTTTTAAAAAAATTTTATTGTGGTAAAATTCATATAACATAAAATTTACCATCTTAACCTATTTTAAGTGTACAGTTCAGTGATATTCAATACATTCACAATGTTGTGCACTCATCACCATCATCCATCTCCAGAACTCTTTAACTGTGTAAAACTAAAACTGTCCCCATTAAACACTAACTCCCCATTCTCCCCTCCCCTCAGTCCCTAGTAACCAACATTCTTTCTGTCTGTATGGATTTGAATGCTCTAGATACTGCACATAAGCAGAATTATACAGAATTTGTCGTGACTGGCTTATTTATTGCTCTGTTTTTAATTAAGGCTTTAAATACCTCTAGAAATATTTTCATATATGTTATGAGACAGAGGACAACTTTAATTTCTTCTAAATATATTAATGATCCTGGTCGGGCACAGTGGCTCATGCCTGTAATCCCAGCACTTTGGGAGGCCGAGGCAGGCGGATCACTTGAAGTCAGGAGTTTGAGACCTGCCTGACCAACATAGTGAAACCCCATCTCTACTGAAAATACAAAAAAAATTAGCCAGGCATGGTGGCATGCGCCTGTAGTTCCAGCTACTTGGGAGGCTGAGGCAGGAGGATCGCTTAAACCCAGGACCTGGAGGAGGTTGCAGTAAGCTGACATCGTGGCTTGGGTGACAGAGCAAGATCCCTCACAAAAAAAAAAAAAAAAGTAATAGCTTTAGCATATCGTTCTATAAATGATGCTTGTTCTTGGAGTTTATGGTTAATAATTTTTACCATATTTAAATCATTTTCATTTATTCCTATTTTCTTTGAAATTTTACTCAGAATGGCTCCAGAATTTTATTCAATGTTATTATTTAGCATGTGTGGATGGAATGCTGTTTTTTCTTTCTTTCTTTTTTTTTTTTGAGAAGGAGTTTCACTCTTGTTGCCCAGGCTGGAGTGCAATGGCATGATCTCAGCTCACTGAAACCTCCACCTCCCGAGTTCAGGCAATCCTCCTGCCTCAGCCTCCCATGCCCAGCTAATTTTTTTGTATTTTTAGTAGAGACAGGGTTTCACCATGTTGGCCAGGCTGGTCTCGAACTCCTGACCTCAGGTGATCTGCCTGCCTCGGCCTCCCAATGTGCTGGGATTACAGGTGTGGGCCACCGCACCCGGCCTGTTTTTTCTCTTTTAATTTGTTGAGCTAATGAATTGCAATGGTATGTAGGTATCCTTGTATTCCTGAAATAAACCATACTTGGCCATGGCATATTATTTTTTTGATATGCTGCTTGATTCTATTTGCTACTGTCTTATTTATAATTTGTTTTTCAATATTAAACATAGAGATCTGGGTCTATAGATTCTTTGAGCTCTATCATTTTGGCGTGTTAAGCTTCGCTATGGTTTGGGTGTTTGTCCTCCCAAACCTCATGCTGAGATTTGATCCCCAATGTTGGAGGTGGTACTTGGTAGGAGGTGTTTGGATTACGGGGGTGGATCCCTCATGAATGCGTGGTGCCCTCTTCATGGTAATAAGGGAGTTCTAGTTTTATGAATTCCCCCAAAAGCTGGTTGTTTAAACAAGCCTGGCCTCTACCCACTCTCTCTCTTGCCTTTTCTCTTGCTGTGTGATCTCTGCACACCAGCTCCCCTTCATCTTCCACCATAAGTGAAAGCAGCCTGAGGCCTCACCAGTAGATACTGGTGCCATGCTTCCTGCACAGCCTGCAGAACTGTAAGCCAAATAAACCTCCTTTCTTTATATTACCCAGTCTCAGGTATTCCCTTTATAGCAACATAGACTTAGACAAGCTTACAGACAGAAGGCTTCGTAAAGTGAACTGAGGTTTTTAATCTTTTTCTGTGGCTTGGAAGATTGTAATTGACTTTCAAATTATCTGATCTCTAAAGGTTGGTGAGAGCTCAGCTGTGATCTGGAGCCATCTAGAGCTTTCTTAATGGTAGCTTTTTTTTTTTTTTTTTTTTGAGACGGAGTCTTGCTTTGTCGCCCAGGCTGGAGTGCAGTGGCGCGATCTCGGCTCACTGCAAGCTCCACCTCCCGGGTTCACGCCATTCTCCTGCCTCAGCCTCCCGAGTAGCTGGGACTACAGGCGCCCACTACCACGCCCGGCTAATTTTTTGTATTTTTAGTAGAGACGGGGTTTCACCGTGTTAGCCAGGATGGTCTCGATCTCCTGACCTCGTGATCCGCCCGCCTCGGCCTCCCAAAGTGCTGGGATTACAGGCGTGAGCCACCGCGCCCGGCCCAATGGTAGCTTTTTAATCACCTCTCTAATCTCTTTTTTTGGCAATTAGTTAATTCAAGTTTTCTACTTTCGCTCAGCTTTAGTATTTTGCTAGGAACCTATCTGTTCCATCTATATTTTCTTGGCTTTTCCTGGCCTGCCTGGCACAGTCTGTACTGAGAGGACGAAGGCCTTTTCCATGAGTGTCCTTGGCTATGAGTGGGTCAGGGCATCTCCTTGTTGGCTTGGGTATCAGTGGGGAGTGGAATGAGGACACAGCTTCACCTCTAAGGACTCAGAAGCCTTCTTGCAAAGAGAAGGCCACCCGTCCCTTGGGGGGGTTGGGGGGTCCAAGATGTGAATAAACATGGAGTGTTCACACCATCCTATGGCCTGCAACCCCAGTGAGAAGACCCCAGCCGTGTTTCTCTTTGGAGTGGCCCATCCATAGCATTCTGCCTAAAAAAGCAGGGTCCTGGAGTTCCAGGGCTTCTCACTGCACAGGGCGCGGGACACACCTCTTGTCTCTTGGGAGGTACCTGGAGCCCAGCCCCTCAGGCGCTGGGCGATGCAGGGGGTGGGGACTGTAAGCCCTGGGAGATGGGGCAGTGAGGGGCGCTGTGAGGCAGGGTGGTGTGGGAACTGAAGGTGGGGGCGCTATGGAGGATGCGGGGTGGTGTGTTGTAGGGGAGGGCGGTGTGGGGGATGGGTGGGGCAGGGCAGTGGGGCGGGGCCTTGGGGCGGGCGCTGTGGGGCGGGGTGGTGTGGGGGGCTATGGGAAGGGGCACTCTGGGGAGCTGTGGGGTGGGGTGCTGTGGGGCACCTTGGGGCGGGCCGGTGTGGGGGTGCTGTGTGTGGGGCAATGTGGAGGGTCATAGGTTGGGGCCTTGAGGCGGGGGTGGGAGGCTGTGGGGTATTGTGGGGTGGGGCCTGGCGCTGTCAGGGGCTGTGGGGCTGAGGGACCCGAGGTCGAGGCCTTGTGAGGCGCTGTGGGAGGCTTAGGGGGCTGGTGGGCTGGGGGCGCGGAGGGGAGGCTGTGTGGGCGCTCGGCGGCAGGGCGGGGCGCGGTGCTGGTGGGCTACGGGACGGGAGGGTGGGACAGTCTGCGGACCATGGGGGGCTGGGTGGGCTGGATCAGTGCCCAAGTTGACTTCGCGTCACCAACTGGCATGAGGTTTGGGTAGGAAAGCGGGCTTCTCACAAGAATAAAATCCATCAAGGTCCTCTGTCTCCACTGGAGCCCCCAGTCACAGCGCCTTCCTCCGGGCTGGAACCTGTCGGGGGCCCCCAGCCTGTCCAGGGCCTCTGTCTTCCAGGAAAGAGAGAGCTGTGCCCAGAGAGGAGACAGAACTCTTTCTCCGTGAATCGCATCCTTTTCTGTGCGGGATGATTTACATTCTGGGAACAAACGGGGCCGTATCTCACAGTGCTGCAGGATGCCAGTGGTGCAAACAGTCGGCGACCCGGCCATTTCCCGAGGGTCTCAGGCGTCCCACCCAACGGCCGCTCCCCGTTCCCTATCCGTCACCTCCTCGTTCTCCTACGAAGGCGCGAACTTTCCAGACTCTCGCCGGTCCTCGACAGCACTCATTCAGTCTCCCCCCTGGAGATCCCAGGCCGTACTCCGGGACAGAAAAGAAGGCGGGTACGACCGCGGTGTCGGGTCCTACCTTAGCCGCTCCTTCTCCTGAGGCAGCCAGGCGGGAGAGAGGGGAACCACCGAGGCCTCGGTCTTCCCGCGTCCTAGAGCGGCCGGGCGAGTCTCACTTCCGGCCTGTGACCCGCTGACCTGTCCTTGTCCCACCAGTCGGGCGGTGAATTGGACTGACTGGTGACCCCTGGCACCAGGCTTCCCCATGGGCACCGGAGCAGACGGACAGGGGTGGGGTCCCGCGAGCGACACGGAACGGCCAGTGTGGCGGAGCGGACCCTGTGGAGGCGGGGTCACTGTGCTCCTGAGAAGGGTCCTCGGGGGTGGAGTCTATCAAGGTTGCGGGGGCGTGGTCACGGAGCGGAGCCAATAAAAGCGGGGCGTGCACGGCCGCGGGCCAGTGCCTATGAAGGGCGAGGGGTGTGGTCACAGGGCGGGATCTACGAAGGATGCAGGGGCGAGGCCGGGTCTCTGCAGGATGTCGGAGTCTATAAAGGCAAGGGGCGTGGTCCCTGGGTTGGGTGAGGGGTGTGGTCATGGGGGGCAGTTCTGTGTAGGGTGAGGAGCTTGTTCCCCGAATGAGGGTCTGTGAAGGGTGAGGGGCATGTTCCTGGGGTGGGGGTGTTTGTGAAGGATGAGGAGAGTTTTTCCGGCATGAGGGGCTGTGAAGGGTGGGGAGTGTTTTCCTGGCTTGAGGGTCTGTGAAGAGTGAGAGCCGTGTTGCCGGTGGTGCGGGTCTGTGAAGGGTGAGGGGCGAGTTCCCGGAATGAGGGTCTGTGAAGGGTGAGGGGCGTGTTCCCGGAATGAGGGTCTGTGAAGGGTGAGGGGTGTGTTCCTGGGGTGCAGGTGTTTGTGAAGGATGAGGGGCGTTTTTCCGGCATGAGGGGCTGTGAAGGATGAGGGGTGTTGTCCTGGCTTGAGGGTCTGTGAAGGGTGAGAGCCATGTTGCCGGTGGTGCGGGTCTGTGAAGGGTGAGGGGAGTGTTCCTGGAGCAGGATATGTGAAGGGTGAATGACGTGGTTTCGGGGTGAGGTTAGTGCAGGATGAAGGGAGTTGTCTAGGAGCTGTGTCCTCTAAGGTGAGGGGCGTGGTCTCTGGGCGGGGTCCGCCATTTTGTCTGGTGAAAGTTGGGAAGGGACAAGCGAGACTCCCACCTCTGGCCTCATCCTCAGCCCTGCGTTTTCCCCACTTGTACTGCCAGAAAGCTGAGTGGTGGCAATCACTTTTGGAGTCTTCCTGAGACAATCCACCAATATGAAGTAAACTCGAGGAAGTGAGAGGAAATCATTCGTTCATTCATTGATTCCACTCAAGGATCACCCAGGGCTCCTCTCTCAGCTCTTCTCACGTCCAATGCCCTACAAGATATCTAGAAGCTGCCCTGCTGTCCCTGCACGGCTCTTGGGCCGGAAGCGTGCTGGGGGTGGTGGGGGCTAGGGAATAGCATAAAGAGGGAAATGTGGAGCAGAGCCTGGCTCTGTCTGTGCAGGACTCTCCTCTCAAGCATGAATGGCCATGGGATGGTGATGACAGGTGGTACCTCTGACTTAGCAAACGTGGAGCACTGAGATAGGAAAAGGCCACTGGACCCCAACCTGTGCCCTGGACCACAGGTTTCCTCCCGTGTCCTCTCCTGCCTCCAGACTGCCCTCTGCAAGAAGCCAGAGTGATGTCTTCTATTGCTGCTTGTTAGAAATAAATGCTCATTCCCTGGTGTCACAAGGAAGAGTCAGCATTTAGACAAAAAGTACTCTCAGCAAGGCAACTTTACTTTCTGCAGAAATGGTACTGCTTGCCAGCAGTCTTGCCAAGAGAGTACACCGAACAAAGGGAGACGGGAATATGTATCCCTAACGCATGAGGTCCCTACTGCTGTGTCCTATCTCCGTTGGCTGAGTTGGACCTCACATTCTAGGCTGAACTTAATTGGCTAACAATTTAAAACTTTCTAAATAGGTAAAGACAATGAGGAACAAAGGAAAAGAGGAAGTTGCTTACGAAAGGACTTTAGAACAGTAATAACATTTCTGAATAAGGAAGGGGCATAGGCTGCAAGCTGGGACATGTCTGGGCACGTCCAGCACGAATATTTCGGTTAAGGTACAAGGACACAGGATGTACTACATGTCTGTGAAAATGTCTAACACAAATACTGAAGTCAGAGTATACAGGCATACAGTATGCTTATTCTGTTACATTTGCTATATATGGCATAACAGAGAGTTATCACTATAAAATAACAAGCTTGAACAGAACTAGCTCTGAGAGAAAATACCAATAACATTTCTGATTTAAAGAAGAAACTTTGAAGAGGAACTTTTTACTTTCCACACTGCTCTTAATTTTGAGAATGTTCAAATCCACAGAAAAGTATTATGAACACCATAAACTCTTCATTTAGATTCTATAGTTGTTGTTGACATTTCACCACACTGGCTGTATCTTTGAATATATTTACTTTTTGCTGCTGAAAAGTAATTTGAAAATACCGTTGACCCTTGAATAATAAAGGGGTTGGGGCAGTGACCCCTGTGCAGTTGAAAATCAAAGCGTAACTTTTAACTCCCCTAAAATTTAACTACTAATAGCCTACTGTTGACTGGAAGCCTTACGCATAACATAGTCAATTAACACATTTTTTATGTTATATGTATTATATACTCTATTAAGATAAGCTAGAGAAAAGAAAATGGTGTTCAGAAAATCATAAGGAAGACATAATATATTTAATATTCATTAAGTGAAAGTGGATCATCATAAAAGTTCATCCTCATTGTCTTCACATTGAGTAGTCTGAGGAAGAGGCGGAAGAGGAGGATTGGTCTTGCAATCTCAGGGGTGACTGAGTTGGAAGAAAATCCAATTATAACTGACCCTTGCAGTTCAAACCTGTGTTGTTTCAGGGTCAGCTGTAATTTGTAGACATCATGACACTTTCCCTTAGGTACCTCAGCCTATTTCCTAGAGATGAGGACATTTTCTTACATGATAGTAATACTTTATTTCACCTGAGAAAATTAACAATTATCCCGTGGTCCCCGGGCACAGTGGCTCATGCCTGTAATCTTAGCACTTTGGGAGGCTGAGGTGGGCAGATCACGAGGTCAAGAGATCGAGACCATCCTGGCCAACATGGTGAAACCCCATCTCTACTAAAAATACAAAAATTAGCTGGGTGTGTTGGCATGCGCCTGTAGTCCCAGCTACTTGGGAGGCTGAGGCAGGAGAATCACTTGAACTCAGGAGGCAGAGGTTGTGGTGAGCCAAGATCATGCCACTGCACTCCAGCCTGGCGACAGAGTGAGACTCCGTCTCAAAAAAACAAACAAACAAAAGCAATAATCCTGTGGTCACATAACTTATTTCTCCAATTGTCTCTAAAATGTCTGCATAGCTGGGTTTTTCCCCTCTAATTCAGAAGCTAATCAAGATTGCATGTTGCATTTAATTGTGTCTCTTCAGGCTGTTTTTTTTTTTTTTTTGAGACAGAGTCTCGCTCTGTCGCCCAAGCTAGAGTGCAGTGGCGTGATCTTGGCTCACCGCAAGCTCCTCCTCCTGGGTTAAGGCCATTCTCCTGCCTCAGCCTCCCGAGTAGCTGGGACTACAGGCGCCTGCCACCACGCCCGGCTAATTTTTTGTATTTTTAGTAGAGACGGGGTTTCACCGTGTTAGCCAGGACGGTCTCGATCTCCTGACCTCGTGATCTGCCTGCCTCGGCCTCCCAAAGTGCTGGGATTACAGGCGTGAGCCACCGCGCCCGGCCTTTTTTTTTTTTTTTTGAAACAAGGTCTCACTCTGTCCCCAAGGCTGGAGTGCAGTGGTGCCATCATGGCTCATTGCATCCTCATCCTCCCAGGCTTAGGTGATCCTCCCACCTCAGCCTCCCGAGTAGCTGGAACTACAGGAATGTGCCACCACGCCTGGCTAATTTTTTGTATTTTTTTATAGAGACCAAGTCTTACCATGTTACCCAGGCTAGTCTCAAACTCCTGGACTCAAAGGATCTGCCTGCCTTGGCCTCCCAAAGTGCTAGGATTACAGGCCTAAGCCACTGCACCTCGCTGGCTGTTTTAATCTGGAATAGCTTCCCTGCTTTTTGTTTCTCTTTAGGACACTGACTTGTGACCATGTGTGGCCATCTATCTTTGTTATACCCCATGTTCTAGGTGTAACCTGGAGCCCACACAGATTAACACTCCCTGCCCTTCATGCCCCAGTGGGTGGAGTCGTGGTCTCTGCTGTCCATGAGGCAGAGGTGGTTGAGGTGACATGCAGCCAATTATGGCCTGCCTCCAACCCCCTGGGCCCAGCTGCTGGGGAGAGACCCCTGCTGACCACCTTTCCAGGGTCCAGCTCAGGCCATGCCCCTCCACCTGCAACCATGATGCCATGGTGGCTTCTTTTGTGGTGGCCTCTTTCGAGGGGGTGCAGGGAGGCTGCAGAGCTGAGGCCTCAAGATGGACAGGGCTGTGGGCCAGAGGCCTGATGAGGAAGCCAGTTTACAAACCCGAGTCAGAGCGGGCTGAGCCAGGGGCCGGCAGAGACTGAGAGACCAAGGACCAGGGTAGTGATTGGGGGAGGGAGGCGCCCTGGCCTCAGGCAGGGGTGGGGGCGGCTGGGGAGGAGGGGAGCAGGTGGAGGGGTGAGCCCTCACCCCCTGCCATTCCCAGCCTGGGGCCTTGCTGCCAGCTCTACCAAAAGGGTTTTCTACAGGCCCAAACTATAGGTCCTCCTGCAGGAAACTCTGAGGATGCACACCCCTCCAGCATGACTCCAGCCCCTCTTGAACATGCCTCGCCCCCACAAGGCATTGATTTGAGGTGCTCTAGGGAGGAGGGCAAGCTGGAGACCCGAGGGAGCCCACACCACTGTGTGGCTCCGGGGGTGGGAGAGGGTACCAGTGGGAGGTGTTGCCAGGCAGGGTCAGGGTCAGGTCACATCCTCCAGACTCCAAGCAGCAGAGGCACAGCATCACCCTTGAACCTGAATTAAAGGGCTCTGCAGCAGCACTAAGCCCAGGTGAGAAGGTCTTGGGCACAGGTGCCCTTCATGCTGAAGGAAATGCAGGGTCACCAGCTCCTAAGACAGCTTGTTACCTGGGGCCGCTGCAGCAGTCAGGTCTGCGGGGCATGGGCTTGCCCTTCTGTGTCTTCCTTTTGACACCCTGCCTCTATCCTTCCCAGGAGGAGCCCAGCGATGGTGGCTGAGCCCCAGGTGAGCTGGCCTTTGGGGAACAGTTGCTGCTCAAGGCCTCTCCCCCTCAGCCTGGAGCCCCTTGCCCAGCAGACCCTTGGGGCCCTGAGAACAGAATCTCCCTCCTCAGATCCAGGCCCACCCCACTAGCTGCCCCTTCCACAGAGCTGAGCAGGATGCAGGGCCCTAAGGGGAGAGCCCAGTTTTGAGAGCTCTGTGTTTCCATAGTCACACCTTCCCTGCCCAACCTGCCCCTAGCTCTTTTCCTAAACATCTGCCTGGAAGGTAGGGAGATGCACGTAGAGCCTCTTGCTAGAAACTCAGTCCAAGCTGCAAGGTGCACTTGCCCTTGGGCAGGGGTGAGGCTCTCTGGGCAGTGAGCACCTGTGATTCCAGGGCACAGTGATGTTTGAGGAGGTGGCCATGTACCTCACACAGGAGGAGGGGCAGCACCTGGGACCCCCTCAGAGAGCACTCTACCAGGATGTGATGCTCGAGAACCACTGCACCCTACCAGCTCTGGATAAGCATCACATGATGGGCTTCAGGTCCCTGCTCCCCATCCCCAGGTGACTGGTCCCCTGGGCTCTCTTGACTCATAGACCAAATATCCCCAGTCCATGCTGGGGTGCTCGTGTCCCAGCAGGGAGTGCCCAGTGATCTCATCACCCATTCTTTCTTCTCGAGACCTCCTCTGGATCCCCCTCCTCTTGCAGCCTCTGTGGCCCTCAGCCAGGGGCAGCTCAGATATTCTAGCACTGACCATTATCTTCTTGATAGACAGGTTTTTCAGTGTCCACACTCAGGGTTATCTCCCAGCAGGAGCAGGGGAAAATGCCATGGGTCATTGCTCTGCCAGGGCCTCCCTGCACAGGTGAGTGAGGAGGTGGGTATCTCAGGGGACCTGTGATGTGTTGTACATGTGAGCTGTGAGAGTGGTGAGGGGGGAGTTCAAATGGCCAGCTGAGAGACCCCTGATTGTCTATTCTGGCTCCCGTCCTGGCCCCACCTTCCCTCTGAGGGGAAGTGCAAGTCCACTGTGCAGCTACTCAGGTGGGACAGCCATTTTCTAGTGGTGACCAGGCTTCCCTGATAAGCTGATTTGCACTTACATGTCAAAGTACAAACAAAACTCCACATTGTGGTCACATGGGAGCATGCCCCCAGCACCCTCTCCTATTTCCACAGTTTGCATGCTGCTTGCATGCAGGCATTCTTCTAGGTGCTGGGGTTAAGTATAAGCAAAACCAACTCCTTGTCTTCAGGGAGTGTACATTTTGGTTTGTGGAGAACATTGTAGTTTGTGGAATAATTATTTATCCTGCCCTGATGTCCTATCACATTGTTGGTCTCCACATTAGAATGTTAAGGGACAGGGGACTTCATTCATTCACCAATTCCCTGGTACCTCAAGCAGTGCCAGGCACCCAGGAGGCACCTGGCAAACACTGCTGGAATGAATCCCTCGTTCTTTAGTTGTCAGTTCCTGCTTTATGCACTGTGCCATTAAGGTGCCGCAAGTACTTGTGTGAGAAGGCATTTGCCCTCAGAATTTCAGTCCAGTCAGAGAGAGATGGACACACACAACTAAGCATGATACAAGACAAAATGGAATAAAGTGATTAACAGAAGGGAAAATAAAACTCAACTCAGGCTGAGACATATGAGCTGCACGGAAATTTGCTTTGGCTCAATCAATTCCTTCTTTCACAGGGAAACTTTTAATTTCCATTCTTTGTTTCAGATTCTTAGGTCAAGACAAAGCATAAACAATCAACCCCAACAGAAAAATCTTCCGAAGAACAATTACAAGGAGTAACTCAGGAAATTTTCCCAAGAGGCAATCCAGAGGAGTTTGAATTTCGATCAGCTTGTAGGACTGAGACAGGAGCAGAACATTGCTGGAAGAAATTCACAATACAGACCAGGATGAAGTTATTTCCCCAAAAGAGAGGTTGGAGGCAAGTGGTCAGCTCCCCGTTGAAAATCATTGTAGCAGACAAATACCAGGAATGTAATAAATTGGAGAAAAGTTTGTCTCTGGGCACAAAGCCTGTTGTACCTCTGAGGGACAGGCCAGGAAAGAGAGCCAGTGGATGGAAGATGGGTGGCTGAGGCTTTCCATGTGAGTCATGTCTGAGTGGACATCAGGCAGTTACCAGTGGGACAAAGCCCCATGGATGTCATGTGTATGGGAAGTCTTTCAGCAAGAACTCACACCTTACTTGGCATCAGATAATTCATACTACAGAGAAGCCCTGTGTATGTATTGAATGTGGGGAAAAAAATCACAACTCAAGCCTTATACAACATCAGAAAATTCACCATGGATGGTGAAACCCTATCTCTACTAAAAACACACAAATTATCTGGGTGTGGTGGTGTATGCTGGTAATCCCGGCTACTCAGGAGGCTGAGGCAGAAGAATTGCTTGAACCAGGGAGGCGGAGGTTGCATTGAGCTGAGATTGCGGCACTGCACTGCAGCCTGGGTGACAGAGTGAGACTCCATCTCAAAAAAAAAAAAAAGAAAAGAAAAGAAAATTCATGGTGGAGAAAAACCCTGTGTGTGTAGTGAATGTGGTAAGGGCTTTAGGGAGACATCAAAGCTTGTTAAACATCAGAGAATTCATACTGGAGAAAAGCCCTATAGGTGGGATGAATGTGACAAAGCCTTTAGTGGGAATTCAAACCTTATTAAACACCAACTGATACATACTGGAGAGAAGCCCTATAAATGTATTGAGTGTGGGAAAGCCTTTAATCCGAAAGCAAATCCCATGCAATATCAGAGAATTCATACAGGAGAGAAACTTTTTGAATGTAAAGAGTGTGGAAAAAGCTTCAGTCAGCCATCACACGTGATTCATAATCAAAGGAAGCATTCTTGAGAGAAGCCCTACAAATGCAGTGAGTGTGGAAGGGGCTTCAAACATCACACCTGATTGATCATCAAAGAATACACACTGGAGAGAAAACTTACGTGTGTGTCATGTGGGAGAGGCTTTATTCAGATGTCACACTTGATTCATTGCCACAGAACACATTCTGTAGAGAAGCCACATGCATGTAGTGTATGTGGGAAATGCTTCAGCCAGAGCTCAACCCTTATTAGACATTAGGTTGTTCACATTATGGATAGCAAGTATAGGTTAAAGGAATGTGGGCAGGCTTTCAGTGTGAGCTAGCTTCTCAGTCACTATCTCACAAATTCTACTGGAGAGGAACCCCTCAATTCATACAGGAGAGAAGAGCATCCAAGAATGCAACAAAGGTGGGAAGACTTTCATTGTAGCTCATTATATAATGTCAGAGAGTTCCTGTTGGAGAGAACCCCTATGGATGTAATGAATGTTGAAAAAGCATTTATTTGGAACTCACATATTATTTACAATGAGATAATTCATAGAGGATATAATGGATATGAGAGGCTTTGGTGTACTGTGGGAAGTAGGTGGAAATGTGGGTTCCTGCTGTTGCCAGCTGCTCCCTTTTGAATAAACTGCCCTAGCAGGTGCTTGCCCCAGGGTGGCCATGCTCTGTAGGGAATCTTGCTTTAGACTGGGATTGTAAGATGGAGACAAAGACAGCCTTATTCCTGGCTGGGAATGCCACTGGAAATGCTAGGGGAGGCCAGTGGTCCATGGTGTGGCCTGATCTCAAATATGCAGAAACCAGAAGCAGAGACCAGACCCAGAGAGAGGCAGATAAATGCAACCCCCAAAGTGGATGCACAGGAAAATGGAAAACTACTAGAGTTAGTGTTGGGTCTCCAGAGCTGCCTTTTTATCCTGAACAATGATGAGCAATGACTCAAGGTCTTCGTGAAACCAAACAGAATAGCTGAGGCAGCTTCCTACACCTCTGCACTAAGTTTTTTAAATCTGAAAGCATGTAGAATGAGTGTCAGCTGCACCAACATGTAGGATCTGTATTTTAATCAGAAGGCAATCCATTGTGGCTACTGGCTATACTGAAAACATAACATTATTTTAACATAATCCTTCAGCAGCTTAGGATAAAATCCTTGACTTTAGAATGAAGTTTTCACTATGAAATGAAATCAAGGCTGGGCACAGTGGCTTATGCTTGTAATCCCAGCACTCTGAAAGACCAAGATGGATCACTTGAGGCCAGGACTTTTGAGACCAGTCTGGCAACATGGTGAGACCCCATCTCTACAAATAAATAAAATTAGCCAGGCATGGTGGGAGGATCATTTGAACCCAGGAGGTTGAGGCTGGAGTGAGCCATGATTGCACTACTGTACTCTGTCCTGGGCAACAGAGCGAGCCTCTGTCCCAAAAATATATGTGTTAAAGATTACTTATATCTAGTTCATACCTCCTAAAGGTAATTTGAATTGAAATAGTGATGCATACAATAAGGTCATTAAAGTAGAAACAGAAAATAAAGGATTATAAAGCCATTGATGGTAAGAGCAATTGATTTTGTGAACTACAAATCATAGATATAACTGAATAGTTTGTTGTTTATACAAAATAGCTGTTGAAAAGTTTCTGACTGACTGGGTTTAGTGGCTTATGCCTATAATCCCAGCACTTTTGGAGGCCAAGGCGGGCGGATCACTTGAGAACATCCTGGCCAACATGGAGAAACTCTGTTTTTACTAAAAATACAAAAATTAGCCAGGCATGGTGGTGCACGCCTATAATCCCAGCTACTCCAGTGAGTCAAGAGAATTGGTTGAACCCAGGAGGCAGAGGTTGCAGTGAGCTGAGATCACACCACTGCACTCCAGCCTGGGTGACGGAGTGAAACTCTTGTCTCAAAAAAAAAAAAAAAAAAGTTTCTGGTTAGATTTTTCCTCTAGGCGCAATCTGAGGAGAAAGGAGGAAAGCTTGGAGAGGAACACAGCTATGAAATGCATCCATCTGCCCCTCCTTCGTCATCAGGCAATGGCACAATCTGAGCCAGGAATGACCCTCTGTCTTCCAAGGCCTGAGGTGCAGAGAAGAGCAACCAAGCCCACATAATCTTCCAGGGTTCCACCCCCAGTCCTGGGTGTAAGAAGCAAGCTGTTGTCTTATATGTGTTAAAAAGAAGAGAGGGGCTGGGTGCAGTGGCTCACGCCTGTAATCCCAACACTTTGGGAGGCTGAGGCAGGAGGATCACTTGAGGCCAGGAATTCAAGACTAATCTAGACTACAAAGTGAGACCCTGTCTCTACAAAAAAAAAAAAAAGAAAAATTAGAAATTAGTCGGGTGTGGTGGCCTGCACATGTAGTTCCAGATACTTGGGAGGCTGAGGCAGGAGGATCGCTTGAGCCCAGAAGTTTGAGACTACAGTGAGCCATGACTGCACCACTGAACTCCAGTCTGGGTGATAGAGACCACCTGGTTGCTAATTAAACATTTTTTTCAAAAGGGAGGGGAGGGTAGACTCTTGAGTCTTGTCTACAATTCTGTACTCCTTTCAGGGAAAACGGAACTTACATTCATAAAAGGGGAGCCACAGCAGCTGTTGTCACCAACAGGTGCTTCTGTGCATCACTGATTTGTGTCTGGCTCACTCTCTTCCACTTGTCCTGTTGTGCACACCGTTGGATGCCAGGTGACACTTGCCAAGGTCGTAAGTGCCACAGGACTTGCAGTGAAGGGAAGGGTTGATTGGGGAAGAGGGATGAGGAAGGTTTGGATGAAGGGATAGAACTGGGCCTTGAAGGATTGACAAGATGATGGCAGAAGGAACACAGATGAGCTGGGAAGAGGCTGATTCTCTCAGATGCCATGGAGTTGGGAGTGTGACTGAGGACCCGGGAAGGACTGGGATCCTGCAGAGCCTGGCCTTGCAGGCCCTGCTGGGGAGTGTGTTCAGTCCTGGAGACATGGGAGCTATAGGATATTTTGAACCAGGAGGGTTTCAGAATTCCTCTTCAAGGCCATCTGGGTACGTGGACTGTGAAGCACCTGGCAGCTCCCTGTGCCCACGAAGTTACTGTGCTCCATGTTGTGCATGGCTCTTCTCCTCACCTGTCATCCAGGGGTGTCATAGGTATGCTGCCCTGTTCCTCAGACTGTAAACTGGCTTCTTGATTACCCTCATGGCTCCTTTTCCTTCACATGAGATTTTATGGTTTAAAAAAAAAAAAGAACCCACACAGTTTGTGGCTGAATGCTGTGGTCAAGGACCTGGGCCATAGCGCACTTGTACTGGGGAGATCAGCAGGGAGATTACTGAGAGGCAAACTCACCTGCCCAGAGTCTGGACTGTGGCTCTGCAGGCTCTGATACCTGATTCTTCCCTCATACTGAGATGATCCCTACACTCCAGGAAGTGGACATAGAAGTCAGGGCACAGATTGAGCCCTGCTAGAGGCTAGATTCTTAACATCTGCCCGAAAGTTGTTAGCAACCCTGGTGTTGCCACTGGGATTGTACCTCCATTCGTGCACAGGTCTTGAGGGAAGCTGGAGGAACAGAAACCAGAACATGGGGAGTGGACAGTGCCTGGACAGTGTCTGTACATTTCTGGCTCTTTGTCTTTCCATTTTCTTTCCTCTAAGGCTTAGAGTCCAAGCTGAATGTTAGTTTCCTCTGTGTTTCTCTAATGAATGATTAGGTTTCTGCTCATGACATTAAAATCTCATTCTATGCCCTTTGGGACAATAAATTTAGAGTTGATGGAAGTTTAGAACGACTCCCAAATTATTCAGTAACACATTTAAAGACAGTCTCTTGTCTGTCCCTACGATGGCCAGCCACATCGAATGTGAGAGCCTGGGGGAGTAAAAAGAGGGTTTTGGAGTGGGACAGATGGATCTGGATCATAGACAATTTGTTCAACCTCAGCTTTCTTACCTGTGAAATGGTGATGTCAATCCTTACCTGGCACACACAGAGCACTTAGCACCACCTGGCACATAGCAGGTGCTCCATGAATGGCAGCTACTGTTACTGTGTCTGGAGTTGGTTCCTTCCAGTTGGTTCATGGTCTCACTGACTTCAAAAATGGAGCCACCGACCTTCACAGTGAGTGTTACAGCTCTTAAAGATGGCACGGACCCAGAGTGAGTAGCAGCAACATTTATTGTGAAGAGCGAAAGAACAGAGCTTCCACAGCACGGAAGAAGATCCGAGCGGGTTGTCCCTGCTGGCTGGAGGGTGGTCAGCTTTTATTCCCTTATTTGTCCCTGCTCATGTCCTGCTGATTGGTCCATTTTACAGAGTGCTGATTGGTCCATTTTACAAACCTCTAGCTGGCTCTACAGAGCACTGACTGGTGCATTTTACAAACCTCTAGCTAGCTACAGAGTGCTGATTAGTGCATTTTACAATCTCCTTGTAAGACAGAAACGTTCTCTGAGTCCCCACTCGACCCAGGAAGTCCAGCTGGCTTCACCTCTCATTACCACCACAGTGGACTTTACTAGGCTAATGGTCAAAGGCAACTTTATCTTTGTGACCAGGAGATAACTTTTTCCCCAAATGGGTGAAAAGACTAAGGTTCTGACATGTTGCTTCTGGGCTCCTGCTGTGGATATCATCAACCACAGCCACCTGGAAACATTCCCAAGATACCTATTTTTCCTGCAGAGAAGTCAAGTTATTTTTCCTACCTTCGGTCCTTAGTTCTCATTCTCCAAGGAACTCAACAGTCCTGAGCAACACTGAGGTCTCAGGGGCCTAGTTCCATGAGGGACTCTGTGGCAACTGGCCCCTGGGTCCCTCCCCTCCCACGCAGGGCCGCCCCCGCGGTCTCCATGCCCAGGGCGCCTCTTCCCTCTTCAACAGCCCCAGGGGCACCAGGGCCGCTTCTCACTCAACACTGTCTCTGGGTGACCTCGCGAGCTCAGTGGCATTACTGACCATCAAGACGCCCCAATTTGCATCTACATCACAGCATCTTCTGCCGGCTTTAGGTCCTGTCTTCACCAGGATGTCCCACAGTCGCTTCACACTAAGAGCCCAACTGGCCCCTTCCTTGCCCGGACCCGGAGCTCCTGTCGGGGACCGTTGAACCACCGAGTGGGCGGTCATCCGGGTGTCTCAGAGCGGACCGAGAGCAGGTGCGCAGACCTCCGTGGACGGCTACTTCCGGTGCGCTCCCAACAGGTTTCTGCCCGGGGTCACCGGCCGCAGTGCTCCTTTCGGCTCCAGGGAAGCGCGGACTCGCCCCTGCTGCCCGCCCGGCGTTGCCTCAGCACATCCCTGACCGTCGGAGGAGCCCCTAGAAGTGGCAGTGGGCGCAATGGTGGCGGCGTGTGGCGGGGCCATGCCCAGAAGCGCTCGCAGTCCCGGAGCGGTGGGGGAGGGCCGCTGCACCCCGCGCCCGAGTCTGGGCGTCGGCAATGCCGCGTGGTCGGCGAAGCGCGCCCGAGGGGGTGGTTAAGACAAAAGCGTGGGGAGGGGCCACGTCCCCGCTGCCCCAGCCAGGCGTTTCCTTGCCTCGCCTGATCGTTCCTCTACGGCGGGAACGCGAGGCGCCCACCGGGGATGTCGCTAATGAGTCCGCGGGGCGACGCCGAGAGTGGCTTGAGGGGTCCCCGCAGGAGCCCCTGGCGCGCGCCTCTTCCAGTGCTTTCCACCTCATTTCTGGCCCAGTGCCTCGAGTGGGTAGAGGGCGAGAAATCCTTTGCCTCAAGCATCCCCTAAATGGGTCGGAAAGATCAAAGAGAAACGTTTCTGAGGGAAAACCTGGCGTCATCGCGTCAGCCACGTTTTCAGAGCGTGCGTTTTCCGCGGGGTGGGAGCTGCCGTCTGACCATAGGTTTCTTGTGGCCCTAGATTCTTCGGCGCCTTAAACCTGGGGTTCCGGAAGCTGTAGCCCCCGTTTCAAAATCCGCCGGAAGCGCCTGACCCCCAGAAGTCGCGCTCTGCCCTGACCTGCCGGAGAGCGGGGGCCGCGCGGAGTTTCCGCGGGACTTCCTGCTGTGGAGGTTAAGCACGGTTTGTCAAAACGCCGTAGAACTTGCAATGCCGGCCATTCGCGTCGGGGTGGGGTCCCCAGAAGCAGACCCTGAGGTGAGGCTTCCTGTAATCTTGGCTTTTTGGGAGGCGCAGGCTCGGCCAGTGAGGACTGGGAAGAAGAGGAGGCCAGCCCGGGTGAGCGTCGTGCAGAGGCCGCGGGGTGGCCGGGTCCAGTCCTGCAGGGGAGTCTGGAACACGTTTGGATCGGACCTCAGCGCCGTCCCGTCGGGGTGGAGGGAGCTGGGCCTTTTCTGCCTCAGCGGCTTTAGGACTGTTCCAGGAAGAGATGAGCAGCGGCGGCCCTCGACCCAGAGAAGCGGGGGCCACAAGGAACTGGGTGCAGGAAGGTGGTGAAGGGCCCAAAGGATGCGTGCATGGCCTCAGGAAGTGCCGGAAGAAAGCCTTAGTCTGAATTTGAGAATTTCTCCAGGTTTGCCTTCTTGAGGGGGCGCCAAACAGTTTTCCAAAGCAGCTGCCTCATTGTACATTCCCATTCTGTATCTGTTCATCCATACAGCCATACATGACAGTTTCTCCGCATCCTTATCAACACTTGTTATTGGCCTTTTTTTTAAAAATCATAGTCATAGCTGGTGGGTGTGAAGTGGTGTCGCTTTGTGGTTTTGATTTTTTTCCTTGATAACTAATGATGTTAAGCATCACCTCACATGCTTAATGGCCATTTGTGTATCTTTGAAGAAATATCTATTCAAATCCTTTGCCCATTTAAAAATTACTTGTCTTTTTATTGAGTTGTAAGAGTTGTTTCTCTGTTCTGGATACAAGTTCTTTAGCAGATAGATGGTTTGCAGACATTTTCACCTACCGTGGGTTGTCTTTTTCAGTTGTTTGTTTTTTGAGACGGAGTCTCACTCTGTCGCCCAGGCTGGAGTGCAATGGCGCGCCATCTGCGCTCACTGCAAGCTCCGCCTCCTGGGTTCACTCCATTCGCCTGCCTCAGCCTCCCGAGTAGCTGGGATTACAGACGTGCGCCACCGTGCCTGGATGGTTTTTGCACTTTTTTTTTTTTTTTTTTTTTGGTGAGACGGAGCCTCGCTGTGTCGTCCAGGCTGGAGTGGAATGGTGCGATCTCGGCTCACCACAACCTCCGCCTCCTGGGTTCAAGCGATTCTCCTGCCTCAGCCTCCCGAGTAGCTGGGATTACAGGCACTCGCCACCACACCAGCTAATTTTTGTATTTTTAGTAGAGACAGCGTTTCACCATGTTGGTAAAGCTGGTCTCAAACTCCTGACTTCGTGATCCGTCCACCTCGGTCTCCCAAAGTGCTGGGATTACAGGCGTGAGCCAGTGAGCCCGGCCAGTTTTTGTACTTTTAGTAGAGATGGGGTTTCAGCATGTTGGGCAGGCTGGTCTCGAACTCCTGACCTAAAATGATCCACCCGCCTCAGCCTCCCCAAGTGCTGGGATTACAGGCGTGAGCCACCATGCCTGGCTGTCTTTTCACTTTCTTTTTTTTTTGAGTCGGAGTCTGGCTCTGTTGCCCAGGCTGGAGTGCAATGGCATGACCTCGGCTCACTGCAACTTCCACCTTCTGGGTTCAAGCAAATCTGCCTTGGCCTCCTGAGTAGCAGGGATTACAGGCGCCCACCACCACACCGGGCTAATTTTTGTATTTTTAGTAGAGACAAGGTTTCACCACATTGGCCAGGCTGGCCTCTTGGCCAGGCTGGTCTTGAACTCGTGACCTCGTGATCCACCCGCCTTGGCCTCCCAAAGTGCTGGGATTACAGGCATGAGCCACCACGCCTGGCCTCCCTGAGCTTTTTATTTTGAAATAATTTTAAACTTAAAGAAGAGTTGCAATAATGCAGAGAACTCCCAAATAACCTTAACTCAGACTCACCAGTTCTTAACTGTTGCTATATTATTTCTCTTTCACTTTTTTCTGAACCATTTAGAAGTAGGCTTGAAAGAGTCATTTTGTCTATAATTTCCTACCTATGTTCCATATCTTCCTGTATTTCTTCCTGTTTCTTTTTGGGGGTACAGAATATAGGACGAGACACTTTTTAGTTTTAAAATATCTGATTCTAGATGTTTTTAGTATCTCCAGATGCTTGCTTGAGTATATTTACTTCTGTTGTGTTAGTTTTCTTCTGCTCCTTTGACTTCTAGTCACCTTGGACTCCCAGGACTCCAGCTCCATCTCCATCTCCTAAACTTGTAGAGACTGCCCAGCATCTCCTTATGCGCAGGTGGATTTTTTTCCTAGTCTGTCTTTATACAGGGGGTTCAACCCTTTGGGGTTCCAGCTTTAGACAGGGGCCCAGGTTCCAACCATCACCCTCAAGCCACCCAGGCCTGTCTTCATGGGGGCTGTAAACGGGCCCCAGAGCTGTCCTAGCATCAGTTTCCAGGTGGGAAGCTCTGACTTTCATTTCGGTCTTCATTTTTAGCCCCTGAGGTGTTCCCTCGCTCTCTTGGTGCTTAAGCATGAATTGTCCTACTAACATCCTCAGTCCCAGGGTCCACAGCAAGCACGTGTCACAACAGCCGTTAGAGCCACCCACAAGCCCTCCCATGCCCCGGTGCTTCCTTCCATTCTACGTAAATGTGATACCTGTGGGCCTCTTAAGGGAGGCATCATTGTGGGACCTTTCCAGTAGATTAGAAGGAGAAAACAATTTTAATGTACCCAGTGTGCTCATGGACAGAGCAGAAGCAGAACACAAGGTTCACATTTACACAAAGCACATTCTTGGCACTGTTTCCTTTCTCTGCCTCCTTCACCTCTCTTCCTTCCTTCCCAAGTACATCCTAAGCACCTGTTCTGTATCATGTGCAGGAGATAAAAAGGTGCATAAGGCAACATCTCTGACAGCAGAGAGTTCTCCGTACAATGTAGGGTAACGAGGTAGAAAGTAAAATGTAAGTTGAAATGGTGGGGATATGAATGTTGTGCTGTGGGATACAAGGGTAAGAGAGTTATTTTTTAGACGTGGGGGAGGTGTTTTTTTTCCCCCATTTTAGAGCTGGAGAAAAAGACACCCAAGAAGATTCAGTGTTTTCCCTGAGGTCAGAGTGAATCCATTTCAGAGGGAGACAGGACCCTCCAGGTGAGCCTGTGCTATCCACTCCCTCTTTTGTGTGGACCATTCCACATGGACCACACTAAGGCTGGCAATTCCCACACTTGGAAGAGGTTCTGTGATAAGAATTTTAATAATAAAGTGGGGGAGACAGAACCTGAGCGGGGGAATAAGCGCAGCAAATCACAGAATGGATGTTAAACCAAATGTAGCGGTGACCCCAAATTCCCTAAGAAAACAGTAAGGCCAGGCGCGGTGGCTCACGCCTGTAAGACCTACACTTTGGAAGGGCAAGGTGGGTGGATCGCTTGACTCCAAGAGTTCAAGACCAGCCTGGGCAACATGGTGTGACACCATCTTTACAAAAAATTAAAAAATTATCTGGGTATGGTGGTGTGTGCCTGTAGTCCCAGCTACATGGGAGCTGAGGTCGGAGGGGTGCTTGAGCCCAGGAAGTCAAGGCTGCAGTGACCTGTGATCACTTCACTGCACTCCAGCCTGGGTGACAGAGTGAGACACTGTCTCAAAAGAAAAAAAGAAAACAAAGATGGAATGAGAGATTAACTAAGGAAGGCTCCTTGAAGGGGGGAAATATTTCAGTTAGACCTGGAGGGAATGAAAGGTAGATTTGAAAAAAGATTCTTGGCCGGGCACGGTGGTTCACGCCTGTAATCCCAGCACTTTGGGAGGCCGAGGCGGGCGGATAACGAGGTCAGGAGATCGAGGCCATCCTGGCTAACACAGTGAAACCCTGTCTCTACTAAAAAATACAAAAAATTAGCTGGGCGTGGTGGCAGGCGCCTGTAGTCCCAGCTACTTGGGAGGCTGTGGCAGGAGAATGGTGTGAACCCAGGAGGTGGAGCTTGCAGTGAGCAGAGATCGCGCCACTGCACTCCAGTCTGGGTGACAGAATGAGACTCCATCTCAAAAAAAAAAAAAAGAAAAGAAAAGAAAAGAAAAAAGATTCTTGCAGGTAGAGTCTCAGAATTGAAAATCAGAGGCCGGGCGCGGTGGCTCACACCTGTAATCCTAGCACTTTGGGAGGCTGAGGAGGGCGGATTATGGGGTCAGGAGTTTGAGACCACCCTGGCCAACATGGTGAAACCCTGTCTCTAAGAAAAATACAAAAATTAGCTGGGCGTGGTGGCATGCGTCTGTAGTCCCAGCTACTTGGGAGGCTGAGGCAGAAGAATCGCTTGAACCTGGGAGGCGGAGGTTGCAGTGAGTTGAGATCGTGCCACTGCACTCCAGCCTGGGTGACAACGCGAGACTTTGTTTCAAAAAAAAGGAGAAAAAAAAAAAGAATTGAAGATCAGAATTTCAGAGGTGATCACACTCTGAGAAACTACTACAGTGTTATTCAAACTTCCCAATGAAACTCTTTAAATAGATGCTTACTGATCAAACCATGGTCAATAGGAGAATGCAAATTAAAACCATGGATACCACTACATCTCCACTAAAATAGCTAGAATATTAAAAAATGGACAATACTGCTGGGCACGTTGGCTTACGCCTGTAATCCCAGCGCTCTGGGAGGCTGAGGTGGGTGGATCACCTGAGGTTGGGAGTTCGAGACCAGCCTGACCAACATAGAGAAACCCCGTCTCTACTAAAAATACAAAATTAGCCGGGTGTGGTGGTGCATGCCTCTAATCCCAGCTACTCAGGAGGCTGAGGCAGGAGAACCGTTTGAATTGAACCCGGGAGGCGGAGGTTGTGGTGAGCCGTGATCGCGCCATCGCACTCCAGCCTGGCCAACAAGAGCACAACTCCGTCTCGAAAAAAAAAAAAAAAAAAAAGGACAATACCAAGATCTGGTGAGGATTCAAAGCAACTAAACTCACACATCATCAGTGGGGATGTACAACTGACTTTGTAAAACAGTTTGGCAGTTTCTTAAAATGTTAAACATAAGCTTACCAGATGACCCAGCAATCCCACTCCTATTTACCCAAGATAACTGAAAAGTTAGATTCACAAAACAGCCTGTAGTTGATACACAGTGATGGCAGCTTTAATCATAGTTGCCCATACTGAAAATGCCCAAATACCCTGCCATGGGTGAACGGATAAACAAATGGCTCAATCCATACAATGGAATGCTACTCGGTGTAAAAAAGCACTCTACACAGGCAATATGGATGACTCCAATGCATCATGTTCAGTAAAAGCAGCCACGTGCAAACAGCTGCACACTAATTCTGGAAATGGTGAGGTGATGGATAGAGGATAGAAAACAAACCAGTGGTTTCCACGGACTGGGGTTGAGGAGGGGTTAACCACAAGAGAGCACAAAGGAATTCTGGGTGGTGTTGAAGATGTTCAATGTCTGGAATGTGGTGGTGGCACAATTGTATGTTTTTGTCAAAGCCCAAAGAACTATACACTAAAAAGAGTAAATTTTATTGTTTATAAATTATGCTTCAATAAACCTGCCTTTAAAAAATTTTTTATCAGTAATTACAATTTTCAAAAGTGGAGATACTTGGTAGGGCTTTCTTGGCCCCTAAGGTCCCTCTCTCTGTTAAACTGTAGAGCTCCTTAGAACCAAAACCAAACCACCTTTCATTTTAATGAAAATGAAATGCAAAAACTGGGGCTCCAAGCAAGGAAGAAACGTCTACCTGCAGTTCATCTGGGGGTTGGTGGGAGAGGTGGTGGAGAGAGTAAGGCTAAGCTCCCCCAGCAGGCCCAAGTTCTCTGTACCACACTTGGAGGCAGGTATATGGGACTGAAAGTGGATGTTCTCAGCCACAAGCCTGGGCCTGGATAGGAAACAAAGGATAAGACTGGAAGGATGTCAGGTAGGGTAGACCCAGAGCACCAGCTGGGCTCACTTTTCACGCCCTCCATCCATTCGTCATGAGTATCCGGATGCAGCACCACACGGTTCAACTCCTGAGCACAGCAGTGCCCTTTACACAGACAGCCTGATTTCCCAGAATGAATCCTCTTGTGTTTACTTCCAGATTGAATGACTTTGACTTTAGTAGTCATCTGAACTATTTATTTTACTTTGCCAGTAATATTTAGACCTTATTTCTCTTTCATTATGCCATCTGATCTTCTAATGTAAAGTTAACAGTTGCTAAATTGTCTTCTGCATTTATCACATTAAAAATGTCTTTCTTGGAAAATCTTCTTGATATGAATAAAGTATCTTTTAGAGCCATCATTTAAAGCAGGTTTCTCTCCAACACGAGTCTGCTGAGGTGGTGTGAGCTGTGAACTCTGGCTGAAGGCTTTCCCACACACACTGCAATGACATGGTTTCCGACCAGTGTGAGTTACCTGATGTTGAATAAGTGTTGACTTTCCACTGAAGGCGTTTCCACATTCTTGACATTTATAGGGCTTTTCCCCAGCATGCATTATCTGATCTTCAGTGGGTCGTGAGGTGGGACTGAAAGCTTTTCCATATTCATTACATCCAAAGGATTTCTCACCAGTGTGAACTGTCCAGCGCAGAATGAGATTTGCACCATGGTTAAAGGCTCTGCTGTGCTTCTCTCCAGTGGGAATCTGTCCATCTGCTGTGAGGCTGGAGCCATGAACAAAGGCTGGACCACGTTTTCTGCACTTACGAGTCTCTCCACTGTGAACCTTCTGATGCTGAATGAGGGTTGACCTCCTGCTGAAGGCCTTCCCACAGTCACCACATTCATAGGGCTTCTCTCCAGTGTGAACTCGCTGATGTAGGGTGAGCTGGGAGCTCTGGCTGAAAGCTTTCCCACATTCAACGCACTGGTAGGGCTTCTCCCCAGTGTGAACTCTTCGATGCTGAACAAGAGTGGAACTCCGACGAAAGGCTTTGCCGCACTCATTACAAACATAGGGTTTTTCTCCCGTGTGAATCCTTACGTGTTCAGTAAGATGAGAGTTAAAACCAAAGGCTCTGCCGCATTCATTACATACATAGGGTTTCTCTCCAGTATGAACCCGATGATGGAGGAAAAGGCTTGAGCTCTGACTGAAGGCCTTCCCACACTGACTGCATTTATGGGGCTTCTCTCCAGTGTGAATTCTCTCATGCTGAATAAGGCTGGAGCTTCGACTGAAGGCCTTCCCACAGTGACTGCATTCATGCGGCTTCTCTCCAGTGTGAATTCTCTGATGCTGAGTTAACTGGGGGCTCTGGCTAAAGCCTCTTCCACATTCATTACACTTGTAGGGTTTCTCTCCTGTGTGAATTATCCGATGTTGAATAAGAGTTGAGCTTCGACTGAAAGCCTTCCCACACTCACCACAGCCAAAGGGTTTTTCTCCAGTGTGAATTCTCCGATGAAGACGGAGGTGAGAATTGAGTCCAAAAGTTTTCCCACATTCATCACATTTAAATGGTTTATTTCCAGTGTGAATGTGATGGTGCAGAACAAGATTTGAGCTGTGAGTAAAGGCTCGCCCACACCGGCCACATTCGTACGGCTTCTCCCCAGTGTGACTTCTCTGGTGTCTACTTAGGTCTGAATTATATTTGAAGGTTTTGCTGCATATATCACATTTAAAGACCCTCTCTCCTGTTTTATTTCTTTGAAGTCTAACAACATTTTGGTCCAGATTCAAGTTTCTACTAAATGCACTACACTCTTGGGTTCTTTCTCCCAAAGATCTTTCCCTACCCACGGTAGCTTCTGTTAAAACTCTCTTGTGAATACTGGGTTTGTTCAAACTCTGCCCGGCAGAATTTCCCACGCACTCTTTGAGTTTGCCCTCACGGCCCCATGCTTCCCGAAACTCAGTGGCCTGTGCATTATCCCTTAAGAGTCTTCTTGATACAAATTCTGGGGTTTTTACTTCTTCGGAAAATTTTTGGTTTAAAATAGATAGTTCCTTCTTGGTCCCAACCTCAGAATCTGTTAAAGAAAAATATAAATGAGTTACTAGAGAAAACCTTCCATCAGGCATAATGTCCATAATGTGGTAGAAGCTCCTATAAACCATCATGCAGAAGGCAGATGCTCTAATAGGAAAAGATGTGAAAGGCAGAATTCAGAAGTAAAGATGGGATGGCCAATCAACAGGATAAAAATATTCAAGTTCATTAGTTATCAAAGTAGTCAAATCAAAACAAATTATGATTTTTCACCCATCAAACTGGCAAATTATTCAACAAATATTTAGAAGGCCAGGCATGTTCTAGGTAAGGAATATACAGGAAGGTAAATATAGTCTCTGATCTCATGAAGCTTATGTTCTACTCAATTAGATAGCAAGTAAGTTCTTAAAAATAATGATACACCATGTGACAGAAACTGTGTAAATGTGTTGTTGGCCCCAACCTAGTCTACATGGTCAGAGAAAATGCCGGGAGTGACATTCAAGCTGAAACCTGACAGAAGAAGTAAGTTAGCAGTGACAGACAGGAAGGCCTGGGCCTGGCTGTGATGCACAAAAATATCCATCGAGTTCCTGATTTAAAGAATCTGGGCCAGGGCCGGGCGCGGTGGCTCACGCCTGTAATCCCAGCACTTTGGGAGGCTGAGGCGGGCGGATAACGAGGTCAGGAGATCGAGACCATCCTGGGTAACACGGTGAAACCCCGTCTCTACTAAAAATACAAAAAAATTAGCCGGTCGAGGTGGCAGGCGCCTGTAGTCCCAGCTACTCGGGAGGCTGAGGCAGGAGAATGGCCTGAACCCGGGAGGCGGAGTGAACCCGGGAGGCAGAGCTTGCAGTGAGCTGAGATCGCGCCACTGCACTCCAGCCCGGGCAACAGAGCAAGACTCCGTCTCAAAAAAAAAAAAAAAGAATTAAAGCAACAATCATGCCGTGTACTGTTGGTGGGACTGTAAATAAATGACTTTTTTTTGAGATAGTGTCTTGCTCTGTTTCCCAGGCTGGAGTGCCACGGTGCAACCACAGTTCACAGCACCCTTGACCTCCCAGGCTCAAGCAATTCCTGCCTCAGCCTCCCAAGTAGCTGAGACTACAGGTGCAGGCCACTGTGCCTAGCCAAAATATAACTTTTTTAAAAAGTTGACAATATGTAGCCAAAAAACTGATATCTCACACACCCTTTGTCCCCCAAACTACTCCCCTAGGATTCATCCTAAGTGGACTGCCATATGTACGTTGAAATGACTACAATGATGCTCGCTGCATTTTGTAATTGGGGGGAAACAAGGAAGAACCCAAATGTCCAAAAATGGGGCTGTTTAAACCCAGTAAAAACTATTCACATAATGGAATACAATTCTACCATTATTATAATAGAAAGATATATAATTAAATGAAAAGCTCATATTACAAAGAATCAGGTTCTAAAATTATATGCACAGCATAAACCAACTTTTATTGAACATATATATGTAAGATAGTTGCTATTTCTTCCTTAACTGTTTAGTACAAGTTGGTGAAGCCATCTGGGCTTGGCATTTTTTCTGAGGAAGGGTTTTAAATTATGAGTCAATTTATTTAGCACTCAAACAATTATGTATCCACCACCACCTTTTTCCTTTCTTGTTTTTTTTTTTTTTTTTTTTGAGACAGAGTTTCACTCTTGTTGCCCAGACTGGAGTGCAATGGCATGATCTCGGCTCACCACAACCTCCACCTCCTGGGTTCAAGCGATTCTCCTGCCTCAGCCTCCCGAGTAGCTGGGACTACAGATGCTCACCACTATGCTCGGCTGATTTTTTGTAATTTTAAGAGAGACGGGGTTTCACCGTGTTGCCTAGGCTGGTTGCAAACTCCTGAGCTCAGGCAATCCGTCCGCCTCGGCCTCCCAAAGTGCTGGGATTACAGGCATGAGCCATCGCACCCAGCCTCTTTTTTTAAAAGACAGGGGCTTGCTCTGTTGCCAGGGTCGAGACCAGTGTTGTGATCACAGCTCACTGCAGCCTTGAACTCAGGGGATGAAGTGCTCCTCCCACTTCAGGCTCCCGAGTAGCTGGGACTACAGGTGTGCACCACCTGTAGTCTGGCTAATTCCTTATTTTTTTGTAGAGACAGGGTCTCACTGTGTTGCCAGGCTTGTCTCCAACTCCTGACCTCAAGCAATCCTCCTGCTTCAGCCTCCCAAAGTGCTGGGATTACAGGTGTGAGCCACTGCACTCAGCCCAATATATCTTTTTATGATAGTCTGAAATATCTAGGTGGTGCCTCCTTTTTCATTTTGGTTATTTGTTCATTCTGTTTTATTCTTCATCAGTTACATCCAGAAAAGAGAGATGCTACATGCTCCAACAGTGTACGTGAGGTTAATTCATCTTTGATACCAAAATTTGACAACAGTATGAGAAAACAAAACTGAAGGCTGATCTCATTCACAATGACGGATGTAAAATCCCTAAACAAAATTTTCAGAAGCCAAATCCTGTCATATATGTAACAAGGATAACACATCATCAACAAGTGGGTTTATTTCAAGAATGCAAAGTTAGGCTGGCGTGGTGGCTCACACCTATAATCCCAGCACTTTGGGAGGCCCAGGAGGGTGGATCACTTGAGGCCAGGAGTTTGAGACCAACCTGGCCAACATGGTGAAACCCCATTTCTATCAAAAATACAAAAATTAGCTAGGTGTGATGATCCTCACCTGTAGTCCTAGCTACTCGGGAGTCTGAGACAGGAGAATTGCCTGAACCCAGGAGGCAGAGGTTGCAGTGAGCTGAGATCGTGCCACTGCACTCCAGCACTTCGGGAGGCAGAGGTGGGCAGATCACTTGAGGCTAGGAGTTCAAGACCAGCCTGGCCAACATGGCAAAACCCCGTCTCTACTAAGAAATATGTAAAAATTAGCCAGGTGTGGTGGCACATACCTGTAGTCCCAGCTACTCGGGAGGCTGAGCAGGAGAATTGCTTGAACCAGAAGGTGGAGGTTGCAGTGAGCCAAGATTGTACCATTGTACTCCAGCCTGGGTGACAGAGTGAGACTCTGTCTCAAAATAATAATAATAATAAAAATAAAGACTATTAGAAAACTTAGCCAGGCATAGGCTGGGCGCGGTGGCTCACGCCTGTAATCCCAGCACCTTGGGAGGCCGAGGCGGGTGGATCACAAGGTCAGGAGATCGAGACCATCCTGGCTAACACGGTGAAACGCTGTCTCTACTAAAAATACAAAAAATTAGCCAGGTGCGGTGGCGGGTGCCTGTAGTCCCAGCTACTCGAGAGGCTGAGGCAGGAGAATGGCGTGAACCCGTGAGGCGGAGCTTGCAGTGAGCCGAGATGGCGCCACTGCACTCCAGCCTGGGCAACAGAGCAAGATTCTGTCTCCAAAAAAGAAAAAAAAGAAAAAAAAAAAAAAAGAAAACTTAGCCGGGCATGGTGGTGCACACCTGTAGACCCATCTACTCAGGAGGCTGAGGTGGGAGGACCACTTGAGCCCAGGAGTTTGACATTAGTCAGTTATGATGGTGCCACTGCACTCCAGTATGGGCAACAGAGGGATGCCCTGTCTCTGAAAAAAAATTTTTTTTAGTGAAAGAACCCAAACATGAAAAGAGTGTATGCTGTAAAATTCCATTTATAAAAAGTTCAAAACCAAGCAAAACTCAGTGATTATCCCTGGGGCAGTAGTGCCTAGCAGGGACACCACTAGGCTTCTGTAGAGCTGATAATGCTTTGTTTCCTAATCTGTGCTGGTTCCATGGCTGGGTCTGATTTGTGAACATTCAATAAACAATACAATTTGTGTACATAGTCCCTAACAAGAGAGGCAGCCTGTCTTTTGAAGCTTTGAAGCCAGGCATTGCCTTCTCTTTAGCTATGGAAGTCCTAGATGGCATCTTCTTGCAATAGAAGGCTGTTTTGTCTACACTGAAAATCTATTATTCAGTGTAGCCACCTTCATCAATCATCTTAGCTAGGTCTTCTGGACAATGTGCTGCAGCTTCTCCATCAGCAGTGGCTGCTTCACCTTGTGCTTTTGTTATGGAGACTGCTTCTTTCCTTAACCCTCATGAACCAACCTCTGCCAGCTTCAAGGTTTTCTTCTGCAGCTTCCTTACCCCTCTCAGCTTTCGCATAATTGAAGAGAGTTGGGGCCTTGCTCTTGAGGCGAAGCTTTGGCTTAAGGGAATGTGTCTGGTTTGATCTTCTATCCAGACAGTTTGAGGGGGACTGAAACTGTCTCCATATTAGCAATAAGGCTGCTGTACCTTCTTGTCATTCATATGTTCACCAGAATAGCACTCCCAATTTCCTTCAAGAACTTTACTTTTTACTGTTATTTTCTTTTTGAGACAGGGTCTCACTCTGTCACCCAGGCTGGAGTGCAGTGATGTGATCATAGCTCACTGCAGCCTCAAACTCCTGGGCTCAAGCGATCCTCCTGTCTCAGCCTCCTGAGAAGCTGGGACCACAGGCTTGATCCACCACGCCTGAAGAAGTTTTGCTTTGCATTCACAACTTAGCTAACAGACGCAAAAGGCCTGGCTTTGGCCTGTCTCAGCTTTGACCTTTGGCCTGTCTCAGTTTTCACCATGCCTTCCTTACTAAACTTGGTCATTTCTAACATTTGCAATAAAGCGAGAGGCGTGTGACTCTTCCTTTCATTTGAACACTTATAGGCCATTCCAGGGTTATTAATTGGCCTAGTTTTGATATTGCTGAGTCTCAGGGAATATGGAGGCCCTAGGAGAGAGAGAGAGAGGTAGGGAATGGCTGATCAGTGGGTCAGGACACCCAACACTCATTGATTAAGCTCATCATCTCATATGGGCAGAGTTCATGGTGCCCTTAAAACAATTACAATAGCAACATTAAAGATCTCAGATCACAGAGCACCATAACAGATATAAAAAAAGGTTTGAGGCCAGGCGCAGTAGCTCATGTCTGCAATCCCAGCACCTTGGGAGGCCGAGACGGGCGGATCACGAGGGCAGGAGATCGAGACCATCCTGGCTAACATGGTGAAACCTCATCTCTACTAAAAATACAAAAAATTAGCCGGGCGTGGTGGCGGGTGCCTGTAGTCCCAGCTACTCGGGAGGCTGAGGCAGGAGAATGGCATGAACCCGGGAGGCGGAGCTTGCAGTGAGCCGAGATCGCGCCACTGCACTCCAGTCTGGGCGACAGAGCAAGACTCCATCTCAAAAAAAAAAAAAAAAAGGTTTGAAATACTGCAAGAATTACCAAAATGTGACACAAAGACAGAAGTTAGCATGTGCTGTTGAAAATGGCACTGACAGACTTGCTCAACACAAGGTCGTCACAAACCTTCAATTTGTAAAAAAAAATGTTCGCCAGGTGCAGTGGCTCGCACTTGTAATCCCAACAGTTTGGAGGCCCAGGGGGGCGGATCACCTGAGGTCAGAAGTTTGAGACCATCCTGGCCAACATGGTGAAACCCTGTCTCTACTAAAAATACAAAATTAGCCAGGCATGGTGGCGCACGCCTGTAATCCCAGCTACTTGGGAGGCTGAGGCAGGAGAATCACTTGAACCTGGGAGGTGGAGGTTGCAGTGAGCTGAGATCGCGCCATTGCACTCCAGCCTGGGTGACGAGCAAGACTCCATCTATGGAAAAAAAAAAAAAAAAAAAAAGCAGCAGTATCTGCAAAGCCACAACAAAGTGAAGTGGAATAAAATGAAGTGTGCCTGACCTATATTCATGTTAAAATTTAAAAATACGAGTTCACTCCTAAAGCTCCTGGTTATAAAAGTCAAATGAAAAATTGGGATAAAAACGAAAAAAAATTTTTATGTCATTTTCTCCATGCGTAGTGCCCTTTTAGCAAGCATATAAGATTCCTTTTATTTATTTTTATTTTTATTATTATTTTTTTGAGACAGAGTCTTGCTCTGTTGCCTAGGCTGGAGTGCAGTGGTGCGATCTCGGCTCACTGCAAGCTCCGCCTCCTGGGTTCACGCCATTCTTCTGCCTCAGCCTCCCGAGTAGCTGGGACTACAGGCGCCCGCCAACACGCCCGGCTAATTTTTTGTATTTTTAGTAGAGACGGGGTTTCACCGTGTTGGCCAGGATGGTCTCGATCTCCTGACCTCGTGATCCACCCGCCTCGGCCTCCCAAAGTGCTGGGATCACAGGCGTGAGCCACCGCGCCCGGCCTAAGATTCCTTTTAAATGCCAGGGTCCTCCCTGATGTCTCATATCAATGTAACTGCACGCTTAAAAATAGATCTCTTGGGATGGGCATGGTGGCTCGCGCCTGTAATCCCCGCACTTTGGGAGGCTGAAATGAGAGGAGAGCTTGAGCCCACGAGGTGGAGGCTGCAGTGAGCTGAGACTGCACCTCTGCACTCCAGCCTGGGCAGCAGAGTGAGACCCTGTCTCTGAAAAACCAAAACCAAAACAGATCTCTCATCAGGCTATCAACATGTTACATGTGTTTTTTGTGACTACTCAGATAAAGATGTTCAATTGTAACAGTTTCTCAACATTGCAGGCAGGGCTGAGCCCACCCAGGGCTGGCGTTGTTCCCAGGAGCGGGTGCCCTCACCCACCAACTCGAGGCCGCTCACTCACTGTGCAGCTGTATGGCAGGCCCAGCAGTGCCTCTCCCTTCGTACATCACCAGAATCGGCTGAAAAGTGCCAAAAGAGAACTCAGGAAACAAACAGGTAAGTGGAGAGGCCATGTTTTATCCACCTGGCCTAAAGGACCCTCCAGGCGCGGGGCCCAGAGCACCAATCCCCGGACTGAAAGAGCAGCAAGGGTGGGCTCTGCTGCCGCCCAGAGGCCTTCCGTGGTAACACAGCCACGGAAAGCACAGCACGTGACGCTGCGACGGGGCATCCCAGGGGTGACACTGGCATGTGACGCTGTGACGAGGCATCCCAGGGCAGGGCCCTGCCAAGGGACTCCCAACAAACACGACTGAAACTCAGCCTGGATACAAAGTCCACATGGAGGCACTGCCAGAGACGCCTGCCGGGCCAGGTCAGACATGGCGGTAGGGCAGGACAGGACGGAGCCTGTGGCTCTCGGGGGTGCCCATCACTAACCTCCTTCTTGGACACCCCCGACACATACTCGAAACTTCTAAAGCAGGGCACCTGTGCTCACCACTGCCCCTTCAAAGACGAACAAACAAAAACAGAATCATCTTTTCCCAGTTGGCTGACAAGATCTTACTCAAGATCTCATGCTATTCAGACACCCAGTGACGGTCGTGGGAACCGCCCCCCTCAGAGGAGACAGCAGCACCTTGGGCACTGTGTCGTGCAGCCACATGGGATTAAGACTGAAGACGGACTCTCCTCCAACTGCCCCAACAGGACTTAAATGCTTCCAGATGATGGCTCCTCCGGAGGACCGAGGAAGCCCCACGATGTTAGGGTTCACTACACTGACATCATCCACGGGATGCCTGGGCCATGAGCTAAGGCCACCTTGCTTCCTGGTCTAAGTCTGGCACAAACCACACACAAGAGCCTTGCTCCCCTGCAAGTTTAGAATATCTCAGTCAACACTTTAGTCAAAATGACCACAAACAGTGGCTATCAGAACCATAGTTTCACGAAACTATGCAGTTCTTTGTCTTCCTCCAGCTCCAAAAGTGTGTGTTTCCTCAATGGTATACTGTGTACCGACAGACCTTTCTGGGCAACAATAACATTATATATCTTGATAGAGGTTTGGTTTACACAAGTGTGTCTATTTGTTAAAACTCAGCAAATTCACACTTAAGATTTGTGCATTTCATTTATATAATTTTCACCTCAAAAGAAAAAACTGTAAACAAACACTGATCTCCAATTAATGACACATATGTATTTAAAGGAAGCGTCCTGTTAGTGCTGCTTCTTGGTTATTTTAATGCATGTTATCTATGCATTTTGAGACAGAGTCTTGCTCTGTTGCCCAGGCTGGAGTGCAGTGGCACGATTTCTGCTCACGGCAACCTCTGCCTCCCAGGTTCAAGCAACTCTCCTGCCTCAGCCTCCTGAGGAGCTGGGATTACAGGCGTGAGCCACCACGCCCTGCTGATTTTTTGTATTTTCAGTAGAGACAGGGTTTCACCATGCTGGCCAGGCAGGTCTCAAACTCCTGACTCCAGGTGATCCGCCCACCTCGGCCTCCCAAAGTGCTGGGATTACAGACATGAGTCACCACACCCGGCCCAATAATTTTAAAAGTAAAAATAAAATTAAATTCAATAAAGGACATGTCCTGACAGCTGCATTTTTTTTTTTTTTTTTTAAGACAGAGTCCTTCTCCGTCACCCAGGCTGGAGTGCAATGATGCGATCTCAACTCACTGCAACCTCTGCCTCCCAGGTGCAAGTGATTCTCATGCCTCAGCCTCCCGAGTAGCCGGGACTACAGGCATGCGCCACCACGCCCGGCTAATTTTTTTATTTTTTTGTAAAGACGGAGTTTACCATGTTGGCCAGGCTTGTGTCAAACTCCCGTCCTCAAGTGATCCGCCCACCTCAGCCTCCCAAAGTGTTGGGATTACAGGTGTGAGCCACTGTGCCCAGCCTTGCAATTTACTTTAAAAACAAAAACAAAGTACATGATGGGTCTGGTAGAGGGATAGTGGGATAGGGAAACATGATTTCCAAGCATGATAAATGTTAACACAGAACCTTGGTGGTGGGTGTATGGGTCTTCACTATAAAGTTCTTCCAAATTTGATGTATGTCTGAAATCGTCCATAACATGCTGGGGGAAAAAGTGCTGTACATCAATTCTAGATAATTCAAAACCTATGCACGATTGACAGGTCACAGTAAAAAGACAAGTTGGCCAATTACATTAGACTGAGCCAAGCCAGGCGCCGTGGCTCACGCCTGTAATCCCAGCACTTGGGGAGGCCGAGGCGGGGGAATCATGAGGTCAGGAGATCGAGACTGTCCTGGCTAACACGGTGAAACCCCGTCTCTACTAAAAATACAAAAAATTAGCTGGGCGTGGTGGCAGGCACCTGTAGTCCCAGCTACTTGGGAGGCTGAGGCAGGAGAATGGCGTGAACCTGGGAGGCGGAGCTTGCAGTGAGCCAAGATCGCACCACTGCACTCCAACCTGGGCGACAGAGCGAGACTCCGTCTCAAAAAAAAAAAAAAATACATTGGACAGCCTCAGAACCTATCAGACCTCAAAAACAAACCACGGTAGGTAACTTAATACTAGCAGCAGTAATAGTTTGCTTGTATGTAACAAATTGTTGACAAAGGCCAGGCGGGGTGGCTCACACCTGTAATCCCAGCACTTTGGGAGGCCGAGGCGGGTGGATCATCTGAGGTCAGGAGTTCGAGAGCAGCCTGGCCAACATGGAGAAACCCTGTCTCCACTAAAAATACAAAAATTAGCCAGGCGTGGTGGCATGTGCCTGTAGTCCCAGGTACACGGGAAGCTGAGGCAGAATTGCTTGAACCTGGGAGGCAGAGGTTGTAATGAGCCGAGATCATACCACTGCACTCCAGGCTGGGCAACAGAGGGAGACTCCATCTCAAAACAAAACAAAACAAAAATGTTGATAAAATATTACTTAAGTTGGGTGTGGTAGCTCACGCCTGTAATCCTAGCACTTTGAGAGGCTGAGGTGGGAGGATCACTTGAGGCCAAAAGTTTGAGACCTGCCTGGGCAAGATGTTGAGACCCCACCTCTAAAGCAGACCACAGTGCAGCAGGCCTGTTTCTGAGCTGCCTCTGCATGTGCTATGCTCTTTGACATGAGCTCCGGCTGCCATGAGGCCTCTGGCAGCGGCCTGAGTTCCCAACCCCTCCCTCTTAGTCCCTGTGGGTCAGAGGCCACTGCTACAACCCCACCTGCACACAGCTGCTTGACTGGATGCAAAACCTGGACTGATCATGGAGCAGGAGCCCTCCTTGGACGTGTTTGCTTCAAACCCTTGCACCCCTCTTCTCCATCTGGGCTTCCACTCATACCCTGGAACCCAGGAAGGCAGATGCCCCAGATACTCGCCCTCCATCCTCTCCTCGCGCCGACCTCCATGTGGCCTTCAGGCATGCCATGTACCCCCAAGACCTATACGTAAGAAAATCTTTATTTTCCATCTTGTGTCTGATCACTGAAGAGGTTTTCTCAAGAGAAACAAAAGGAAAAAAGAAAAAAAGAAAAACCCTGGAACAGCTAACACCGTTGCTGGGAGGGAGCGCACCCATGCTTAGCATGAGATGCTTCAGCTGTGCCTGGCTGACTAAAATCACTGCCAGTGGGGACAACTACATCTGGGAAGACAGAGATGCCGCTAGGTCTGTTCCGCAGCCGGCAGAATCTTAGGCTGCACGTGCCAGATGCCTAAACTGTGCAGCCTGAATGACTGTTGGGCAGGTAAGCGTGGCTCTGTGTTTCCGAAATCCTGACCCAGGAGGCGCCCACTCAGACCACAGTCCCTCTGTTGGGACCTTCCCATGCCACACCTGCCTGGTGTTTTCCTTTGTCCCAGCGCTCAGCCGAGCGGAGCTCCTGGCTGTAAGGACACCTCCCGTGGCGTTCACAGGTATCCAGGTCTACTGCAGACCCCAGACCATAGGCGACCCCTGCAGAGCTGGCCATGACCCCTTGCAAATATCCATGCTTTGTCCCTGTGGCTGTCGGCCCTGTCCCCCAACTCCAGCGGGTGTCACGGGTCTAATCCCTGGCACAAACCGGCTATGACTGGTGGGCAAAAGCAAATGCCCTGAGCACCCGGTTCCTGCCCCACCGGACGCTGGAGGCCTCCACCTGGCTCTGAGATGAGTGTAAGGCTCACAGCAACGGCATGAACTCTACTTGGTGCCGCTGGCCCTGTGGTCCTGGGGCCTGGGGGCCAACCCTGACACCAGAAAATGATGGCGCTGGTGGGTGCTGACCCTGGTCCCACAGAGGTCACTGGGACACCCTGAAGAGGGAGGCGCTGCCTGCAAGGTAGGGACACACAGAGGTCACCCTCAGATTCTTCTGGTAATAATCTCAAACGTCAAAATCACAGGAGACGGGCGAATTAGAACTGGAGACCAAAATTCCTCTATGGTAGAAAATTCAAATTTGTCTTAAGGGATTTTGCAGGCTGGGCGTGGTAGCTCACGCCTGTAATCCCAGCACTTTGGGAGGCCGAGGTGGGTAGATCACCTGAGGTCAGGAGTTTGAGACCAGCCTGACCAACACAGAGAAACCCCGTCTCTACTAAAAATACAAAAATTAGCCAGACGTGGTGGTGCATGCCTGTGATCCCAGCTACTCGGGAGGCTGAGGCAGGAGAATCACTTGAACCAGGGAGGCAGAGGTTGCAGTGAGCCAAGATCGCACCACTGCACTCTAGCCAGGGGACAAAGCAAGACTCTGTCTCAAAAAAATTTAAAAAAAAAGAGATTTTACATTGGCTGGGCATGGTGGCTCACGCCTGTAATCCCAACACTTTGGGAGGCTGAGGAGGGTAGATCACCTGAGGTCAGGAGTTCGAGACCATCCTAGCCAACATGGTAAAACCCCATCTCTACTTAAAATACAAAAATTAGCTGGCCAGTAGTGGAGTGCGCCTGTAATCCCAGCTACTTGGGAGGCTGAGGTAGGAGAATTGCTTGAACCCGGGAGGCAGAGGCTGCAGTGAGCCGAGATCACCCCATTGCAGCCTGGGCAACAGAGCGAGACTCCGTCTCAAAAAAAAAAGAGAGATTTTGTATTTTTGTATTGCCAGAGTGAAAAGGGGGCTGGCCAGCTACTGAGAGCATTTAGTACCAGGTCAGAGTTAGCACTCACTCCCACAGAAATGTGTACTAAATTCCTCCAGGACACTGGCCCACATCCCCCACATCTGTCCCTCAATGTGGCCAATCCCATGCCCACAAATCAGAAAAACCACTGACGAGGTCACGGAAGTCTCACCGGGCGGGAAGGACGGGCACACTCGGAGCCTCCCTGCCGCGGATACTCAAGGTGTGGCCCAGACTCAACCGCCCACCACAGTGACAACAGCCAGAGCTCACTGTGGAGTGGCCCTGGAGACCACACCCACCTCCTGCTGAGTGATGGCAGACAGCGAGAGGGGTCTGTTGTCTCTTTGAATGCCACTGCCGGGGTACCCTGGGACTATCTCCAGTCCTGAAGAGGCTCCTCTCAGTCACACGGCAGCTCTGGACAAGACTCGTGCAAAGGTGAGACATGGGCAGCTGCTTCCTGGTGCTCGGCAGTCGCCTGCTGAGGGCCCCCAGCCCGACCTCGACTGACCCTGGCCCCCCACAGCGGGACCCAGGCCTCACCATTATTTTCCCTGAGCACCTGGAAACCCTTCCCCAAATCCCTGGACTAAGAACCGGACCCTCATGGGCCCCCACGCTGGGCGGCTGTGCCCAACGCCCTCATCATGGGACAACCAGAAAACAAGCTAGTGGCCGTCAAACACCTGGGCTCATGCAGCTGCATTTCTGAAGGCTGAGGACCCTCGACAGCGTGCTCTCACAGAACACTAATACCCTCCCTCCTTTCCCGACTTGAGAGAATGGCAGCCTCCTCATCCCTTAGCCTGGGGACTTGGTGGTCCTCCAGGGACTATCCCACTCTGAGGGGACAATTACCCTTTTACTACTCTATTAATTGGGACAAGAAAAACTTTCAGTACTTTATAAGGGGGCCCAAGTCACAGTAGTTCCTGAGGAGCCTACAAAAGGGAAAGCTTTTAAATAAAGGGAATCACGAACAAACCCTCGGGAGTTCACCTTCCTTTATTTTATTTATTTATTTATTTATTTATTTTTGAGACAGAGTTTCGCTCTTGTTGCCCAGGCTGGAGTGCAATGGCATGATCTTGGCTCACCGCAACTTCCACCTCCCGGGTTCAAGTGATTCTCCTGCCTCAGCCTCCCAAGTAGCTGGGATCACAGGCGCCCGCCACCATGCCTGCTGATTTTTTTGTATTTTTAGTAGAGATGGGGTTTCACCATGTTGGCCAGGCTGGTCTTGAATTCCTGACCTCGGATGATCCGCCTGCCTTAGCCTCCCAAAGTGTTGGGATTACAGGCGTGAGCCACGGCACCTGGCCTATTTTATTTTGTTTAAGACAGTCTTGCTCTGTTGCCCAGGCTGGAGTACAGTGGATGATCTCAGCTCATGGCAGTCTTGACCTTCCAGGCTCAAGCAATCCTCCCACCTCAGCCTCCCAAGTAGCTAGGATTACAGGTGCCCACCACCACACCCAGTTAATTTTTGTATTTTTAGTAGAGATGGGGTTTTACCATGTTGGCCAGGCTGGTCTTGAACTCCTGGTCTCAAGTGATCTGCCCGCTTTGGCCTTTTAAAGTGCTGGGATTACAGGCATGAGCCACCTGGGAGCTACTCGGGAGGCTGAGGCAGGAGAATGGTGTGAACCCGGGAGGTGGAGCTTGCAGTCAGAGTGCAGATCGCGCCACTGCACTCCAGCCTGGGTGACAGAGCGAGATTCCGTCGCAAAAACAAACAAACAAACAAACAAAAAACAGCTATGAGGCCGGGCGCAGTGGCTCACGCCTGTAATCCCAGCACTTTGGTTGGGAGGCCGAGGCGGGTAGATCACGAGGTCAGGAGACCGAGACCATCCTGGCTAACACGGTGAAACCCTGTCTCTACTAAAAATAGAAGAAATTAGCCGGGCGTGGTGGCAGGCGCCTGTAGTCCCAGCTACTTGGGAGGCTGAGGCAGGAGAATGGCGTAAACCCGGGAGGCGGAGCTTGCAGTGAGCCGAGGTTGCGCCACTGCACTCCAGCCTGGGCAACAGAGTGAGACTCTGTCTCAAAAAAAAAAAAAAAAAAAAAAAAAAAAAGGGTTATGCTATCACCCCACATAAAATACAGGGGCCGGTGCCTTCAGTAAAATTCTTAGGCACTGTCTGGTCAAGGTGCAGCAGATCCTACTAATCGTTAAACATAAACTGCTGACGCTGTTACCACCCACAGGTCTTTGACGGACACTTTTATTTTGATTCTTCATGTTTTGGAGACAAGAGTTTCCATATCTTACTCTAATACCCAGACCCTTTTCTGCCATAACCTATAAAGCAACCACCTCTCAGTGGGGAGGCTCCACAGCCCTCGCCCGCCCCAGCAGGTGGCCCAGCACACCATGCCACCATGTCCCACTCTTGCAAGGAAGCTCTGGCGACACCCACTCTGCCTCGTGGAGTCTCAGGAGAAAACATGGTCCACCTGGTTGCCCATGGGGTTCTGAACTCAACAAGCCCCAAAGAGCAGCTCAATATGCCCCGTAGAAAGGCAAACGCTATCCGCCTATTGAGCGCGATTAGAAACTGAGGGTCCCACACTGAGTGGAAGCAGCACCCCTGTGGACTCCAATCCCCACCATACCACAGCTCAGGACACCTCCCCCCAAGCACAGGCAGGTGCCTCCTTGCTACATGGAAATGGCACCTGCGGGACCAGGCTGACCTGACACACAGGGTCTTCCCAAACTCCAGGAGGGTGTGGCTTTACTCATCCCCGGCCCCTTGCTCATGGTGCTGGAGGACCAATCAGTCGAATTGGCAGCCTCGTGATGCAACACGCCTGCAAGTCCAAACTGCCTTCTGCCCATAGATTTAGACTCAGTCAGGCAAGTGGGAACAGCACAGTTCTCTCGTTCAAGGCAACCTCGTGGGGGCACCTGTTTGTGGAAACAGGATGGTTTTCTTGTTCAAGGCAACCTCATGGGGTCACCTGTTTGGGAAGAAGTTGCCTCCTAGGGCTTCCTCACTTTAGTCTGCGAGGGATCACAATAAATGCAGGGTGACACTTGAAACAGCGCCAGAGATGCACAGAGCAGCCCTCCCAGGGGACTACAAGGCCTTCCTGACGGGGGTGGCCAACTGGGGACACACCATTCATCCACCTGGACAGCCCCCATCTCATGGGGGATGACATTGCTCCAACTTCAACACCGAGAACACAGACCCTCCCTGCTGCAGACTCCCATCACGACTCCACCCCTCCAAACTAGGATCACAAATCATGACTCCACTCCCCAAAACCAGGATCACAAATCACAACTCCACTCCCCCAAACTAGGATCACAAATCACTACCCCACCCCCCCAAACTAGGATCACAAATCATGACTCCACCCCCCCAAACTAGGATCACAAATCACGACTCTACCTCCCCAAACTAGGATCACAAATCATGACTCCACTCCCCCGCCTAAGCTAGGATCAAAAGGGTTGCCTCTGCCCAACTATGGACTTGCAACTAGACTCCAACCTACAGGGCTTTCTACAAAATATAGAGCCCAGGGATGCTAGGAACCTTATTTTGCTGAAATAGCCTACGCTTGACATATGAACTACATGGCAACAAAAATGCCCAAAGTGCCGGAATTACAGGTGTGACCACTGTGCCCGGAAACCTCATGTATCTTGATGCTGTAATCCCAGCACTTTGGGAGGCCGAGGCAGGTGGATTGCTTGAGCCCAGGAGTTCAAAACCAGCCTGACCAATATGGTGAAACCTTGTCTCTACCAAAAATACAAAAATTATCTGGGCATGGTGGAGCGCACCTGTAGTCCCACTCAGGAGGCTGAGGCGGGAGGATTACTTGAACCTGGGAGGGTAAGGCTGCAGCGAGCCAAGATCGCACCACTGCACTCCAGCCTTGGTGACAGAGCAAGGCTCTGTTTCAAAAAAAAAAAAAAAAAAAAGAATTTCATTATCTGGTCCCAGTGGGAACAAAGTTTAGCTCTGAATCTTCTCATGTCTTCAGGAAACCACAAAAATAACAACAGAAAAATACATGCCAGGTGCCGTGGCTCACGCCTGTAATCCCAACACTTTGGGAGGCCGAGGTGGGCATATCACCTGAGGTCCGGAGTTCGAGACCAGCCTGACCAACATGGAGAAACCCCGTCTCTACTAAAAATACAAAATTAGCCAGGTGTGGTGGTGCATGCCTGTAATCCCATCTACTCCGGAGGCTGAGGCAGGAGAATGGCTTGAACCCGGGAGGTGGAGGTTGCTGTGAGCCGAGATCGCGCCATTGCACTCTAGCCTGGGCAACAAGAGCGAAACTCCGTCTCAAAAATAATAACAACAGAAAAATACAAACAAGCAAAATGAAGTTTTGTTGTGTTTTAACTTCATTTTCAGGCTGGGCGCTGTGGCTCATGCCCGTAATCCCAGTACTTTGGGAGGCTGAGGTGGGTGGATCACCTGAGGTCAGGAATTCGAGACCACCCTGGCCAACATGGGGAAACCCTGTCTCTACTAAAAACACAAAATTAGCAGGGTATGGTGGCAAGCACCTGTAATCCCAGCTACTTGGGAGGCTGAGGCAGGAGAATCACTTGAACCTGGGAGGCAGAAGTTGCACTGAGCCAAGATGGCACCACTGCACTCCAGCCTGGGCAACAGAACAAGACTAAATCTCAAAAAAAATAAAAATAGGCCACCATGGTGGCTCACACCTGTAATCCCAGCACTTTGGGAGGCTGAGGCGGGCAGATTGCCTGAGCTCAGGAATTCGAGACCAGCCTGACCAACATGGTGAAACCCCATCTCTACTAAAAATACAAAATTAGCTGGGCGTGGTGGCAGGTGCCTGTAGTCCCAGCTACTCGGGAGGCTGAGGGAGGAGAATCACTTGAACCTGGGAGGCGCAGGCTGTGATGAGCTGAGATGGCGCCATCGCACTCCAGCCTGGGCAAGAAGAGCGAAACTCCGTCTCAAAAAACAAAAAACCAAAAAAAAAGAAACACAAAAAACCCTCCAAAAATAAATAAATAAAAATAATGAAATAAAACTGCATTTTCAAGGACAACAGGAGGCCCTGGAGGCTGAGTTCCTTGGAAGTGCTGCCGGAGGCAATGCCAGATGGGAACAGTCCCAGTAGCCGGAAGGAGCCACAGAAAAGCAGCAGCGCAAACGCAGACGGGCCTGAGGTGGATCTCAAAAGTGTCCAAAAGGAGCTGGCCCAACCCAGGAAAGAACATCTGTGAGTGGGGCCAATACTGACGATGGCAGAGCCCTGGGACAGGCCAACACACAAGCCTCAGAAAGCTCGGTGCCCAGGGCACAGTGGTGACAGCTCGTGGATATGCCAGCAAAATCTAACTTGTGAAGGTACATGCTGGTGACCAGCTGCACAGATGTACACACACACTCATATGCACACTCACACACGCTCACATGCGTAAACATGTACATACACACAGATGCAGATACACATATACCCATACATACAGAATCCACAGTCTCTACTCCAAAATTAACAAACACATAAAGAACCAAGAAAACAGAGCACGTTTTTGTGAGAAAAGGAAATCAACCGTCTGACCCTGAAATGAGTCAGATGTTGAAACTAACAGACAAGGATTTAAAAACAGGAATTATAATTATCCTCAGTGAAGTAAAACAAAACAGGAAAATCTCAGGGAGTGAAAACTCTCAGCAGACACAGAAATAATAAAAAGGAATCAAACAGTCATTCTGGAACTGAAGAACACAATCTCTGAAATAAAGCATTACTTGACAGACTAACAGCTGAATGGGCACAATAAAGGAAAGAGTAAGTCAACTTGAATCGAGATGAACAGAAATTATCTGAAGAATACAGATAGAAATATTTTAAAAATAATAAACAGCCTTACAAATCTGTTAGATAATTCAAATGGTCACTTATAATTGGTATCTCAGGAGACCAGAGAGAGAATGGTACAGAAAGAAATGTGAAGAAATAATGATCAAAAATTTCCCAAATTTGATGAAAGACAGAAATCTACAGGATCAAGATGCTATATGAACACCTAGCAGAGTAAAAACCAAGAGGCCGGTGCTGCAGTACATCAGAGTCCACCTGCTGGGAACCAAACCGACAGGCAGCTCACCTCGAAAGCAGGAGAGTGACCCACGACACACCAAGAGCCAGTGATCCCGTGAATGGCTGACTCCTCATCGAAAGTCAAGGAGACCAGAAAAGAGTAAAATAGCAGCTTTAAAGTGCTGAATGGGAAAAGGAAAAAAAAAAGCAAAATAAAGGTACTTTCATACACGAGAAAACTAAGAACTGGGGCAGCAGACTCGCACCACGAGAAATGCAAAGGTCTTTGGGCTGAAGGGAAATGGTGCCAGCTAGAAACTCAGATCATCAGAAAGGGATGAAGAGCACTAGAGATGGAAAATCTGGGGAAACATGAGATTTTTTTGAAAATACTTTATTTTTAGAGCATTTCACAGCAATATTAAGCAGAAAACACAGTTCCTGCATACCCCACCCCCCACACACCTCCCCCACTACTTACCTCCCGCAACACAGTGACAACAGCGTCACAATGAATGAACCCACACTGACACATCGTGACCATCTAAAATCTCAGTTTAGGGCTCACTCGTGGTGCCGCGTGATCTATGGGTTTTGCATCCACCACTGTAGTACTGCACAGACTAGTGTCACCGCCCTAAAAATCCTCTGGCTTCACCCTGCTTCTCTACTCCTCGGCACTGCTGATCTTTCTGCTGTCTCTATAGTGCTGCCTCATCCAGAATGTCACATAGGTGGAATCATACAGTATAGGTGTCTGTTGGTAAACAAAGGGGATTGGGTCCGAGACCCCCACGTATACCCAAATCCATGCGTACTCAAGTTCCACAGCTGGCCTTTCAGAATCCACTTATATGAAGTCAGCCCTCTGGACATGGGTTTCACATGTGTTTGGTTGAAAAAAATCCACATATAAGTGGACCTGGGAAGTTCAAACCCGTGTTGTTCAAAGGCCAACTGTATAATCTTTTCAGACTAACTGCTTTCACTTGGTAATGTGCATTTAAGGTTCCTCTATGTCTTTTCATAGCTTCGTAGCTCATTTATTTTTATTTATTTTATTTTTGAGACGCAGTTTCACTGTTTCGCCCAGGCTGGAGTGCAGTGGCACCATCTCGGCTCACTGCAAACTCCACCTCCTGGGTTCAAGTGATTCTCCTGCCTCAGCCTCCTGAGTAGCTGGGATTACAGGCACCGACCACCATGCCTGGCTGATTTTTGTATTTTTAGTAGAGACAGAGTTTCATCATGTTGGCCAGGCTCGTCTCGAACTGCTGACCTCAAGTGATCCACCTGCCTTGGCCTCCCAAAGTGCTGGGATTACAGGCATGAAGCACTGTGCCCGGCCAATCATTTCCTTTTAGCCCTGAATATGATTCCATTCTCTCGATGTGCCACTGGTTTATTTACCCGCTTATCTACTGAGGAACGTCTCGGTTGCTTCCGACTTTTGGTAATTATGAAATTATGAATAAGGTTTGGTAACTATGAATAAGGCTGCCGTAAATATCTGTGTGCAGGATTTTGTGTGGACATAAATTTTCAATTCATTTGGGTAAATACAAAGGGACAAAATTGCTGGATCACATGGTAAAGGTATGTTTAGTTTTGTAAGACCTTTGGACTGTCTTCCAGATTGACCACCGTTTTGCATCCCCACCTGCAATGAATCAGAGTTCCTGTTCCACATCTTGGCCAGCACTGGGGGTTATCAGTGGTGTGGATTCTGGCCATTCTAACAGGTGTGCAGTGGAATCTCACTGTTTTAATGTGCAATTCCTTAGAGATATATGACATTGATCTTCTCACAATGCCCACCTGTCATCTGGGTATCTCCTTCCATTCGGAGCCTATTCAGGCCTTTCACCCATTTTTTAAAATGGGATGTTCGTTTTCTTATTGAGTTTTTTGTGTATTTTGGATAATGGTCATTTATATGTGCCTTTTACAAATATCTTCTCCCAATCTATGGACTGTTTCTCATTCTCTTGATGTTGTCTTTTTTTTTTTTTTTTTGGAGATGGAGTCTCACTCTGTCACCCAGGCTGGAGTGCAGTGGCTCAGTCTCGGCTCACTGCAACCTCTGCCTCCCGGGTTCAAGCGATTCTCCTGCCTCAGCCTCTGGAGTAGCTGGAATTACAGGTGCCACCACCACACCCAGCTGGTTTTTGTATTTTTAGTAGAGATGGGGTTTCACCATGTTGGCCAGGCTGGTCTCGAACTCCTGACCTCAGGTGATCTGCCCGCCTCGGCCTCCCAAAGTTGATGCCGTCTTTTACAGAGCAGAAGTTTTTCATTTTAATGAAGTCCAGCTTGTCAATTGTTTCTTCCATGGATTGTGCCTTTGGTGTTGTACCTAAAAACTCATTGTCAAACCAAGGTCACCTCTTTTTTTCCTATATTATCATCTAGAAGTTTCATAGTTTTGTGGTTTACATTTAGATGAATGATCCATTTTGCCATGGAATGAAATGTGTCCTGCTCACCCCAAATTCACACGTTGAAGCCTCAATGTGATGACGTTTGGAGATGGGGTCTTCGAGAGGTCATTCGAGTTAGATGAGGTCATGAGGGTCGTCATGGCAGAATTAGTGCTCTTATAAGAAGAGATACCAGAGAACTTGCACTTTCTCTCTCCACCATGTGAGGACACAGTGAGAAGGCAGTCATCTGTAACCTAGAAAGAGACCCCTTACCAGAAACTAACCATGCTAACACACTGATCTCGGACGTGTAGCCTCCAGAACTGTAAGAAAATAAGGCCGGGCGCAGTGGCTCATGTCTGTAATCCCAGCACTTTGGGAAGCCGAGGCGGGCGGATCACCTAAGGTCAGCAGTTCGAGACCAGCATGGCCAACATGGCAAAACCCCATCTCTACTAAAAGTACAAAAACCAGCTGGGCGTGGTGGCGGGCGCCTGTAATCCCAGCTACTAGGGAGGCTGAGGCAGGAGAATCACTTGAACCCAGGAGGCGGAAGTTGCAGTGAGCAGAGATCGTGCCACAGCACCCCAGCCTGGGTGACCAGAACGAGACTCCACATGGAGGGGGACGGGGAGCGGGAGGGGAAGGGGAGCAGAGGAAAGTTCGTGTTTTAAGCACTCAGCTTGTGGTTTTAAGTCTGAGCAGAATAAGACACATTTTAAGTTAATTTTTTGTGACGGGTGTCTAGATTCTTTTTCTTTTTGGCACGTGGATGTTCAGTTATTCCAGCACCACTTCTTGAAAAGATTATCCTTTCTACATTGAGCTGTGTTTGTTCCCTTGTCAAAGATCAGTTGCATATGTTTATGCAGGTTTATATCTGGGCTCTCTGTTCTGTTTCATTGATCTATTTTTTCTGTTTTTTGACCAATACCACACTGCCTTGATTACTGTGGCTTTATAGTAAAAGTACTGAAATTGGGTACTATGGGTCCTCCAACCTTGCTCTTCTCTTTCAATATTGAGTTGACTATTCTGGGTCTTTTACCTCTCCTTATAAACATTACAATCAGTTTGCTAATATCCACAGAATAACCTGCTGAGTTTTTTTCGTTTTTTAGAGACAGGGTCTTGCTCTGTCAGCCAGGCTGGAATACAGTGGCATGATCATAACTTACTGAAACCTCAGACTCCTAGGCTCAAGCAGTCCTCCCACCTCAGCCTCCCAAATAGCTGGGAATATAGGCACATGCCACCAGGCCTAGCTAACAAAAAAATTTTTTTGTAGATATGGGGTCTCACTATGTTGCCTAGGCTGGTCTTAAACTCCTGGGCTTAAGCAATCCTCCTGCCTTAGCCTCCCAAAGTGCTGGATTATAGGCATAAACCACCACACTTAGCCCCTGAGACTGTGATTGAGATTGTGTTGAATCTGTAAATCAAGCAGAGGACTGACATCATGATGATACTGAGTTTTCCTCATGAACAGACTATCTCTTCATTTATTTAGCTCTTCTTTGATATATTTTTATCGGTCTTGTATTTTTCCTCATAGATTTTGTACATATTTTGTTAGACTTACACCTAAGTATTTTATCTTTGGTGGTGCTAATGTAAATAATGTGTTTTTAACTTCAAATTCCACTTCTTCGTTGCCAGTATAAAGGAAAATGTAGATTTTCTGTAGATGCTCTCTATCAACTTGAGGAAGTTCCTCTCTATTCCTAGTTTGTTGAATTTGTAATCATGAATCGAGGTTGGATTTTGTCAAATGCTTTCTCCGCATCTACTGATATGACCACATGATCTTTCTTCAGCCTGCTGATGTACATCACATTACATTAATTTATTTCCTAATGTTGGACCAGCCTTGTAAACCTGGGACAAATCCCACTTGGTCATGGTATATAATTCTTTTTATACATTGTTGGATTTGATTTGCTAATATTTTGTTGGGATTTTTGCATTTATGTTCATAAGAGGTGTCTGTCTGTAGTTTCCTTTTCTTGTAATGTCTGTTTGGTTTTGGCATTTGGGTGGGTAACACCGACCTCATATAATGAGTTAGGAAGTATTCCGTTTTTATTTTCTGAAAGATTATAGAGAACTGGTATAATTTCTTCCTTAAATGTTTGGTAGAAGTCGTAAGTGAACCCATCTGAGCCCAGTGGATTCTATTTTGGAAGGTTATTGTTGATTTGACTTATTTAACAGACATAGCCCTATTCAGATTGTCTATTTCTTCCCGTGTTTGGGAGATTGTGTACTTCAAGGAATTGGTTCATTTATCAAATTTGGGCACAGAGTTGTTCATCTTTTTTTTATTACCCTTTAAAAGTCTGTGGGACATCTCTGTAGTGATGTTCCCTCTTTCATTTGATATTAGTATTTTGTGTCCTCTCTCTTCTTTGTCTTAGTCTGGCTAAAGGTTTACTGATTTTATTGTTTTTTCAAACCATCTTCTGGTTTCATTGATTTTCTCTATTGATTTCCTGTTTTCCATTTCATTGATTTCTGCTTGAATTTTTATTTCTTTTCTTCTGCTTACTTTGTATTTAATTTGCTCTTCTTTTTCTAGTTTCCTAGAGTGAAAGCTTACATTATGATTTTAGATCTTTCCCATTTTCTAATACATGCAGTCAATGCTATAAATTCCCCTCTAAGCACTGCATTCACAGCATTCCACAAATTTTGGTAAGTTTTATTTTCATTTTCACTTAATTCAAAATATTCTAAAATTTATCTTGAGATATCTTCTTTGACTCGTGTTATTTGGAAGTGTGTTATTTGCCAAGTACTTTAGGATTTTCTAGCTATCTTTCTGGTTTCATTTCCAGTTTCATGTCATTGTGGTCTGAGAATAGACATTCTATGTTTTCTGTTCTTCAAGTATGTTAAAGTGTGTTTTGTGGCCCAGAATGTGGTCTATCTTAGTGAATGTTCCACATGAGCTTGGCAGGAATGTGCATTCTGCTATTGCCGGATGAAGCAGTCTACAGATGTAAATTATTCCCAGCTGACTGATGTGATGGTGCTGTTAAACTCAACTGCATCCTGCTGGATCTGTCCATTTACGATAGAGGGTGCTGGATCTCCAACTGCAGACAGTGAATTCATCTATTTCCCCTTGTAGTTCTATCAGTTTTTGCATCACATATTTTGTTGTTGTTGTTTTTTGAGACGGAGTCTCGCTCTGTTGCCCAGGCTGGAGTGCGATGGCGCGATCTCGGCTCACTGCAACCTCTGCCTCCTGGGTTCAAGCAATTCTCCTGCCTCAGCCTCCCGAGTAGCTGAGATTACAGGCATGAGCCACCACGCCCGGCTAATTTTGTATTTTTAGTAGAGATGGGGTTTCTCCATGTTGGTCAGGCTGGTCTCGAACTCCTGACCTCAGGTGATCCACCCGCCTCGGCCTCCCAAAGTGCTGGAATTACAGGCGTGAGCCACCGTGTCCAGCTGGTTTTGTTGTTTTTAGAGATAGTGTCTCACTCAGTTCCCCAGCCTGGAGTGCAGTGACGTGATCATAGCTCACCGCAGCTTCAACGTCCCGGGCTCAAGTGATCTGCCCTTCCTGGCCTTCCAGAGTGCTGGGATTACAGGCATGACTACCACACTTGACAACCTCACTTTTTTATTTTGAGATGGAGTCTCACTCTGTCGCCCAGGCTGCAGTGCAATGGTGCAATCTTGGCTCACTGCAACCTCCACCTCCCAGGTTCAAGCGATTCTCCTGCCTTAGTCTCTCGAGTAGGGGGGATTACAGGTGCACTCCACCATGCCTGGCTAATTTTTGTGTTTTTAGTAGAGATGGGGTTTCATCATGTTGGCCAGGCTAGTCTTGAACTCCTGACCTCAAGTGATCTGCCCGCCTCGGCCTCCCAGTGCTGGGATTACAGGTGTTAGCCACCGTGCCTGGCCAACCTCACATATTTTGATGCTGTTGTTAGGCCCATACACCTCAAGATCTGTTATGTTTTGTGTCTAAAGTAGTAAGATATTTCCGCTTTCTTTAGATTACTATCTTTCTCCATCCCTTTTGTGTTTTTATGTTTAAAGTGGGCTTCTTTTTTTTTGTTCATGGCAAGATCTTGTCATGAGACTGCAGGTTTCCTTTTTCTTTGCAATGGGGTCTTGCTCTGCTGCCCAGGCTGCAGAGCAGTGGTGCAATCACAGCTCACGACAACCTCAGCCTCCTGGGCTCAAGCGATCCTACCACATCAGCCTCTTGAGTAGCTGAGACTTATAGGTACACAACACCACACCAAGCTAATCTTTTTAACTTTTTGATGAGATGATTTCTCACTATGTTGTTCAGGCTGGTCTCAAACTCCCAGGCTCAAGGGATCCTCCCACCTCGGCCTCCCAAAGTGCTGGAATTACAGAAGCCATCACTCCTGGCCGAAGTAGGTTCCTTATAGAAAACACAGTTGGGGCCAGGCACTGTGGCCTGTAATACCAGTGCTTTAGGAGGCCAAAGCAGGAGGACTGCTTGAGGCTCAAGAGTTTGAGACCAACCTGGGCAAAATAGTGAGACCTGATCTCTACAAAAATAAAAAAAGAGCTGGATGTGGTGACATGCACCTGTAGTCCCAGCTGCCCGGGATGCTGATGTGGGAGGATCGCTTGAGCCCAGGGGGTCAAGGCTGCCATGAGTCAAGATCAAGCTACTGCACTCTAGTCTGAGCAACAGAGTGAGACCCCATCTCTAAAAATATAAATAAATAACTTTTTAAAAAGGGGATTATTGGCTGGGTACAGTGGCTCATTCCTGTAATCCCAGCACTTTGGGAGGCCAAGGTGGGTGGATGTCTTGAGACCAGGAGGTCGAGACCAGCCTGGACAATATGGTGAAACCCCGTCTGTACAAAACACAAAAATCAGCCAGGTGTGGTAGTACATGCCTGTAGTCCCAGCTACCTGGGAGGCTGCGGTGGGAGGATCACTTGAGCCTGGGAGGTCAAAGCTTTCAATAGACTGGGACTGTGCCACTGCACTCTACCCTGGGGGACAGAGTGAGACTCTGTCTCAAAAAAATAAAAAAAAAATTTAAAAAGGTGATTACTGATGTTGCTGAATTAACATCTACCACATTTGTTACCATTTTCTACTTTTTGCCCTTGTTCTTCATTCCTATTTCTGTTTTCCATACTATTCTACCTTTTGTGGGTTTACCTGAGCATTCTATTATATGTAATTCCATTTTGTATCCTTTTTTAGCATATCAACTATACTGCTTTTTTAACTTTTTAAATTGGTTTGCAATCTGCATTTACAGCTAATACAAGTCCACTTTCAAATAACAATCTCTTGGAGGCCCTGTACCATCCACTAACGAGCCTGTCAAAGGCACTCTTCCTTTCGGTTACGGTGTTTTTGGTCTCTAGTATTTAAAAAATTCTTAAAATTTTTCTTTTTTTTTTTTTCTTTTTTTTTTTTTAAGAAAGACGATCTCGCTATGCTGCCTAGGCTGGCCTTGAACTTCTGGGCTCAAGCAATCCTGCTACACTATGAGGAGTTGCAAATACAGGTATGTGCCACCACATCCAGCTTCTTAAAATTTTAATCTCTTTTGCTTACATTATTAATCTGTTTTTGCATACTGTCTACTTTTTCCATTAAAGCCCTCAGCATGTTAATCATAGTTTTAAAAAAATACCTGGTCTGATTACTCCAACACTCCTGCCACGACTGACTCTGGTTCTAATGCTTGTTCAGTCTCTTCAAACTGCATTTTCTGCCTTTTAAGTATGCTTTGTAATTTTCTGTTGATAGGTAGACATGATACACTCGGTAAAAGGAATTGCAGTAAATAGGGCTTTCATCCTGTTTTCAGGTGTTGGGGTGGGAAACTGTTCTATGATACTATCAGCAGGGCTCAGTCTTGCTGAGCTTGTGTCCCTGGACTATGAACTTCCCAAGTGCTTTTCAGCTTCCCCCACCTGCCATTAGGTGGGACAGAATATCCAGAAGTAGCTAGTGTTAGGTATTTCCCTTCCCCCAGGTAGGTTAAGTTCTGATAAAAACACCAGCAGGTTAGGCCCTGGTAAAACTGTTTCTCCTGAGGGCAGGTCTCGTTAAGAACAGAATGGTATATTCCAAAGTGGTCCCTTTTCACTTCCTCCTGCCAGAAGCACAAGGAGATTTTTCTCTGATATTCACTGTCAGTACCTAACAGAGCTCCTGGAGGTAAAGCTCACAAAAGCATGGGGTCCTCCCATGACCGGGTCCCCCTGGAGTTTTTTTTCAGAGTTGTCCACACTGAGCCTCTAGCAATTTGCCAATTACATTTTAGGCTTACCCATCTGGCCACCGGTTCCCTGGGAGATTATTGCTCACAAGATGTGGTTGTGATTCTTTGTATCTGCCTGTTTATCTCTCCAGAGTTTTTTTTTTTCTTTTTTTTTTTTTAGACAGAGTCTCGCTCTGTCACTCAGGCTGGAGTGCAGTAGTGCAATCTTGGCTCACTGCAACCTTTACCTCCTGAGTTTCAGCGATTCTCCTGCCTCAGCCTCCCGAGTAGCTGGATTACAGGAACCCACCACCACGCCCAGCTAATTTTGTGTTTTTAATAGAGACAGGGTTTCACCATGTTGGCCAGGCTGGTCTTGAACTCCTGGCCTCAACTGATCCACCTGCCTCAGCCTCCCAAAGTGCTGGGATTACAGGTGTGAGCCACCACACCTGGCTATACCTCTCCAATTTTGAGAGCAGTGATTTGTCCTCTGACCTCACACCTCTCTGATGGAGCTAAGATTTGTTGATTTTTCAGTTTGTTCAGCTTTTTACTTGTTAGGACACAGTGATGACTTCTAAAGTCCTTACATGTCAGAAACAGCTAAAATACTATTTATTTGGCCTTTTTCCTTTTCATTTTTTATAAACTATATAACTGTTTAAAACTGAAATTATTACATTGTCTTTCTGAGTTTAAAATGTTATGTAGATGTATTACACATAACAACTATAACAAAAAGGATGGGAGGGATGGTTACAAGATTTCTGGATTTATGTGAAGTAGTACATAAATGAACTGTAAGTAAACTGTGGAAACTTATGTGTACTGTAAACCTTAGGAAAATCACTGTAAAAAATAATGCAAAAAATTTATGTAAAAAGCAAATAATAAAATTTAAATGGAGTTATAAAAAGTATTCAAATAACCCAAATAAAGGCCGGAAAGAGGAATTTAAAAAACAGAAGAGGTAAGTGTAAGTAAAAAATAAAATATTATGCACAAGTGCATTCCTGAACCATATAAACAATTTACATTAAACATTAACAGACTAAACACTACAATTAAAAGACAAAGATTGTTAGGATGAAGAAACAAGACCCAATTGTATGATATCTGCAAGAGATTCACTTTAAGTGTAAAGACACAGGTTGAAATTAAATGGATGAAAAAAGATATACTATGCTAACAGTAAGTATAAGAAGGATGGAATTGCTACATTAATATTAGATAAAATATATTTCAAAACAAAATGTATTACCAGAGACAAACAGGAATTCTCTTATCTCTCATAATGATAGTCATAAGTGAAGTAAGTCTTATAATACAGCTTCAAGATACATGAAGCCAACACTACAAAAATTAAAGTGAAGAAAAGACAATTCCACAATCATACTTCTGAATTTTAACACCCCTCTCTCAGCAACTGAAAGAATAACTAGACAAAAAAAAAAAAAATCAGCAAGGATACAGAAGACCTGAACAATACCATCAACCACCTTGACTTAACTGATATTTATCTAACCCCCAAATGGCAGAATACACATTCTTTTTCAGTGCACATGGTATTTGTACTGGGAGAGACCACATTTGGGGTCATAAAACAAGAAGCAACAAATATGAAAGGAATGAAATAATACAGAGTATGTTCTCTGACCACAATGGAATTAAATGACAATAAGATAACTAGGAAAACACCAACTATCTGGAAATTAATGCATGTCCAAATAATCATTGGGTCAAAGAAGAAGTCACAAGAAAAACTAGATAACATTTTGAACTAAGTGTTAATGAAAATACAACATATTAAAATTTTGTGAGATGCACCTAAAGCTGCACTTTGAGAAAACGATATAATTTTACAATAATCTTAGCTCTTACATGTAGAAACCAAATGCTTTATTCACCCAATTTTGAATGTGCACAAATATGGGGCATATTTTTCACGAGCCTTTCTGAATAAACTAAAAGACAAGCTCCAGCCAACCAAGAGATGGGGAAATTTTTGGTAAAAGGACCAGAGGTAAACAATTATTAATAACATACTTAACTGCAGATATAAGACAGTAACATAGCTGCGGATATGAGTTGTAAAGTGTTATATGTTCTGACAGTGTAGAAACAATATAACCAACAAAAATTGGGAAAGGAATGAGGAGGAAAAGGGAGAAAAGTAGAACAAGCTTGTTGACTGTCTCAGTAGCTGGCAGTCAAAGATAATACTTAACAGCTGACATATCAAGTAGTAGATGTATATTCAATAGAACAAAGGTAAACATTAAAAAAAGCCACTGGTCAGGTGCAGTGGCTCATGCTTGTAATCTCAGCACTTTGGGAGGTCGACATGGATCACCTGATCTCAAGAATTTAAGACCAGTTTGGGCAACGTGGTGAAACCTTGTCTCAACAAAAATAAAAAAAAAACTAGCCAGGTATGGTGACGTGTGCCTGTAGTCCTAGCCTGTAGTCCTAGCTACTTGGAAAGCTGAGGTGGGAGGATTGCCTGAGCCTGGTACGTGGAGGTTGCAGTGAGCCGAGATCGTACTACAGCACTCCAGCCTGGGTAATAAGAGTAAGACTCTTTCTCAAAAACAAAAACAAAAAGACTACTGACTGGCTGGGCGCGGTGGCTCACACCTGTAATCCTAGCACTTTCGGAGGCTGAGGTGGGCAGATCACGAGGTCAAGAGATCAAGACCATCCTGGCCAACATGGTGAAACCCCGTCTCTACTAAAAACACAAAAATTAGCTGGGCGTGGTGGCGTGCGTCTGTAGACCCAGCTACTCAGGAAGCTGAGGCAGGAGAATCACTTGAACCAGGGTGACGGAGGTTGCAGTGAGCCGAGATCGTGCCACTGCACTCCAGCCTGGTGACAGAGTGAGACTCTTTCTCGGAAAAAAAAAGAAAAAAAAAAAAAGACTACTACTGACTAAAATTGGCAAATGAAGGAGAGAATGGGGTGAAGAATAAAAAGGACATGGTAGGGTACCAATATCTATTGTCAAAAGGAAATAAGTGTATTATATAAAGAAGGGAATGAAGTTGTTATCAAGGTAAATCACCAAAACAAAAATATGATCAGAAGTAGTATATATATATATTTTTAAAGCAAAGAAACAGACCAGCAAGATAAAAGTTCTAAAGCATGTGCACATGCTCACATTTGTAGAGGGGGCTGTATCTGTGAGGAGGCCCCTGGAGGAGGCCATTAACATGAACACCATGCCCCAGCTGTCCCTCGCTTGGAGCCTCTTAAGGCAGGATTGGGAGGCTGCTCCCAGGATTAGCATCCCATCCATTCTCACCTTTCTGGCAGCTTTTCAAGATATCTGGTTCCTCAGCTCCCAGAAGATTCAGGACCCAAAGTTCCTTCCCCTGCTCCAGCTGGGAGATCAACTCCGGCTTAGGGACAGGGAATCCTGTTGAGGATGAGGACACTGGTGAGCTGGCATGGCCCACTGGGCCTTCCAGGCCAGGTGTGGAGAGATGGGCCCTGTGTGCACGTGTGTACGCCTGCACGTGTGTTGGTCAGGGGGCCCGTGGGCTGAGACTAAGTACTGAAGGAGAATCCACTCATCAGCTCTCCTGCCACTGGAGGGACACCAGTGGGACCACTGGCAACAGGGAGTGGTCCCTAGAACTGGGGAGCAAGGCAGGCTTTTCCCATGGGAAATGTTCCTTCTGTAGAGATCAGACTGATACCTGGGGACAAGGGGCAGGACCCTCTTTGGGATCCAAAGAGCCAAAGCAGCCTCCCAAGCTCCTCAGAGGCCCCCACTGCGAACCAGGCCAAGTGCAGAGAGTGCAGAGAGCCTCACCCAGAGAGGCCACGTTCCCATAGTTCTCCAGCATCACATCTCGGTAGAGCGCCCGCTGCTGGGGGCCCAGCTGCCGCCCCTCCGCCTGAGAGAAGTACACGGCCACATCCTGGAAGGTCAGCGGCATCGCCTGCAACGAAACATCGCCGCTGCCCAGGCCATGCCCACGGGGCAGCAGCCTGCACTAAAAGGGCCCTGACCCGGTGGGGCCCCACTACCCAGGGCCCTGCTGTGGTCAGTATGAACTGTGTATCAGCAGGTCCCTGATGGGGCAGCTGAGAGCGCTGAGGACCAGCCAACTTCAGCCACACGGGCACCCAGCTGAGCTCTGAGCCCCTCTCCCTGCGGGAGGGCGAGTCTACCTCTCAGAACCCTTTCCTCACGGTTGCTATGAGCCCCTGGCTGGCCTTAGCAGTTGCCGGGCTCACGGCTGCAGAGGAGAGTAGCTTCTGACTGGGATGGGGATGAAGATGAAGAGGTGGGCAGGAAAGAGGGTTAACTCACCTGGTGCCCTGGAAGCTGGAATGTGGCTGCCATTCTGTGTGCATGGGCTGCTGTGGTTTCCAAGAGAAGACAGGAGACTGCCCTGGCCTGAAGTCTCCCCGAACTTACCTTCAATTGGGAGAACTCAGGCTCAGCCCCATTCAACCAGGGGTGTGGAAGGATGGCCAGGAGGCAGAAGCTGATTGCTGGTGTGGCCTCCTGGGTCGCGGGAGGCAGGTCACTATGCAGCACGGGCCAACGTGCCCTACTGCTCAGTGACTACTGAAATCCCAGAACGGCCAGAGCCAGAGCCCGGGGGGATCCAGGGACGCCCGGCTAAGGGGTGAAAGCTGGCAGTTCCCGTGGTCCAGACCTGCTGAAGGCCCTGGAAATGGGGTGCAGGGCCGTTCTACCTGCCTGGCCAACCTGGGGCAAAGAGCCACGTGAGGGTGCAGCCTCACCACGGCTGAGGACGTGAGAAGGAGGCCGCGGGGATGCTGCCGAAGGCCCCAGGCTCCGGGGAGAGGCCGGAAGCCAGCTGTGGTCCTCAGTCCAGCCTTCTAGGGCCGCGCCGCGGTCGCCTCCTCCCGGCCTCTGCAGCCCGTCGGTGGCTCCCGCGGCACCCAGAACAGGCTCCTCCTGGACTGGCCGCCGCCTCCCCGCGCCCTCCCCGCCTGCCTGCCCGCTTGGCGCTCCTTCCTGGTCCGACACTGCCCCACCTGTTCGCTCGGCCCGGGGAAGCCACTGAGGAAGCGCCGAGGAGCTGCGCAGTCGCACCGAGCCCGGAGCGGACCCTCCCACAGAACCGGGTCCAGAGCCGGGGAGGGGGCGGGCTAGGATGAAGAGGGCGGGCCGGACCGAGCTGCGCACACGCAGGCTTCCCCGCCCCCTGCGGGGCCTCAGTGCGCCTCCGAGAACGCCCGGGGACCGGAAACCAGCTGCGGTTCCGCCCGGATTCTTCCGGGGCCACTCTGGGATGACTGGAGGCCTGCGCCGTCTATGGTCGGGGGGGACGAGAGCCTACGGCAGCTGAGCGGAGGGTGTGGGGCGGTGACGCTGCGCATCCGGGCCGCGCCGCGCTCGCCCCGACCCTAAACCCTCACCTGAACCCTAACCCCGCTGGGCTCCCGGCTCCCCCGTCGGTCACCATACATCGTGTGTCCCGATTCACCATAACCACCAGAAAGTCGCTTATGAAGATGTTACAATTATCGGGGCTCAGAACACAACGCCCCAAAATGAAGGCCTGGGAGGCAGTTTCCCTCTGACCTTCCCAGCCCTCCAGTCTCAGTTCTTTTCTCCCGCGAGGCTCCTCACAGAGTGAATCCCTTTTCCCCAAGGCGGGTCCCAGAGACCAGACCCCCAAAGCCAGCCACAAAACCTAAAAACACGACTCTGATGTTCCCCCCGCTTTTCTGTGTGAAAACTGGCGGTAAAGGCCGGGCGTGGTGATGGGCGCCTGTAACCCCAGCTACTCCGGAGGCTGAGGCGGGAGACTCGCTTGAACCCGGGAGGCGGAGGTTGCAGTGAGCCGAGATCGCGCCACTGCACTCTAGCCTGGGTGACAGAGCGAGACTCCATCTCAAAAATAATTAAATAAATAAATAAATAAATAAATAATAAATCCATTTATTTGTCTTTTCTCCAAAAATCTGCCTTTTATGAGTTGGCTTTCAGTGAACCTTCAGAGGGCAAAGAGGAACTTTCCCTTTGGCCCCTACACAATAAAGCATGGTTGAAAAAATAGCACTTGATAAAGGTGAGGAGACCAGCTTAGGAGCAGGGGGAGAAGGAAAGGAAAGCCAAGCCATCTTGTCACCCAGAATATAGTGTAGGCCCTGTACACTGTGTTAGAATCAAGGCAGAAATTTTATATCTGAACTTGAGACAATAAACGAGGATGGAGAATGTCTAGAAGTCTAAAGCACCATGCAAAGTCACACATGATTAAGAAGATGCCTTACATTATTAATATCAGTGCTGGGGAGATTGTGGAGAATTACGCACTGCTATGCTTGCGGGAGCGTGTTTAGTACAATGTTGAAAATGAATTAAGCTGTACATAAAGAGCCTTCGACACTTCAATTAATCTAGGAATCTATCCTATGGAAATAACAAAAGTTACAAAGAGAAAGGTGCCCATTCCAGAGTTTGTTGTGTGTGTGGTTTTTTTTAAATAATGGGGAGAATTTGGAAAATAGCTAGTTATTCATAGAAGGGGAAATGGAAGATAATTATGCTTTTTGCAGCACAGAAATAGATAAATCTATTGTCTTCTGTACACTCAGTTGAACATTATGCAGCCATTATGTGTGGTATTTGAAAAAAAATTATTGGCAGAGGATAATGCTTATGAAATAGAATGTGAAAAATAGAATACAAAATTATATTTATGATATGATCTCAGTTGTATATATGGGTGTTTAAGTTCACAAACTTAAGAAGGTTTCCAGATATAGGGACCTAGGTTGGTTTGTTCACTGCTCAGCCACCAGCCTGGAACATAGTAAGTACTCTGTAAATACTTGGGAAGTGCTTGAAAAACGTATATAAAAAGCTGAAAATAAATACATCATACTAGTTGTAAGATTGCAGAGTATTTGATTTCCTCTTTTTCTTTTTCACATCTCCTACAGGGGGCGTGTAATCACTCTGTGACTGGTAGCTGCAGGCTCTCCTAACGGATATTTCCTATTTACAGGGCTACCAACTGCCAAGCATCCAAGCAGTCCCTAGGCAGCAATCCAGCAGCTGACAGGGTTACCGGCGTCACTGCAACAGATGCTAGGCTGGTTTGCCATATTTACATGGGTTTGATCAGCAATGAGCACAAAGGATATAGATTGTTTCTTTCTTTCTTTCTTTTTTTTGAGGTGGAGTTTTACTCTTGTTGCCCACGCTGGAGCGCAATGGTGAGATCTTGGCTCACTGCAACCTCCACCTCCCAGGTACAAGTGATTCTCCTGTCTCAGCTTCACAAGTAGCTCGGATTACAGGCATGCACGACCATGTCCAGCTAATTTTTTTGTATTTTGTAGAGACGGGGTTTCACCATATTAGTCAGGCTGGTGGCAAACTCCTGACCTCAAGTGATCCACCCGCGTCGGCCTCCCAAAGTGCTAGGATTACAGGTGTGTGCCACTGTGCCCAGCCTAGATTGTTTATTTCTTACTCAAACAGCTACAGCATGATCAGCAGCCTGTGTCCCTAGACACACAAGATGACAGCAAACCATAGGGGCCAGATGACAGAAAGCACAGATGGTGGCCACAGTGCTGCTGAGGCACCAGCTCCACACTGCAGCCAGGCAGTGGTGTGTCCGCAGCTGTACCCCAAGGAGGGGCAAAGGGAGCATCCCAGACGCAGCCAACCAGGGGCCCAGGGGCGCTGGTGTCACTGTTGTTTCTTACAAGGTTGCTTGTCTCCCTTAGTTTCAGGAGGAACCTCCAAGCATTCTGCCAAACTCAGTTCACACGGTGATGGACCTTGCCACACAGCTATGTGAAGATGTCCAAGGTCCTCAGGGCCCAGAGCAGAGCTGTTCCCTACTCCACTGACCTCCCTGTTTCTAAAACCAGTGGGCTTTTTTTTCCCTTTGAGACAAGGTCTCTCTCTGTTACCCAGGCTGGAGTGCAGTGGCACAATCTCGGCTCACTGCAACCTTCACCTCCCTGGGCTCAAGCAATCCTCCCACCTCAGCCTTATGAGTAGCTGGGATCACAGATGCGTGCCACCACATCTGGCTAATTTTTTGTATTTTTTTGGTAGAGACAGGGTCTTGCTCTGTTGCCCAGGCTGGTCTCAAACTCCTGACCTCAAGTAATCCACCTGCTTTGGCCTCCCAAAGTGCTGGGATTACAGGTGTGAGCCATAGTGCCTGGCCACCAGTGGGCATTTTTTAGTTTTCCTTTACTTGACTTCTCAGCAATATTTGACACCATGAACTGTCCGTCCTTCTTGGAACACTCGATTTCCTTATCATCAATAATACCACCCTTCCTTCATTTTCTGCCAACCACTCTCAATCTCCTTTGCTACTTTCTCCTCTACTCAGTGTCTGCCCTGGGCATTCTCCTTACTTTATTCTACATTTTCCTCTAAGAGAGCTTACCTTGTCTCATTTCTTCAACTGCTACTTACATGTAAATTACCCCACTTAAAAAAATTCCATCTCAGAGCTCTCTTCTGTGTTCAAACCTTTAGAAATACATACTCAGCATATTTACCCATTGGCTGGGCGCAGTGGCTCACGCCTATAATCCCAGCACTTTGGGAGGCCAAGGTGAGCGGATCAACTGAGGTCAGGAGTTTGAGACTAGCCTGGCCAATGTGGTGAAACTCCATCTCTACTAAAACTACAAAAAATTAGCCAGGTGTGGTGGTGCACGCTTGTAATCCCAGCCACTCGGGAGGCTGAGGCAGGAGAATCACTTGAACCTGGGAGGTGGAGGTCGCAGTGAGCCGAGATCATACCATTGCACTCCAGCCTGGGTGACAGAGTGAGACTCCATCAACAACAACAACAACAAAAATTTAACCGGGCCTAACACCCACAGCAAGCAGTGCCAGAGAGGGCAATCAGACTGGGGGCCAGGGCAGGCCCTTGTTCTCACTCCTCACATTCATGACAAATATACCTGTGTCTTGGGAAATTCTGGAGAGGAAAATTCAGACCCTTCCTTCCACCGTACCCTCTCAGGAGGAGTGGTGGGAAGAGAGTGACTTCATTGGGAATCCTTAACCTGGGGGACGGATGGCAATCCGTCTGTATCTTCCTCCGGCTGCATGAGGTACATTCAGTACATGCATCACCAGTTTCCACGTACAAAAACACCAGAATTCAGGCAGCCTGGCCAACATAGTGAGAACCCATTTCTAAAAATAAAATAAATAAAATAATAATAAAGCCGATTAGGGACCATGATTTTGCATCTGCAGCCACAAGTGCCTGCTAACTGTCGTGGGAAACTGACCCTCCCAGTCATATGTAGAGGCCTCTGCCACGGCAAAGAGCAGACCCCAGTGCATTCCATCTGATCCCAGGAAGATTGGAAGGACAAAGAAGCTGGAGGGGTGGGAGCTACCTTGTTGCGGGAAGTCAGGGACCCCAAACGGAGGGACCGGTGGAAGCCATGGCAGAAGAACGTGGATTGTGAAGATTTTATGGACATTTATTAGTTCCCCAAATTAATACTTTTATAATTTCTTATGCCTGTCTTTACTGCAATCTCTAAACATAAATTGTAAAGATTTCATGGACACTTATCACTTCCCCAATCAGTACCCTTGTGATTTCCTATGTCTGTCTTTACTTTAATCTCTTAATCCTGTCAGCTGAGGAGGATGTATATCGCCTCAGGACCCTGTAATAACTGCATTAACTGCACAAATTGTACAGCATGTGTGTTTGAGCAATATGAAATGTGGGCACCTTGAAAAAAGAACAGGATAACACCAATTGTTCAGGGAATAAGAGATAACCTTAAGCTCTGACCTCCAGTGAGCCGGGCAGAACAGAGTCATATTTCTCTTCTTTCAAAAGCAAATGGGAGAAATATCGCTGAATTCTTTTTCTCAGCATTGGAACATCCCTGAGAAAGAGAATACGCACCTGGAGGTATAGGCTTATAAACAGTCCCCCCAGGTGCGCCTGTCTCTTATGGTCGAAACTGCAGAGATGAGATAGACTCCAGTCTCCCATAGCGCTCCCAGGCTTATTAGGAAGAGGAAATTCCCACCTAATAATTTTGGTCAGACCGGTTGCTCTCAAAACTCTGTCTCCTGATAAGATGTTAACAATGACAATGGTGCCCAAAACTTCATTAGCAATTTTAATTTTGCCTCTGTCCTGTGGTCCTGTGATCTCGCCCTGCCTCCACTTGCCTTGTGATATTCTATTACCCTGTTAAGTACTTGATGTCTGTGACCCACACTTATTCGCACACTCCCTCCCCTTTTGAAAATCCCTAATAAAAACTTGCTGGTTTTTGTGGCTTGTGGGGCATCACGGAACCTACCAACATGTGATGTCTCCCCTGGACGCCCAGCTTTAAAATTTCTCTCTTTTTTACTCTGTCCCTTTATTTCTCAAGCCAGCCGACGCTTAGGAAAAATAGAAAAGAACTTACGTGAATATCGGGGCAGATTCCCCAATACTACCTGTTACAGGTTCCTTCTCCACACGCAGGTACTTCACTCTTGCTGCTCTGCAGAGAATGAGTTGGAGGAGCAGAAGTCAGATGCTCCCCTAAAACAGCTTTCTGTGTTTCCTTGGTCCTGAGAGTGTTGTAGGAAAACAATTCTGGCAGCAGCACGGAGAGCAGGCTGGGGCTCTCTGAGACTCTCCCCTGGCTGGATGTGGAAAAGGAGGTCACCAAGGCTGTGGCCATGCCAGGGCGGTCCCTTATGCCTGGAGGAGGGTGAGCTGTGGGATGGCAAGAGTCTCCTCTCCAACTCAGGCTTCTGTAAGCCCTCCTCCCAACTAGGCTTCAACCTTGGTCTTTAAGAACTGCAGACTCTCAACATAAATGGTTTTGTCCACACATCAGATGCAGGTGAACCCCACCATCAGGGCTCGGCCTGGGAGGGTTCTTGGCTTTGCACAGGAAGGAATTCAAGAGTGAGCTGACAGAGTAAAGTGAAAACAAAGCACATTTATCAGAGCAACAGAGTATAGGAAAATGCCTGCTCTGTAGACAGAGCAGGGCTACCCCACAGGCAGGGCAGCACTGGCCTGGTGGGAGGGGACTGGATGACAATGGTGGATTTCCCCCTTAATGCTCTTCTGAGAGTGAGTGAGTTCTTGACAGCTGGTCATTTAAAGGTGTGTGGCACCTCTACCCCCTCTCTTCTCTCTTCCTCCTGCTTCCGCCATGTAAAGTGCTGGCTCCCCCTTCGCCTTCTGCCAAGAAGCAGGTTCCGCCATGCTTCCTGTACAGCCTGCAGAACCATGGGCCAATTAACCCTCTTTCTTTATAAACTACCCAGTCTTGGATATTTCTTTATAGCAGTGTGAGAATGGACTAATGCAATATGCTAAAGAAGGGGTGGGTTGGCCGGGTGCGGTGGCTCACACCTGTTATCCCAGCACTTTGGGAGGCCGAGGCAGGAGGATCACGAGGTCAGGAGATCGAGACCATCCTGGCCAACATGGTGAAACCCGTCTCTACTAAAAATACAGAAATTAGCCGGGCATAGTGACACGTGCCTGTAATCCCAGCTACTCAGGAGGCTGAGGCAGGAGAATCACTTGAACCTGGGAGGCGCAGGTTGCAGTGAACTGAGATTGTGCCACTGCACTCCAGCTTGGGCGACAGAGTGAGACTCTGTTTCAAAAACAAAAAAGAAGGAGTGGGTTATTCACAAGTTTTCTAGAAAAGGAGTGGGCAGTTCCCTGAACGGAGGAACCCTCTCTTTTAAGCCGTATAAGGGGAACCTGTGGTGCTGCGATGGCATCTGTAAACAGTCACACGCTGGCGGGCATGTCTTATGCTAATGTATTAATTACAATTTGCGTGTAATGAGCAGTGAGGGCAACTAGGGCTGTTCCTATCCCCATCTTGGTCCTGGCTGGGTGTGGCCAGCTCCCGCACTGCATCCTGCCTGGATCAGCCAGGCCGCGACTGTTGCTGGGAAAAGAAGTCCCATGGGGGGCCCACTTCACATCCCGCACTGAGACGCACACAAACCCTGGGGCGGCCTCCAGCCCTCAGGCTGGCCCGGAGTGACCACTTCACATCCCGCACTGAGACGCACACAAACCCTGGGGCGGCCTCCAGCCCTCAGGCTGGCCCGGAGTGACCACAGCCACTTTAGAATGTGTCCCAGAGGCAGCTTAATGTCACCAAAAGAACTTGTTTCAAGCAAGCCCGGAGGACAGAGGAAGAGAAGAGACCTGGTCAGTGGAGGAGCCACAGTTCCCGCTGGACTCCCCTGGTCCGTCCGCCCCCCACAGTCCCCGCTGGACTCTCTTGGCCCGTCCGCCCCCCAACAGTCCCCGCTGGACTCTCTTGGTCCGTCTGCCCCCCACAGTCCCCGCTGGACTCTCTTGGTCCGTCTGTCCCCTAGCACCTACTGTTCTGGATGTCTGCCCATTGCCACAGCCCAGAAGCTGGGAATCTCAGCTGTGCCCTCAAAGGCTGGACGTCAGGTGAGCTGTCCATCCTTCCAGTGAGTGCCTTCTACTCTGCCTGGAGCTTCTCTACCTAGCAAATGCCTTTAGGGCTTAAAAGAGCCTCCTTGTCCATTCAGCAAGTATGTATTGGGTACCACCTGTGCGCCAGGCTGTGTGCAGGAACTGGGGCTTTCTCCTCGTGGAGTGCACAGTCTGCTGGGCTGGAGACATACGAATACTAAACAAGACACAGCAGAAAAAGGGGAGCCGAGTGCCCCAGGAGCACACGACATAAGCCAGCCTGATCTGTGGGGTCAGGGAGGCCATTCTGAGGCCGTAGCCAGGTAGAGAGTGGCTTAAGCCATGGAACTGTGTGGCAGAGGCCCCACGGCACAGGACAGTGTGGCATGTCAGGAAAAGCCTGAGGCTAAGCGGGGGAGGAAGAGGTACAGGTGAGACTAGACATGGGGCCAAACTATGGGGGACCCTGTTAGCCTGCACTTCATTCCAGGATCACAGGACACCGCTAATGGGTTCTCACAGTGGCCGTGTTGTTTTTTTTTACGTTCTCTGGCTGCTCTATGGCGGTGTTGACGCCCCTGATGGGAAATGTTAGGGACCTGTGTTAGCATGACTCCTGTGGGGGTAAGGAGGAGAAGGAACAGGAACCCCCAGTTTGGGTGGCAGAGGGGACGTAGACAGCGAGAGCGAGAAAAGTCAGCATTGGAGCCAGAGGTGACCCTGTGTGGGCTATGCCCAGGTGGCTGTCATGGCCACCACACCAGAAAACAAGCAACAAGTGGGGAAATGTTCGCAAAATAGATACAGGCCTCACCCAAATCAATGAAATAAGACAAATAAAAAATTTTCCGGACCGGGCGTGGTGGCCCAAGCCTGTAATCCCAGCACTTTGGGAGGCCGAGGCGGGCGGATCACGAGGTCAGGAGTTCAAGACCAGCCTGGCCAACATGGTGAAACCCCGTCTCTACTAAAAATACAAAAAAATTAGCTGGACGTGGTGGTGGATGCATGTAATCCCAGCTACTCGGGAGGCTGAGGCAGGAGAATTGCTTGAACCGGGACCTGGGAGGCAGAGCTTGCAGTGAGCCGAGATCACACTACTGCACTCCAGCTACAGAGTGAGATTCTGTCTAAAAAAAAAAATTCCAATAGAAAAAAATGGGCAAAAACAGGGACAAAGTTGAAAACCACATGGCCAGGAAACACCTGACAGTAACAAACGCGCAGATGTGGGGAACTGGTGCGAGTCTTCAGAGCTGGCGGAAATGGGAAGTGGAGTAACTATTTTGGCAGAAAAATACGTAACTTCCCTGCGAACCAGAAACCCACGTGTACACATCCGGAGAGTTCCCTTTGTGGGTTCATGAGGAGACGCACACAAGGGATGTCCCAGCAATGAGAACATGGAATGACCTGAATGAGAGCAGGGGAGGGGCCACCCAGGACAAAGCTGCAGGGACAAGGACCACTCATCCTCTGTTGCAACTTGCAGGCTCAGGAAGAAGGGTCTCCCCCGTCTACTGGAGTTCCTGACACTGGAATTTGGGGCTTGTCACAGGCCTATTCAGAAAGGGGCCTGGTCCTGAGAAATAATAGGGTATTGGAGGCTTGTGGCTATAATGCTGTCTGTAGTTCCAAAGCCGGAAGAGGCAGCCCACAAGCAGACAGGGTGCCGTTTCTCCTGTGTAGGTGGAGACTGGGCATAGTGGCTCACATCTGTAGTTCCAGCACTTTGGGAGGCCAAGGCAGGAGGATCGCCTGAGCTGAGCCCAGGAGTTTGAGACCAGACTGGGCAACATACTTTACTGGACATTTTGGGGACATTGGGAAAATTTGAACATGGGCTGGCTATTAAATGAGATTACAGAATTACTGTTAATTTTCTTAGGTGTGGTTATGTGCAGTGATGGTCTCATTCTTGAGAGGAGGGCTGCGACACTTGGGGAGATGTGTTACCAGCTGCAAATCACTTCCAAATGGTTCAGCCAGAAATACAACATGTAGAGAGCATTTCGGAGAACAGGACAAGAGAGCAGCAGCTGCTGAATTCAGGTGGATATGGAAGGCGTGGTTTGTTTTTTTTTTTTGAGATGGAGTCTCGCTCTGTCACCCAGGCTGGAGTGCACTGGTACGATCTCGGCTCACTGCAACCTCTGCCTCCCACGTTTAAGCGATTCTCCTGCCTCAGCCTCCCAAGTAGCTGGGATTACAGGCGCTTGCCACCACGCCCAACTAAGTTTTGTATCTTTCATAGAGATGGGGTTTCACCATCTTGGCCAGGCTGGTCTTGATCTCCTGACCTCGTGATCCACCCTCCTTAGCCTCCGAAAGTGCTGGGATTACAGGTGTGAGCCACCGCGCCCGGTCGGAGGTAGTTTTTAATATTCTCTACGTTGGAAGTTTTTTGTAATGGAAAGTTGGAAGCAAAACAAGATAGGAAGCAAGGTGAACACTGCAGAGGTCGACTGCGTCAGACGGACCAGAAGGCCGACTGCAGGCGGGCAAGGGCTATGCGGTGGCGGTAGTGGTTTGATACCTGACATTCCAGTAGAATGCACAAAAGCCTTTACTGAAAGGGCAGGAAGTCACAAGGCTTTCTCTAGGAAGAACACATTCCTGTTCCACTGGCCCTTCCCCCGTGAGCTGGGGTGGGAGCTTCTGGGTGCAGCGGGTTGCTCCGAGGCCTCTTCCCAAGTTCCAGGTTTACACAGGAGGCCTCATGGCCACCTGTCCCATCACCAGGGCCTAAAACCTGGTTGCTCTTCCTGTGGTTTGGGGAATTGTGGGCCTGAGTGATGTGGTTCTTCTGTCGAAGCTGGGGGACTGAACCACCCTGACTTGGGTGGTGCAGTCAGGGAACACCAGATTTGTTTCTTCCAGCTGGGGCTTGGAGAAGCAAAAGGTGAGTACAGAAGATTAGCAATAAAACCATACTGTGGCCAGGCGCGGTGGCTCACGCCTGTAATCCCAGCACTTTGGGAAGCCGAGGCAGGTGAATCACAAGGTCAGGAGATCGAGACCATCCTGGCCAACATGGTGAAACCCCATCTCTACTAAAATACAAATAATTAGCCGGGAGTGCTGGCGTGCACCTGTAATCCCAGCTACTTGGGGAGGCTGAGGCAGGGGAATCACTTGAACCAGGGAGGCGGGGGTTGCAGTGAGCCAAGATCGCACCACTGCACTCCAGCCTAGCAATAGAGCAAGACTCCGTCTCAAAAAAAAAAAAAAAATCATAACTGTATTTATTTGCCTCCAGTAATTTTTATCACTCTGCTTGATCCCAGTTACATTACTGAGGGTAGTGAATTCCATGTATTTTTTTCTGTAACTTAAAAGTATTTTTGGCTGGGCGCGGTGGCCGGTGGATCCATCACAGCACTTTGGGAGGCTGAGGCGGGCGGATCACGAGGTCAGGAGATTGAGACCATCTTGGCTAACATGGTGAAACCCCGTCTCTACTAAAAATACAAAAAAATTAGCCGGGTGCGGTGGCGGGCGCCTGTAATCCCAGCTACTTGGGAGACTGAGGCAGGAGAATGGCATGAACCCGGGAGGCGGAGCTTGCAGTGAGCCGAGATAGCGCCACTGCACTCCAGCCTGGGCGACAGAGCGAGACTCCATCTCTTAAAAAAAAAAACAAAACTATTTTTACCTTGTCTTAAATTGATCTCTAGCAGTGCCTTTTTCCCCCACACCCGCGTATTATTTCAGGGGTTAGTGACATCTGATGATGTGGCTGCGTATTTCACAAGGAGGGAATGGATGCATCTAGCTCTTCACCAAAAGGCGGCTGGAGAACTGTGGGAACTTGACCTGGCTGGGTAGGCTCTGCCCTCTACCCTGCCCCTCTCCAGGCTCTCTGAGTACTTCACTTGTTGAGAATGATGGCAATTCCACCTCCTTTCTAGACCTAGAAACTAGACCCTTTCTCCACGTGACAGACCTGAGCTCCACAGGGAGGAAAGAGGCTGGGCCTGAGGTAGCCCCTCTCTCCAAGTTCCCTATAGATGTTGCACCACGGAATTCCACTCATGCTTGGCAGGACTTGCTGTCTCCCCAGCACGATTTGGTATAGTCCTGATGAATCTGAATTTCTTTTTCTTTCTTTTTTTTTTTTTTTTCTTTTGAGACAGGATTTCACTCTGTTGCCCAGGCTGGAGTGCAGTGGCACAATCATGGCTCACTGCAGCCTCAACCTCCCAGGCTCAAGTGACCCTCCCACCTCTGCTTCCCATGTAGCTGGGACTACAGGCATGAGCCACCACGCCTGGCTAATTTTTTTGGTTCTTTGTAGAGACAGGGTCTCACTCTGTTGCCCAGGCTGGTCTCGAACTCCTGGGCTCAAGTGATCCTCCTGCCTCAGCCTCCAAAGTGCTGGGATTACAGGCATGAGTCATTGTACCCAGCCAGAGTCTGAACCTTACAGGCATGAGCCCCTACTCCCAGCCAGAGTCTGAACCTTACAGGCATGAGTCATTGCACCCAGCCAGAGTCTGAACCTTACAGGCATGAGCCCCTACTCCCAGCCAGAGTCTGAACCTTACAGGCATGAGTCATTGCACCCAGCCAGAGTCTGAACCTTACAGGCATGAGCCCCTACTCCCAGCCAGAGTCTGAACCTCTTAATCACCTTGCACTCTTTTCTCCCTTTCCCCTTCTTTCTCCCTCAGCCATGACTCACCCCCATCCCTCCCCACCCTGGACATAGTTTTATCTTTAGAGCCCTACCTATTCCACCATCCTGGGCCTTCCTACCTGGTCCAGCTGAATCTCTCTGCCTGCTCTCTGCAGACCGTAGGCTTTGGTTCTCAGCAGAAATGCACGTGTTGTGTTTCCTTCTCTGCCAGCAGAATTTCCAGGCCTCAAACCTGACCTGATCTTCTAGCTGGAGAGAGAGGAAGAGCCATGGCTGCCAGATGTTCCAGAGACTGAAAATACAGACACACAGAGATGCTCCTTCCCAGGTGAGAAGAGGGAAGCAGTTCTGGAGGAGGCAGTAGTGGGATACATTAGGAGACATAACCTGAAAAAACAGAGCCAGGCGGCTGCGCGCGGTGGCTCACGCCTATGATCCCAGCACTTTGGGAGGCAGAGGCAGGCGGATCACAAAGTCAGGAGACCATTCCAGCTCACACGGTGAAACCTCGTCTCTACTAAAAATACAAAAAATTAGCTGGGCGTGGTGGCGGGCGCCTGTAGTCCCAGCTACTCGGGAGGCTGAGGCAGAAGAATGGCATGAACCCAGGAGGCGGAGCTTGCAGTAAGCCGAGATCGTGCCACTGCACTCCAGCCTGGGCGACAGAGCAAGACTCCGTCTCAAAAAAAAAAAAAAAAACAGAGCCAGGCTGGGCACGATGGCTCACACCTATAATCCCAGCATTTTGGGAGGCCAAGGCGGGTGCATCACTTGAGGTCAGGAGTTCGAGACCAGCCTGGCCAACATGGCGAAACCCCGCCTCTACTAAAAATACAAAAATTAGCCAGGTTTGGTGGCATGTGTTTGAAGTCTCAGCTACTCACGAAGCTGAGGCAGGAGAATTGTTTGAACCCGGTAGGCGGAGGTTGCAGTGAGCTGAGATCACACCACTGTACTCCAGCCTGGGTGACAGGGCGAGACTCTGTCTCAAAAAAAAAAAAAAAAAAAAAAGCCGGGTGTGGTGGCTCATGCCTTTAATCCCAGCACTTTGAGAAGCCAAGGTGGGTGGATCACTCGAGGTCAGGAGTTCGAGACCAGCCTGGCCAACATGTGAAACCTGTCTCTGCTAAAAGTACCAAAAAAAAGAAAAAAAAAAAAATTAGCTGGGCATGGTGTCGTAGGCCTGTAATCCCAGCTACTCAGGAGGCTGAGGTAGGAGAATCACTTGAACCCGGGAGGAGGAGGTTGCAGTGAGTCAAGATCGCACCACTGCAGTCCAGCCTGGGTGACAGAGTGAGACTCCGTATCCAGAAAAAAAAAAAAAAAAAGAAAGAAAGAAAGAAAGAAATTAAGGGAAACAATTCCATTCACAAGAGCATTAAAATGAATAAAATATTCAGGAATAAATATAATCAAGAGGCAAAAGACTCATAAACTGAAAAACTACAAAAGATCACTGAAAGAAGTTAAAGAACACATAAATAAATGGAAATACACTCGCTGTTCATGGATGGGAAGACTTCATATTGTTAAGGTGACAATACTACCCAAAGTGATCTACAGATTCAATACCTATCAAAATCTTAATGGTGTTTTTTGTACATATAGAAAAACCCTTAACTGGGCGTGGTACCATGAACCTGTAGTCCCAGCTACTCAGGAAGCTGAGATGGAAGGGTCGCTTGAGCCCATGAGGTCGAAGCTGCAGTGAGCTGAGTTTGTGCCATGGCACTCCAGCCTGGGTGACAGAGTGAGATCCTGCTTCAAAGAAAAAAAGAAAAAAAGGACTATCCTGAACTTCATATGGAATGGCAAGTGACCCCAAATAGCCAAAACAATCTTGAAAAAGAACAAAGTTGGAGGACTCACACTTCCTGATTTCAAAACTTAATACAAAGCTACAATAAAAAACAATGTGATACTGGCATGATAGGAAATAAAATGTAATACAATAGAGAGCCCAGAAATAAAGCCTTGCGTATATTATCAGTTGACTTTCAGCAAGGATGCTTAGACCCTTTGTCGTTTGGGTCCCACCAAATTTTGTATGTTGAAGCCCCAACCCCCAATGTGGGAGACAGTGGCTGTGAGAAGGTGACACAGGTTAAATGAGACCATAGGGTGGGGCCCTAATGCAATAGGGCTGGTGCCTCTAAAAGAGGAAGAGATACCAGAGATCTGTCTCTCTCCACCATGTAAGAACACAGCAAGAAGGTAGCCATCTGCAAGCCAGGAAGAGAACCCTCACTGCGAACTGAATCGGCTGGTACCTTACCTTCCTAGCCTCTGGAATTGTGAGAAATAAATTTCTGTTGCTTATGCCAAGCCACCTAGTCCGTAGTATGTTCTTATGGCAGCCCAAGCTAATACATCATTCAATTGGAAAAGGAGTCTATTCAATAGATACTGGCTGGGCAAGACAGCTCACGCCTGTAATCCCAGCACTTTGGGAGGCCAAGGCAGGCGGATCACTTGAGGTCAGGAGTTCAAGAGCAGCCTGTCCAACGTGGTGAAACCCTGTCTCTACTAAAAATAAAAAAATTAGCTGGGCATGGTGGTGCATGCCTGTAATCCCAGCTACTAAGGAGGCTGAGGCAGAAGAATTGCTTGAACCCGGGAAGTGGAGGTTGCAAAAAAACTACAAAAGATCACTGAAAGAAGTTAAAGAACACATAAATAAATGGATGGATCCGCCCATCTCAGCCTCCCGAAGTGCTGGGATTACAGGCGTGAGCCACCATGCCTGGACAAAACAGTTAAATTACCATATGATTCAGCTATTTCACTCCTAGGTATATAGCTAAAAGTACTTGGAGTAGGGATTCGAAAACATATCTTCACACCAGTGTTCACACTAGCATTATTTACAACAGGCAAAATGTAGGAACGACCAAGTGTCCAACAACAAATTAACAGATAAACAAAATGTGCTATATACATACGACAGAATACTACTTGGTTATAAAAAGTAATGGAAGCCGGGCGCAGTAGCTCACGCCTATAATCCCAGCACTTTGGGAGGCCGAGGCGGGTGGGTCACAAGGTCAAGAGATCAAGACCATCCTGGCCAACATGGTGAAACCCCATCTCTACTAAAAATAAAAAATTAGCTGGGTGTGGTACTGTGTGCCTGTAATCCCAGCTACTCGGGAGGCTGAGGCAGGAGAATCGCTTGAACCTGGAAGGTGGAGGTTGCAGTGAGCTGAGATCGCACCACTGCACTCCAGCCTGGCGACAGAGTGAGACTCCATCTAAAAAAACTAAAAGTAATGGAGGCCAGGCACAGTGGTTCACGCCTGCAATCCCAGCACTTTGGGAGGCCAAGGTGGGTGGATCACTTGAGGACAGGAGTTTGAAACCAGCCTGAGCAACGTGGTGAAACCCCATCTCTACCAAAAAATACAAAAATTACCCAGGCACGGTGGCATGCACCTATGGTCCCAGCTACTCAAGAGGGTGAGGTGAAAGAGTTGCTTGAACCTGGGAGGGTGAAGTTGCAGAGCCAAGATCATGCCATTGCACTCCAGCCTGGGTGAGTAAGACCCGGTCTCAAAAAAAAAAAAAAGTAATGGAGTTCTGAAACAGGAAACAACACAGAGAAACCTTGAAAACATTATGCTGAATGAACTAAGCCAGACATAGAAAGAAACACAGATTGCATGATTCCACACATATTTATGTTCCTAGAATAGGCAAATTCAAAGAGACAGAAAATAGAATTGAGGTTACCAGCAGTAGGGAGAAGGGGGAATTGAAGAGTTGTTATTTAATAGGTACAGGGTTTCTGTTTGGAGTAATAAAACAGTTCTGGAAATACACAGTGATGATGGTTACACAACACCATGAATGTACTTAATGCCACTGAATTGTACACTTAAAAATGGTTAAAATTGTAAATTTCATGTTATTTCACCACAGTAAAAAAGGCAACTTCAACTCTATTGACATAAAAAGTATGAATGATAAGTTTGTTTCATTTATTTTTTGAGACAGCGTCTCGCTCTGTCACCCAGGCTGGAGTACAGTGGCACAGTCTTGGCTCACTGCAACCTCCGCCTCCCAGGTTCAAGCAATGCTCCTGCCTCAGCCTCCTGAGTAGCTGGGATTACAGGCACCCGCCACCACACCTGGCTAATTTTTGTATTTTTAGTAGAGACGGGGTTTCACCATGTTGGCCAGGCTGGTCTCAAACTCCTGACCTCAAGTGATCCGCCCACCTTGGCCTCTCAAAATGCTGGGATTACAGGCGTGAGCCACCACACCTGGCCGATGTTTTTAAATTTACAATATGTAAAAATGTTAAAATATATGGTGCTCTCTTCAGTGTGAATTTTCTGATATTCAGGAAATAGCAAAAGTGAAGATCCTAGGTGCTGCAATGACAAGCATTACGGTATTTTCTTTTTAAAATGCTCTCCAGTATGTCTCGAAAATATTCCTAAATCAGCAGCAATGAATTTTTTTTCTAAGTGGGAGAGATTACAGAAGCTTCTTTTTTGCCCACTTTTCTGTCTCAATTTCTCTAAAATGAACATGCACTGCTTTTGATTTAAGAAAAGAGGTTTGTTTAATGAGAAACGTCCTTTCACTCTGTGAAAACATCGTGTGGATAATACATAAAGGGCAGAGTCAGGTGCCGGGGGCGCATGCAGGAAGTGCTCAGCTGGACTCTGCCCTCGGACACTGCTCCACTGTTACATGGAGAAGTCCTCCCGGAGGTGAATCCGCTGATGCTGACACATGTTGGAACTGTGCCGGAAGGCCTTCCCACACTCGCTGCACTTGTAGGGCTTCTCCCCGGTGTGGATCCTCCGGTGCTGAATCAAGTACGTGCTCTGGCTGAAGGCCTTCTTGCAATCGCTGCATCTGTAGGGTTTCTCTCCGTGGTGCAGCCTCTGGTGGTGGATGAGTCTGGAACTGTTGTGGAAGGCCTTCCCACACTCGCTGCACTTGTAGGGCTTCTCTCCTGTGTGGATTCTCTGGTGCTGGATGAGGTGTGTGCTTTGGCTGAAAACTTTGCCACAGTCATTGCATTCATAGGGCTTCTCTCCAGTGTGGCTTCTCTGATGTTCCACGAGTTTGGTTTTTTGAATGAAAGCTTTCTCACATTCATTACATTTATAGGGTTTCTCTCCAGTGTGAATTCTCTGATGTTGGATAAGGTTAGAACTTTGTGTAAAGCCTTTGCCACATTCCTTGCACTCAAATGGCTTCTCTCCGGTGTGAGTCCGACGATGTCGGATAAGGATTGAGCCGTCACTGAAGGCTTTCCCGCAGTCATTACATTTATAGGGTTTCTCTCCGGTGTGGATTCTCTGGTGATAAATCAGGGAAGAGTAGGCGCTAAAGTGCTTCCCACACTCCCCACACTTGTAGGGTTTCTCCCCAGTGTGAATCCTCTGGTGCTTCATGAGGTTGGGCCTCCGGGTGAATGTCTTCCCACACTCATCACACCGGTAGGGAATCTCTCCTGAGTGCATCCTTCGGTGATTGATGAACTCGCAGCTCTGGCTGAAGGCTTTCCCACACTCATCACATTTGTAGGGCTTCTCTTCAGTGTGAAGCCGCTGATGCTTGACAAGGTTGGCACTGTACCTGAATGTTTTCCCACAGTAACTGCAATAATGCAATTTTTTCCCAGTAGGAATTTTCTGATCTTCTTTAACAACTAAGTTTGCACTGAAGATTTCCCCAGAGTCACGAACTGTATTTGTTTTTTTTGACCTGTGTACACGCTTATGGTTGTTGAGATATGATCTCTGTTCAAAACTTTGCTCACATATATCACATTTGTGAGGTCTCTGATCAGGAACAGGTCTTGACAGCAACCTGAGGTTTCCCCCAGACTCCCTGCTGCTCTCCCCATTGGCCAGTGTGACTGCCCTGGGGCCTCTCTGCTCCACTAGCTTTTCCAGGCTCCCCTCTGACTTCCTGATGTGGTCACAGGCTTCTACTGGCTCAGATCCCTGGGGATCTTCCTCACCAAATGTCTCCTGTGAAGTCAACTCCTTGTACTCAGTTCTGATCCCAAGAGCTGAAACAAAAAACAGAACATCTAAGGGTCACCTGCTCTGACTCTGGAAGGCAGGCATGAGATGCTGCTGGCCACCTGTGGGGTACCAATTTGATCATCTCCAAAGTCCCAACAGCCTTGCAAAGATGAGAGCCTGGCGCTCAGAGGCTTATGCAGCTCACCTGGGGCCACAGTCATACAGCCCTTCAAACATTCACTCCTTCCTTCTTTGATTTGACACTCACACAACAAACTTCTCCCGGGTGGCCACTCCCCAAGAATGGAGAGTGACAAGTACCCAAGTGGGGTCCTGCCACATGGCCGCTCAGAGACTGATACCAGCAGCCACACTCAGGATTGATTAGTCCTGGCCCCTACTTGCCAGCTGAGTCACCTGAGGCAACAACTCACCTACCTTTCTGAGCCTTGGTTTCTCCATCTGTGACCACATGGCACTCTCATGAGAACAAAACAGAGTAATACAACAGACTGACCATGAAGCACTCAGCCCAGTGCCCAGCACAGTGAGTTCCAGGTGCAAGCACCTCATGACTGCCACTTTCATTACTGCTCTCTTCCTAGTCCTAAGGGGTCTATACTTCCACCCCTTGCCTGGCTCTGCACTGCACATGAACAGGTGCTGAACACCAATATCTGCCAAGATGTGCAGCAGACGGTGCTCACACACTACTACAGGAGCCTATGCTGGAGCTGCTGCTTTGGAGGACGGCTTGGCAACCTTATCTAAAGCTGATCTATGAAAATGCTGACTCAGTGACTCTGCTCCCAGGTACACACGCGCCAGAAATGTATTCCGGACACCAGAGAGAGACATGCACAAGAGTGTCCACAGCAGTTCCTGTACAAGCCCAAACCTGGACAACTGAATGTCCTCCACAAGTAGAAGGGAACATAAGTTGTGGTGTGTTCATACAATAGAACAATGGCAACCAAACAGACCACACTGCTACTCCATGAAACACAAGCAGCTCTCACAGTGTTCAGCAAAAGATGCCCTGTGTGAGTCTACACAGAAAAATCCAAAGGAGGAAGCAGCCTCTTGTGACAGGAGTCAGAAGAAGACCCCTGTGGGGAGCAGTGGGAAATGGCAGAGGAGAGCCAGGGAGCTCCTGGGGAGCTGAAACAGTCTGTATTTTAATCTGAAGGATGATTTTTCATAAAAATTCACTGAGTTGTAAACTTAGGGTTTGTCCTATTTCTATAGATATTTACATTCAAATAAGCAAATTTACAAAATAGGAAGTCCTTTGAGCTAGCAGTTCCTTCCTAGGACACCATCAGACACATGCAAAAAGGTGACCATCAGAGCTATCCAATCTTTTGGCCTGCACGTGCACTAAAGACATGACTGAGACTCATGCACACAGAAATGGAAACACATTCCGTGTCTGCACAGCAGAACACACTATCATTTCTGTTAAGAAGCAGTGTCAGCCAGGCACAGTGGCTCACGCCTGTAATCCCAGCACTTTGGGAGGCCAAGGCAGGCGGATCACAAGGTCAGGAGATTGAGACCAGCCTGGCCAATATGGTGTAACCCCGTCTCTATTAAAAATACAAAAATTAGCCAGTCATGGTGGCGTGCATCTGTAGTCCCAGCTACTCGGGAGGCTGAGGCAAAAGAATTGCTTGAACCTGGGAGGCAGAGGTTGCAGTGAGCCGAGATCACACCACTGCTCTCCAGCCTGGGCAATACAGCAAGACTCTGTCTCAAAAAAAAAAAAAAGAATGGCTCACACCTGTAATCCCAGCACTTTGGGAGGCCAAGGTGGGAGGATCGCTTGAGCCCAGGGGTTCGAGACCAGCCTGGGCAACACAGTGAAACCCTGTCTCTACTAAAAATACAAAAATTAGCCAGGCGTGGTGGCAGGCACCTGTAGTTCCAGCTACTCAGGAGGCTGAGGCAGAATTGCTTGAAACCAGGAGGTGGAGGTTGCAGTGAACTAAGATTGCGCCACTGCACTCCAGCCTAGGTGACAGAGCGAGACTCTGTCTCAAAAAATAAAAAAAGAAGCAATAGCATCTGAGCCAGGTGCAGTGGCAGTGGCTCACACCTTAACTCCAGAACTTTGGAAGGCCAAGGCGAGAGGATCGCTTGAGCCTAGGAGTTCGAGACCAGCCTGGGCAACATAGTGAAACCTCGTCTCTGTAAAAAAATCAAAAAATTAGTGAGAGTGGCACATGACATGCCTGTGGTCCTAGCTACTCGGGAGGCTGAGATGGGAGGATCGCTTAAGTGCAGAAGGTCAAGGCTGCAGTGAGCCATGATCATACCACTGCACTCCAGCCTGGGTGATAGAGGGCGACCCTGTCTCAAAAAAAAAAAAAAAAAAAAGCAGTGTCAGTACATAACAGTGGAAAGGCCAGTGCTAGAAAAGGAATAGCAGAAATATACTACAACACAACTATGTCTGGGTAGTGAGATTCAGGGTGATGTGTAGTCTCTCACTTTTCCGCAGTGTATTAATTTAGAAGAGAGGGGAATTAAATGATAGCTCCATCATTAGGCCCTCATTATCTGGCATCAGCTCTGGAGGGCAGGGTTCTGTGGGGTTCCGCAGACCCTAGCAGCACCCCTGTTCTGCACCTACTCACTCCCCTCTACACGGGACCTTGCCTGGAATGTCCATTCCTATTTTCCACAGAAATGCTGCCGTGGAGAGATTCTGCTCAATAATCTCCCCACCAAGGTGCCCAGACTGAGAGGGGTCACCTGGGCTTCAGCAAAGGCCACTGTCAGGCCTCCTGTGCTAGCCCCAATGAATCTGGCCCACAAACTCCTGATTCATTAATGAGACACCCTGGACCCCAATAAATGCTCGTTCGGTGACTTGAGTTGGGGAGCAGATCCCCTCACGCACCTGGGCTGTTGACTCTCAGGTGCTCTTTCCCAGAGGTGCCCTGAACATCCAGGACCCAGGGCTCATCCCCTCGCTCCAACTGCGAGATCACTCCAGGCTTGGGGCCTGCAGGTCCTACTCCTGGGAAGGAGACAGGGACTGGGGTTGGTACCAAGGACACAGGGCAGCACCTAGTGCTGTCTCACCCTGGGGCTGCAGGGTAAGGGAGGCACAGGCAGAGGGGGTGATGGAAGCCTAGACACCCTCTGGAGGGCACTGAGATTGGGCTGGGGCAGTCGTGAGCATAAGGGAATGAGAGCTCAGGGGTTCCCTCCACTAAGAGGTATGCAACTCCGCCCCCACGGTGTCCCCCACCCTACCAGGGAGGGGTCTGCCTGGGACCTGGGGTGAGAGGGAAGGGAAGGGCTGACTCAGGAAGGTCCCAGCACTGCTCTTCCCCTCATCTTCTCAGATCAGGTGCCTGCCTGGGATAAAGGTCATCACCTACCTCTGTGCCCAAGGGGTGAGGCCCCCAGCCCAGCCTCTGCTGAGCCCTTGGCCCCCAGGGCTGTTCCCAGAGCTGAGTTCTGGTGAGGGCCTTACCCAGTGATACTAGGTTCCCGTAGGTCTCCAGCATCACGTCCCTGTAGAGGCCCCTCTGAGCAGGGCCCAGGCGGCCCCATTCCTCCCGGGAGAGGTACACAGCCACGTCCTCGAAGGTCACCTTGGCCTGGAATGACAGGGACTACTGCAGCCCAGGTGTGGTCCAGAGTGGGCTGGTAGGGGCGGGGAGGCAGCAGAAGCATGCTAAAGGCAGCAGCACAGTGGGTGGCCCAACCCATCTGCCACCGAGCCAGCTAATACATCCCAAGGGGTGGCTGCACGGGGGTCTCAGGGCCACCCCTACCATCATGTCAGCACCCCAAACCAGAGACACCTGGCAGTGTTTGCCAAGGAAAACCCTGGGTAAAAACTTCACTCCTCCCAGCAGGACAGACACTCACCTGGTGTGGGGCAGACAGGAACAAGGCCGCCATTGCCTGAGGGTTGGGCTTTCTGAGGGCAGTGAGCAGGAGCTGGTCACTGAGGAGCTGAGGGAAGAGAACACAACAAGTGGAGGCCCGGTCTGGCCCCTTCTTCCACAGCTCAGGCTACTTGGTGCTGCCATAAACAGCCCTGCCTGCCCCACTGGTCCACCCCCGCCCATCCCAATGGGGGTACCGCTAGCTGGCCTCCCGGGCATAGACTCCACTCTTTGCCTGGGGCTGCCCTCTCCAGCTCCACCTCTTTTTTTTCTTTCTTTTTTTTTTAATGACATGACAGGGTTTCTCTTAGTTGCCCAGGCTAGAGGACAGTGGCGTGATCTCGGCTCACTGCAGCCTCGACCTCCTGAGCTCAAGCAATTCTCTCACCTCAGCCTCCTGAGTAGCTAGGACTACAGGCGCGCACCACCACTGTTGGTGGAAGAGCTGAGGCAGGACTAGCTTGTCTGCCATAATGTAAGAGAGTCTTGGAACACGTCCTGGGTCCAGGGTCCAAACCCCCTCGTGGCCTTTGGAACACCAAGCTCTGTGCCAAAGGGTGGAAGGCTGCCCTGCCGCTCCATAGTCTAAGCCAAGGCACAAAACCCCTCGTGGCTTGGATGGAATCCAGGGCTCAGGGCACAAAACCCCTCGTGGCTTGGATGGAATCCAGGGCTCAGGGCACAAAACCCCTCGTGGCTTGGATGGAATCCGGGGCTCAGGGCACAAAACCCTTCGTGGCTTGGATGGAATCCAGGGCTCAGGGCACAAAACCCCTCGTGGCTTGGATGGAATCCGGGGCTCAGGGCACAAAAACCCCTCGTGGCTTGGATGGAATCCGGGGCTCAGGGCACAAAACCCCTCGTGGCTTGGATGGAATCCGGGGCTCAGGGCACAAAAACCCCTCGTGGCTTGGATGGAATCCAGGGCTCAGGGCACAAAACCCCTCGTGGCTTGGATGGAATCCAGGGCTCAGGGCACAAAAACCCCTCGTGGCTTGGATGGAATCCAGGGCTCAGGGCACAAAACCCCTCGTGGCTTGGATGGAATCCAGGGCTCAGGGCACAAAACCCCTCGTGGCTTGGATGGAATCCAGGGCTCAGGGCACAAAAACCCCTCGTGGCTTGGATGGAATCCAGGGCTCAGGGCACAAAAACCCCTCGTGGCTTGGATGGAATCCAGGGCTCAGAACACAAAAACCCCTCGTGGCTTGGATGGAATCCAGGGCTCAGGGCACAAAACCCCTCGTGGCCTCTGGAATGTGCACAGACTTGTTGGTTCCTTGCTTCTTGCTCTCCCAGGCTCGTAAACATGTTCTCCATTATCTCAGGTAGCAGAGCATAGTACATATGTGTCAAAGAAAATGCTAAACCGTCACAGCTACGCTTGATGCACCACTACCTTTCTGTCCCCATGTCCTCATGTCCTCACCTGTCTACCCTCATGTCCACACATCCTCGCCACCTCCTTCTTTGTTCGATCATCAATAAATAGTGTGGGCTCCCAGAGCTTGGGGCCTTCACAGCCTCCATACTAGCATTGGCCCCCTGGACCCACCTTAAGTACTCTTAACCTGTCATTTCTCATTCCTTTGACTCCGCCAGACTTCATAGCCCCCACGGCCTGGTGTTGGGTCTGATCACCCCAACAATCACACCTGGTTAATTTTTGTATTTTTTTGTACAGATGGGGTTTTGCCCAGGCTGGTCTTGAACTCTTGAGCTCAAGCAATCCTCTTGCCTCAGCCTCCCAAAGTGCTGGGATTAAAGGAGTGCACCAAAGTGCCCAGCCTCCAGTCACCTCTACTGCCTGCTGCCCTCGGGCCGTCTATCCCCCTCCCTGCTCTGGCATGCTAAGCTGTCTCGTTCAGGAGGAAAACGACAATACTCATTCACTTTACATGGAAGAATGAAGACAAAATGTTAAGGGCTAAGGAAGAAAAAATTAAAAATGATAGAAGGGGCCAAGCTCGGTAGCTCACACCTGTAATCCTAGCGCTTTGGGAGGCTGAGGCGGGAGGACAGCTTGAGCCCAGGAATTTGAGACAAGCCTGGGCAATGTAGGGAGACCTTAATGCTACCAAAAAAAAAAAAAAATTAGCTGGCTGTGATGGCATACACCTGTAGTCCCAGCTACTTGGGAGGCTGAGGTGGGAGAATCACCTGGGCCCAGGAAGTAGAGGCTGCAGTGAGCTGTGATCGCACCACTGCACTCCAGCCTGGGCAACAAAGCAAAACTGTGTCTCAAAATAAATAAGTAAAATAAGATCGACTCACCTACCAGAAGCATGAGACTCTCAGATTAGATACATGTGATGCAACTATTTGGCCTAAAATAAAATAATACAGAAAGGCTAAGTATTAGTTAATATTAGATCAAACTCTAGTTAAAATGAAGCTGTGGTAGCTATATATCTTTTCTGTATCTTTAAAGCTTTTTATTTAAGTATATTTTTATTATAAAAGTTGACAAATCCTGAGTACACAGTTCAGTGGACCATGACAAATTGCACAAGCCCATGGAACCAGCACCACAGTCAAGAAAGAACAGAACTGGCCGGGTGTGGTGGCTCACGCCTGCAATCCCAGCACTTTGGGAGGCTGAGGCGGGTGGATCACCTGAGGTCAGGAGTTCGAGACCAGCCTGGCCACCATGTGGTGAAACCCTGTCTCTACTAAAATACAAAAATTAGCCGGGCGTGGTGGCGGGCTCCTGTAATCCCAGCTACTCAGGAGGCTGAGGCAGGAGAATCTCTTGAACCTGGGAGGCGGAGGTTGCAGTGAGCCGAGATCACGCCATCGCACTCCAGCCTGGGGGACAAGAGCAAGACTTCATCTCCAAAAAAAGAAAAGCAAAGAAAGCGAAAATCACTAATAGGAATAAAAAAAACAACGCATATTACTGGCCGGGCGCGGTGGCTCACGCCTGTAATCCCAACACTTCGGGTGGCTGAGGCGGGCGGATCACGAGGTCAGGAGATCGAGACCATCCTGGCTAACGGTGAAACCCCGTCTCTACCGAAAATACAAAAAAAATTAGCCGGGTGCGGTGGCGGGCGCCTGTAGTCCCAGCTACTTGGGAGGCTGAGGCAGGAGAATGGTGTGAACCGGGAGGCGGAGCTTGCAGTGAGCTGAGATCGCACCACTGCACTCCAGCCTGGGTGACAGAGCAAGACTCCATCTCAAATAAATAAATAAATAAATAAATAAATAAAAATAAAAATAAAACACTGCATATTACTAAAAGCCCACCAAAAAGCTGTAATAATTACAAACACGTATGGATCTACCAAAGAGGAACTGGTAAATCCTCCTCTGGAGTGAGTTTTTTTTTTTTTTTTTTTAGACGGAGTCTTACCTTACTCTGTCGCCCAGGCTAGAGTACAGTGGCGCGATCTTGGCTCACTGCAAGCTCCGCCTCCCGGGTTCATGCCATTCTCCTGCCTCAGCCTCCCGAGTAGCTGGGACCACAGGTGCGTTTAATTTTTTTTGTATTTTTAGTAGAGACAGAGTTTCACCGTGCTGGCCAGGATGGTCTTGATCTCCTGACCTTGTGATCTGCCCGCCTTGGCCTCCCAAAGTGCTGGGATTACAGGCAGGAGCCACCACGACCAGTCGAGATTTTTAACATACTTCCCTCAGAAACAAGTGGGTCAAGTAAACAATCTCATGCTTAAAACATAGAGAACACACATTGTTTTCAACATACTGAACATTACCAAAAAAAAAAAAAAGCAACAGAGAAAGTTTCAGCAAATCCCAAAAGAATATATCATTTGGCAAAACAATTTCTATCCATATTGTTGTTATATTAGAAATATATGAAAAGTAACCCTCTCCCCAGAGAAATATAGAAATGGAAACTAAAGTGGAAATAGAACCAAGCCTACCTAAAGAAAATTGTGCATCCTTAATAGACTCATTTTAACAGGAAAGACTGAAATAAATAAGTATTCAGCAAGAAATCAAATGCACGCTGTGGCTCATGTCTATAATCCCAGCACTTTGGGAGGCCGAGGCGGGTGGATCACTTGAGGTCAGGAGTTCGAGACCAGCCTGGCCAACATGGTGAAACCCCATCTCTCCTAAAAAATACACAACTTGGGGCTGGGCGCAGTGGCTCATGCCTGTAATCCCAGCACTTTGGGAGGCTGAGGCGGGTGGATCACGAGGTCAAGAGATCAAGACCATCCTGGCCAACTTGGTGAAACCCCGTCTCTACTAAAAATATAAAAATTAGCTGGGCATGGTGGTGGGCACCTGTAATCCCAGCTACTCGGGAGGCTGAGGCAGGAGAATCACTGGAAACTGAGAGGCAGAGGTTGCAGTGAGCCGAGATCGCACCACTGCACTCCAGCCTGGCCACAGAGTGAGACTCCGACACAAAACAAAACAAAACAAAACAAAACAAAACAAAACAAAACAAAACAAAACTTAGCCAGGCATGGTGGCGTGAACCTGTAATCCCAGTAACTTGGGAGACTGGGGCAGGAGGATCACTTGAATTCGGGAGGTGGAGGTTGCAGTGAGTTGAGATTACATCACTGCACATTCCAGTCTGGGCGACAGAGTGAGACTCTGTCCAAAAACAAAAAACAAAAAACAAAAGAAAAGAAATCAGATGCAGAATAAGAAAGTAACTCAAGGAGGGCCGGGCACGGTGGCTCACGCCTGTAATCCCAGCACTTTGGGAGGCCAGGGCAGGTGGATCTCTTGAGCCCAGGAGTTCAAGACCAGCCTGTGCAACATGGCAAAACCCCTCTCTACAAAAAATACAAAAATTAGCCAGGCATGGTGGCATGTGCTTGTAGTCCCAGCTACTTGGGAGGCTGAGGTGGGAGGATCGCTTGAGCCCAGGAGGCAGAAGCTGCAGTGAGTCAAGATTGTACCACTGCACTCCAGCTGGGGTGACAGAGACAGAGCCAGAGCCTATCTCAAAAAAAAAAAAGAAAAGAAAAGAAAAAAAAGAAAATAGATGGAAAAGTAGAAAAGAAAGGAAATGTTATCAGGAACGAAAAAGGAAGGAGTGTATATTTAGGGCAATTTGAATCTATGCTCCCAGGTTAAAAAAAAAAAACATTTTAAATAGATTAAAAAAAAAAAAAAAGAGCAAAAGGCCAGGTGTGGTTGGCTCATGCCTGTAATCCCCATACTTTGGGAGGCCAAGGCGGGAAGATGGCTTGAACCCAGGAGTTCAAGCTCAGCCTGTCTCTACAAAAAATAAAAAAAATTAGCACGGATTGGTGGCACATGCCTGTAGTCCCAGCTACTTGGGAGGCTGAGGTAGGAGGATCACTTGACCCTGCGAAGCATAGCAGTAGTTCTCAGAGTGTGGCTCAGGGACCCTGGGGTTCCATGCATTCAAGTTTGTGTTTACAACACTAAGAGGACACATTAGAAGCACTTGTAGTAGATTCAGTGACAAGAGAGGGACGTTCCCTCTCCCTGCTGCTATTCAACATCCTAGCCAAAGCAGTAAGTCACAGAAAAAAGAAATATAAGCTACAAGGATCAGAAGAAAAAAGACAAAATCATCATTCTTTGAGAACGATAAAAATAATCTACATAGAAAATCCAAGAGTTATCAATCCACTGTTGGAATGACAGGAGTTCAACAGCATTGCCATATACAAGGTCAACAGAGAATAATTAATACCACTTCTATTTGTCAGCAATCAGCAACCGAAAACTGACCATTCACAATAGCTACAAAAACTATACAGTACATTAAGTCTTAAAAAAAGATATGTATGTAATGAACAACATTATAAAACTTTATTGAAGTACCTTAGAAAGGTCTATGGAGAAACAGACAATGTTTCTAAATAGGAGGGCTCAATAACATAAAGATATCAATTGTCCCCAAGTTAAATTTATTTTGTGCAATTATAATAAACATTTCAACAGGACATGATATCTGACCAAAATGACTCCAAATATCACATGAAATAGTAATGATCTAAGATTAGCCAAGGCAGTGTGGCCAGGCGCAGTGGCTCACGCCTATAATCCCAGCACTTTGGGAGGCCAAGGCGGGAGGATCACGAGGTCAGATCGAGACCATCCTGGCTAACACGGTGAAACCCCATCTCTACTAACAATATAAAATTAGCCCGGCCATGGTGGCAGGCGCCTGTAGTCCCAGCTACTCCGGAGGCTGAGGCAGGAGAATGGCGCGAACCCGGGAGGCGGAGGTTACAGTGAGCCGAGATCACACCACTGCACTCCATCGTGGGTCACAGAGCGAGACTATGTCTCCAAAAAAAAGATTAGCTAAGGCAATACCAAAAAAACAACCAAAGGAGGCAAGGGTGTGCCCTACTAGATATCAAGACTTAGGCTATGGTAATGGAAAGTGAAGTTTAAGTATAGGAAAAAAGATAATGGAAGACATCTATGGATATGTTAATATACCTGCAACATTAATGGCAATGAAGAAGGACAATAAATGGTATTGGCACAACTGGTTTTCCATTGGAAAACAAAATTAGTTTCCTGCCTTCTGTGGTACACAAATATATTTCAGGCAGGTTGAAGACCTAAACATTAAAAAAAAAAAAAAAAGGTCGGGTACGGTGACTCATGCTTGTAATCCCAGCACTTTGGGAGGCCGAGGTGAGTGGATCACAAGGTCAGGAGTTCAACACCAGCCTAGCCAAGATGGTGAAACACTGTTTCTACTAAAAATACAAAAATTAGCCGGGCGTGGTGGCGGGCGCCTGCAATCCCAGCTACTCAGGAGGCTGAAGTAGGAGAATCGCTTGAACCCGGGAGGCGGAGGTTGCCGTGAGCCAAGATCACGCCACTGCACTCCAGCCTGGGTGACAGAGCAAGACTCTGTCTCAAAAAAATAAATAAAAATAAAAATAAATAAACAATAAAAGCCTATAAAGAAAAAGATTGTTTGATTCCATCAAAAAGAAAAAAGGCCAGGCATGGTGGCTCACACCTGTAATCTCAGTGCTTTGGGAGGCCGAGGTGGCCAGATTGCTTGAGCTCAGGAGTAGGAAACCAGCCTGGGTAACATGGTGAAACGCCAGCTCTACAAAAATTAGCCAGCGTGGTGGTGTGAGCCTGTGGTTCCAGTCAAAACCTCAGGTGGCTGAGGTAGAAGAATCGTTTGAGAGTGGGAGATGGAGGCTGCAGTGAGCCAAGATTGTGTCACTGCACTCCAGCCTTAGCAAGACCCTGTCAAAAAAAAAAAAGAGGATTCTGTACAAGACACCACAAAGTTAAAAGGCAAGCAGACAAGCTGCAGAGTGAAAGATGATATTTGCAGACACGTAACAAAGTATAAATATACAGAATATATTTAAAACATTTTTTAATTAGAAAAATGTCACAATTTTTAATAAATGAACACAGGATATGACCTAGCAAACCCTGTAGTCCCAGCTACTCAGAAGGCTGAGGCAGGAGGATCACTTGAATCTAGGAGTTCTGGGCTGTAGCGCTGCTGTGCCAATTGGGTGTCCCCACTAAGTTCGGCATCAATATGGTGACATCCGGGGAGCAGGAGACCACCATGTTGCCTAAGGAAGGGTGAACCAGCTCAGGTGGGAAACGGCAGGTCAAAACTCCCGTGCTGATCAGTAGTGGGATCACGCCTGTGAGTGGCCACTGCACTCTAGCCTGAGCAACATAGTGAGACCCCCATCTCTAAATTTTTAATTTAAAAAAAATGTAAAGTAAAACAAGACTCTCCCCACAGATTGGGGAAATATAAAATACTTCATAATACCAAATGTTGAGAATACTGTAACCTGGTAGTCATCCTAGAAATATGTCTGGCCCTACCTGGTAGAACTGAAACCCTGCAAAACTCTCAGTGGGAAAACCCCACTCAAAGTATGTACTTTATGGAGACTCTTGCTAATGCACACGAGAAGAAACACAAGAATGTTACCATGTGCCTGTGTAGAAGAAGAAAAAACTTCAGCGTCCATCAGCAAAGTCACAGTGGTGGAAAGTAATGTCAAGGAGATAGAGCACAGTTATAAGGCTGAGAAAAACTGTCAGGTACAGAATATCCACAGTATAATACATAGGTAGATTTTTTTTTTTTTTTAAACGGAGTCTTGCTCCATCACCCAGGCTGGAGAGCAGTGGCGGGATCTTGGCTCACTGCAAGCTCCGCCTCCCGAGTTCACGTCATTCTCCTGCCTCAGCCTCCCAAGTAGCTGGGACTACAGGCGCCCGCCACCACGCCCGGCTAATTTTTTTGTATTTTTTAGTAGAGACGGGGTTTCACTGGGTTAGCCAGGATGGTCTCGATCTCCGGACCTCGTGATCCCCCCCGCCTTGGCCTCCCAAAGTGCTGGGATTGCAGGCATGAGCCACCGTGCTCCGCCATACATATGTAGATTTTTAAGAGACAAAAACAGTATTAGGTTTGTAGAGATATAAGAAAACGAGGCCGTGCGCAGTGGCTCACGCCTGTATTCCCAGCACTTTGGGAGGCTGGGGCGGGCAGATCACTTGAGGTCAGGAGTTCGAGACCAGCCTGGCCAACATGGTTAAACCCCATCTCTACTAAAAATACAAAAATTAGCTGGGCGTGGTGGCGGGCGCCTGTAATCCCAGGTATTCGGGAGGCTGAGACAGGAGAATCCCTTGAACTCGGGAGGCGGAAGGTGCATTAAGCCGAGATCGCGCCATTGCACTCCAGCCTGGGCGACAGAGCGAGACTCCGTCTCAGAAAAAGAGAGAGAGAAAGGAAAGAAGGAAGAGAAGAGAAAAGAAAAGAAAAAAGAAAAGAAAGAAAAAATAAAGAAGAGAAACAAAAATCTGGCTGCCTGGCTGCGGGGAGAAAAGCCTTGGAGCGCCAGAAGCGAGGAGGGTGGGGCGGAGGGAAGGCACAAGCAGAGGGAGGAGCACTGGCGGAGCGCGGACGCTAAAGGCAGGAGGGGCGGCATTCGCAGAGGGCTGGGAGGACCGCGAGACGCACGAGCCCCGCCCCTGAAAAGCTGACAGGAGAGGGGCGTGGGAGGCAGCCGGGATGGGAGGCCTCGGGCCGCTGGGACCAACGGGTCTGGAGCGCATCGGGACGCAGAAGCCGCTCTGTGCGGCAGGAGTCCAGGGGACCCCGCGTGGGGCAAGGGAGTTGTCAGGGGCTCGAGAGCGGAAGGAGCCCCGTGAGGAGCGACCCCAGGGCTGGCAGAGAGCGGCGAGGCGCAGTCCGTACTCGGGGGCCTTGTCCGGGGGGGAGGGGTCCCTGGAACAGGAAGTGCCGCTGATGGCGGGACGGACCCACGCCTGCAGCACCGCGAGAGGACCGGGCACAGGGGCAACGCGCAGGGGAGGGTCTGCGCCCCGCGCGCCCGCCCCCGCCGGGCTCACACTCACCTCAGCGCCGCCGAGCAGCACGGCAGCCCAACCTCGCCCGTTCGGCCCTCCCTCCCCGCCAATCGGAACCAATCCGGAAGTGACGTCAGCCGAATGTCTGGGTCCGAGGCGCCGTCCGGGCCGCTCTGGGAAGCTAGGACGCCGCGTGTCGGCCGCCCACCTCCCTGGCTTGCAGTAAGGCTCCGGGGACCCGCGAATGGCAAAGCCGTAAAGCGGGAATGCTGCCACCGGGTGGCAGTCCGAAGCCACGGCCCAGAGGCCTCAGAACTGGGGCGATGGTCAGAGGCGAAAACATATTAGTCTTTCCCTTTTTCTGAGAAATTCTCTCCCTAATGATGCACGAAAGGCGCCGCAAACAAGAACTAGGCCCTTCCCTTTCAAGAGAAACGGGAACCGCACCCTTCCTTAGGGCCAAGAGAGGATGCTTACTGGCCAAAGAAGCCGTCTTGGGTTTAACCTATTGCTCCTCATCCCTAACTCCTGTAAATGGGGCCCAGTGTCCACTCTGGAGAAAGGGTTTTTCGGGTGCCTGAGCTGCTTCTGGAGCAAACTTTCCCTCATGGCCGGTCCATCGGCCAAGCCCTGCCGTCCACTTTGCCCAGAAGGGAGCAGAAAAACAGTGACCGCTTATGGCCAAGCTAAGCATCTAGTGCTTTCCCAAAACCCTCTTTCCAGATGCCCCTCCATCCTTCGGGAGGAAACAACACCCTCCTGGATTCTTTATCGACAAGTCACCTGGGACCCTGGACCGGCCCTGCGAATGATGAGATCAAAACCAGGTCCCGTAGTTACTGGCGGGGGGGCGGGGCTGGAGTGGGAGGACCACATGAGGCCAGGGGCTTGAGACCAGCCTGGCAATAGCGAGAGCCTGTCTAAAATAAACAGGCCCTGCTGGGTCACTGCCTAGGTGTGATGGGCGCCCAAAGACAGGTGGGGCCATACCAGCAGGATCAGGAAAGACGACCACGAAATGGGGGGTAAGGTTCTCTAGAGACAGCGTGGACCATGACAGCCAGGAACCACCGCGCAGCCAGTTAGGACTTGTCATCCCGGAGTGACCACGGAAGCCTAAGGTGACTATTCTCACCTGCCAGGCACTCTCCAACCAAGTCTATAGGGAGAGACCATGCCTCATCCTGCCTGCTGCAGTTCCACAGGAGTGTTGTTAAGGGCAGTGATCTGCAGCTGCTGCATTCGCTGGTGGAACTTCCTCGTGTGAAAGTGCTGATAGGATGCTGTCCTGGGATCTCCTCATTGGGTCATGGTTAAGGGACAAGATGCCATGGGCTATGGCCAAACAGGAAGCCCCTCCACTCTGCCTTGTGATGGAAACCAGCTTACTTGCCCTCCCATTGCAGGGGGGGGTTCCCTAACACTTCCAACCTGATTCCACTCAATCACTGTCAGCCTCGTCACTACCAAAGCTAGAGAACGAAAGTATCAGCCCCTGCCAGCGGGGAAAGGCCATGTGCTTTAAGGTAATCAATGCAGCTTTGGGAGCTGTTCCTGGTTAGTTTCTCTGCCCCAGAGAACAGGGGGCTACATGCCCTGTGAAGCTGTGGAGTTACAGGACTCAAGGAGCAGACCAACCTACTGTTGGTGCCAGCTCCAGTCCAGTGTAGGGCTCTGGGTGGGTGGGTGAAGGGACTCGGGTGGTCTGGGATTCCCCCTACACACACTGCATGCATTCATCCCTTTGTTCAGCAATCCCAGCAGTGACCTGGGACCCCGCACTCAATCACCACCCTCAACCTCACCTGTCACTATCAGGCTAGAAAATGAGGAAAGGCATGAGGCCCCACCCACCACCCACAGGAAAAAGCACCCAGAACCCTCCAGTCGGTGACCACTCCTCGCCATGGCGGGGTGGGAATGCATGCAGAACAGAATGGTAAAAGCCAGGCTAGGAATGGCTTCCTGGCTGTAGACAGGGTGCCTGTCCCACATTCCTCCAGGGCCCATCCCAAGTTCCCAGTGCAAGGCAGACACCTGCAAGCCAGGTATCCCTGGCAGTGACTTAAACACACTGACAGCAGCAGGGCTGTAGCCAGTATGGAGGGGAAGGGTGTCGCTAAAAGACCCTGGGCAAAGGACCGCCTCGGGTGCTGAGAAAGTTAGCAGGGAGCTGGCAGAGTGAGGGTATGGTCCAGAACACCAGGTTCAACAATTGTGTCCTATTCTGTTTCCTGATACGTGAAATGAGTGTTCACATCCAAGCACTGCAGGCCATGGGACTGAGTCACCCACCTAAGTGTCAGGTCCCGGATGCCACATTCTTGGTCCCCTCTGTGGGGAAGCAAGGGTCTTGCCCAGGGTACCTGCACCTCGTTTCTAGTTGTGGACTTTCCCTTCAAGCTTCCACCACTCATTGGTGGTCTACTTCAGTAGTCTAACTCCCTCCCAGTACCAACCAGGGGGATCCCACAGAAATCCTCCCAGCAGGGACCCCTCCCTTTGAAACCATGGGGTGGGCACAGCCTGGTGGCATAAACACAAACTTTATTGAGGCCCTCAGCACTAGTTCTCTTTCTCCTGCACAGTCTTGGTTCCCCGGAGACGTCCCGTCCGGCGGGCAGCAATGAGACCCACTTTGCGGCCAGCAGGGGCATCTCTGCGGATGGTGGAGGGCTTGCCGATGTGCTGATGGTTACCACCTCCAAAAGGATGCTCCACAGGCTGCAGGCAGAGAAAGATGGCTTTAGAAACCTCTTCCCCACCACCCCCGGCCCCCGGCCTCGGGGTCCCACCCGTCAGGGGCCCGATTCCGCGAAGCCCCTCTCCACAGTATGTGCTGCTAGACAACCCCAGTCGGGTTGACTCTTTCCAGCTCAGGCCCCCACTGCCCCTCCCAGCCTCCGTTTCTTGCGGAGAAACGGTGGAGGGTGAGCCCACCTCCTTCAGGAGTGCTGGAGCAGGATCAACAGTCCTCTGACTACAAACCACCACCTGCTGCTCCTCCCACCGTAGATCCCCCTCCTGCAGGGACACCTGTGGATGGGACTTGCCTACCCAACCGTGTGGCCACTGTACCTTCAATACCCAACCCTGCATTTCTGGGTTACTTACATTCATGGCCACACCCCGTACTCGTGGCCAGCAGTTCCTCTTTGCCTTGTATTTGTGGTATGCCCGGCCAGCCTTCAAGATGGGTTTGTCAATTCGGCCACCTCCAGCCACCACACCTGTAGGGGAGATCAGGTACCTCAGGGAACCCCCAGTCGGTCAGAGCACCCCCACCTCCCCTCAATCTCCTGTCATGCACCTTCACAATACCGCATCCAACTACCCAGCAAAAAGCCCACTCGCCTCCACCCTAGGGAGCCCCTTGCACCCTGTGAGCCGACATCCAGTTTCTTCAATCCACAATGGGCAGGCAAGCCAAGGCCCTCACCTCCATCACCTAGAATGCTGGGTGCAGGGAAGCACCCCCCTCACCATGTGTGAGACATCCGGCAGGTCACTCAACCTGACATAGGACACTTGATTCAGCCTGCCCCATCTCAGCTTTACTTATTCCAGGAACACAACCTCAGAGCCTCCCCTGTGCGAGGCTGAGTTCGTCACAAGGATTCCAAGATGTTCCCAAACAGCACAGTGAGTTAACTTAGACTCAAATCCTTTTTCACTCACTCAGTAGGTGTCTTTGAGAAAGCCACAATCTCTCCCTGCCTTCTCTGAAAAGGCTGTTAACCAACTGTATGCAAGTGCAGCAATCAGGAAGCCCACGGTAGAATCCAAGTCCCTGATGACTTCATCCCAATCTCATTTAATGCCTCGACAGCAGTAAAGCACGTACTGTTGTGCCCACTGTAAAGTGATGACAACTGAGACTACAAAATGAGCTCAAACTTACAGAACCCAAGTTTTAGAACAGGTAATCGAACTCCAGGGACCAAGTCTAGCCGCTGGCTGTCCACCGGCACTCACAGCATGTTCACCCACAGCCCTCAGCATTCAACTGCTGCCTGATACTCACCAACCACAGCTCTGTTGGCTGAGGAGATAACCTTCTTGGAGCCGGAGGGCAGCTTCACACGGGTCTTCTTGGTCTCTGGGTTGTGGGAGATAACGGTGGCATAGTTCCCTGATGCCCGGGCCAGCTTGCCACGGTCTCCAGGCTTCTCCTCCAGACAGCACACGATTGTACCCTCAGGCATGGTGCCCACAGGGAGCACATTGCCAATGTTGAGCTGGGCTGCAAGGGGAAGCAGCATCAGGCCGTCAGCACAGTAAGAAGCAATGCGAACCCCTTCGCTCTAGGCAACCCGCGAAGTTGCGAGCACAGCATTCAACATCCAGCCTTCCGGTACAACTCTCTCGGCACCCACCGGTGGCCACTGGTCTGGCCACGCGGATGTCCCCACCTGAAGCTTCTGCCTGCGAGGTTCCCATATCGGCTTAGGACGTTAACTCCTCAGGCAACACCCAGACCCCTCGCCACCCCGACCTTCCTTCCCCGCCGCGATGCTAACCCTTCTTGCCGCAATACACAAACTGGCCCGTGTGAATGCCCTCGGCGGCAATGAACAGCTCCGTCCGCTTCTTAAACCGGTACGGATCCCGGAAGACCACCTTGGCGAGGGGCGCTCCGCGGCCCGGGTCGTGGATGATGTCCTGTGGGCAGAGGCGGCGTGAGTGCGGCGTTCCGGCCGGGCGTCCCTTCCCCTCCCGCCCCGCCCTGGCCAGCGTTCCGCACCTTCACGATGCCCTTGATGTAGCCGTGCCGCTCAGCGAAATCCACGGCGCGCAGGCGCGCAGCGCCTTTACGGTGCTTCACGTGCGCGCGGAACACAGACCCGGCGCCCTTCCTCTGTCCACGGATCACACGGCCCATGGCGACGGGTCCTGGGGGTGACTCACGATTAGCGCGGCCGGGCGGCCCGGGTATCCCCGCCAGCCCGGCTTTCCGGGACCCCGCCCCCGAGGCCGCCGCGCCCACCACTCCCTACCCTCTCCGCGCGCGCCCGCACCGGCATCCTCTCAGGAGGGCCAGTCCGGGTCTCAGCGCGCCTCAGGGAGGAGGATGGCGGCGGATACTGCCCATGCCGCAGGGCCGCAAGGATAACCTACCTGTTCACCAGCGCGGCGGAAAGAGGAAATGCGGCGTCAGCGAGCGGCCTTATCTTCCGGGGCGGGGCCCAGGGCCGCGACACCTTCCGGGCGCGCCACGGCCAGCCTAGCGCGGTGCACGCCGGGGCTTGTAGTCACCAGCGGCCGCCGGGCCCCGCCTACTTCTCCTCCTCCAGGGACCCCGCGCAGGCGCACCAGGAGACGAGGCTCAAGGTGTCCTGGTGTGCGTGGGCTCGCAAGGAGGGTGCAGGAGTGCTCGGCTTTCACCGGGGTCTCCGGGAGGGCAGGTGTTTTCTGAGTGGCCGAGGAGGCGCCAAGTGGTTGAGTGACCTGTCCAGGGTGTCACAGAGCGACCCACTCCGGGCCACGGGGTCTGGGGCTCCCGGCTTGCCTGGTGAGGGGCTTCCGTGTAGGTCGAGGGGGTTCTCGCTGGTGCAGAGCAGGAGATGGGCAGGGGAGACGCGTGGACCCACTCGTGGAACGTCATGGTTTGCAGGTGGCAAATGTCCGTCTCCCTGATGAACGGGCGCTCCTGGACGCGGGGACCTTATCCACTGTAGGCCCTTGGAGAGGTCGGGCGTCGAGGAGAGGAGCCCCGGGATCCTTGCCGAGGGTGAGGGCCGGCCGGCCCAGGAAGTGGGGAGGGCCAAGCTTGAGGGTCCCGGGTCGAGGAAGAAGGAGCGGGGATGGGCTGGGTCACATGCTGCGGAGTGGACGAATAATGGGAGACTGGACCGTACCCTGACCAGAACCCTGTGCGGGAGAGGTGGGTGGGGAAGGAGTAAGAAATGGAGGCTGGGAGGGGCTGTGGGGGCCTGAGCTGGAAAGAGTCAGCCCGACTGGGGGTGTCCAGCGGTACATGCTGTGGAGAGGGGCTTCGCGGAATCGGGCCCCTAACGGGTGGGACCCCGAGGCCGCGGGCAGGGGATGGTGGGGAAGAGGTTTTCCAGGAGAGAGTCCCTGGCTGAGTGAGCACTGTCGAGCACACGCGAGGCCGTGGGTGGGGAGGCAGCAAGGAGGTGAAGGCAGGGGTCCCACTGGGCGGGAGAGGCTTGCTGTCAGTACTGGGAGGTGGGGTGTTTCCTAGACCCTGCAGGGGCTGAGGCAGGGTTGACATCGTGAGAAAGAGACAGGAGAGGGCGGAAGGGGTGTCCTGTGCCCGCTGTTGCTCACAGGGGAGAGGAGGGGCTGCTGCAGGAGGCCCTCCCCTAGGGTTGGCAGGGGGATCGAGGAGGAGCTGCCGGGTGGGGACTCAGGAAGCAGCACAGCCCACAGCTAAGGCCAGGGGCTGAGGGGCAGGACTGGACCCCGGGGGCAGGGTGAGGGGTTCTCGGGTCAGCCCAAAATTGGCCCACAGGCCCAGCCTGTCCGTCACTCCTGAACAAGTCTTCTTCTCTGGAGGAGCAGAAGGAGAGTTGGGTGCGGGATAGAGGTGAGAAGAGTGCTTGGACACACAGGCTGTGGGGTCCCCAAGATGGTCTCACGGGTCTCTGGGATGAGATGCGGCTACCAAGACCCTACGTGCAGCCAGGAGACTGACCAGGCCGCTTTAAGGCTCGAAGAGACATGGCCCTGCCAGCATCCACCTGACAGTCCTGAGGACTGTGTGACGGCTCAGTCTTGACCTCACGGGAGACCACACAGCCTGGTACACAGCAGGGGCTATGCAGTTCTGGGTCACTTGACAGCCACTCCAGATGAGGCCGCAAGCACTGGACATGGGGTTTTCCAGCCTTCTGGGGTGGAGCCATCTTTCTTGGGCCAGGATTAGGCCCTCCCCACACAGTGCCTCTGCTTGTGCTAGTGGCCTGGTGACCTCCCTTAGGCCATCCGACGTCACCCCAACCTGCTGTTCAAACTTTATTCTTAGAAATTATTTATTTCCGGCCGGGTGCGGTGGCTCATGCCTGTAATCCCAGCACTTTGGGAGGCTGAGGCAGGTGGATCACCTGAGGTCAGGAGTTCGAGACTAGCCTGATCAATATGGACAAACCCCGTCTATACTAAAAATACAAAAGTTAGCTGGGTATGGTGGCAGGTACCTGTAATCCCAGCTACTCGGGAGGCTCAGGCAGGAGAATCACTGAAACCCAGGAGGCAGAGGTTGTAGTGAGCTGAGATTGTGCCATTGCACTCCAGCTTGGGAAACAAGCGCAAAACTGTGCCTCAAAAAAAAATTATTTCCTTTTGAAATTGTTCTTCAAATGTTTCTTGTCACATACATGCAGCAGTAATTTGGTAGAAACATGAGAAATTGTGATCCTCTGTCTTGCTCAGCTTGGCTCCCCTCCCCAACCAGCATTATCTGCCCGCACCCCCAATCCCCAACAACTGATGTGTCCTTATCTCCCTGCCCCCTACTGTGCCCCCGTAGCATAATTGTATGCCACATATGGGCGCACCATCACATATGGCTAAAATGGGATCGCTCCGTAATGAATGAATATATATATATATATATATATTATTTTATTTTATTTTTTTGAGATGGAGTCTCGCTCTTGTTGCCCAGGCTGGAGTGCAATGGTGTGATCGGGGCTCACTGCAACCTCCGCCTCCCGGGTTCAAGCGATTCTCCTGTCTCAGCCTCCCGAGTAGCTGGGACTATAGGTGCACACCACCATGCCCAGCTAATTTTTGTATTTTTTAGTAGAGACGGTGTTTCACCATATTGGTCAGGCTGGTCTTGAACTCCTGACCTTAGGTGATCCACCTGCCTTGGCCTCCCAAAGTGCTGGGATTACAGGCATGAGCTACTGTGCCTGGCCAATGCTAGGCACTTTTTATGGGCCAGGGACTGATCTAAGTACTTTTCATGCACACTGCTTTTCTTTTCTTTTTTTCTGAGATGGAGTCTCACTCTGTTGCCCAGGCTGGAGTGCAGTGGCGCGATCTCGACTCACTGCAACTTCTGCCCACCGAGTTCTAGGGATTCTCCTGCCTCAACCTCCCGAGTAGCTGGGATTACAGGCGCCTGCCACTGCGCCCAGCTAATTTTTTGTATTTTTAGTAGAGACGGGGTTTCACCATTTTGGGCAGGCTGGTCTTGAACTCCTGACCTCGTGATCCACCCGCCTTGGCCTCCCAAAGTGCTGGGATTACAGGTGTGAGCCACCATGCCCCGCCTCATGCACACTGCTTTTCTAATTTAGTGTCTTATAATTCTGGAGCTATGTCTTCTGAAAAGGTATTTCCAACAAGATTCTCTGAGATAGTTTTCCCATGTGCTTTCAGTGCCTCAGGGGTGGGGTAGTCCATAGGAGCCCCTGTTACCCATTCAGGAGTGGGTGAGGGGAGACCCCAGGGACCAATGCCAGCAGGAAGAGGTGGGGTGGTTGGGAGGATGGAGATTGCACATGCTTGGGGACAGCTTGGAGGTGCGTGTTAGAATTTTTCTGAGAGGGGTTAAGGTGCTGTATTGTGAAGCACAACGGGTTAGTGAGTGCTAAATCTCCATGACCCCTGCCGTCTATGTGGCTTGGATACGTCATGTCAACCTGACATAAAGCCGTGGGTGAACATTCTCTGGGACCCCACGTGTGTGGGGAAAGCAAGAGAGATCAGATTGTCACTGTGTCTGTGTAGAAAGAAGTAGACATAGGAGACTCCATTTTGTTCTGTACTAAGAAAAATTCTTCTGCCTTGAGATTCTGTTAATCTATAACCTTACCCCCAACCCCCTGCTCTCTGAAACTTGCGCTGTGTCAACTCAGGGTTAAATGGATTAAGGGCGGTGCAAGATGTGCTTTGTTAAACAGATGCTTGAAGGCAGCATGCTCCTTAAGAGTCATCACCACTCCCTAATCTCAAGTACCCAGGGACACAAACACTGCGGAAGGCCACAGGGACCTCTGCCTAGGAAAGCCAGGTATTGTCCAAGGTTTCTCCCCATGTGATAGTCTGAAATATGGCCTCGTGGGAAGGGAAAGACCTGACCGTCCCCCAGCCCGACACCCGTAAAGGGTCTGTGCTGAGGAGGATTAGTATAAGAGGAAGGCATGCCTCTTGCAGTTGAGACAAGAGGAAGGCATCTGTCTCCTGCCCGTCCCTGGGCAATGGAATGTCTCTGTATAAAACCCGATTGTACGTTCCATCTACTGAAATAGGGAAGAACCGCCTTAGGGCTGGAGGTGGGACATGCGGGCAGCAATACTGCTTTGTAAAGCATTGAGATGTTTATGTGTATGCATATCTAAAAGCACAGCACTTAATCCTTTACCTTGTCTATGATGCAAAGACCTTTGTTCACGTGTTTGTCTGCTGACCCTCTCCCCACTATTGTCTTGTGACCCTGACACATCCCCCTCTCGGAGAAACACCCACGAATGATGAATAAATACTAAGGGAACTCAGAGGCTGGCGGGACCCTCCATATGCTGAACGCTGGTTCCCCGGGTCCCCTTATTTCTTTCTCTATACTTTGTCTCTGTGTCTTTTTCTTTTCCAAGTCTCTCGTTCCACCTTACGAGAAACACCCACAGGTGTGGAGGGGCAACCCACCCCTTCACATGTGTGATTAAATAGTTGAAGTTTTGGCATCCTTTTACAATGAGAGAATAGCACAGGATTTACATACAATTTTTGGACATCCAAGTTCACCACAATACCCATATTGTCTGAAATTATGTGCCATGGCCCTGAGGGGAGTCATGATCCCTCCCCCAAAGATGGTTGTGGCTGTCAGGACACAGCAAGTACCCACAATTCCCTCCTGCTGAAGAGTGCCTCTGTCCTGCCCAGCCTGTGCCTCACTCCTGAGCAAATCCGCTGTCAGCAGTGTGAATGCAGGAGACACCCTTGGTCCCCCAAACAATCTGAGGAACCTAGGGGCATCCAGTCCTGGGACAAGGATCTATGTAGACATCATACAAGTTTAGCACCACCCATAGTGGAGTGCTGGGCTAAGCCTACTTAGACAAATGTCACCCTCCTCACCTGGTTTCTCCTGTCCTTGTGAAAAGGAAGAAAATGATGGTTCCTGGTCTGTCTTGTGTTCAAATCTGACTCGGCTCCCAACCAGCTGTGGCTCTGGATGAGTCCCTTACCTTCTTTGATCCTCATTCCTCCTCCCAGGGTCTGGTTGCAATTCAGAGGATCTGAAAATCTAGAGTGTGTGTGAAACCATCTCTAAAGTGTGTGTGGAGGTGAGTGGGAACTCGGGAAACACCGAGTTTCATATATTGAACTGTTCCTCCCACTTGCATGATGGTTTCACAACACAGTTTAGTGGCTAAAGAATATGTGACTTGAAAAAAATTAAATTATTAAAAATTTTTAAAAAAGAATATGTGACTTGGAGCCAGGTCTGTGGGTTGGATCCCAGCTCTGTTACTTAAGAGACGAGACCTTGGCCAGGCACAGTGGCTCACGCCTGTAATCCCAGCACTTTGGGAGGTCGAGGCTGGCAGATCATCTGAGGTCGGGAGTTAGAGACCAGCCTGACCAACATGGAGTAACCCCCTCCTTACTAAAAATACAAAATTAGCCGGGCGTGGTGGCGCATGCCTGTAATCCCAGCTGCTCGGGAGGCTGCCGCAGGAGAATCACCTGAACCTGGGAAGTGGAGATAATGTTGAGCCAAGATGGCGCCATTGCACTCCAGCCTGGGCAACAACAGTGAAACTCCGTCTCAAAAAAAGAGACTAGACCTTGGCAAATAACAGGGACACTATGCTCTCCTCATTTTAGTATGGGAACAGTAGTATTTTGATAGTATTACCATGAGGATTAATTTAGTAAATACAAAGAGCATACAAATGTTTACAAAAGTCACAGGGCTGTTAGAAGTCAGAATGGCCACCCTTGGGTGCAGACAGGAGAGGTGGTCTGAGAGTGATCAGAGGGAGCAGCAAAGACACTTCAAGATCCCAGAAGCTGGCCCGGTGCGGTAGCTCATGCCTGTAATCCCAGCACTTTGGGAGGCCGAGGCGGGCGGGTCACCTGAGATCAGGAGTCCGAGATCAGCCCGGGCAACATGGTTAAACCCCGTCTCTACTAAAAATACAAAAATTAGTAGTAGTAGCTGTAGTAGCTGTAGTCCCAGCTACTTCGGAGGCTGAGATAGGAGAATCGCTTGAACCTGAGAGGCGGAGGTTGCAGTGAGCCAAGATCACACCACTGCATTCCAGCCTGGGGAACAAGAGCGAGACTCAGGCTCAAAAAAAAAAAAAAAAAAAAAGTCATACTAAACAATGTCATAAATTTATATAAGAGACTGACCCTGGCCGGACGCCCCTGCTCCGCCGTTCCTGCGGGTCCGGGAGTCGATCCCGCAGCGTGCTCCCCAACCCCCGCAGGCCACCCGGGGGCAGGGAGTGGGCGCAAGGGATGAACGTTCGCTGCCTCCGATCCCGGGGGAAAGGGAGCGCCGAGAACGTCGACGCCCTTCCGCGCCCGTCGGGCCTGGGACTGATACCCGGTCTCGCCCGGAATCCCCCAGGCGCGCCCCTAGCTGGGGCCCTGGCGACCGCCGCGCCGCAGGGGCTAGAAGCCGTCTAGACGCGAGCGCCATCGAGGCGCGCGGTCCTCCAGGCCTCCCAGAGCGGCGCAGCGGCCGTTTCCGGGGGCGGGGAAGGAACCGGAGCCTGAGAGCCGGGCGCCGTGCGCTCCTCCCCGCGCTGTCCCGGCGGCCGAGGGTGAGTCGGCCGCGGCCGCGGGGCGGGCACTGGGAGGGGCGCGGTCCTCCGAGCCCGGCCTGGTGGAGGCTGTAGCCCCCGCAGTGGGCGCGCGGAGCTCGGCAGGGAGCGGACCCGCAGCCGGCACTGTCGCCTCCGCTCGCCTTGGGTTCCGAACCCTTATCGGGGCGGAGGGCCCTGCGCCCCGGTCCATGCTGGCTGTGGTCGGGGGCGTGCGGCCGGGCCCCCGAGACCCGCTCCGCCGAGCCGGACGGTTGCGCAGAGATGAGGCTGCAGGCGGGGAGGCCTGGCGAGGTGGGGCTGCTCCGGGGAGGACCAGGCTCTGCCCCTCGCTTCCGTCCGATGGCGGGCTCTTCCCCGCAGCGTCGCTCCCCGGCGGACGCCGTTTCCCGCGGCGTTCATTTACCCCGCGCAGTTTTGCCCCCTCCCCCGGGTTGGGGCATTTATTGGACCAACAGTAAATAGCTGTTGGGTATTTAACTGTGAACGTTCCGGTGCTGGGGACCCCGCCGTGAGCGAACAGCACTCCTCGCCTCCAGGAGCGTGAATTGTAATAGAGGTGAGGCGTTAGTGTAACAAGCAATAACGCAGCAAAATAACTTCTGGTTTTGACAAGGGCCACGCACAGAATAAACCAAGGAAATAAAATTGTGAGAGTTAGGGGGTTAGGGTAGCCTTGGCGGTCAGGGGAGGCTCTGTAAAGAGTTAACATTTGGCCGTGCGCAATGGCTCACGCCTGTAATCCCAGCACTTTGGGAGGCCGAGGCGGGCGGATCACGAGGTCAGGAGATCGAGACCGTCCTAGCTAACACGGTGAAACCCCGTCTCTAGTAAAAGTACAAAAAATTAGCCGGGCGTGGTGGCGGGCGCCTGCAGTCCCAGCTACTCGGGAGGCTGAGGCAGGAGAATGGCCTGAACCCGGGAGGCGGAGCTTGCAGTGAGCCGAGATCGCGCCACTGCTCTCCAGGCTGGGCAACAGAGGGAGACTCCGTGTCAAACAACAGCAACAACAAAAAAGAGTTAACATTTGAACTGAAACCTGCTGGAGGAGAGAAGCAGCCACAGATCCCTGAGGAGAAACTCCCAGGCGGGGGAACAGAGAGAAGGCTGGCATGGCTGCGGCGTAGTGAGCGCGGTGCCCCAGGTCCCCGAGGAACAGGGCTTATTCTACGTATGGAAGGAGGTGACCCCTCCTAGTCTTCCAGACCCCAGTTAAATGTGACTTCCCCCAGTAACATTTCTTGGTGGTCCTTCATCTAAAATTAGCACCCTCCAACCCCTTGACATTTTCTGTCTCAGCAACAGCTTGATCTGTTGTCATCATATCACTGCTCGATTATTTTTAGCTCAGTGCTGTTTAATCTGATTGAAGGTTTACTTCCTAATTCCGAAGATAGAACTAAAAGCAGGTTTTTTTCCCCTCTAACCAGGTAGCCCCTCCCTGAGGACATGCACTCCCTAGACATGAGCAAACACAAAGCAGCAGTAACTTACCCCTCCTAGCCCAAGTCCTACCCTAGTCCTGGGTTGCAGTTCTTACCAGAGTGGAGGGTGGTATGTGTTGAGGGGTCGGGGGTCAAGTCTTCTGGCAGCCTCATACCCTGAGATACTCTGGTTGCCTTGTTGGGGTGAGGACAACACGTGTGGCCATCGCAGTGGCCCAGGTGGGTCCTGCCACAGACTGCCCTGGACAGACAGTGAGTGGGGGCTGGGTGGGGGTGGTGTGGCCCTGCTCTTCCATGCGTTTGCAGTCTGTGCCCTCTGTGCAGGGGTGATTCACGAATCTGTCTGATCCACCCCCATCGCCCTTCGTACCCTAACATGTCAAAAGGGCTCTGCTGCCAAATGTCACTTCATAGCATTGTGACCAAGCAGCCCTCCTGCCTCTAAACACACTCTTTATTTTTATTTGAGAGAGAGCCTCACTCTGTCGCCCAGGCTGGAGTGCAGCGGGGCAAACTTGGCTCACTGCAACCTCTGTCTACTCAAGCAGTTCTCCTGCCTCAGCCTCCCAAGTAGCTGGGATTACAGGTGCGTGCCACCATGTCCGGCTAATTTTTGTATTTTTAGTAGAGACAGGGTTTCACCATGTTGGCCAGGCTGGTCACGAACTCCTGACTTCAAATGATCCGCCCTCATCGGCCTCCTAAAGTGCTGGAATTACAGGCATGAGTCACCGTGCCTGGCCTCCAAACACATGCTTTTTGTTAACTGATGCCTAACGGGAAACATCTCTTTACAAAGTGGCAGCTACTTAGAGGGCTCCAGCTCTACAGAAATGGATAGCCCCGGAGACCTTCACCCAAACACAAGAGCTCAAGTGTCTGTTGAAGGGAAGAGTGAGGAGACCAGGGCCTCATGCCTACTCTGTATACGTCTGCTTAGAGCAAAATTATTGTTTTGTTTTCTTTGAGACAGAGTCTCACTCTGTCGCCCAGGCTGGAGTTGGTGGCATGATCTCGGTTCACTGCAACCTCTGCCTCCTGGGCTTAAGGGATCCTCCCAGGATGACCAAGGTTGCACCATTGCACTCCCACCTGGGCAACAAGAGCGAGTTGTCGGAGTCTCACTCTGTCACCCAGGCTGGAGTGCGGTGGCGCGATCTCGGCTCACTGCAAGCTCCGCCTCCCAGGTTCACGCCATTCTCCTGCCTCAGCCTCCCTAGTAGCTGGGACTACAGGTGCCTGCCACCATGCCCGGCTAATTTTTTGTATTTTTAGTGGAGATGGGGTTTCACCGTATTAGCCGGGATGGTCTTTGTCTCCACCGCACCTGGCCAAAAAAGTGTTAAATTAGAAAGATAGAAAGAGGCTGGGTGTGGTGGCTCACACCTGTAATCCCAGCACTTTGGGAGACCGAGGCAAGAGATCACTTGGGTCCAGGAGTTCAAGACCAGCCCGGGCAACATAGTAAGACCTCATCAATAATAAAAACTTTTAAAAATTAGCGGGGTGTGGTGGCATGCGCCTGTAGTTCCAGCTACTCAGGAGGCTGAGGTGGGAGGATTGCTTGAGCCCAGGAAGTTGAGGCTGCAGTGAGCTGAGATCACACCACTGCGCTCCAGCCTGGGTCACACATTGAGACCCTGTCTCAAAAAAAGGAAAGCAAAATAGGAGAAAAAGAGGAACCACTCATAATTCTACGACGCAGAGAGAGCTAGGGTTTTATGCTACCAGCTTTATTTTTCTGCTTACAGTCTGCTTGTTTCATGTAGTAAAATGCAAGAATGTTTTCTGATGTTCCCACAACATGGTTTTATTGGTTGCAGAATCACCCATTGTTCATTTCATAATGAGCAATGTTGCCCAGGCCGGAGTGCAATGGTGCAACCTTGGCCATCCTGGGAGGAAATCTTAAGCCCAGGAGGCAGAGGTTGCAGTGAACCAAGATCACACCACCAACTCCAGCCTGGGCGACAGAGCGAGACCCCGTCTCAAACAAAACAAAACAATAATTTTGCTCTAACCAGTCACGCTTTGTTCATTTCATAAATCCTTTCTGAGCACATGCTGTGTGCCAAGCCCTTCCTCAGGCCCTAGGGGTACAGACCAGAGGCCTTGTCTAATTGGGGAAGGCAGATAAGGAGCAAGGAAGTTAACTTGTCGTATTTCAGATGGCATAGTGCTATGGAGAAAAATAAAGCAAGGAGCGAGGATAAGGAATTCCCAGGCAGGAGGGGAGGTGGCAGTTTTAAAAAGGGTGGTCACAGAAGGCCTCCCAGCAAGGTGAGAGCCAGAAAACATTGGAAGGAGTGGGTGTTCCCATGGAGAAGCTTGGATACAGCTTCTCCTTGGGACGTGAAGGAGGCGGCTGATGTGATTGCCCCAGCACTTTACCCTCTCCTGCTCCCTTCTGGATCTGGAGGGGCCTTCTGGGGGGCTGGAGGGCCTTAGGCCTGGGCTCTTTCCACTCATGGCTCTATGTTCCCTCAGAATTCACTGTCTGTAGCATCTGCTCCTCCACAGAGGTACCCTGGAATGGCGATGGCACTCCCGATGCCTGGACCTCAGGTGAGCATCCCCTGAGCCTGTCCATTGCCCCAGGAGACTGCTTCGCCCCTAGCCTCAGCTTTTCAGCCCTGAGAACCTTACAGTTTGCCTCACACCCACCCACGTCACAGGATGGAGTCTGCAAGCCGAGGACAGCCTCCTTGCTCTGTGGCCAGGCCTCACACATGGCTCTGCCAAATCCTTCCAGCCTTTGGGCAGAAGTGGGCTTCCTGCGGCCTCCTCTGGCCCCTGAGCTTCTATGGTCAGCCATTGAGGGCAGGGTCCCTGTCCTTCCCCAGTGCCTGCCTCCTTCCCTGGTGTGAATGGTCAGCCCATCCTCCCGCTCCTGATGCTGACTCACTGCTGGTGTTAGAAATTGAGACCCAGAGGGTGGGGATGCTCCCCACAGTGCAGGTGCTCCTTCCCCAAATCCCTGATAGCCTGTGGAGAGGGCGAGGCCAAGGTTGGGACCCCCTTCCTGGTAAATCTCTCTCCCTCCCCCAAGTTCAGTTTTTCCCTCTTCCTCTCTGGGGCTTCTGCTGAGAATGAGGCCGCTCACTCGGGGGGTGTTGGGCTGCCCTTTCTCTGCTGGGCCCTGTGGATGCAGCAGTGGGCAGCAAGGAGAGAGGCCTCTAGCAGATCATGCAAATGTTTCTCATCTGCTGGGTTCTCACCGAGCCCTTGACTGCCTGGATAGCAGAGTATGTGGTTGCAGGAGGCGGTTGTGTTCGAGGATGTGGCCGTGTACTTCACAAGGATAGAGTGGAGTTGCCTGGCCCCCGACCAGCAGGCACTCTACAGGGACGTGATGCTGGAGAACTATGGGAACCTGGCCTCACTAGGTGAGGGCTTCTGCCTTTGGTCCTGGGGCTGGGAGGTGCGTCTGTGTTAGCTTCAAAGGAAGTTGGTTCCATTGCAGATTCAAGGTCTGACACATTTTTGAGGGGAAGCTGGAGGCTCCCCAAGGAGCCCCTCTCTGCTTCCTGTTGGGCACCCACTGCCAGTGTCAGCCTGCCTGAGGCTTCTCTCCTGGGGCAGGCCCCCCATCTCCCCCTGGCCACCTAGCTGCCCCCTTCTGGGATAGTGAATGTTCCTGACCCACTCCAAGCACTCTGTGCCCTGATGGCCTCCAGCCAGGCACCCGGGCGTCCCTTCTCCCTCTTGTACTGATACATGCTGCTTTCCTTCTCTGAGCTTAGGCTTTCTTGTTGCCAAACCAGCACTGATCTCCCTATTGGAGCAAGGAGAGGAGCCAGGGGCCTTGATTCTGCAGGTGGCTGAACAGAGCGTGGCCAAAGCCAGCCTGTGCACAGGTGAGTACAAAGCACCCGCAGGGCGTGTCATGTGCTGCCAGTGTGGCCTGGCCTCCGGGCAGCTCTGCAGGTCCCTTCTTCCACAGTGGGAGGTGTGTGTGTTTAGCTCCTCACAACAGGGCCAGATTTCCTACTAACTGCCTTGCTTGTAGGTCTAAGGTCAAAACTAACTTAGGCAGGAAGACCCAAGTGCGTGAGTTTTCCATTTTGGTGTCGCCAAGGTGTCAGGGGCCGGGTCTGTGCGCACAGTGGCCATTACCCTTGGGTTGTGTAGGGACCAGCCCTGCAGGGTCTGTGGGTTTTTCTCCTCGTGTGCAGAGACGAGAGATCATAGAAATAAAGACACAAGACAAAGAGATAGAAGAAAAGACAGCTGGGCCTGGGGGACCACTGCCACTGAGGTGTGAAGACCGGTAGTGGTCCTGAATGCCTGGCTGCGCTGTTATTTATTGGATACGAGGCAAAAGGGGCAGGGTAAAGAGTGTGAGTCATTTCCAGTGATTGATAAGGTCATGTGAGTCACGTGTTCACCGGACAGGGGGTCCTTCCCTGTTTGACAGCCGAGGCGGAGAAAGAGACAGGACAGCTTACGCCATTATTTCTTCTATGCATTTTAATGATTTTTAGTACTTTCACTAATTCTGTTACTGCTGTCTAGAAGGCAGAGCCAGGTGTACAGGGTGGAACATGAAAGTGAAACAGGAGCATGACCGCTGAAACACAGCATCACAGGGAGACGGTCAGGCCTCAGCATGGCTGTGGGCGAGTTTGACTGATGTCAGGCCTTCCACAAGAGGTGGTGGAGCAGAGTCTTCTCTAACTACCCTGGGGAAAGGAAGACTCCCTTTCCAGGTCTGCTATGTTAACTAGTGCCTTCCCAGGCACTGGGGTTACTGCTAGACCAAGGTCAACTAAGTAACGGGCGTCTTCCCAGGCGCTGGCGTTACCGCTAGACCAAGGAGCCCTCTAGTGGCCCTGTCCGGGCGTGACAGAGGCTCACACTCTTGTCTTCTGGTCACTTCTCACTGTGTCCCTTCAGCTCATATCTCTGTATGGCCTGGTTTTTCCTAGGTTATAATTGTAGAACAGAGATTATTATTATTATTATTTTTGAGATGGAGTCTTGCTCTGTCGCCCAGGCTGGAGTGCAGTGGCGCGATCTCAGCTCACTGCAAGCTCCGCCTCCCGGGTTCACGCCATTCTCCTGCCTCAGCCTCCCAAGTAGCTGGGACTACAGGCGCCCGCCACCATGCCCGGCTAATTTTTTGTATTTTTAGTAGAGACGAGGTTTCACCGTGTGAGCCAGGATGGTCTCGATCTCCTGATCTTGTGATCCGCCGCCTTTGCCTCCCAGAGTGCTGGGATTACAGGCGTGAGCCAACGTGCCTGGCCATTATTTTTTTTTTTGAGATGGAGTCTCGCACTTTGGCCCAGGCTGGCGCGTTCTTGGCTCACTGCAAGCTCCACCTCCCGGGTTCACGCCATTCTTCTGCCTCAGCCTCCCGAGTAGCTGGGACTACAGACGCCCACCACCACGCCTGGCCAATTTTTTTTTTTGTATTTTTAATAGAGACGAGGTTTCACCATGTTAGCCAAGATGGTCTCGATCTCCTGACCTTGTGATCGGCCGCCTCGGCCTCCCAGAGTGCTGGGATTACAGGCGTGAGCCACCGCGCCTGGCCAGAACAGAGATTATTATAATATTAGAATAAAGAGTAATGCTACAAGCTGATGACTAATACTATTCATATATCATCATATCTATGATCTATTTCTAGCATAACTATTCTTATTTTATTTATTTTCTTTATTACACTGGAACAGCTTGTGCCCTCGGTCTCTTGCCTTGGCACTTGGGAGGCTTGCTTGCCCACAGGTTGCTTTGGTTTCCTGGTTCCCTATGGCCCATGTGCCAGGGACTGAGCTCAGGGCAGTGGAGGCTGCAGAAAGAACCTTGAGCTGGGGAGGAGGCCCCCAGTCCCGGAGGTCTGCGCAGGCACCTGCTCTACACACCGGCCCAGACATGTTTGCTGAGTGCAGGAACTGTGGGTGAACTCTGAAGGAGAGAGGAGTAAAGAATGTGGCTGTGGGGTGAGGTGCAACTTGCACCTCATGCCTGGCCTGTCTTCCCTGCCAGACCTTGGGCCTCTCCTATGGGCTCCCCTTGAGCTAGCCTCCCACAGTGCTGGAGCCATTATTAGCCTTTTTATTCCCTTCTCACCTGAACCCTGATTTTATTTTATTTTTATTTTTATTATTTTTTTGAGACGGAGTTTTGCTTTTGTTGCCCAGGCTGGAGTGCAGTGGTGCGGTCTTGGCTCACTGCAACCTCCACCTCTTGGGTTCAAGCGATTCTCCTGCCTCAGCCTCCTGAGTAGCTGCAACTGCAGGCGCTCGCCACCGCACACAGATAATTTTTGTATTTTTAGTAGAGATGGGGTTTCACCGTGTTGGCCAAGCTGGTTTTGAACTCCTGACCTCAGGTGATCGGCCCACCTCGGCCTCCCAAAGTGCTGAGATTAGAGGCGTGAGCCACTGGACCTGGCCTGAAACCCTGATTTTGAAACCTCTGGCAATAATTTCTCAAACCTCCCTACACGTCTAACAAAGACTCTGTCTTCACTTGATTGTGGTATGATTTCACAGTGTAGGTGTTTATTGAATCATGTTGTACACCAAAAATATATACAAGTTTTGTTTTAAGACAGTCTCACTCTTTCGCCCAGGCTGGAGTGCAATGGCTCGATCTCGGCTCACTACAACCTCTGTCTCTGGGTTCACGCAATTCTCCTGCCTCAGCCTCCTGTATACAAGTTTTATTTGTCATTTCTACCTCAGTGAAGCTGGGTGTTGGGGGAAGACTTGGGAATAAAAAGGTTATGTCTTCAAACAATAAGTTCCTTTGTGAGTGTAGAGGCTGGATCATCCTTCCGTTTTCTGTTCCTTCTCTCAGATTCCAGGATGGAGGCTGGGATCATGGAGTCTCCTCTGCAGAGAAAGCTCTCCAGGCAGGCAGGACTGCCGGGCACCGTGTGGGGGTGCCTCCCCTGGGGGCACCCTGCGGGGGGGCACCCTGCACCACCCCACCCGCATGGCGGTCCTGAGGACGGGTCAGATAAACCCACCCACCCCCGGGCTTGGGAGCACAGCGCCTCCCCAAGGGTTCTGCAGGAAGACCTGGGTCGGCCTGTGGGGAGCTCAGCCCCGCGCTACAGGTGCGTGTGCGGCAAGGCGTTCAGATACAACTCGCTGCTTCTCAGGCACCAGATCATCCACACCGGCGCCAAGCCCTTCCAGTGCACAGAGTGCGGGAAGGCCTTCAAGCAAAGCTCCATCCTGCTGCGGCACCAGCTGATCCACACTGAGGAGAAGCCGTTCCAGTGCGGCGAGTGCGGGAAGGCCTTCCGGCAGAGCACGCAGCTGGCTGCCCACCACCGCGTCCACACCCGCGAGCGGCCCTACGCATGCGGCGAGTGCGGCAAGGCCTTCAGCCGCAGCTCCCGGCTGCTGCAGCACCAGAAGTTCCACACCGGGGAGAAGCCCTTCGCGTGCACCGAGTGCGGCAAGGCGTTCTGCCGCAGGTTCACCCTCAACGAGCACGGCCGCATCCACAGCGGGGAGCGGCCCTACCGGTGCCTGCGGTGTGGGCAGCGCTTCATCCGAGGGTCCTCGCTCCTGAAGCACCACCGGCTGCACGCGCAGGAGGGCGCCCAGGACGGCGGCGCGGGGCAGGGCGCCCTGCTCGGAGCTGCGCAGAGGCCCCAGGCGGGGGACCCGCCCCACGAGTGCCCGGTGTGCGGGAGGCCGTTCCGACACAACTCCCTGCTGCTGCTGCACCTGCGCCTACACACGGGCGAGAAGCCGTTCGAGTGCGCGGAGTGCGGCAAGGCCTTCGGTCGCAAGTCCAACCTCACTCTGCACCAGAAGATCCACACCAAGGAGAAGCCCTTCGCGTGCACCGAGTGCGGCAAGGCGTTCCGCAGGAGCTACACGCTGAACGAGCACTACCGGCTCCACAGCGGCGAGAGGCCATACCGATGCCGCGCCTGCGGGAGGGCCTGCAGCCGGCTGTCCACCCTCATCCAGCACCAGAAGGTGCACGGCCGCGAGCGCGGGGAGGACACAGAGGGCAGGCGGGCGCCCTGTTGGGCTTCCTGATGACGGGGACGACAGGCCGAGGATTCACGCTGGAAGCCCACCCAAACCGGCGGGGCCCTAGCGCAGAAATTCAGAACCCCACGTCCTGAAGGTGAAGCAAAGTCTAAAGAAAGGGCCAGCTCCCATCAGGAGCTCGGCTTCTTGCTCCAGCCGGGCACTGGGGAGGGAAAGGGCACCAGGCAGCCCGTGGTGTGGCCTCAGGAACCACTATCAGCCACCATTTCCTGGGACCTTCCGGAAATGTCCAGGAGCGGGCAGAAGGGAGGGAGGGAGGGGCAGCTATGCTCAGTCCCCAAAGAGCAGGGCACAGGGGACGCCATAGACGCATATGCAGCTGAGCTTCCCACAGGCCGGCCATATGCAGCTGAGCTCCCCACAGGCCGGCCCGGGTCTTCGTGCAGAACCATTGGGCACAGCCAGGCCTTAGCACCAGGCCCCGTGTGGCGGTCAATTTCAGGTGGTGTAAAGCCGACTAACAGGATACAAGGTGCCTTAGCTGGCTGCCATGTCTCCTGCCTGTAATCCCATCACTTTGGGAGGCTGAGGTGGGAGGTTTGCTTAAGCCCAGGAGTTTGAGACCAGCTTGGGCAACATGGTAAAACTTCTCTACAAAAAATTTAAAAATAAGCCAGGTATTGTGGCCTGTGCCTGTAGGCTGTAGTCCCAGCTACTCAGGAGGCTGAGGTGGGAGGATGGGTTGAGCCTGGGAAGTCAAGGCTGCAGTGAGCTATGATAGCACCACGGCACTCCAACCTGGTTGACAGAGTGACACCCTGTTTAAAAAAAAAAAAAAGCCTAGATGGCTGGTGGAGCTCTATCTATCTATCCGTCTCTTTTTTTGACGCAGGATCTCTCTGTCAGCCAGCCTGGAGTGCAATGGCAGAATCATGGCTTACTGCAGCCTCCAGCTCCCAGACTCAAGCGTTTCTCCCACCTTAGCCTCCTGAGTAGCTGGGACTAAGGCACACACACTGCACCTGGCAGCTGGTGAAGCATTGTTTTTGAGTGTGTGAGGATGTTTTCAGTGGACTCAGTGAAGATCTGCCCTCAGCGTGGGCAGGCACATCCACTTGGTTGGGGGCCCAGATGGAACACAAAGGGAGAAGAGAAGCAAATTCTCTTTTCTGGAGGGAGACACCCATCTCCTGCCCTTGGACATCAGGACTCCAGGTTCTTCGGCCTTTGGACTCAGGCTTGCCACAGAGGCCTCCCAGGGCTCTCGGCCAGTCAGCCTTAGAATGAGAGTTACACCACTGGCTTCCTTGGTTCAACCACCTTACCTGGACTGAGCCTCACTAACAGCTTCTCTAGGTCTCCAGCTTGCAGACAGCCTATGGGAGGACTTCTCAGCCTCCATAAGTGTGTGGGCCAGTTCCCCTAATAAATCCCCTCTCCTGGCCAGGTGTGGTAGCTCTTGCCTGTAATCTCAGCATTTTGGGAGGCAGAGGTAGGCGGATCACCTGAGGTCAGGAGTTCGAGACCAGCCTGGCCAACATGGTGAGACCCCCGTCTCTACTAAAAATACAAAAAGTAGCTGGGTGTGGTGCTGGGTGCCTGTAATCCCAGCTACTTGGGAGGCTGAAGCAGGAGAATCACTTCGACCTGGGAGGTAGAGGTTGCAGTGAGCCGAGATCGAGCCACTGCACTCCAGCCTGGGTCACAGGGCAAGACTCTGTCTCAAACAAATAAAAATCCCCTCTCCTAAACTCCATTATTGGTTTTGTCTCTCTAGAGGACCCTAATACACTGCCCAGCAGAAGCCAGGAAGGAAGCCCTGCCAGCTCAGAAGGTGGGCCAGGAGAGAAGGGTGTGGCTGGAAGGGTAGCCGGTGGGGGTGCTGCATCCTCTTGGCCCCACTGGGAGCACCTTGTCACCCCTAACAGATGAAGAGAAGGTGAGGGGGAATTGAGTTACCTGCCCACTGGTGTGTCAAACTCCATGATGGGGGTGGGAACATGCAGACCTGGCCCCTCCAAGGCCCACTGCTCCCCGGGCTGTGCACCCCACAGTCTGTGCCAGGGGCTGCAGAAAGAGCCATGGGAAGCCTGGCCCTGGTAGGGCACCAAGATGGGGAGGGCTGGATCCACCCTCCAGAGAACAAGAATCCTGGGCAGTAGCCGGGACATGGTGGGGGAGGCTGAAGGGTTGTCCCTGAGCATCCCCAACATGGAGGTCGGAAGTCTGGGCCATGGGCAGGAAAGCACGAAGGTCAGGGCCAGCCTGGGGAACCAAGAGCTGTGCCACGATCCCTTCCACCTGGGGAACCAAGAGCTGTGCCACGATCCCTTCCACCTGGGGCAGCTGCCCACATGCCCGCCACTGGGTTCCATCACCTGAGACTCCTGGCAGGTGCCTCTCTGAGTCTTTGTCCCGTGCTGGAAACCGGGATGTGCAGCACGCACCTTCACACCCACAGCACGGACAGCGGGAATAACACTTCCTTTGGGGATCCAGGGTTTCTGGTGTCTCCAGATTTTTCAGGCGCCACCATGTTCCTCTCATCCAGACGTCGGCACCCAAGGTGGAAGCAGGTCATGGCATGCCCGGCCCAGCTGCAGTCCGAGTGCAGATCCCATGGCGAGCGTGGGATCCAGCCCAAAGCACAAGCCACGCACAGCCCGCCAGGTTGAGTGGGCAGGTACCTCCAACAGCCTGGAGCCGTGAGACCTTGGGCAGGGGCGTTGCCGGCCATGGAGGTCTCTGGCTGGCAAAGCGGCACCGAAAGAGTCCTGTGTCATAACCAGACTCACTTGTAGCTTCTGTTGCTCTCCCTAGCTATTTCCAAAGCATCCAGGATAGGTTCATCTAAAGACATTCTGACTCATCTTGGACACGATCCACTTACTCTGTGGACCGTGTTCACAGAACCTGGAGTCCCTGCTCACCTTCCCTGACCCCTTATTGCTGGGTCATGTTCACAAGTTTCTGTCTCTTTTTGTTCCCAGTCCCGGTACCAGCTCAGGTCCAATCAGCTTCTGAACCTCTACTGTGCAGTGCCTGAGACAAGGTGGAGGAGACATGGACAGTAAAGCTCAGCCAGGTGCAGACTGCAGCCTGGAAGCAAAGGCTGAGACAGGGTGGGAGAGACACCGACAGTATGCTCAGCCAGGTGCAGACTGCAGCCTGGAAGCAAAGGCTGAGACAGGGTGGGAGAGACACAGACAGTAAAGCTCAGCCAGGTGCAGACTGCAGAATGGAAGCAAAGGCTGAGACAGGGTGGGAGAGACACCAACAGTAAAGCTCAGCCAGGTGCAGACTGCAGCCTGGAAGCAAAGGCTGAGACAGGGTGGGAGAGACACCGACAGTAAAGCTCAGCCAGGTGCAGACTGCAGCCTGGAAGCAAAGGCTGAGACAGGGTGGGAGAGACACGGACAGTAAAGCTCAGCCAGGTGCAGACTGCAGCCTGGAAGCAAAGGCTGAGACAGGGTGGGAGAGACACCGACAGTAAAGCTCAGCCAGGTGCAGACTGCAGCCTGGAAGCAAAGGCTGAGACAGGGTGGGAGAGACACCGACAGTACGCTCAGCCAGGTGCAGACTGCAGCCTGGAAGCAAAGGCTGAGACGGTGGGAGAGACACCGACAGTAAGCTCAGCCAGGTGCAGACTGCAGCCTGGAAGCAAAGGCTGAGACAGGGTGGGAGAGACACCGACAGTAAGCTCAGCCAGGTGCAGACTGCAGCCTGGAAGCAAAGGCTGAGACAGGGTGGGAGGGACACGGACAGTAAAGCTCAGCCAGGTGCAGACTGCAGAATGGAAGCAAAGGCTGAGACGGTGGGAGAGACACGGACAGTAAAGCTCAGCCAGGTGCAGACTGCAGCCTGGAAGCAAAGGCTGAGACAGGGTGGGAGAGACACGGACAGTAAAGCTCAGCCAGGTGCAGACTGCAGCCTGGGAGCAAAGGCTGAGACAGGGTGGGAGAGACACGGACAGTAAAGCTCAGCCAGGTGCAGACTGCAGCCTGGGAGCAAAGGCTGAGACAGGGTGGGAGAGACACGGACAGTAAAGCTCAGCCAGGTGCAGACTGCAGCCTGGAAGCAAAGGCTGAGACAGGGTGGGAGAGACACGGACAGTAAAGCTCAGCCAGGTGCAGACTGCAGCCTGGAAGCAAAGGCTGAGACAGGGTGGGAGAGACACGGACAGTAAAGCTCAGCCAGGTGCAGACTGCAGCCTGGAAGCAAAGGCAGTGGCACCCTCTTTCGGGGCATTTCTGGTCACTTCAGTCTGCTGGGGGGATTCCGTGTCTCACCAGGAGACTCAGGCATGGACCTGGGTTGCCACTTTCTTCCTGTTACATGGATCTCTCTACCATGCCCCAGACCCAACACCTCAGCCTTCTCAAAGCTGCACTGCAGAAGTTCTAGCCAGAGCAGCCTGGTAAGAGAAAGACGTCAAGAGCATCCAAATACTTCCTTCCAAATGAGGAAGCCAAATGGTCCTTGTTTGCATTCAACGTGATCTTATATATAGAAAACCCTAAAAGCTTTATCAAAACATTCTTAGAACAAACAAATTCAGTAAAGTTGCAGGATACAAAATTAACATACAAAAACCAGTAACATTTCTACATACCAACCACAAACTACCAAAAAAAACCAGGAAAGCAATTCCATTTACAATAGCTACCAAAACCAAAAAACAAACCTAGGAATAAATTTAACCAATGAGGCCGGGCGCGGTGGCTCATACCTGTAATACTAACCCTTTGGGAGGCCGAGATGGTGGGTCACGAGGTCAGGAGATTGAGACCATCCTGGCTAATACAGTGAAACCCCATCTCTACTAAAAATACAAAAAATTAGCCGGGCCTGGTGGCACACACCTGCAGTTCCAGCTACTCGGGAGGCTGAGGCAGGAGAATTGCTTGAACCTGGGCGTTGGAGGTTGCAGTGAGCCGAGATGGCACCATCGCACTCCAGCCTGGACGACAGAGCCGGACTCTGTCTCAAAAAAAAAAAAAAAAAAAAAGAAAATTAACCAATGAGGTTAAAGAGCTCTACAAGGAAAACTATAAAACACTGATGAAAGAAGCTGAATAGGTCACACACACACACAAAACGGAAAGTCATCTCATGTTCATGGATTGGAATAATTAATTTGGTGAAAATGACAATACTACCAAAAGCAATTTACAGATTAAATGCAATCCCCATCAAAATACCAATGACATTCTTAACAGCAATAGGGAAAAAAATCCCGAAATTCATATACAATGACAGAAGACGCTGAACAGCCTAAATGAATCCTGAGCAAAAAGAACAAAGCTGAAGGCATCACACTACTTTAAAATATAGTACAAAGCTATAATAATCAAAACAGCATGGGCCAGGCACAGTGGCTCATACCTATAATCCCGGAATTTTGGGAGGCCAAGGTGGGCAGCTCACATGAGGCCAGGAGTTTGTGACCAGCCTGGCCAACATAGCAAAACTCCATCTCTACTAAAAATACAAAAATCAGCCTGGCGTAGTGGTGCACACATGTAATCCCAGCTACTTGGGAGGATGTCTTGAACCTGGGGGCAGAATTTGCAGTGAGCCAAAGTTGTGCCACTGCACTCCAGCCTGGGGAACAGAGTGAGACCCTGTCTCAAAAAACAAAACCCAGCATGTCACTGATATAAAAACAGACACACAGATCAATAGAACAAAATAGAGAACCCAGAAATAAGTCCATATATTTAGTGAACTGATTTTCAACAAAGGTGCCAAGAACATTCACTGGGGAAAGAGCAGTGAATAGTGCTGGGAAAACTGGAAATACATTTTGAGGATATGCAGAAAAATGAAACTAGAACCCTATCTTGTCTGGGTGCAGTGGCTCATGCCTGTAATCTCAGCACTTTGGGAGGCCGAGGTGGGCAGATCATTTGAGGTCAGGAGTTTGAGACCAGCCTGGCCAACATGGTGAAACCTGTCTACTAAAAATACAAAAATTAGCCAGGTGTGGTGGCACACACCTGTAATCCCAGCTACTTGGGAGGCTGAGGCAGGAGAATTGCTTGAACCAGGGAGTGGAGCGGGGAGTGGAGGTTGCAGTGAGCTGAGAGCACGCCACTTCACTCCAGCCTGGGAGAAAGAGTGAGACTCTGTAAAACAAACCAAAACCAAAAAAAAAAAAAAAACTATCTCTCACCATATACGAAAATCAAATCAAAATAGATTAAAGATTAAAGACATAAATGTAAAACCTGAAAGTATGAAACTACTAGAAGAAAACATTGGGGAAATGCTTCAGGACACTGGTCTGGGCAAAGATTTTTTGGGTAAGAGCTCAAAAGCCAAGGCAACAAAAGCTAAAATAGATAAGTGGGATTACATCACTCTAAAAACCTGCACAGCCAAGGAAACAACAGAGACAACCTACAGAATGGGAGAAATTTTTTACTAACTATCCATCTGACAAGGGATTAATGACCAGAATATCCTACAGAAATGGGTTTGCCAAAAGAAAAAGAAAAAAAGAAAATAGGCCAGGCGCAGTGGCTCACACCTGTAATCCCAGCACTTTGGGAGGCCGAGGTGGGCGGATCACTTGAGGTCAGGAGATAGAGACCATCCTGGCCAACATAGTAAAACCCCATCTCTACTAAAAAGACAAAAATTAGCTGGGCGTGGTGGTGCACACCTGTAGTCCAGCTACTTGGGAGGCTGAGGCAGGAGAATCACTTGAACCCGGGAAGCGGAGGTTGCAGTGAGCCAAGACTGCGCCATTGCACTCCAGCGTGGGTGACAGAGTGAGACTCTGTCTCAAAAAAAAAAAAAAAAGGTTAATATTTCTTTCTGTCCTAAAGCCATCTGTCTCTTCATTTGACATACCCACTGGACAATTTCATACACTTCCATGGCTAGATTATCTTCTGCAGATGTTGGTGGCACCTAACCTCTAGTCCACATCTCCTGAATTTCCTATCTATATATCCAACTTTCTACAGGACATCTTTATTTGCATGTCTCGAAATGCCTTTTAAATCAAACTCATCATCTCCCAACACTCTCATTTGCCACTGTATCTCAAGTACCCAGGAAACACATTAAGCCTCTAAAAAACGTTAATGGCCACTGTGGCTCACACCTGTAATGCCAACATTTTGGGAGGCTGAGACGGGAGAATCCCTTAAGGCAAGGAGTTTGAGACCAGCCTGGCCACATGCATGTGTAAATGTCAAAATATCACATGTGCCCCATAAATACATACAATTATTATATATCACTACAGGCAACATATTGAGACTGTCTCTTAAAAAAAAAAATCGGCCGGGCGCAGTGGCTCACGCCTGTAATCCCAGCACTTTGGGAAGCTGAGGCAGGCGGATCACGAGGTCAGGAGATCGAGACCATCCTGGCTAACACGGTGAAACCCCGTCTCTACTAAAAATACAAAAAATTAGCTGGGCGTGGTGGCAGGCACCTGTAGTCCCGGCTACTCGGGAGGCTGAGGCAGGAGAATGGCGTGAACCCGGGAGGCGGAGCTTGTAGTGAGCCGAGATCGCGCCACTGCACTCCAGCCTGGGCGAAAGAGCGAGACTCTGTCTCCAAAAAAAAAAAAAAGAAAGATCAAATGATCAAATGATGTGAGGCTGTGGTGCCTGCTTTGTAGAAATGAAAGGATCTAATTGAAGACAGAAGTTTTGGGCACAGAGGCCACAGCCCAAATCCTTCACCTAAAATCACTATTTCTGAGCTACTTTTTAAACTTTAAAATAAAAGGAAAAAATAAAAAATAAAATAAAATAAAAGGAGGCTGGGCGTGGTGGCTCATGCCTGTAATCCCAGCACTTTGGGAGGCTGAGGTAGGTGGATAGCTTGAGGCCAGGAGTTCAAGACCAGCCTGGCCAACATGGCAAAACCCTGTCTTTACTAAAAATACAAAAATTAGCCGGGCGTGGTGGTGTGCGCCTGTAATCCCAGCTACTCAGGAAGCTGAGGCACAAGAACCGATTGAACCCGGGAGGTGGAGGTTGCAGTGAGCTGAGATCACACCAGCCTGGCTGACAGAGTGAGACTCTGCCTCAAAATAAATAAATAAAAACAAAATAAAATAAAATGTAAAAAGAAATAGGTAACATTAAATACAGTAATACATTTTATTTACCTTAAATCCAAAATATAATTCCAAATGCAATCAATATAAAAAAATCATCGGCGAGAGATTTGATTTGATTTTTCATACTGAGTCTTTGAAATCAAGTGTTTTCATTTGTGGCACATGTCGATTTGGACGGGGCACTTTCCAGGTGTCTGATGGCCACGTGGGGCTTGGGCCCACCATGCTGGACACTGCAGGTCCTGACTAAAGGGGCGCTGGGGTGGGTGAACTGCTGCCTGGCCCCACTTCTGGACCCTCCTCTCCTGCAGCCCTCCCCACAGGGCCTGCCACTTCTCCCGCTCCCTGCCCCAGGCCACTGTTGGGGAGGTCAGCATAGCCCTTGTCCCCTAAGTTAAATGGAGGGGCAAATCTGCAAGCTTCTGCCCAAAACGTCTCGGAGTGGACACTTCAACCTGGCAGCAACTCTGGGGCCAGTTAGCTTGGATTTCTACATAACGGGCAGAATGTCATAGGCTCCCACAAGGAAGCAGCGCCCTCCACCCAGCTCTGTGGCCTTTGGCTCTAATCTGACACTGTATGGGTGGCCAGGCCCCCAGGCTGGACCCACAGCAGCCTCCCACTACCGCCAGTGGCCTGAGATTGGCAGTTAGAACTCAGATCCTGAAACTAAACCACATCCTGCAGAGCACTAAGCAAGGGACTCACTTTATGATCTAAGATCCAAACTCCTTTGTGAACGCCCCATTGTCTGGCTTGGGGAAAAAAGCCTGTCACTAACTGAGGAGTCTAGTTACTCACACTTCTTCACCAGCAGCCCAAGGTTGACAGGGGGTAGGGGGAGATCACGTTGCATTAGAAAAAGAAATCCCCCAGCCTATGGGACACAAGCTCCTTTCACCTGTGCTCCTCCTCTCCTGCTCAGCGTCACACTTGGCCTGCAATCACCCACAACTGTCCTCCTCCCACACACAGCTGCTGTGGAAGGCAGGAGGTGGTTCTGTGGGCGTGGGGGAGACCCTGGTGGCACTCTTAGCAGCCTGACCTCTGTGCCTCCGTGTCTCACCTGCAAAGGAGGGCATCTCCTGTCTCACAGGTGCTTGTGAGGACGAGCTGAGAGACCAGCTTTTGAACGGGGAGGGGCTGTGACATGTCAGGGCTGTTCTGGACCCAGAGTTACTGCAGTGAACCAGAAAGATTGTGCTGCAGGAGCCGAGGAAGTTGCCCTGACAGGCCTGGAAGTGGCTTAGGCTTGGATCCTCCATCCCTGTGCACCTGGCGTTGGGCAGACCAGCCTCCCTGGGGCAATGCCCACTGAGAAGCTGCAAAGCATCCTCCTGGACCATCCGTACCCTGGGGGGACATCCCTTGGTCCCTCTGTACACTGCAGACCGGCCCCTCTTGAGGGACACACAGACTTGGGCAAGGCAGGAGCCAAGGGCAGTGAAGCAAACCTGTCAAGGTGCTGCCGTTCCCTTGGGTGTCTCCCGCCAAGCGGCCTCCATTCTCAAGGAAGGGAGCACCGGCCACCTGTATGCATCCACCGCGCGAGTGTGCAGGGGCAGGCTTGCCAGGATGGAGCGGCCTTGCCACCCACTGCCCACGAAGGCATCCTGGCACACCCAGCATGGTCTGAAACCCTTGTATGAAGGAGGAGCTTCTCACAGCCTGCTGCTGCCCCAGCCACAAGAAACACAGGAGCACAGGTAGGGCCCACGGAGTCCTTGAGGCCTGCTACGAGGGGCCAGTAACTACGTTTACGCCAGCAGCCATAAGCACAGGGACACAGGCAGATACCACCAGCCTGGGAAGGACGGGTGCGGTGGCTCATGTGCCACCTGCCTTCTTGCCGCAGCAGGCCTGTGGCCACTCTCTGGCTCTGCCTGTCCCCATGCAGGCTGGACCTGTGGGGCACTGGTCCTGGGAGGACTTGAGGTCATGGGAGACTCTGACCCTGCCCCCAAGGAGTCTAGGGGAGCTCAGAGGTGCTCAGCTGGAGACAGGCCTGTGAGGGAAAACTGTCATTCACGCCGCAGGCCACATAAGAGTGACCAAGAGGTCACAGGTCTGAAAGGACACTGGCGAGGAAGATCGGGAGGGTACCAGTGGGGCCAGATGAGGACTCCGGGGCCCTGAGGCCTGAGAACAACCTTCACTTGCCGTGAGACACACCTGACGGCCGCACCTGCCGCTGATGTGGAGGCAGCCAGAGCTGCGGCCAGGAGTTCAGGACCAGCCTGTCAGCAGCTGCCAGAGAGGCCCCACCAGGCACCCCCAGTGCCGCTCACCTGCCAGGCTCTAAGCTCTGGAGCTGTGTCTGTTCTCAGAGCCCACCCCAAGGAGGCAAGACACTGTTGGGCCTCACAAGCCCTGTGCCCCGGCTGTTGCCTGCATCTACATGGCCCAGCAATCCAAGCCGGCTCATCCGGCAGCTCCAGGGCCCCTCCGCGTTCGTGGGTCTTTGTGAACTGGGGAGAGCTGGAGAGAGGCCCCTCCGCGTTCGTGGGTCTTTGTGAGCTGGGGAGAGCTGGAGAGAGGCCCCTCCGCGTTCGTGGGTCTTTGTGAGCTGGGGAGAGCTGGAGAGAGGCCCCTCCGCGTTCGTGGGTCTTTGTGAGCTGGGGAGAGCTGGAGAGAGGCCCCTCCGCGAAACAGTCTGGGCCTCAATGATGAGTCAAGACTCAGGTCCAGTCCCGGTGGCCGGCCACCCTCCCTCCTCTAGGACACCCTCCTCTTGTCCATCACACCAGGACGTCCCCTTCTCCTCCCTCTAACTTCCACTGAGAATGGCCGGCCGTCCACGGGCTCCACTCCCCTAGCCAGGGCTACCGTCCTCACAACCCGGCTTGAGGTCTGAGCTACCGGCTGAGGGTTTCTGCCCTGGGCTCTAGCCGTGGCCTCCTGGCTCCTTTGTTTTCTTTCTTTTCTTTTCTTTTTTTTTTTGAGACAAGGTCTGGTTCCATCACCCAGGCTGGAGTGCAGTGTCGTGATCTTGGCTCACTGCAACCTCCGCCTCCCAGGTCAAGTGATTCTCCTGCCTCAGCCTCCTGAGTAGCTGGGACTACAGGTGCCCGCCACCACGCCTGGCTAATTTTTGTATTTTTTGTAGAGACAGGGTCTTGCCATGTTGCCCCATCTGATCTAGAACTCGTGAGCTCAAGCCATTTGCCCTCTTTGGCCTCCCAAAGTGCTGGGATTATACGCATGAGCCACCGTGCCCGGCTGACTCCTTTTTCTGAAACTCTTGAAAACTTCTTGTCTCTAGACCTGCTCAAATTCAAAATCTACTCCCAAACCCCAAGACTGCAAAGAAACAACAGTCAAATCCCAGCCATCCCCAGCCACAAGCCCAAGGCTGATGGACAGACCCCCACCTAGACCCAAAGTGCGCCTCTGTCCTGGGGGGACAGACCCGGCCTGGACCCCTCTGTGCTGAGCCCCTCTGGTCCTGGGCACCTCAGCAGTCCCACCAACCTCTCACCACACCATCTCTGTTGTCAGTCGGGTGCTGCAGAGTCTGCAATGGTGGTTGATTGATAGCTCCCCCTCTCCTCCATGGTACAGCCCCCACCAGCAATGCAGCTGTTCCTGTTCAACAACAGGCCCCGAATGACCAACATGACAACATGGAGGTCCTAACAGCTGCTAATCGAACCCCAGGTTTCTCCTGCTTGAACCCAGGGAAGGATCCCTTGCCTCCTGAGATGCACATCAAACGGCCATGTGCTGCTGAAGGGCCTGGAAACCCAGCCTCGCCTGACCTCACCTCTCCTCACCCTCACCTGGAATGACCACAGTCCCTGCACCAGGGCAAAGCCAATCGCTGTCATTCAGGCTGCTCCTCCCTGACCGACCGTCTCCCCTCAGGACCCCTGGTGCCCTGCACAGCAGGCACGGAGAAGACCCTCCAAGGCCACGGCAGTAGATACCCTCTCCCAGCCCATGTCACCGGGTCCTCAAGCTGGAACCCTCACTGTCGACTCATAACCAGCCCGTGTGGCACTGCTTCCTGAGGCTGCCTGCCCCTGGACATCCCTGGTGTGATGGCAGCACGGCCATCCCCAACGCACAGCAGAGCCTCCATCTCCAGGGCCTCTGTGCCATCCTCCTCTGTGTGTGTGCAGCAGCCTCTACTGCTGTTCCCAAAACCCCAGTCCTGTGGCTGCTCTGGCACTCGTGGGTCTCTGTATGGCATGGTGCCCAGGTGGGGCCAGCTGTCTGCCCCAGCCCTCCGTGAGGTGGGCGCTGTGGCTCTTGGAGGCTCCTGGCTCCTAGTTCTCTGTCCTCCGAAACTTCTGAGCTCCCAGGCCCACTCCAAGTTGTGGCCTGGCCTATGGCAGTGGGGCTGTGTCCACCCTGTTCACACTTACCCACCTCTGCTAGGGTCCCTTGGGAGCACTCTCCCCCGTTTCTGGCTGGGTGAGGATCCAGGGCGCCTCCCCTCGTTCCAGCAGGGAGATTAGCTCAGGTTTGCAGGCTGGGAATCCTGCTTGAGGAAAACAGTCCAGAGGCCTGGAGTGAGCCTGGGGAGGCGCAGCAGGCAGGGCCTGAACCGGGGGACCCTCATACCCAGCTAGCTAGGCGGGCTGCCCACAGGACACTTGAAGGGTAGGAAGCGGCTGCCAAGATCTCACCCCCAGAGATGCCCAACTGGCATAAGCCTCCAGTCTCTCTTGATTTGGCTGTTAGAGAAAAGCAGATTCTGCTTGTGGTTGTCGTCATGCCGTCCCAAACAGATCATCACTACAGGGAGGCGCGATCTCTGTACTCTGATGGGTGTGGCATGGGTGAGGATTGACTGTCCAGGGTGCCTTCCAGGAACACCTACAGCACCACGACCTGATGCTCACCTCACCCCATCCCACAGCAGCCCAGTGCCCTCCTGGCAGTGCCCACTCCTCCCCAGCTCACCCATCAGGCACTGTTCCTCCCTAGGTGTTCTCTCCACTGCATAGAGGCTTGGACCCAATTTCACTAAGACATTTTGAAACCATGCACCAGGGAGTGTGTGCATAGAATGAAGAACCTTTTGTTTGCAGGGCTCCGTCCCTGCTCTCCAGGGTCACCCAAGCATTTGGGGCCTTGATCCTGGAGAGGCTGCTCCCTCCAGGGCTAGCTAATTCCCAGAGACAGCAAACACTCCCCTTCCAGTGCACCTTTTTTTTTTTTTTGAGACGGAGTCTCGCTCTGTCACCCAGGCTGGAGTGCAGTGGCGTGATCTGGGCTCACTGTAGCCTCTGCCTCCCGGGTGCAGGCGATTCTCCCACCTCAGCCTCCCGAATACCTGGGACTACATGCGTGCACCACCACACCCTGCTAATTTTTTTGTATTTTAATAGAGACGAGGTTTCACCATGTTGGCCAGGCTGGTCTCACCTCAGGTGATCTGCCCTCCTCGGCCTCCAAAGTGATGGGATTACAAGCGTGAGCCACTGTGCCCAGCCCCAGTGCACCTTTGAGACACAAACCAACCAATCCAGAGTCCACAACTATCTCCCTCCCTTATCACACGGTCACTCACCAAGCCAATATTTCCCCTGCCCTAAGTCACCCGAGGGCCAGGTACCTGACAAGAAGGGGCCACCCCTACAGCCCCGAGCCTGCCACAATTGTTCAAATAGTCCAATCGTGAGCTCACTCTGCATACCTACCCTGCCTGCCCTCTCCTTCCAGAGAAAATAAAGGCTCCGGCCAAACTCAGTCCTCTCCCCCTTTCTGCCTCCTGGCCATCCCTGGTCCTTCTCATGTCGCCCTGTGTGCCCTGCCCAGTTTCCAGGGACCCACGACTATAACTTCTTCCTTCACAACAGTCATTCTCACGTGTGCATGCCTTACCACACCTGTTAAATCCACGGGTCCGGGCGCGGTTGCTCACGCCTGTAATCCCAGCACTTTGGGAGACCGAGGCGGGCAGATCTCCTGAGGTCAGGAGTTCGAGACCAGCCTGGCTAACATGGTGAAACCCCGTTTCTACTAAAAATACAAAAAATTAGCCAGGCGTGGTGGCAGGTGCCTGTAATCTCAGCTACTCGGGAGGCCGAGGCAGGAGAATCGCTTGAACACGGGAGCAGAGGTTGCAGTGAGCTGAGACTGCGTCATTGCACTCCAGCCTGGGCAACAAAAGTGAAACTCTGCCTTAAAAAACAAACAAACAAACAAAAAACAAATCCAGGGTACATTTGAACTCACCTTGAGATGTGGGTGTCTGCAGATGGCAAGGGACCTGTGGAGGGGCTCTGTGGATTGGAAGCACCATTGCTCTGGGCTGTCCACTCGGATACGGAGAGTGCTGTTGGAAATGCAGCACCTTGAAAGTGTCTCTGTAGTTGAGATTTTTCCCTGGAAACATTTACAGCTTGGAACTGTTCTATCTGGCCAAATATGAGGAGGCTAGAGTTGCCCCAAAAGTGGCAGCAAGGGAGTTGCCTCAAAAGACTTCCCCAAACAGTCCCGCGATGGAATTGGTTGGGATTCCAAGGAAAGAAGCCCTAAACACCAGGGTGATCAGTCCAGAGCATTTCTTCCGGAAATTTTCACATGGAGCTTCAGCTTTCTTGGGATCGATGGTGAGGCAAGTGATGCTCCACCCAGGTACATTTGCAGCAAGGGAGTCTGGCTATGGAGCTTAGATGAGAGTTTAAGGGATTGGGCTCAGGGCAGGGCCAGTTTCTACGTGTTTAGCAATAGGGTTGATCGTGTTTTCGAGCAACCTAAACAGCTTTATCAGGGAATGTGCCCGGCCCCATTGAACTGGGTTCAAGGCTGCAGGGAACACGCAATGGCCAGGTCCCAGAGCAATCAAAGGACTCTGTGTTTCTCAATCAGTAGAGAAAGAAAAGGGGGGAACTGGAAGACCCCGTGAATCCCAATCTCAGATAGGAATGAGCAATCCAGGCTGGCCCAGAGCATAAGCACCGTGACCATGTGAGGGCCTGAGCGTGCCTGGCTGTGGAGGGTCTGCTTGCTCAGTGGCCTCTAGACTCAGCCGGGCAGTGGATGCTGTGGATGGAGGAAGCCCCCTCGCCCCAGACAGGACCTCAGGGCCTCAGAGCCCTGGCATCTGCACCCTGGACACAAGGAAGGTGCCTATGAGGTGGATGCTCTAGCCAGGCTTTCTCCCCCTCCTGCTCCTGTGTTACCCTGGTGTGCCCCCCTCACCTGCAGCAGGCCAGGTTGGGGCATAGGGTTGCCGGCCCCTACCAGCCCTGGGGGTCTGGAGGGCGGCTGGGGACGCAGACCCCCTGTCCTTCTCTATCCTTCGCGACATGCTCCTTGAGCAGCTGCAGTCCACTTAGGTGACCAGAGAGGATGTGGGGCTGAGGGAGCCGAACTCGGGGCAGCAGGGGCGGGGGTGGGAGTGCCGGGATCATCCGCACCGGGAGAGGCGAGGCCGGCGTCTGTTTTTCACCTGGGCCTCCCTGGGGGGCTGGGGGCTGCCTGACTCTTCCCTCCTTTGGTTTGCGCAAGTTTTCCCGCGCGGGTTCGGATCAACACGCCGGGGGAGCCCGGCTTACGTCCCTCCTGGACCCCCGCCCCGTTCTTCCCGTGGGGAGGGGCGCGTCAGGCGGACCTGGCACCCTCCGGCTGCTGGGCTTCGCCGGGAGCCACGCGGGGAGGTCCAGGCAGTCGGGAGGCAGGCAGCGTCCTCGCCGAGGCTGCGAGTCCGTGGCCGTCCGGGGGAGGCGCGCAGGCTCTGCCGGACGCAGAAGGAACCCGAAGGAGGCGGGGTGGAGGGCGGTGCGGGGCCGGGGAGGGGCGAGGCGAGTGGCGAGCGGACGCCGGGCCCGGCCTCGGGCAACTCCGAGGGGCGCCCTTCCTCGGGGTCCCGGAGGCTCTGCGACCCCGCGGCCGCTCCAGCGGCTCACTGGGGACAAGGCCCGAGCCAGGCGTCTCCGCGAGGCGGGGCCCGGAGCGCGCCCAGCAGGCGCTTCCTGTCGCAGGGACGCGGGGGAGCGGCGCCTGAACAGCCTCGGTGGGAACCAGCGCCCGAAGCTGGTGATCCGGGGTGTGCAGGGCCCAGCCGGGCGATCCCCTGGATCTCCGCCAGCCTCGCCCCGACTCCGCTCCTCCCACCCGCCAGCGAGGACCGAGCCTCGGAGTCCGCAACTCCCGGCCCGCGTCCCCAGCTCCCGGCCCCGGCCCCGCCCCGCCCCTGCTCAGGCACCGCCCACTCCGGGCTCTGGGCCCTCCTCTCCCTCGCGGCTCCGCCCCCTGCCCGCCTCTGACTGTACCCCGCCCCCAGGCGCCAGCCCCGCCTATCTGGGCTTCTGGTCCCGCCCAGGTTCTTGTCCCTCGGGCCCCAGCCTCGCCCCTCCTCGGCTCTGACTCCACCCCTTCTCCGGAGCCTGGGAGGCGGGGCTAAGAACCACAGAGATGGCCGGGCCTCCGAGCGGCCCAGGGCGGCCGGAAGTTTGCGGGGCGGGGCGGACGCGGGTGGCCAAGGCCCGTTTCCGGCGGCGTCGCGCGTTTGCGAACCTCGGGTGGTCCTCAGGGAGGGTGAGTCGGCGCGGCGGGCGCGGACTCGGGTTGTCCTCGGTCCGAGTGATCCCTGATCGCTTCCTGCGCCCTCCCGCCTTCGGCACTGGGGTCCCCGCGTCCCCCGGGCCTCCAGTCGGGAAAGCGCGGGGGCTTTGCGGGGCCTCGAGCGCCTGGCGTGGGAGGTGGTCGAGCCCAGCCACCCTCCCCCGCGGCGGCGCGAGGTGGGCTTCGTTTGGCCGAGTCTCGCAGCTCCCCGCAGACCCCGCTCGTGGCAGCCACGGTGTCAGGGGCCTGAGCAAGGCGAGCTCCAGCTGCGGCCTTTTCTTCAGGCCTGGGTCCACTCCCGTGGCCCTGACTCCTCCTCCTGCGAAATCACCTCCTTCTAGAGCCTTTTCTCTTTCTATTTATGGCCCTGGAAGGCCTAGGATAAGTGACAATGGAGGAAAGAACGGTGCCTTGGGTGGGGTAGGCTGTTTGTCTTCTCTAAATTCTGGTTGCTATTCCGGGCATTCCTACTGTCAGGAGCCAGGTGGGGGGGATCAGCCTACCTGTGCCGGTGACCTGGGGCTTCCACCCACAAACCACTTTCTGGGCCAGAAGCTGCCATACGAAGACTCTTTTTCCCATTCCGACCTCCCGGGGGAATGCCTGGGCAGGTAGAGGGTCTGGGGTCATTGGCTTAATTGAGGTGAACGATTTATATCAGATTACATCCCTGTGCCTGGTTCCATCCTGGCGACAGGTGAGCTGGAGACTGGAATTTATGTACTTGAGGGCAGGGGTTTCCATGTCCACTCTTGTCTTCCCTACAGTTTGTCATTTTTGCTCCTGCCTTCTCCAACCTCCAGTCGCTCACTGCCTTCCGTTGCTGTCGGGAATTTACCCACACTGGTTCATCCAACCCCATTTCTTCTTGCTTCAGGCCCTTTCACATGCTATTCCTGCTGCCCGGAGTGCTCTCTCCACCTCCATTACCTTGGCCGAGGTCCCTGGGGAAGTGACCCATTACACTGAACGTTCTAGTCTAAGTGGCTTTCATAGTTCCCTGTACTTGAGCGCTGTCGTGGTTGCAGTGTGCTTATTTGTGTGGTTATTTAACTCTTTCCTCCGCCAGACTGCTTCGTGAAGGCAGGGTCCTCGTGTCCACTACTGTATCCCCATTACTCAGTGCCTGGCACGTGGCATCCACTTCTTACGGCTTTGTGGAGTGAGTCACACATGCCACACACACATACACTCTAAAGAGGAACAAGAGTTCAGTGGGCCTCCTTCACTCAAGCGCCATGGCTGCTTCAGCCCAGCCCCGTGTCCCTGCTAGAGAAATCTGGGGCTGGAGGTAAAGGAGCAGAGAGCACAGCACCCCCTTGATTAGCCTGGAAGTCGGCCTTCTGGCACCCTGACCTCTAATCCTTTCATAATTGCCAACAGGTCTCTCGGCCAGAACACGTGGATGCCCACCCACCACTGAGCCTCATGGTAGGAAGCTTGACTGCCTCCTTCCCCTCGCATGTCCTGTGAAGGCCCACCTCCTGCTCTGCCCACTGGCCCTGGGCCCAGACCCTACCTTGGCCCTTGCTGGGCTTAGGAAGGCCCCCTTGCCCCCAACCCCAAGGTAGTGAGCAAACCCCTGCCCAAACCGGGGCCTAATTGAGGCTCTTGAGGGGGGACGGTTGTATGACCACCATGGACTGGGTTCCTTCCTCCTCCCCGAGACTGCCCCTCCCCAGAATATTAGAGGCAGGGGAGTCCTGGTGAGCGTCTCGCCCAACCCCATGGGGCAGCTGCCTGAGACATGTCATGAGGCAGCGCCAGAAGGGGGCTGGCACCCAGGGATTCCTGGGGTGCTGGTGTGTGTCCTTTCAGGAGGTGGTAACATTTGGCGATGTGGCTGTGCACTTCTCTCGGGAGGAGTGGCAGTGTCTGGACCCTGGCCAGAGGGCCCTCTACAGGGAAGTGATGCTGGAGAACCACAGCAGTGTGGCTGGACTAGGTGAGGCTGCACCTCGGGGCCCCTTCCCCTGCATCATCAGTCAGCACCCACCCAGCCAGGCCTCCATCAGAGGCTGGGGTATGCAGGCCAAACGCTCAGACCCTTGTGGGCTCCACAGGGGGCTTGGACTCATGAGTGGTGTGCCAGGCTGGTTCCTAGCTTTGCCCATGTCATGGGGTTCAGCCCCCAGGGAGTGGGTGGGATTCTGGGAGTTAGTAAAGCCTCTTTTTTTCCTAACCTGTTAAATTGTGAGAAATAGAATCCAAACTTGAAATAGCTTAGACAAGAAAAGAGAAATTATTGGGTGGAGAAATCCAAGGAAAAGGTTGTGCAACGAGCAAGAGGTGGCAGCGACGCCCACACGGCTGCTTTGCAGATGCCGTCATCCCCTTGCCCCTCCTGTCCTGCCCTTAGTCTCCTCTCTGAACTCCACCACCGCCACAGGCAGCCACTGCGCTGCTCTTTATGTCCATGCCTGTGTCCTCACAAGCTGTGTACTGTGGTTGGATTGCAACTTGGTGAGGGGGGTGCGTCTAACTTGGGCCTTGCCGGGCCTCTTGCCTGTGACTAAGCCCCCTGCTGCATCAGACCCCCGAGAGAGTGCCTGTGCTGGGGGATCAGGAGTGGAACTGATGCAGGCATCGTTGGTTGGCCAGGAGCTTCTTGGGGTGTTGGACCAGGCCTGTACCCGTCTGTCCCGGCTAGTCTGGCAAAGTCCAGCTTTCTGTTTTGCCAGTCAGATAAGTGTACGGTGGGAGGCTGTTGTAGTTTGAGTTTGCATTTCTTTGATTTCTGCTGAGCTTGAGCCTATTTTCACACCCTCATTAGCTTGCCAGGTTCTTCTGTGAAATATCTGCTCAGGGCATTTGCCCATATTCTAGGTCCGCTGTGTCTTATTGCTTTGAAGGTGTTGTTTTTTCATTCTGTCTAAGATGCCTTACTTTGTAAAACATGTAGTTATGTACACATCATTATTTTAAGAAAGTTGGAATGCTACTGATTACATGCATTTTTTAATCATTTAATTTTACTTTATACTTTTTAAAGAGCCCTCTTAGACTCATTTAGATGTGGTTTACCCTGTCTCACTGAAATAGGAAAAGACACATGCAGTGAGGGTCTTTTTTTTGAGATTTTGAGATGGAGTCTCGCTCTGTCACCCATGCCGGAGTGCCATGGCGCGATCTTGGCTCACCGCAACCTCCATCTCCTGGGTTCAAGCGATTCTCCTGCCTCAGCCTCCCGAGTAGCTGGGACTACAGGCGTGAGCCACCACGCCCAGCCGGAGTAAGGGTACTTCTAATATTTCTTCACAGCTTTTAGTGACCCCACTCTCTGGTTTGGTTATCTGTGTCCATGCTTTCCACATGATGGCAACCTGTGGGCCTGGCCATCTAGAGGTGCTGCAGCTTTTCGTAAGTGGTGTTGGGGTTTTCTTCATCCGGTGAGCTTGGTGCTTGAGCTTTCTTGCTTGGCATGTAGCAGCTCCATCTGCTGTGCCTGTCCTCCTCTCTCAGGCCCTGTGTGTACACAGTTGCTGATGTACCAGTAACTGGAATTGCAGTCATTCCCCCAGCAGCAGTTTGCTTCTCCAGGCTCAAAGGTACAGCTGCTGTTCTTTTTCCATGGCTTCTGTCTATTTATAATGTCCTGCTGCTGTGCCAAGTCACAGGGTAAAGCTTTTGAAGACAGTGTACAGAGCAGCTGAATTCAGCATGTATTGTATGATGGTGCTGGTGACTTACCTGCAGCAGTGACTGAGCAGCTGGGGCACAGGCAGTGATGGTGTGTCACAGCTGCCACCTGGCGGATGACATCAATTCCTAGATGCGTCCAAGAGATGGGAAAGGGTTTTATAAAAACACTGTCTTAGGGCCGGGCGCGGTGGCTCATATCTGTAATCCCAGCACTTTGGGAGGCTGAGGCGGGTGGATCACGAGGTCAGGAGATCGAGACCATCCTGGCCAACAGGGTGAAACCCCCGTCTCTACTAAAAATACAAAAATTAGCTGGGTGTGGTGGCGCATGCCTGTAATCCCAGCTACTCGGGAGGCTGAGGCACGAGAATCGCTTGAACCCTGGAGGCGGAGCTTGCAGTGAGCCGAGATCGCACCACTGCAATCCAGCCTGGGCAACAGAGCGAGACTCCATCTAAAAAAAAAAAAAAAAAGACTATCTTAGAATTTATCAAATATGATAAGTACCAGGTTAGTTTTGTGTATTATAAATCACTTTTTCAGCCGGACATGGTGTTGCATGCCTGTAGTCCCAGCTACTGGGTAGAGCGAGGAGGGAGGATTGCCTGAGCCTGGAAGGTCAAGGTTGGAGTGAGCTATGATTGTGCCACTGCAGTCCAGCCTAGGCAACAGAGTGAGACCCTGTCTAAAAAAAAATCTTCTCTGCTTCTTTTGTGTTTGTTAACTTTGTTAGGTCAGATTTTAATGTAATTACTGTGTTTTTGCCTTATGGATTGTCTCTTTGAAGTTTTATTTAAAAGTTCTGTCCGGGCACGGTGGCTCACGCCTGTAATCCCAGCGCTTTGGGAGGCCAAGGCGGGCGGATTGCCTCAACTCAGGAGTTCGAGACCAGCCTGGGCAACACAGTGAAACCCTGTCTCTACTAAAATGCAAAAAAAAAAAAAAAAATTAGCTGGGCATGGCAGTGTGCACCTGTAGTCCCAGCTACTTGGGAGGCTGAGGCAGGAGAATTGCTCGAAGCTGGGAGGCAGAGGTTGCAGTGAGCCGGGATTGTGCCACTGCACTCCAGCCTGGGTGACAGAGCGAGACTCTGTCTCCAAAAAAAAAAAAAAAGTTCTTCCCTGGCTGGGTGTGGTGGCTCACACCTGTAATCCCAGCACTTTGGGAGGCCGTGGCGGGCAGATCACCTGAGGTCAGAGTTTGAGACCAGCCTGACCAACATGATGACACCCCGTCTCTACTAAAAATACAGACATTAGCCAGGCGTGGTGGCGGGTGGTTGTAATCTTGGCTTCTCAGGAGGCTGAGGCAGGAGAATTCCTTGAACCCAGGAGGCAGAGGTTGCACCGAGCCGAGATCACACCAGTGCACTCCAGCCTGGGTGACAGAGTGAGACTCCGTCTCAAAAAAAAGTTCTTCCCTCCTCCAAGGTCACTGAGATGGGCTTCATTTTCTCCTGTGGATTTTATAGTTTGTATTTCTCATCTGTATCCCAGCTCCACATCTGTATTGGGGTTACGTAAAAATCCCTGTTTTATTTTGTCCACACATAGCTGTTTTCCCCAACATCATCTATTAAACAGTCTCCTTGGCCAGGCTCGGTGGCTCACACCTGTAATCCCAGCACTTTGAAGTAGGCCGAGGTGGGCGGATCACCTGAGGTCAGGAGTTCGAGACCAGCCAGGCCAACATGGTGAAACCTCGTCTCTACTAAAAATACAAAAATTAGCTGGGTGTGGTGGCTCACGCCTGTAATCCCAGCTACTCAGAAGGCTGAGACAGGAGAATCGCTTGAACCTGGGAGGTTGAGGTTGCAGTGAGCTGAGATTGTGCCACTGCACTTCAGTCTGGGCAATAAGCGAGACTTTGTCTCAAAAAAAAAAAAAAAAAAAAAAGATTATCTCCTTTTCCTGTTGACATGTGGAGCCACCATTTTCATCTATGAAATGGGGTGTTTCTGAACCCTGTTCTCTTCCCTGAATCTCTTGTGGGCCAGCTGTGGGCCAGCTTCCTGCTTTTGGTTTGTTTTGGTTTTTTTTGTTTGTTTGCTCATTTGTGTTTTTGGCTTTTTTTTGAAATAAAGTCTCACCCTGTCGCCTGGGCTGGAGTACAGTGGTGCGATCTCGGCTCACTGCAACCTCTGCCTCCCAGGTTCAAGCAATTCTTGTGCCTCAGCCTCCTGAGTAGCTGGGATTACAGCTACTCAGGCATGTGCCACCACACCCGGCCAATTTTTTGTATTTTTACTAGAGATGGGGTTTCACCATGTTGGCCAGGCTGGTCTGGAACTCCTGACCTCAGGTTATCCACCCACCTTGGCCTCCCAAAGTGCTGGGATTACAGTTGTGAGCCACCGTGCCCGGCCAGTTTGGCTTTGTTTTTTATTTTGAGGTGGTTTTTGTTTTTTGCTTTAATTTTGTAGTGTTTCTTAATACTACAAGAATACTAAAAGAATTAAACTCACCCGTTTAATTCTTTTTTTTCTGGGACGGAGTTTCGCTCTTGTTGCCCAGGCTCGAGTGCAATGGCGCGATCTCGGTTCACTGCAACCTCCGGCTGTTGGGTTCAAGTGATTCGCCGCCTCAGCCTCCTGAGTAGCTGGGATTACAGGCATGTGCCACTACACCCGGCTAATTTTTATATTTTAAGTAGAGATGAGGTTTCACCATGTTGGCCAGGCTGGTCTCGAACTAACCTCAGGTGATCCACCCGCCTCGACCTCCCAAAGTGCTGGGATTACAGGCTTGAGCCACCACGCCCGGCTGCATACAAATTTGAGAATAAGTTGAGTTCCTAAAAGCCACTGGAATTTTTATTGGGAGTGCTTTGAAACTGTTTTCTGTCAATGTAAAAGTTTTGATTTTTTTGCTTTGTGAATGTATTTTTAGCTGATTATTGCTGTAGTACAAAAATGCTGCTGGTTCTGGAGGATGATCTTACATCTGGCAACTTTGTGGAACTCCCTGGGTAAATCAGTGTTGCTCCGTGATTCTGCTGTTTTCCAGCAGGAGGATTCCTGCAAATGAGAGTTTGGTATTTTCCCTCCCAGCCCTCACTCCTCCCATCTCTGCCTTTGCAGTGGCCAGCACAGTGTTAAACAGGACCGTGTGGGCATGTTGTGTTCCTGATTTTAAAGGGAATGCATCTACATAACCACAGAATTTGGCTAAGGAGTTTTGTTTTTTGTTTTTAATCATAAATACTGAATTTCAAATTCTTTTTCTGCATCATTTGAGACACGTGATTTATTTTCTTTATTAATGCAGGAAATTACATTGTTATATTTTCTTGTATTCCTGGAATAAGCCTTACTTAAATCACGATATTTATATATAAATTTTGATATGCCTTTGGATTCAACTAGCCAATATTGTATTTTTGTGTTTCTGTTCATAAGTGAAATGTATATATATATATGTATATATATTTCCTTTTTTTTTTTTTTTTGAGACAGAGTCTCGCTCTGTTGCCCAGGCTGGAGTGCAGTGGCATGATCTCGGCTCACTGCAAGCTCCGCCTCCCAGGTTCACGCCATTCTCCTGCCTCAGCCTCCCGAGTAGCTGGGACTACAGGCGCCCACCACCATGCTTGGCTAATTTTTTTGTATTTTTAGTAGAGATGGGGTTTCACTATGTTAGCCAGGATGGTCTTGATCTCCTGACCTTGTGATCCGCCTGCCTCGGGCTCCCAAAGTGCTGGGATTACAGGCATGAGCCACCGCAACTGGCCTATGTTTCTTTTTGTGTATTGTCCTTATGTAATTTTGACATGTTTGATAAATGGCATTTGGCATACAAGTAGAACTTGGTGGAGCTAATCTGTAAAACCATTGGGACCTTGGGCTTTTGGGGAAGGAAAGTCTTGGATTAGCATTTATGCATTTATATTTTCTTTTCTTTTTTTTTTTTTAAAGAGTTGGGGTTTTGCTCTGTTGTCCAGCCTAGAGTACAGTGGTGCGATTATAGCTCACTGCAGCCTTGAACTCCTGGGCTCAAGTGATTCTGCCACTTGAGTTTCCCTAGTAGCTGGGACTATAGGTGTGCGCCACCATGCTCAGCTGTTTTTTCTTTCTTTGTAGGGTTGGGGTCTGTCATGTTGCCGCAGGCTAGTCTTAAAACTTCTGGCCTCAAGCAGTCCTGCCTCGGCCTTCCAAAATGCTGGGATTATAGGCATGGGCCACCTTGCCTGGCATTTCCTTTGCTTTTAATCTGTTATATTTGTAATTGTGTCTCTTATTCTCTGTTTTTTGGCAGCATCTTCTCACTAAGTGGACCTTGATTGGTTTTGTCATGAGTCTGTCATATTCATGTTTTCAAATAACTGGCTTTTGCTTTTGCCTTTTTTGGGGGGTTGGGTTGGAGGATGTTTTTATTTGTCTTTGTTCTCTAGCTCTCTGAATCCTGCCCCAGATTTATTATTTTCTTCCTTTTTATTTATGTGAGTTTGATGTGTGTGGTGTTTGTTTGGCTTTTTTAATTTTTTGAGATAAAGTTTCACTCTGTTTCCCAGGGTGGAGTGCAGTGGCTTACTGCAGCCTGGACTGCCTGGGTTCCAGCGATCCTCCCATCGTGTTGGCCAGGCTGGTCTCGAACTCCTGACCTTCAGGTGATCCACCCGCCTTGGCCTCCCAAAGTGCTGGAATTACAGGTGTGAGCCACCACGCCTGGCCATTCTCAACCTCTTGAACTTACTATTTACCTCATTTGTGTTTTAAAATGATCATTTCTAGTAAATGTATCTAAAAGTATAAAATTTTTCTGGGTATAGCGGCATATGCCTATAATCTCAGTTACTTAGGAGGCTGAGGCAGGAGGATTGTTTGAGCCCAGGAGTTTGAGGCCAGCCTGGGCAACATAGCGAGACCACATGTCTGCAAAGAATTTAAAAATTAGCTGGGTGTGGTGTCACGCACCTGTAGTCCTAGCTACTCAGTAGGTTGAGGCGGGAGGATTGGTCTAGGCTATAGTGAGCTGTGATGGTGCCACTGCACTCCGGCCTGAGTGCTAGAGCAAGACCGTATCTCTAAATAAATAACATTTTATCTTTACATACTGCTTGGGCTGCATCCTATAAATTCTGACTCATAATAAATACAGTTGCCACTTAGTCATTTATTATGTAGTTTCCAAGTAGCTAATGGCATCTAAGCACCATTTTGTGGTGAGTTTCACACTGAGTTGCATTTGCCTGGGCGCGTGTTCTGTGGTATGTTCTTTGGCATGTCTGTGACTCAGTTTGTGGCTTGACCCAAGGCTGTTTCTTTGTTCCACATGTACTTGGAGAGAATATGCATTTTCTGTTGAATGTGGAGTCCTGCCTGCATCTGGGGGTTTCGGCTTATTGGCTATAGGCCTTTGGAATCTCTGCCTGCCTCTTTCCTTCCAGTTGGGGGAACCCTGAAGGAAGCTTCTAAACAGGCCTTGGCTGGCCCATGGATCAACTGCTCATCTCTGTACTGACCGGCACAAAGAGGGTATGGGGGCAGGTGGCCCCAAGAAGGCAGGGTGCCAGGTGGGCCCCCACAGGTCTCTGCCACCCAGTCTGCAGCAAGGGAGGCAGGCCCTGAGGCATCCTTTGTGCAGGGACTTGAGGCTGGAAGGACACTGGCTGAGGACTGGACCTTGGAGCTTTCTGATGCAAAATGTGCTTCGTTTGTGTCTATTCGTCGTTGTTTGTTATCTTATTTTGTAACCACCCCTGCCTCTTGGAGCATCTCTGCTCTCTGAACTGAGGGACAGGCCCGGCTCTGCTAAGTGAAGCTTGGGCTTCTCCTTCTCTCCCGAGTTCCAGGGGTAGAGGCGGACTGTCCTTTGCAGACTGTTTGGTGACAGGGTCGCCTGGAGATTGTGGGAGTCAGGTATCCCTTGCTGTCCAGCCACAGGAGGTGGACAGATTTGGACAGAAAGGGCTGCTGTGTCCCCAGATTCTCCTCACCCTCCACCCGCTCTCCCTGCAGGAGCTTGGCCTGTGCCTTGTAGCCCCCCTGCCCCTTTCCATTTGGAAACTGGGGAAGGCTTAGCCCTGTGCTGCACACGTCCCGTCATGCGGACACTGTTGTCTTCTCTGCCGCACACACAGCAGGATTCCTGGTTTTCAAGCCTGAGCTGATCTCTCGGCTGGAGCAGGGAGAAGAGCCATGGGTCCTCGACCTGCAGGGAGCAGAGGGGACAGAGGCACCAAGGACCTCCAAGACAGGTGAGGCTTAGACCCCATCGCAGAGAAGCCCTGGGGTGAGGAGAAACTGCAGGAGGGGCCTCACAACTGTGGGTAGCTGTGGGTGAGTCGTGGGGGCTACACTGGGATGCCTGGGAATGCCACTGGGGAAGCAGCATCCAGCACCTAGAAGGGAGCATAGACCCGTTGTGGGGCTGCCTTGGGAGAGGCCAAACTGCAGAAGAGCCAAGACACAAAAACCCATGCATTTCCACAAAAACGGAGCTTGTTTTTGAATCATGTCACATTTTGTTCTATTTCTAATTTTACTCATACTTTCGTTAAGCAAAGATACAAACCTATGGATCCAAGTGAAGGGTTAGGTTTGGCATTCAGTAACCTCTCCTCAGGTAAGCGTATTCCCTGAGGCAGCTCCCTTCAGACCCTCTCAGGCTCCAGGAGTGCGTTACTTTCCTGTGGCTGCCATAACAATGAACCACAGACTAGGAAGCTTAAAACAACACAAATTTATTGTCTCACAGCTGTGGAGGCCGGAAATCTGAAACCGGGGGGTCAGCAGGGCCGTGCTCCCTGTGAAGGCTTTAGGGAAGGATCCTGTCCTGCCTCTCCGGGCAGCTGGTGGTTTTCTGGCAGTCCTTGGGTTCCTTGGCTTGTGGGTGCGTCCCTCACTCTGATCTGACTCCTTCACACAGCTGCCTTCTCCCTGCGTGTCTGTGTTCATGTGGCCGTCTCCTTAGAAGGACACCAGTCATGTTGGGTTAGGGGCCACCCCAGTGACCTCATGGTGACTAATTAATCTGCAACGACTGTGTTTCCAAACAAGGTCACGTTCTGAGGTGCTTCAAGTTAGGACTTCAGCCTATCTTGGGGTCCTCAGCCCTAACCAGGGCACCCACTGCCTCGGGCATCAGCTCCTGCTGGGCAGGCGCCTGGCCTGGTGCTCTGCTTCCCTGCTTAGCTGGTGTGCTGCCCAGCGTGACAAGGGAGATGGGTCTGCGTGCATCTCAGCTGCAGAAAGGAAGCCCCTCACCTCCCTTTCAGTTGCTGCTGGGTCATCACTGTCACTGCTGCAGCAGGGCAGGACCAGGTCCTACAGAGGCCACCGGCTTGTAGGGGCCTTGGGAAGCAAGTTGGACAGTCCGAAGTTGTGAAAAGTAGGGGCCGTGGAGCCGGGCACGGTGGCTCACGCCGGCCATTCTAGCGATTTGGGAGGCCGAGGTGGGCGGATCACGAGGTCAGGAGATCGAGACCATCCTGGCTAACACGGTGAAACCCCGTGTCTACTAAAAATACAAAAAATTAACCAGGTGTGGTGGTGGGCACCTGTAGTCCCAGCTACTTGGGAGGCCGAGGCAGGAGAATGGTGTGAGCCCAGGAGGCAGAGCTTGCAGTGAGCCGAGATTGCACCACTGCGCTCCAGCCTGGGTGACAGAGCGAGATGATGTCTCAAAAAAAAAAAAAAAAAAAAAAGTAGGGGCTGTGATCTTACTTCCATTCATATGCCCCTAGGCAGCTTCAAAGGACAAGGAGGGTTTCTGAGCCCTTTCACACCCTGTGGGCCTTGCAGCCGCCCAGGAAGTCTGCATGTGATGTGTGGGAAGAGTGGTCAGGAACCCTGGCCTCACTGGCTCTGCTGGCTACTCCCATGTTATCTTTTCTGCTCAGTCTCCCTGAGAAGGAGGTTCAGCTATAAGGTGGCCCAGTTAAAACCCAGCCGCCCATTAAAATGTCTCCAACATGGACAGGAGAGTTTAAAGAGGGTGCCATGGCAGAAAAGCCAGCTACAGTTGGCAGAAATAGTTCAGTGGGTTTATATGTAGCAGGTGGTCCTTACTGTGATAAAGCAACAACAAAAAAATAGAATCCCACAGTAGGTGTGAGCTGCTGTTGATGGACCCAGCACTTGCTCGCAGACCCGAGAGTCCGGGGCAGGGATGTAGCCTCTTAGATAAAATATGCAGCAGCACAAAACCAGAATACATTAAGCAAGGCAGAAATGCCCAGATATGTTACTTGTCCCCAGCTGGTACAGTCAGCATCAGATACTGAAGGATATTGGCCCAGAGCAGTGGAGGAGCGGCCAGGTCCCAGCTGTGCACCCCCACGCTTTTGACCACCACCGTGCCCCCTGGTGGGTGGTTCCTGGCATCCCCCAACAAAGCCTTGCTGTCAGCCTGGCCCTGCTCTCTCTGCCGCTGCTCTTTATTTTTATTTTTTTTTGAGATGGAGTCTTTGTTGCCCAGGCTGGAGTGCAGTGGCATGATCTTGGCTCACTGCAACCTCTGCCTGCCAGGTTCAAGCGATTCTTGTGCCTCAGCCTACCAAGTAGCTGGGATTACAGGTGTGAGCCACTGCACCTGGCCACCCTGCTCTCTTATCTTCACAGCAGGGGAAGGCTTGGGAGGAGTGTCAGGTAAGCCCTGTTGAAAGAGCAGGCTTGCTGAGGTGGTGTGGTTGTGCAGGGAAAGCAGCACATGAGGACCAGGCCTGGAGATGCCTCCTGTCCTCACAGGCCTTGAGCATCCCTGCTGCACAATGAGGTTGAAGGGGCTTCCTGCTCTGATTCTCCAGGACTGATAGGAAGACCTTTGGAGATCTCTGGAAGCCGGAGACTCACCACCAATGGTTAGGAGTGGGCAGGAACCGAAGCTTGAAGCCCTGTAACTGGGCTGTGCATTCATGTGGGGTAGACTCGGGCTGGTTATAGCTGTGGCTGCGTGGTTGTGGTTGTGAACGTGATTGTGTCGTGGTGGGGACCGTGGTTGTCATGACCATAGCCGTGTGTTGTGGTTGCGTCCTGTCATGGTTTGATCACAGACATCAAGGAGATGTCTGACCTCAGCAGAGGTGCCCTCTAGGGTTACAGAGTAGGACAGAAGCCTGTGCTTACTTGGAGAGTCCAGAAGGAACGCAGATGTCTGGAAGGCCTCCTGGGGGCCTCCAGAAACTTGCAGCCCCAGGGAAGAAGTCAGTGTGGTCTTAGAGGTGGCCATGCACAGCTCAGGGAGAAGCAGGGGAGGTGGCCAGGTGCAAGTTGGCAGCAGCAGCCAGGAGGCAGCTGAGGGGGCTGGGTCCTGCTCAGAGAAGCCCACCCCAGGGAGTAGCTATGAACGGCATAGGTGCCCAGTGCTCTTCTGAGCTCACGTAGTAAGTCCCTTGGCAGCTCTTCCAGCCTTGTTTTCCTCATCACAATCCATGCTCTCCATTCAGAACTCAGACCCTGTACTGTTTCCTCTCCAGCTCGGATGCTGGAGCCCGACCCCGCAGCCTACTCCGTGGTAGCTTCCCACCCTTGCGGTCTTGCTTTGTCTTCTTTGCCTCTGCATGGACTGTGCCCCACACCAGTGCCCTGTGGGATGGATCTCTCTGCTCACAGACCCCAGCCCTGCCCCAGCAATGAACATTCATTGCTATCGAATGAGTGAACAAGGTAAAAAGTATGAAACCACTTTTGAGAACTGTCAAAGGGTCTGCCTTCTCTTGCATGTTTCCACCTGGGGCCTCACAGTGCTCAGTGCAACTATTCTGGGAGCCTTGAGCCCTGGCCCCTGCATTTGTAGTCTTATCATTTCTCTGAGCACAGGGCCTAAGGAACGTCTTTGTTTGTTCCTGTTTATTTCAGATTCTACGATTAGGACTGAAAATGAGCAGGCCTGTGAGGACATGGACATCCTAAAATCAGAATCCTATGGGACAGTGGTCAGAATCTCCCCAAAGGACTTTCCTCAGAATCCTGGCTTTGGAGACGTTTCTGATTCTGAGGTCTGGTTAGACAGTCATCTGGGCAGTCCTGGGCTGAAAGTGACAGGCTTTACCTTCCAAAATAACTGTTTGAATGAGGAGACTGTGGTTCCCAAGACCTACACCAAGGACGCAGCCCAGGGATGTAAGGAGCTGGGAAGCAGCGGCCTGGATTGTCAGCCTCTTGAAAGTCAGAGAGAGAGTGCGGAAGGGATGTCCCAGAGATGCGAGGTGTGTGGCAAAGGCATCAGAGCCACTTCAGACACCGCTCTGCATTGGGAAATTAATACACAGAAAATTAGCAGATGTCAAGAATGCCAAAAAAAGTTATCTGACTGCTTGCAGGGGAAACGTCCAAATAACTGCCATGGAGAGAAGCCGTACGAATGTGCAGAGTGTGGGAAAGTCTTCAGGCTCTGCTCGCAGCTTAATCAGCATCAGAGAATCCACACGGGAGAGAAACCCTTTAAATGCACTGAGTGTGGAAAAGCCTTCCGCCTGAGCTCAAAACTTATTCAGCATCAAAGAATCCACACTGGGGAGAAGCCCTACAGATGTGAGGAATGTGGAAAAGCTTTTGGTCAGAGCTCAAGCCTCATCCACCATCAGAGAATCCACACAGGAGAGAGGCCCTATGGTTGTCGTGAGTGTGGGAAAGCCTTCAGCCAGCAGTCGCAGCTGGTTAGACACCAGAGAACTCACACTGGGGAGAGGCCCTACCCTTGCAAGGAGTGTGGGAAGGCCTTCAGCCAGAGCTCCACCCTAGCCCAGCATCAAAGGATGCATACTGGGGAGAAAGCTCAAATTCTAAAAGCCTCAGACAGTCCAAGCCTTGTTGCACATCAGAGAATTCACGCTGTAGAGAAACCATTTAAGTGTGATGAGTGTGGGAAAGCTTTTAGGTGGATCTCTCGCCTGAGTCAGCATCAGCTGATTCACACTGGAGAGAAGCCTTATAAATGCAACAAGTGTACAAAAGCCTTTGGTTGTAGTTCACGGCTTATTCGCCATCAGAGAACTCACACTGGAGAAAAACCATTTAAATGTGATGAGTGTGGCAAAGGCTTTGTTCAGGGCTCACACCTTATTCAGCATCAGCGAATCCACACTGGAGAGAAACCCTATGTGTGTAATGACTGTGGAAAAGCCTTCAGTCAGAGTTCCAGCCTTATTTACCATCAGAGAATCCATAAAGGAGAGAAGCCCTACGAATGCCTCCAATGCGGAAAAGCTTTCAGCATGAGCACACAGCTTACAATACATCAAAGGGTTCACACCGGAGAGAGGCCCTATAAATGTAGTGAATGTGGGAAAGCCTTCAGTCAAAACTCAACCCTTTTCCAACACCAGATAATTCATGCAGGGGTGAAGCCCTATGAGTGCAGTGAGTGTGGAAAAGCCTTCAGCCGGAGCTCATATCTTATTGAACACCAGAGAATACACACTAGGGCCCAGTGGTTTTACGAATATGGGAATGCCCTGGAAGGGTCCACCTTTGTGAGCCGTAAAAAGGTTAATACTATAAAGAAACTGCATCAGTGTGAAGACTGTGAGAAAATATTTAGGTGGCGTTCACACCTAATTATACACCAGAGAATTCACACCGGGGAGAAGCCTTATAAATGCAATGACTGTGGCAAAGCTTTTAATCGTAGCTCAAGGCTTACCCAGCATCAAAAAATTCACACGGGATAGACCACTTACATATAAATGTGTATATATGTGAATAAACCTACAGCCTTAACTTACTTATTTTATATGGGATCGTTTATACTGACAAACATGTAGAATGTTGGTAAAGGTTCAGAATTGCTCTCAAGAATATCCAACTTCAGGCCGGGTGTGGTGGCTTATGCCTGTCATCCCAGCACTTTGGGAGGCCAAGGCGGGCACATCACGAGGTCAGGAGGTCGAGACCATCCTAGGTAACAGGTGAAACCCCGTCTCTACTAAAAATACAAAAATTTAGCTGGGCGTGGTGGCAGGCGCCTGTGGTCCCAGCTACTTGGGAGGCTGAGGCAGGAGAATGGCATCAGCCCAGGAGGCAGAGCTTGCAGTGAGCTGAGATCACGCCACTGCACTCCAGCCTGGGTGACAGAGTGAGACTCCGTCTCAAAAAAAAAAAAAAATCCAACTTCATACAAAATGTATGTTTATTTCCTGAAATGTTTGACCTTAACCTGTTTAATAAAGCCTGTGTCCCTCAAAATCAGGGTGCAGTCTGCAGTTTTGAGGTCACAGGTCCCTGTGAATGAGGAAGCAGCACAAGGAAGGCTCTACGAGCGCTGCTAGACTGAGTAGGTTAAAATAATTTACCTAAACTGTTTTCCCTTAAGTATCAGTGGCTCACACTGGCTCCAACAATAAGGAAATGCATTAGCTCATGTTGGAGGAGGTCCAGGAGTGCCTAGAATTCCAACTTCAAATTAGGTCCTTAGAACTTAACCCAGCCACCCAGGACCAGAGGGCCCAGCCATTTCCCCTTCTTCAGAGAGGCAGGCTGGGCTAGCAGGTACACGCCATCATTACTGGTGTGGTTGGCATTCATGGAGCACATACCAGTGCCAGGCACAGAAGCAAGGTGTCACAGCAAGGGTTCTGAGGTCACACTTGTGTCCCAGGGGCTTGCTGTGTGACCTAGGACATCATTGCCCTCCCTGAAACTCAGAGCCTTATTTGTGTATCTGAAAACATGCACTGTGAGAGGGTACTGAGAGGAAACAATGTAGAGAAACATGCCTTACTGGGCCTGTCAGAGAACGAGCACTCAAGCAAATGCAAGTACCCCCACCCCTGTCCATGCCAGCATCTCCAGCACACCTGTGTGCGCACAGGCCCTCAGGCTGATGACTGTCTTGTACTGGCCTAGTTGCCCCACTTTTTTTTGGTAGGGGGGAACGCGGTGAGGAGGAAATAAAGACAGTGGAGAAAAAGACGAAAATGGGCCAGGCGTGGTGGCTCACGCCTGTAATCCCAGCACTTTGGGAGGTCGAGGTGGGTGGATCATGAGGTCAGGAGATCAAGACCATCCTGGCTAACACAGTGAAACCCCGTGTCTACTAAAAATACAAAAAATTAGCTGGGCGTGGTGGCGGCCGCCTGTAGTCTCAGCTACTTGGGAGGCTGAGGCAGGAAAATGGTGTGAACCTGGGAGGCAGAGCTTGCAGTGAGCCAAGATCACGCCACTGCACTCCAGCCTGGGCGACAAGAGTGTGACTCCGTATCAAAAAAAAAGAAAAAAAAAGACGAAAATGGGATGGAAAGAAGGTGGTTGGGAAACAAATATGGGGAGAAGAACCTGAGAAGAGGTGATGAGAGGGAGTGGGGAAAGAAGATACTGGGAAGGAAAGATGGTTGAGCGAAGAACTTGGGGTGAGGGAGTGGGGAAAGAGGACTCTGGGGAGAACTTAGGGAGAGGAAGTGGGGAAAAACGATCGTAGGGAAAAGAACTTGAGCTGCAGTGGGGGTAGACCAGCAGACCGTAGGGTGAAAGGACAGATGGGAGGAGAACCCCAGTTGCCTTACTTTACAGGGGAGGCCACACAGGTCTGGGTGTAATTGATGGTGCGGAACAGCTTTCCCTAAAACTCAGCCTGAAAGACTGCCAAGAACTGAGGGTCTGAGATTTTATTCTTTGTAGAAGCTCACGAGAAATCCTGTAGCCATTCCACCTAGGAGGGGACGGCAGGCAGATTACTCACCGTGGTTGTCAGGGCCCTATCAGTTCCTTTTGCCCACCATTCCCATGATGCAGAGGCCCAGCAGGTGCAGGCACAGCTGAGAAACTCGGAGGTGAGGAGTGAGCCTGCTCTGTTGGGAGCTGGGGGGCCATTACCTCACCCCTCAGGTTTTTTTTTTGCTGCCGACACAACCTTGAGAAGTGGCCCAGGTGGAGCACGGTGGGGTTCTTGGCACATGCAGGAACATGGAGGGAGGCGTGGCTGATGGCAGGTGGCTTGCTCAAGGCCTGATGCTTTTTTGCTGAAATTGAATTTTCAGGTGAATCTGCTGCTCAACCCTAATCTAACAGGCTGGGACCTTGTCCATTTGATTTTCTCACACAGCATCTAATTAAGGCTGATATTCACAGGCATGAGGCCAACTGTAAGACAGACCTCAACCCTGTCTCCACAGTCCTTGTCATTCAGGGGGAACCTGGAACTCCTGACTGGTGACCTCCCACCTGCCTCTTCAGGGGCTCCTCCCGGTGTACAAGGGTGATGGTGCTCTCCACAGCCATGGAATCTGTGCATCCACTGTAACTGCCTCTTCTCCAGCCATGCCCTACTCACACCGGAACTTCTGTGCACGTGGAGTATGTGTGCAGTGTCCCTGCCTTGGGCCATGTGGCTGCTGAGAAGGGTCTTGGCAGGTAATGTGCTTAGCCAGGTGGTCACCTTCAGATCTAGCACAGGGGTTGCTGTTGCTTTTTCTCTACTTCAGGCTTTCTGGGCCGCCCAACCATGGGACAAGAGCCAAGGCACCCACATGCACCACCTGCAACTCCTGTTCCTGGCCTTCCAAAACACTGCTCACAAAGACTGACCCTGCCTCCTCCTGGGCTCTCATCATCTCCTCTTGGCCACTTCCTGGTTCATGATCAGGACAGAAGGAGGGGAACGTCAGCCATATGGATGGTCTGAAAATTCCAGATTCTGTGCTAACCATAATGCTGTGTTCTTTTCACTAACAGCAACCAGCCAAAAAGGGGCTGGGGTGCAAGCTTCATTCTGCTTCAGCACCTGGATTCTCTCTGGATTGACATGGTCCTAAGTCAGGGGCTGGCAAACCATTCGTAGCTTTTTACATTTCTGAATGGTTGGGGAGAAAATAAGAGACTTGTGACATTTGAAAACTATGTTAAAATCGAATTTGACTGTGCACAGTGTCCCTGGGCTTGGTGATGCCCAAGCGTCTTCATGGAGCCTCTGGCAGCTTTCCTGCTGCAGCAGTGTTTACCACACCAGCCAAATCACCTTGAACTTGGAAAATAACTTCATGCCCTCCAGCCACTGAAGGATTATTTTTCCTCTCAGCCCTTAGTGGTTTCTTTACCTAAATGTCACGGTACAACTGAGAATAAGGCAGCTGGGTCACTTCAATAGAAGTAAACCTAAAGTCCAACAATCCAGGTTAGACATTAGCCACGGAGGGATGGGAGGAGGAGTCTTCTTTTTTTTTGAGACGGAGTCTCGCTCTGTCCCTCAGGCTGAAGTGCAGTGGTGCGATCTTGGCTCACTGCAAGCTCCGCCTCCTGGGTTCACGCCATTCTCCTGCCTCAGCCTCCCGAGTAGCTGGGACTACAGGTGCTGCTACCACGCCCGGCTAATTTTTTTGTATTTTTAATAGAGACGGGGTTTCACTGTGTTAGCCAGATGGTCTCGATCTTCTGACCTTGTGATCCGCCCGCCTCGGCCTCCCTAAGTGCTGGGATGACAGGCGTGAGCCACCATGCCCGGCTGAGGAGGAGTCCTCTTCTAGCTGCACGATGTGGAAATGACACATCATGTCCATGGGGCAGCTTGCTGAGAGCCAAGGGTGTGAGCACATGACTTAAATTCAAGCTACTGCACAGCTTTGAGATCTGAGAATCACATGGAAGCATCCAGGTGGCCCCTGGCACACAGGCTGGTGGTTCTTTTGTGGAGAGGGAGAGGAAGAGGGGCTGCTCATGGGGTAGTGCAGGTGCTAGAATATCCTGTTAACCTGTTCACACTGCACTGCAATTCGGGCTTCGGTAAGCTCATCTAAAGAGTTTCCAGGCCAGGCACGGTGGCTCACGCCTGTAATTCCAGCACTTTGAGAGGCCAAGGAAGGATCATGTGACCCCCAGGAGTTCGGAGACCACAGTGAGCTGTGATCGCACCACTGCACTCTAGCCTGGGTGACAGAGTGAGGCCCTGTCTCCACAATATATAAATAAAAACATTTTGGGTTTCTGTTTTGGAGACAATAAATTAAATCTATAACCTAGGCCTGGAATTGCTTTTTATCTCAACTGTCAGAATAATCTTTCATTTATGACACTGAATTGAAACTATCTGGACCTTTCTGGAAGCTTCACAAAGTGGAGCAGAGCAAGGGCCGGGTCCAGGCCATTTTATAAATCCTCAAGTCCCCAGTGCATGCAGCTTGACTCAGAGCCCCAGAAATGTTTGCTGAATGAATGAGTGATGCAGGTGGGGAGGCATCCAGGCTTTGAGCTCAGGACAGTGCCACAGGAGAGGGAAATCACCAGCAAGTTTCCACAGAGAACTAAGGCCAAGAAAACCAAGGGAGTAATTTCCCAGATGCAGACATCCGTTCTCTGTGCAAGGCCTTGTGCAAGCCACGGGGACAAAGATGGACAGGGCGGGCCTCTGCCCTGGAGTCCAGGTCTAATGGAGACTGACCACTGACAAGGACGGACAGGTGCTCTGTATTGGAGGGGTCCAGTGGGCTCATGGGGTTGGCACCAACCATGCCTGGACTAAGAATGGTTTTTCAATGGAAAAAAATACTTTGTGACACATGAAATTAAAATTTCATGGCTGGGTGTGGTGGCTCATTGCTGTAAAACCAGCACTTTGGGAGGCCGAGGTGGGCAGATCACCAGAGCCCAGGAATTCAAGACCAGCCTGGGCAACATGGCAAAACCCCATCTCTACAAAAAATCTGAAAATTAGCCGGGTGTGGTGTGGTGTGCCTGTGAGCCCAGGAGGTTGAGGCTACAGTGAGCCATGATCATGCCATTGCATTCCAGACTGGATGATGGGGAGACCTTGTCTCAAAAAAAAGGAAAATTTCACTATCCATTAAAAAAATATTATTGGAGGCCAGGCTCGGTGGCTCATGCCTGTAGTCCCAGCTGCCTGGGAGGCTGAGACATGAGAATTGCTTGAACCTGGGAGGCAGAGGTTGCAGTGAGTAGAGATCGTGCCATTGCACACCAGCCTGGGCAACAGGAGTGAAACTCCCGTCTCAAAAAAAAAAAAAGATGGTATTGGAACACAGCCATATACATTTGTTTACGTATCGTGTGACTGCTTTCAAGCCACCATGGCAGGGTGGACAGAAACTTCATGGCCCACAAAATCTAAAATGTTTACTCTCTGGCCCTTTGTGGGAAGAGTTTGCTCACTGCTGAGTCAGAGGAAGTGGCCTCTAAGTCTGCTCCACGCTGTAGGGATCTCAAGTCCGACTGGATCATGTCTGCCCTAATTAAAACCCCACTGCTCCCCCTTGCCCCAGTGGAATGACCAAAATCCCATGTGTGGCCTTGAGGCCAGCCGCTGTCCCTGCACTTGATCCCCCATCCCTCAATCCCCTATACTCGGGCAGTGCCAGCCGCAGTCCCGGGAATGGCCCACTCCCCTGCCTGTGTCTCATAAGCTGTCTTTTCATGGCTGTGTCTTGATTTGCCTGGGTCCCCGCTTGAGACAAGCCCAAGGGCTCACAGATGAATTGAGGCAAACACAGATTCCCAATGAGAGACAGCGAGAGGTCAGCCTGAGGACCGAGGGCAGGTCCGTGCTCTGGGCTCCACACAGGCTTTGCTAAGCAGCTGGGAGAAGCAGAAGGATGGGGCTGTCCCTAAAGCTGCTGTTCCTGCAGGGCCAGGGCCGGTGAGTGAGAAAGGCAACATGGTCCCAGCTGCCCCAGCCCCATCCACATCTGGGGACAGAGAATGCAGGAAGTGGCTGGGCTGGTCATATTCCTGATCTGATGACAGTGGGGGGACAGTGCCTTCGGGGAGAGAGAAGGGCTTTACCTGGAACTCAGTGAGGGTGGGACAAAGCTGAGTGAACGACCAGATGGCAGTACCCACAAGCATGCACCTTAGAGGGCACCTGGGCTCCTCCCAGAGTCTACTGACCCCACCCCCAGGTACTCCTCTGTACCCTGACATGTCAGAACTGCTCATGGAGGGATGAAGAAGAAATCCAGGCTAGTGGAGGAGACAAACCAAAAACTGCAGACAAGACAAACAGCCAAGCAACGCCAGGCACTCAAAGACAAGGGGAGGTTTCTCAGCAGAGAACAGACTAGACATGGTCCAGAAGTGCTCCATGGAGGCAGGAACAGTCAGCTGGAACCCCGCTGACCGAAAATGGCTCTGCAGAGACTGAGCCCCAAGGCCCCTCCTGGAACACAGTTATGCTGGAAGCTGCAAAGCTGGCTACAACCCCTGCACACACCTGCCCTAGAGGCACCCGGGAGAGGTCCCTGCCACCAACTCCACCCTGGTGACAGCCTCTCTGCTGGGCTCTAGCCTCCTCCCTTGCACCCCTCCACACAGCAGCCAATCACCAGATCACGTCTCTCCTCTGCTGAAAACCCTCAAAACGGTTCCTCTGTCACTCAGAATTGAGCCAAAGTCCTTAAAAGGCCCTCAGGCCTTGACCTCTGTACCCTCCCCAACGTCGCCTCCCCACAGTGATCTCCACCTGCTTGGCTGCAGCCAGGCGGGCCTTAAGCACGTCAGGCCTCCCCACACTGGCCGCCTGGGCACCGTCCTCCCCACCTTGTGCTGCTCCCCTCAGAGCGCTGTGCCCCTGGCTCCTTCAAGTCCTCGCTCAGATGTCACACCCTCAAGGAAGGTCGCCCCATCAGCACGCAGACCCCACGCTACTTGCTGCATCACACGCCATCCTCTGATGAGCTATTCCAGTTAATTTTTATGATTTATTTTACAATGTTTCCCCTCCCCTCAGCCGCACTAGAATGTCAGCTCCATGGGGTCAGGGATTTAAGGCAGAAGAATGAAAGTGCCCAGCCTAAAACACAAGATCTACAAAAGCACCTGGCTACATGGGGCCAGGCTGAGCAACTGTATGTTGTCTACAAAGGGCCTCAACCTGGCCTCACATGGCCACGTCCAGCAGCAAAGACAAATGTACAGGGAAGGGGAGGGTGTGAGGTTCAACACCCACCTAGAGAAACATGTTTTTAGCTGCTTTACTTCCAAAAAAGAAAAAAAGGCATAGCTCTCTTTTTCAATTAAACAGAAAACTACATAATTACGTTCAAACACTCACTGAAGAGCCTGCCTCATGGGAAGGGCAGGGCTGTCGTGGGAAGAGTCAGCTGCACTTTGGCACCATCTCGGGTGCCTGTTCAAGCCTGATCTGAATGGGACTGGTCAAGTGAGGGGTCAGTCCTGCAGTCTGCGCTCACACCTCTTCTCCAGATCTGCCATCTCCTTTAGGACCAGGGCCACGCTGTACCGCAGCTCCTGGAACTTGGCTGTGGGGACCTCGAAGCGGTATGCTGACCCATCTGAAAGCTTCAGCTGCATCAGGACGCTCGGCTGCAGGGAGCGAGCCAGGGCACTGGTGGAGATTGCTACATCCACCCGCCACCGAAACTCAGCAACATGCGGCAGCCAGGCACCCTGCTGCTGGGCCACAGAATCAAGGAGGGGCCGCTGGCTCCCAAATACCACGCTGGCCAAGTCCCCGACCAGGTCTTGGGGGATGCAGAGCTCCTGGAGCTGGTCCCTGAAGGTGTCAGGCTTCAGGCTGGTGGGGGGCAGACGGAGGGCCTGCTGGAGCAGCGTGTGCATGCCTGCCAGCAGGGCACCCAGCCGCTCCTCCGGCAGGTTGGCGCTGACCCCAAGACGCTGCACAGCCTCTCGGCAGTCCTCCCCCTGCAGGCTGCTGACCACAAGCTTCAGCAACTTTCTGAACGTGCTCCTGTCTAGGTCCCCTAGTAGCCGGGCCATTGCTGCCACCTCTGGAGGAAGCTGGGCCCCCAAGAAACTCACTCGGCCACTGTGACTATCGCCAGGATGATGCAGGTATGGAGTTGCAGCCCCCACAGCAGACATTGCTGCTGCTTCCTCTTTGATCAGCCAGCCCAGGAGGTCGGTCCCAGATGCAGATGCCTAGAGTGGGGCGGAGGGGAGAAGACCAGTGACTCTCACATCCTTTGGGCCAGCGAGTGAGGGTTGATATGGTCCCCATCATCAGCATGCTGACAGTGTGAACTACCAATGACTGTCAGTGCTGCGGAGATGGCCCTGGAAGCAGGTGGCAGAGGGGTCCATGTCAGTCCCAGGAGGAGCGGAGGCCTCCCAGAGGAAGTGACATCTAAGGCATGAAGGACAAGCAGGAATTGGCAGAGAAGTGGGGGGCAGGGAGGAGGACCAGGAAACAGCACAAGTTCTCCAAGTAAATTAATAGATGAAAGAATGAACTAGGGGAAAGGTCCGGGGAACACAGGGACACTGAAGCTGGCGCCACAGACCACAACGAGACCATTTAACTATTCAATCTTGAATCCTTCACAACAGTGGGCAAGAAGAATTACCATTCTCACCTGACAGAGAGGGAGATAAGGCTCTAGGCCAGGTGCAGTGGCTCAAGCCTGAAATCTCAGCACTTTGTGAAGGTGAGGCCAGCGGATCGCTTGAGCCCAGGAGTTGGAGACCAACCTGGGCATCATAGCAAGACCCCGTTTCTACAAAAAATTTAAAAAACTAGCCAGGCGTGGTGGTGCACGTCTGTAGTCCCAGCTACTCAGAAGGCTGAGAGGACAGAGGATCCCTTGAGCCCAGGAGGTCGTGGCTGCAGTGAGACGAAATCGAGCCACTGCACTCCAGCCTGGACAACAGAGATGCTGTGAGGAAGGAAGGAAGGAACGAACGAATGGAGGGAGGGGGGAGGGAGGGGAGGGAGGGAGGAAGAAAAGAAAAGTAAAAGGAAATCAAAGCTCTAAACACAGCTGCCAAAGTCAAGGACTGAAGCCTAGACCTGTCTATTCAGAAGTCCCAGCTGTTTCCACCACAGCCCCCAACCCCCGGGCTGGAAGAGCTGAGCAACGGGCGGCAACAGAGGCAAGTGCGGCAACTAAAGAGGGTTCCGACGCACCTGAAGGAGCAGTGCAGCAGCACAAGCACCTGCTATGCCAGAGGAAACGCACGTGCCCACCTCAGCACAGCAGGTACTGGAGCAGAGCTCAGCGGGGCACAGCTCCTGTCCTCGAGGCACTCGTCAGGCCACTCTGCACAGCCCTGGGGGAGCCCAGGAGCTCCCCACGGGCTTCACGGCGCCCGTCTCCCTGGGAGTAAACGACCACCCACTGCCAACTCCTTCACCGCCCCGCCAGCACCAGGAGCTCCTTCCCACTCCAAAGAGCCATCCGGGAAGGCCTCCGAGCTGCCCGCTTCCGGTCACGCGGCTTGGAAGGCCGGGTTCGCACCCTGACTCCCTACCCGCGGCTCTGATGGGGGCGCGGCGTCGCCCGTTCCGGGGCGCGGCGGCCTTGGTGCACAGAGTCAAATTGGCACTCGGCCGTCGCCGCCCCCACGGTTCGGGGCCAACCTACCGGCGGGCGCTCCTCCGCGGAAAAGCCCCGCAGTATCCAGAGCTCTCCGAACACAGCGGCGAAGCAGCCTTTCCTAGGCCCCCACCCCTAGCTCGGGAGGGAGACTCCATCCTACTCCACCCCACGCTCCCGCGGTCCGACTCGCCCCCAGCACCTGGCGCCGGCAATTCCCGGCTGATGCAGCCAAAAGCGGGCCTGGTCCCCGGAAGCGCCCTGAGAGACACTTCCGGGCCGCTCTAGGAAGGCAGCAATGACCGCCCCACTGTGGTCCGCTGGCCCGAGGGGCGGAGCCGAGGCCGCGCCAGGTCCCGCCCCCTCCCCGCCCGGGGGAGTCGGGGGTCGCCGGCGGGGTCCCAGACCTCGTCTTAGACAGTTTTGTTTTGTTTTTTCTTTCCCCAAAGAAAAAGGAAACAGAAGGTGGTGTTGTGTTTCCGTTTCTGAGGTAGAAACTGCGGCCTGGGCCCGCGTCTCCCTCCCCGCCCGCGCAGAGTGAGGGTAACGCGGGAGACGCGTCCCGTGGTCCGGGGTCAGAATTCCAGTCACCTGAGGCTGAGGAGCTCGCTGGCTTTCGTCGGCGTCCGGGTGGGCGGCGGGGAAACGGCGAGACCTTGCGGATCAGCGCGGAGCGGAGCCGAGCGGGCGTCCCTGTCCCGTGTGGACGGTCTGCGCCTCCAGGGTTTTGAGAGCTGCCCCGTTTCCCCTCCTGTCGGGTGGCGTCCGGCGCGCGTGACTCGGTTCCGCTTTGGGCTGCTCTGTTGGGCCCTAGTGCAGGAGCTCGGTCCGAAACAATGGCCGAGCCATTTTATTTAACATGTACTTTACCATAGTTAAAAAATAATATGCCAAAATCATTGAATTGTACAAAATGGGTGAATTATATGGTATGTGAATTATAGCCCAATAAAACTTAAAAAAAAACTCTGAAAAGGGAAACAACCTAATTAAATGGGCAGAAGATGTGAGTAGATATCAAGGAAGATACAAAGTGGGTAATGGGTACATGAAGCCTTCAGCATTGTTGGCTATTAGAGAAATGCGAATGGAAGCCACAGGGAGGTGCCATTTCATACCATTAGAAGGGTTATAATAAAAATGACAGGTTGGGCGCGGTGGCTCACGCCTGTAATCCCAGCACTTTGGGAGGCGGAGGTGGACAACCAGATCTCAGGGGAACTCTATCATGAGACCATAACTTAAGGGCATGGTACTAAACCATTCATGAAAAGCCACCCCCACGATCCAATCACTTCCCACCAGTCTCCACCTCTAGCATTGGGTATTACCTTTCAGCATGAGATTTGGGCAGGGACACAGATGCAAACCACATCAGCCATACAATGGAATAGTGTTCAATAATAAATAGGAGTGGAGACTGGGTGCGGTGGCTCATGCCTACAATCCCAGTACTTTATGAGGACTAGGTGGGAGGATCACTTGAGGCTAGGAGTTCAAGACCAGCCTGGGCGACATATCAAGGCTTCATTTTTACAAAATTAAAAACAGGTGTGGTGTGCACCTATAGCAGGGGTCCCCAACCCTCAGGCTGTGGACCGCTACAGGTCAGTGGCCTGTTAGGAACTGACCTCACAGCAGGAGGTGAGGGCAACCTATAGTCCCAGCTATTTGAGAGGCAGAGTGAGGACCGCTTCAGTCCAGGAATTTGAGACCAGCCTGGGGAACATGGCAAGACTCCATTTCTAAGACAAAACAAATCAAGTCTAAAAACCATGCTGAGGGAGGATTGTTTAAAGGGAATGGATCTGGGAAGTTTAGAAAGAGACTGCATCTGTAAGGTGTTATTTCTCTTTAAAATATCTGAAGCAAAAAGGTGAAGTGCTATCACTTGTGAGGTCTGAGCGGTGGTTACGTGGCAGACCCACCCCCTCCTGAAGTGAGGAGAGCCAGGAACCTGGGGGTGAGTTTTGGAGACAGTTCCCACCCAAAGACCAGAGTGCCTGGAGAACTCTCGTCTTATTGTAGCAGGACGAGCCACAGACAAAACTTCTCAGACACTGGGTTAAAGAAGGAAGGGGTTTTATTTGGCCGGGAGCTTTGGCAGACTTGTGTCTTAAGAGCTGAGCTCCTCGAAAAAGAAATTACTGGCCCTTTTAAGGGCTTACAACTCTAAAGGGTCCACGTGAAAGGGTTATTATGATAGATCGGGAAAGCATGGAGAACATGACTGGGGGCTAAGTGCATCAGCTAATAGAACAGAAAGTTTTACAATGCTTTCTTATACAATGTCTGGAATTTACAGATAACACAAGTAGTTTAGGTTAGGGGTTGATGTTATTATTATTATTATTAACACCAGGGCCAGGTGATGGCGCCAAGGTCATCTGGCTATTTATCTTCTGTTTCTTTCTCACTTTTTGTTTTCTCCCATTTCTCCTGTCTTATAAACTAGGCAAGACGGGGAGAGGAGGGCAGTAGGAGAAGTGGTGGTCTCCTTCCTTACTATGGTCAACATTTGTAAGTTAATTTAGCTTGAAACAATTTCAAGCTTAGATAAAAGGTTGCATGAATAGTGCACCTTCCCAGAGACCCCCATTCAAGGGTCACCAGGTGTCCCTGCAATGTCTCTGTTGCCTGGCAAGAGTGGTGTCATCTTGAAGCAAAATCACTGTGGTGGCCGATGTTAGACTCCTGCATACCAAGGTCTTCACACAAGGCCTGTAGCATTGATAACCCCTCAGAAAGATGCTACCTAACTTCCCCAGCAGTCATGAATTTTGCAAGAAAGTCTAAGACATCACCAGCTGCACATGTTTTTACCAAAAAGCTTGCTATATAAAGGATGCTTTCTGGGGGGCAGGTGCAGGGATCCACTGTCTTGTGGCTGCCCGAGATACTACTTTGTTCATAAGTTTCTAGTAAATGTTTCTTTTGGAGAAACTCCATTTGTCAGCCTCTTTTTTCAGCCTCTCAGCTCCCTTGGCCTTTGGGGGTAGGTTTGTGTGACCTGCTCACTGCGGAGCAATCCCTCAGAGCATCAGGAATTGGGCGAGGGTCACAAGTTGCACCCACTTGTCCTGTTTCTTGTCTCCTTCAGTCTAGAACAGCCTTTCCATCTCCTGGACTTTCAGGACCCTGAAGTTTAATGTTTATATGCAGTCCTTTTGGAAAATGTTTCTCAAATTATCATCATTCTCTTGGTCAAGGCAGTGACTGAGCCTGCCCAGATTCAAGAAGACATTGAAGATATTGCTCCTGCTCTCAAAGGGAGGGAGGCCAAAGAACCTGTGGCATCCTCAATCAGCCACAGCAGCCACCATGGTGGTAACTCAGGCAAGAAGCACCAATACCTGTGAAAGCCAGGTGTCTCCAGGGCATGAGGCTCAGGATGTTTACACAGTGTCAAAACATCACCATGCAATGTAATTATTATTAATTACAAAGAGGAATAAGGTAACTTCACAGGAGACAAACCAGGCAAACAGCACCCTGGTCAAATGATCTAAGACAAAACCACAAGTAATGGCACAAACCAATGTCATTCTCCAACTGTCAGCTGCGGTGGGAAGACATCACTGCACAGCTGCCTGAGACACTTCCACCCAAACTTCTCTCCACTTGGTGTCAAGCTTGAAGCCATCTGATGGCCCCTCCATCTTCCTGGTTACCTCACTATTTTCTACCCCAGACATTTCTCTGAACACGACGTTTGTATCCTTAATCTTGGTGTCTTCTTCTTGGAGGACCCAGACCAACACAAATGGGCCAGAAGCAGCTTGAGAAAACCGGTGATCAGATGGACATTTGGGATTGGCCCACCCACTGTCTGCAGGTGAAGAGGGTGCTGTTCTGGTTAGGAGGTGGGGCACTGATGGTCCCTGGCACAAGGTGGTGGCTTCACTGCTAAGCTTTCCCTCGTGACCTGACAAAATGTCTCAGCAGAAGGGAGTCTGTGCAAGGGACAATGATGCAGGCATTTGAAAGGTGCAAGGATGGCCATGCAGGCCCCAGGATCCCAGAGCAAGTCTGCACCGCCTGCAGCAGAGAATACAACACTTGTCCATGGGACCCCCAAATGGCCCTGCATCCACACTTCCCAGTGTGAGCTGAGCTCTGTCAGGCCTCCCCAGGCATGAAGTCAGGCAGCCCAGCAGCATCCATCAGAAGGCGGCAATGACATGGCCAGGATGGTGTCCATGCAGGGCCAGAGTGCCAGAGTGAGCTGAGGGAGCAGGCAGTCTAGCCCATGTGCCTCCCTCAGCTCAAGCCTACGGCTGCAGAGGGTTCCTGTGTGGTTGAAGGAGTTTGATTTGTAGATGGATGGGCCCAGCCCCACGTGCCTCCCTCAGCTCAAGCCTGTGGCTGCACAGAGGGTTCCTGCGGGGCTGAAGGAGTTTGATTTGTAGATGGATGGGCTCAGTGCATCGCACACATAAAATGCAGCTCAAGCCTACGGCTGCAGAGGGTTCCTGTGTAGCTGAAGGAGTGTGATTTGCAGATGGATGGGCTCACTGCATGGCACACATGAAATGGACAGGAGCAGCTGTGTTACTGCCACTCTCAAGGGTGGGAAGGAAAACCTTCCCAGTGGGCAGAACTGCAGGCGGCATGCCCGGTCACCCCACCATCTGCAAACAGAAGTGGCCTGAGGTGAGAATGCCCAGACTTCTGGGCAGTGGCCTTGTGTCCCCACCTTCTGTGGGGGCCAGAAGGAAAAGGAGCCTGCAGACCAGGTCTGGGTTGAGGCAGTGGTGAACACAAAGGAGGGGCACAGAGTGGGGAGGTGTTCGCACATATCAGTGCCCACCAAGGCATCCAGCACACATGAGGCACCGAACAACCAAGCAGACAAAATAACTCACCAGTGGACACCAGTCCTCACTGTCAGCCACTCCGGAACATGAGAGGGGTGACCCTGGTGACAAAAATAAAGACTCCATATGGAAGACCTCCTTCACCCTGGGTCTCACGCTGCCGGGCGCAGTGACTCATGTCTGTAATCCCAGCACATTGGGAGGCTGAGGCAGGAGAAGGAGCATGAACTCCCTTACCAGGGCCTGTCTGGCAGCTGCCACCTCTGGATGTCCAAATTGTCCATAACAGAGTTGACGCCATCATGCCCTTTCTATCCTGGAAAGGCTGGCAGTTTTTTCTCACACAGATGGATGCCTATTTCAGGTACCAGCTGGCCTTTCCTACAGAGCCTCAGCCCACACCATTGTCTGGGGCTTAGGTTGCTTCATTCAGAGGCATGAATCCTCACACAGCGGCATCCTAATGGGACCCACCTGTATTGTAGCAGCCAGCCTCATGCAACTCTGCACTGGCCTTCTAGAGGCTCAGCTGAAGCAGCAGCTTGGAGAACATGCTCTGAAAGGATGGCACCATCCTTTGGGATGCCATGCATTAATTTGGATACTTTTTATGGTGCTGTGTTCCCAACAGAAAGAACACATGAGTCTGGGAAACTAAGATTTGAAGCAGGAGTGGCCCAACTCACCCAGACTCTCCCATAACCTACTGGGAGATTTTGTGTTTCCTCTCTACATGTTTCTAGACTTTGTAGGGTTGGAGGTCCAGTTCCCCAGGAGCACACAGCAAGGATCCCACTGAATAAGCTACAGTTGCTACAAGGACATTTGAGCTTCTCAAACCCAGGGACCCACCGAGGTCCACTGTGTTGACAGTTGAGGTAATTTTAGGATGAGTAATGAACAGAAAAGAAGAGAACATTTCAGCCCTGAGACCAGTTCCAGTGATGAAGACTGTAGCTAATCCAACTAACCACTTCCTTCTGAGTTTCTTTTCAGGAAGAAAGACCCATGGGAACCAGGGTTCTCTGAACTGGTAAGAATTAGAACTGGCTGGGTGTGGTGGCTCACACCTGAAATCCCAGCACTTTGGGAGGCTGAGGCAGGAGGATGGCTTGAGTCCAGGAGTTTGAGACCAGCCTGGGCAACATGGCAAAACCCTGTGTCTACAAAAAATACAAAAAAATTAGCCGGGCATGGTGGCACATGCCTCTAGTCCCGGCTATTTGGGAGGCTGAGGTGGGAGGATTGCTTGAGCCTAGGAGGTGGAGGTTGCAGTGACCTGAGATTGCACCACTGCACTCCAGCCTGGGTGATGTTGGGTTTTGAAGGGAAGACGAGGGTTAAAGAATGACACACACACAGAGACAGAGGGTGGCTTAACAGCAACACAGGTATATTGCAAAAACCTGTGGAGATGGGAGACCAGCTTAGTCCCAGAGCCCATTGCGGCTTACAGGCTGGGGCAATTTATAGGCCTGAGTGGGAGGGGTCGGGGCAGGTGGTCATGGCCTGCTTCCTGGGAAAATGTTGATAATGTGTTCTTAGGATGAGGTGGTTCTGGCCCTTGTTCCAGCAGAATGTGGTGTTCTTTGCACTTTCTCCCAGCAGAATATAAGAGGCAGGCTGTTTCTCACCACCCAAACCCCCGTGGAATGTTTCATTTTGACCAAGGTCTGCGAAATGGTGGGGGACTTACAAAATTGTGCAGGTTGGACTAACATTCTTGCTTTATACTTTTTTTATTTTTTCAAGACAGAGTCTCACTCTGTCGCCCAGGCTGGAATGCAGTGGTGCAATCTTGGCTCATTGCAGCCTCTGCCTCCCGGGTTCAAGCGATTCTCTTGCCTCAGCCTCCTGAGTAGCTGGGACTACAGGTGGCCGCCACCACACCCGGCTAATTTTTGTATTTTCAGTAGAGATGGGGTTTCACCATGTTGGCCAGGCTGGTCTCAAACTCCTGACCTCAAGTGATCTGCCTGCCTCAGCCTCCCAAACTGCTGGGATTACAGGCGTGAGCCACCGCGCCTGGCCACCTTCTACTTTAATATAAAGGGAAGAGGGTGGTTGTTGATTATCTGGCTGCTTCCTGCTGAATAGTGGTGCTGTAATCAGGGTTTGGGTTTTGAAGCAGTGGGTGTCCGACTTCAGAGTTGCTTTCCTGGCGGCGCTGATACTGGACTTGGCGGAGTGGGATGGTATCAGTGTCTTTCTGGGTGGCTGCCTGGACAAGGGAGTTCAGCCTTTGGGAGGTAAAGTGGGATATGAAGGTGAGTACACACAGGCCAACTGTTAGGAGGAAGAAAATTAGGGGCCCTAAGAAGAGGTTACCCAAGGCATCCACTTTAGGAGGGATGACCCCTGCCTCTAAGAGTTAGTGGCTTGATGTTGGATTTCTGCAGACCTGTCTCGGAGCCTGCGGGCTGTGTCTCAAACAGTGCCGTATTCGTGAACATTTGAACAGCCTCCTTCTTAGAGATACACACATATGCGCCCCTTCTCAGTGGCTGACAGGTCTACGGCCCTTCGGTTCTGGAGAACAACTCCCACAGGGGAACCTACCTGCCTTTGGAGGCTTGTGATGGAAGTAGGCATGTCAAGAGGACTGCAGAGATTTATATATCTATATAAGGCAGCTGAGGCTGACACACTCGACCCGCCATTGTGGTGCCAAGTGCGACAGAGAGGCTTAATCCTGTTACCAGAGGAAGGAGATGTAGAGCCGGCTTAGCGTGCTCGGAGGAGGAAATAGGGAGAGCCTCAGTGGTTTGGTTGTTAGGCAAAATGTCAATGTTTGGAGATTGAAACACCAGGGTGTATGTTTGTAACCCACCTGCTGGCAGACAAAGATAAGTTTGTTTCATACAGAAAGAAAAGGGGGGTTGGGGGGGTTGGCAGGCAAAAGTTGTAAGTGAAGGTATCGAGCTATGAGAAGATCGGGGGTGAATCCTGGACAAACGTTTTGTTCCAACTTTTTGTTTTTCCAGGTTGAATAGCTGTTAACAAGGGTAACCCCTGTGAGGGCTGGATAGGGGATGTTGGTGGGGGAGGAGGTAAAGGCTGTTTGGTTTTGGAGAGAGAGAGAAATAGGTTTTCATTAACAAGTAGCTACTGCAGTACGGGTAGGGCAGAAGGATATAGGTTGCAGCTGAGGGAATTGTGTGTGCATTTTTTCCAGGGAGCGCCCTTGAGTTGGTTACATGGAGAGTGGTGCTGGCAGAGAGGGGAGGGGTTGATAAGAGGTGTTCTACGGAATCCAACTTGTAACATGTTTAGATGTTAAGAGGCAAAGGAGGGTGACAGCCCTGTGTGTGACGGTGTGGGTGGATTTGATGGATTGCGGGGAAAGGTGTTTAGCCGAATAAGATTATAAACAGGTTTTGGGAATGAATTGGCCAAGTAGGTGAGATGCAGGTTTATTTTGGACCAAGTTTCTGCAGTTAGGTTAACAGGAAGGGCTGTGAACTGCTGGATTTGTGTGGACAAACAAATTTACAGTTGGAAGAAAGAGGGGAGTGTGACTGATTTAAGAGAAATGTGTGAGGCTGATGAAGGGGGCCCGACTGCCAGAGGTTGGGGGTGAGGACTTAGCATATCCCACAAAGGACAAAATGAAAAAAGGCAATTTGAGTAGGAGTGAAATTCTGAAAGGTACCCTGTAGCCATAGCTCCTGGATTGATGTGAGGAATTCGAGTGGAGTATCCAGGGACGTGGGGAGGGAAAGATCTGAAACAAGGTATGAGATAAAATATTTGAAATTGGAGGCAGAGAGTGTTATGGACCAGGGCCTTCTGGATAGGCAACTTCTGCACTCTTGTTAAGCACAGTGAGGTTGGTCCTGTGAGGGAGGAAGAATAGTTTTTGTGGGGGGAGAAAATTTCTGGATGTGAATCTGGAGCTTTTTTTAGTTCGGAATTGTGTATCCAGTGTGGGAAGGGTGTTAGCTTTGCTGCCGTGGGAGTAGCTAGAATAACCTGGTGAGGACCCGTCCACTTTGGTAGGAGAGGGGAGGAGGAGGGGTCTGTGATCCAGACCCAGTCCCCCCTGGTTGTAGGGACAGGGAGGAGTGTTTTGAGGATGGACTTTCAGGCGGCGGCAAGTAAGCGTTAGTGTACTGTCTATTAGATGGTGAGTGAGGTGTAATGCTGGCCAAGTACCCCATGCAGAAGGGCGGGGAGATACAGGGAGATTTTGGAGGATAAAGCGGCATCCATACATATGTTCAAATGGGCTTACGCTGAGGGGCTTGTGAGGAATGGCTTATAAAGGCATGAGGGCCATGGGGAGTAGTAAAGTTTAGGCCATTTTAACCTCTAGGGAGAGTTTGGATAATTGTTGCTTTAGAAGGGCATTGGACCATTCAATCTTACCTGAAGATTAGGGTCAATAAGGAATATGGAAGGCCCATTTAATGTTTAGAGCCTTTGCCAGCTGTTGGTTAACCTGTGAAACATATGTTGGCCCATTGTCTGACTGGATGAAAGAGGGGAGTCCAAACCAGGGGATAATATGCGTGAGGAGAATAGAAGCAACAGTGTGCCTTTTCAGTAGTAGTAGTAGTGGTGGTAGGAAACCCCTCTATCCATCCAATGTATCTACTATTGTCAGAAGGTTCTGGACTCATTTTACAGGGGGCATGCAGGTGAAGGCGATTTCCCAGTCCTGCCCTGGCAGGTGTCCTCAGGCCTGGTGTGTGGGGAAAGGGGGTGATTTGATAGCTTTCTGAGGGGAAGTTTGAGTGCAAAGGGAACATGCCTTAGTAATATCTTTGAGATTGGCGGCCATGGTGGGAGAATGTATATGTTTTTAAGAGCTGAAGTAGGGGGAGGCAACCAGCATGGAAATGGTTGTACACATATAAAAGTACAGAAGGTTTTTTTTTTTGGAGACAGAGTCTTGCTCTGTCACCCAGGCTGGAGTGCAGTGGCGTGATCTCGGCTCAGTGCAACCTCCACCTCCTGGGTTCAAGCAGTTCTCCGCCTCAGCCTCCTGAGTAGCTGGGATTACAGGCGCCTGCCACCATGTCCGGCTAATTTTTGTATTTTTAGTAGACATGCGGTTTCGCCATGTTGGCCAGGCTGGTTTTGAACTCCTGACCTCAGGTGATCCTCCCACCTCAGCCTCCCAAAATGCTGGGATTACAGGCGTGAGCCACCATGCCCGGCCCAGAAGGTTTTTAAAATTTGGCCAAGACAATTTTAGCACTGAGGTAGAACCATTTTTTCCTGAATGGCACCAGCCAGGGCAAGTGAGGTTTGTTCCTCCTGGGTATATACAGGGTATATGCTGGGAAAACTGGGCAATAATGATGGGGTTTAAGGGCTGCCTGCCGGGCTGCCTAATTTGCTAAAAGATTTCCCTTGGTTATGGCATTTGTAGCCTTTTGGTGTCCCTTACAATGGATAATGGTGGCCTGTAGTGGTAGTTTAGCTGCCTCCACCAGCTTGTGTATGAGTTTGCCATTTACTATGGGGGTTCTTTTTAGCTAGAAATCCCCTTTCCTGCCAGATTAAGGTGTGAGAATGTAGGATGTGGTATGCATATTTGGTATTGGTGTAAATGTTTTTTTTTCCTGTAATGGAGTCTCACTCTGTCACCCAGGCTGGAGTACAGTGGCACAATCTTGGCTCACTGCAACCCCCGCCTCCTGGGTTCAAGCAATTCTCCTGCCTCAGCCTCCAGAGTAGCTGTGACTACAGGTGCCCACCACCATGCCCAGCTAATTTTTGTATTTTTAGTAGAGACGGGGTTTCACCATGTTGGCCAGGCTGGTTTTGAACTCCCGACCTCAGGTGATCCGTCCGCCTCGGCTTCCCAAAGTGCTGGGATTACAGGTGTGAGCCACCATGCCGGGCCAGGAATCAGTGTAAAAGTTAACCCTCTTTCCCTTTGTTAGGGTGAGGGCCCTGGTTAGGGCAACCAACTCTATCTGTTGAGAGGCAGTTCTGCCTGTTGCAAGGTAGTATGGGGTGGGAGAGCATTAGATTCTGAGAGTTTATTTTGGCAATGATGTTGTAACCACATGGTGGACATGGCTCCTTTAAAGAGCTTCCGTTAATGAACCATGTAGTTGTTCCCTGCAAAGGGGCTTCTGAAATGTGTTGGAAGGGGGAGGAAAGGGAGTCTAAGAGGTCCAGGCAGGAGTGAGACAGCTCAGAGTCAGAGGTGTTTACAGGGAGGAGAGTGGGAGGGTTGAGAGCTTTACCTTTCTGGAAGGTGATTAGAAGGTTTCCTATGAATAAGGTGTGTACCTGGTGTAAGCAGGATGGTGGGAGGGATAGAAGAGATTGATGGCTCATGAGGTCCCGTAGGTTATGGGAAGATGAAATAGTAATATGTTGGTAGAGAGTGAGTTTCTGTGCCTCCGAGGCCAGCAATATGGCCGCACCCAAGATTTTTAGGCAGGGTGGCCAGCCTTGGATGACAGTCTGGTTGTTTTGAGGGGTATGCAATGGCTTGTGTTTGGCAGAGCAGTTCAAGAGCAAGGCCTTGTCAGAATGTACATGCAGAGTAAAGGGCTTGGTGGGGTTGGGCAGTCATAGTTCTGGGGCCATTAAAAGGGTATTTTTTAGTTTTTTTTTAAAGTGTGAATTGATGGGACAAGCCGGGTTCAGAAGCTCTAGGCTGGGCCCAAGTGAGGCCATGTAGAGCAGCTTGGCCAGCAAACAGAAGTTGGGAATCCACAGCCGGAAGTATCCCATGAGGCCCAAGAAGGACAGGAGGTCCTTCTTTGTGTGGGGAAGGGGCAATGTCTCGAATTAGCTCCTTTTGTTGGGTTAGGATGGCCTGAGAATTAGGGGTTAGAACTCAGGTGAGTGACCTGGGTTTGGGCTACCTGAGTCTTTGTTGGTGAGACCCAATATCTTTACCTATGGAGGAAGTTTAAAAGCTGAGTGGTGTGTTGGATGGACAGGTTAAGGGAGGGGCTACAGAAAAGTAGGTCATTGACTTATTGGGGGAGGGTGCTAGGAGCAATGGGAAGTTCAGCTAGGTCCTTGGTGAGGGCCTGTCCGAATAGGTGGGGCCTGTCCCAGAACCCCTGTGGGAATATGGTCCATGTTAGTTGGGTGGATGTGTGGGTATTAGGATCTGACCAAGTGAAAGCAAAAATACTTTGGGAAGCCGAATTTAAGGAAATAGTGAAAAAGGTGTCCTTTAAATCCAGTACAGGGAAGTGTGTGGTAGAAGAGGGACTATGGGAGAGTGGAGTATGTGGGATGAGAGTGGAGTGTTGGATGAATTGGTATTACCACCTGGTTAACAACTCAGAGATCCTGGACCAAGTGGTAGGATCTTGAGAATATTAGCTTGTAAAAGTTTACAGATAATAGGTTTGAGGCCCCTGAGGCTGCCTGGGTTAAGGGATATTGAGACTGATGATGGAAAATGGAGTGGTTTTGGAGGGTTATGTTAACTGGGATGTGATGTGTGGCTATTGTGGGTTTAAAAACGTTCCAAATTTCAGAATTAACAGAAGGTAACAGGGTGGATAATGAGGATGAGGGGGAGAGGGAAGCATCTGGTGGCAGAATAAAATAAAAGGAGCGGAATTGCAGGAGGCAGCTTGTATGGAGGCCTGGGATTTACTTAGTATGTCCCGCCCCAAGATAGGGGCAGGGCACCAAGGGATAACCAGGAAAGAGTGGGTGAATGGGGTGTTGAATAGGTTGCATAATAGAGGACCAGTCTGTTTGTGCCTAGAGGGGATTCCATCAACTCCCACAATACAGATAGAGGAACTGAGGAGGGGTCCAGAATATTCTAATAAAACTGAGTAACTAGTCCCTGTATCCAATAGGAAAGACATGGGCTTACCAGAGACTGACCCTGGGTTCCGAGGTGGTGATGGCAGTTGGGGTGGTAGGCCCCTGGCCCCATCAGTCTTCAGTTAGAGGTGGTGAAGCGGGATGAAGAGTTTTGCTGAGCACAGTCCCACTTCCAGTGTTCCTTGATGCCACAGATGGGGCAAAGTTTTGAGAGTAGGCCTTTGCCCAGTGACTCTGTTGGCTGCACTTAAAACAGGCTTCTGGTGGAGTTTGCTGCAAGGTTGAGGATTTCTGTACATGTTGGGAACCCTGTTGAATGGCAGCTGCCAGCATCTGGCATTTAGCCTGGTCTCTTTTTAGCTTTTGGACCTTTAGTTTTTCCTCTCTATTGTTAAAGACCTTAAAGGCCACTTTGATTAAGTCTCTTTGGGGGGTTTGAGGGCTATTCTCCAGTTTTTTAAGTTTCATTAGAATGTCTGGGGCTGACTGGAAAATGAAGTGTAAATGGAGGTAGATTCTTCCCTTCTTGGCATTAGGGTTCAACGTGGCATATTTAGTTATGGCCTTTGAAAAGCAGGAGAAGAAAAGAGCAGGAACAGCTTTATTTATTTATTTTTGAGATGGAGTTTCACTCTTGTTGCCCAGGCTGGAGTGCAATGGCGTGATCTCGACTCACCACAACCTCTGCCTCCTGAGTTCAAGTGATTCTCCTGCCTTAGCCTCCCGAGTAGCTGAGACTCGGACTGGCTCTCCTTGCTCCTCAAGCTTGCAGACAGCCTATTGTGGGACCTTATGATTGTGTAAGTTAATACTTATTCCCCTTTATACAGGCATGCACCACCACGCCTAATTTTTTTTTTTTTTTTTTTAAGTACAGACGGAGTTTCTCCATGTTGGTCAGGCTGGTCTCGAACTCCTGACCTCAGGTGATCTGCCTGCCTTGGCCTCCCAAAGTGCTGGGATTACAGGTGTGAGCCACCATGCCTGGCCAGGAATGGCTTTATTTATGCCAGCTAGGAGGCATATCATATGGCCTTATTTCTATCTGTCTGCAGAAGTTGCCTGATAATCCCAACTGGGGTCAGTTCTGGGGACAGTTAGGGTCCATATTGGGTTATGGGCAGCATCTTGTCTATGGGAGGGTGTCTACATGGGCCTGGGCAGCTATCCAGATGCATTCCCTGTCCTCAGGGGTGAGGGTGCAGGAGAGGATGACATATATGACATGCCAGGTAAGGTCATAAAATTGAGTGACATACAGAAATTCCTTGAGGAAGGAGGTGGGATCCATGCAAAACGAGCTGAATCTCTCTTTTTTTTTTTTTTTTTTTTTTTGAGACACAGTCTCGCTCTGTCACCCAGGCTGGAGTACAGCGGCGTGATCTTGGCTCACTGCAAGCTCCACCTCCTGGGTTCACACCATTCTCCTGCCTCAGCCTCCCAAGTAGCTGGGACTACAGGCATCTGCCACCACGCCCAGCTAATTTTTTGTATTTTTAGTAGAGACGGGGTTTCACTGTGTTAGCCAGGATGGTCTCAATATCCTGACCTCATTATCCGCCTGCCTCAGCCTCCCAAATTGCTGGGATTACAGGTGTGAGCCACCACGCCTGGCCACTGAGTCTCTTTTTTAAGCTGAGAGAGGTCGACTAGGCAAAAGGGAATATGAACTCAGATTATGCCTTTAGTCCCTGTGACCTCCTGGAAAGGGAGAACTTAGGAGGACCTTTGGCTGTGTGCCTGGTTTTTGGTGGAAGGGGGCTGGGCACGTGCCTATTTTGTTGGCTAGGTTGAAATTAGAGGAGAAAGGTTTGTCTGGAGGAGGAGGCGTTTTTGTGGGTTTTTTGTTGAGGAAGAAGATTTGAAAAGGTGAACGGGATTGGCAGAGAGAGAGTGAGCCAGGAGCACAGATAAGCAAAGCACCTCAGATCATTTACGATTGCATTGGAGGAAGTCTTTTAGATTATGTCAGATGTGGAAATTGAATGTTTTGGTTTTTGGCTATTGACTATTATTGTCTAGTTTACATTGGGGCTGGGCAACATTATAGAGGAAAGTAAGGTGTTCAGTTTTTTGTTTTTGTTTTTTTTTTGAGACAGAGTCTCACTCTGTCACCCAGACTGGAATGCAGTGGAACGATCTTGGCTCACTGCAACCTCTGCCTCCCCGGTTCAAGCAATTCTCCTGCCTCAGCCTCCTGGGTAGCTGGGATTACAGGCACCTGCCACCACACCCGGCTAATTTTTGTATTTTTAGTAGAGACAGGGTTTCACCATATTGGCCAGGCTGGTCTCGAACTCCTGACCTTGTGATCTGCCCACCTTGGCCTCCCAAAGTGCTGAGATTACAGGCATGAACTACCACACTTGGCCAGCAAGGCGTTCAGTTTTAATGGAGTCTGCCAAGCCCTGGGCTTGGAGGTTCTGGATGGAAACATCCAAGAGTGGTGTCTTGAAGTTTTGAGGAGTGTTGCCCCATACTGCTGGCCAGAGGGTGAGAAATTTAGAGGATGGAAGTACCCCAGAGGGAAGTGAATACCCCGGAGGGGAGTGAGTACCCTGATTCCTCCTGGGAGAAGGGACCTAGGAGAGCCAGGGCATCCCTACAGCTCTTTGCAGTCCCTCAGAGGCTGCAGTGGCCAAAGTGGTGAGCATTCTGATGGCGTCCCCTGAGAGGGTAGGCCACGGTCACCTGGTGACCAGGGAGACCTCTCACCTGGTACTGGAATTTTCTGGTGAACCCCCAGAAATATGAGAGGAATCTGGAAAGGAAAAAAAGGGAGACTCACCCACTAATTGGAGACGGGTGTTGGATGTGATGTCCAGCAATGGGATTGATACTTGCTGGAGCTGCCTGGAAAGGGGAAGGAAGGAAAAAGAGGACGGAGAGTTTGATCAGGATCTGGAAGTCAGCCCAGGGCCAGAGAAGAAGAGAGAATAAAGGAACAGAGCTGGGAATAGGGAGTCCATTCAGGATCTGGAAGCAGGCCTGGGTCTGGTTTTTGCTGCTTGCTGCTTTCCAGGTTGCTAGAAAACATTTACCCATTTAGAACCCAATCCCTATCCTGGGTTTTGGCACTAAAATGTTAGGTTTTGAAGGGAGGGCAAGGGCTAAAGAAACACACACACACACACACACACACACACACACACACACACACAGAGAGAGAGGAGAGAGAGGGGGGAGAGAGAGAGAGAGAGATTGTTGCTCAACAGCAACAACACAGGTATATTGCAAAAACCTGTGGAGATGGGGGATGAGCTTAATTCCAGAGCCCATAGCTGCTTATAGGCTGGGGAAATTTATAGGTGTGATGGTTAATACTGGAGAAATGTGAAAAGGCCAGACTGGCCTACCCTCCCAGCCTACATCTTTCTCCCATGCCGGATGCTTCCTGCCCTCCAACATCTGACTCCAAGTTCTTCAGTTTTGAGACTTGGACTGGCTCTCCTTGCTCCTCAAGCTTGCAGACAGCCTATTGTGGGACCTCGTGATTGTGTAATTTAATACTTCCCTTTTTATATATATTCCATTAGTTCTGTCCCTCTAGAGAACTCTGATTAATACAGATTTTTGTACCAGGAGTGGTTCTGGAGGAAGAGGATATTAAGGATGGAGTTCTGTCATTGGTTTTTGGGTTTCTGGATTTGGCTGGTTAATATGATTAGACCCCAAAATGTTAAGGACTCTACTTCTAATAGTATGGAGAACACTGATAGTCCTTGGCATAAACTGTTTAGAGAGTTATGCAAAATAAATGCATTTGACACTCCTGATTCACCATTCATGAGAGGCAAGGAGTTTAGCGACCCTATACATAATATCTTTGACTATATGTGGAGAACCAAGGAACATGATGAAGCTGGTTGGTTGCTCCTAAGTTCAGTGGACAAAGTGATGAAAGAAAATGATGGCTGGGCTGGGCACAGTGGCTCACGCCTGTAATCCCAGCACTGTGGGAGGCCGAGGCAGGCAGATCATGAGGTCAGGAGATCGAGACCATCCTGGCTAACACAGTGAAACCCTGTCTCTACTAACAATACAAAAAATTAGCCAGGCGTGGTGGCAGGCGCCTGTAGTCCCAGCTACTCGGAAGGCTGAGGCAGGAGACTGGCATGAACCCAGGAGGTGGAGCTTGCAGTGAGCTGAGTTCGCACCACTGCACTCCAGCCTGGGTGACAGAGCGAGACTCTGCCTCAAAAAAAAAAAAAACAAAAAAAACAAAAAAGAAAGAAAACGATGGCTGGGCATGATGGCTCATGCCTGTAATTCCAGCACTTTGGTAGTGTGGGCGGCAAGCCACCCAGGTGCCGAGGCAAGAGACCAAGGGCACGAGCTGTTCCAGTATAATAAAATATATAAAACAACAAGTTATACTAGATCTAGATCACAGACATGATTATATATGAATATCATTAATCATTAGTTTGTAGCAATTACTCTTTATTCCAATTTTATAATAATCCTCGCTCTATAATCATAACCTAGGAAAAACCAGGCCATACAGATATAGGAGCTGAGGGGACATAGTGAGGAGTGACCAGAAGACATGAGTGCGAGCCTTCTGTTATGCCCAGACAGGGCCACCAGAGGGCTCCTTGGTCTAGCGGTAACGCCAGCATCTGGGAAGATGCCTGTTGCCAAGTGGACCATGGTCTAGCGGTAGCGTCAGTACCAAGGAAAAATACCTGCTACTTAGCAGACTGGGAAAGGGAGTGTCCCTTTCCCTGGGGGAATTTAGAGAAGACTCTACTCCTCCACCTCTTGTGGAGGGCCTGACATCAGTCAGGCCCGCCCGCAGTTATCCAGGGGCCTAACCGTCTCCCTGTGATGCTGTGTTTCAGTGGTCACGCTCCTAGTCTGCTTTCGTGTTCCATCCTGTACACCTGGCTCTGCCTTTTAGATAGCAGTAGCAAATTAGTTAAAGTACTAAAAGTCTCTGATATGCAGAAATAATGGTGTAAGTTGTCTCTCTCTCTCTCCCTCTCTCTCTCTCTCTGCCTAGGCTGCCAGGCAGGGAAGGGCCACCTGTTCAGTGGACACATGACCCACATGACCTTACCTATTACTGGAGATGGCTCACTCTCCTTACCCTGCCCCTTTGTCTTGTATCCAATAAATATCAGTGCAGCCTGGCATTTGGGACCACTACCGGTCTCTGCGTCTTGGTGGTAGTGGTCCCCTGGGCCCAGGAGTCTTTTCTTTTCTCTTTGTCTTGTGTCTTTATTTCTACGCTCTCTCATCTCCGCACATGGGGAGAAAAACCCACCGACCCTGTGGGGCTGGTCCCTACAGGTAGGCCAAGGTGGGTGGATCACCTGAGGTCAGGAGGCGGAGGTCAGGTAATTAATGGAGTTTTAGCTCAGGTCCAACTTACAGCGGGTCCAGTGGGTCCCCAGACTCATCCTGTGGTCATTTTCCAAGTGCCAGGATGCATAATTGGCATAGACATACTTAGCAACTGGCAGAACCCCCACATTGGCTCCTTGACTGGTAAAGGCTATTATGGTTGGAAACGCCAAATGGAAGCCATTAGAGCTGGCTGTACCTAGAAAAGTAGTAAATCAAAAACAATATTGAATCCCTGGAGGGAACGTGGAGATTAGTGCTACTATCAAGGACTTGAAGGACGCAGGGGTGGTGATTCCCACCACCTCCCTGTTCAACTCTCCCATTTGGCCTGTGCAGAAGACAGATGGATCTTGGAGGATGACAGTGGATTATGATGAGCTTAACTAAGTGGTGACTCCAATTGCAGCTGCCGTACCAAATGTGGTTTCATTGCTGGAGCAAATCAACACATCTCCTGGTGTTGGGAACAGGCCCCCCAAAATCTGGCCATAAACTGGCCCCAAAACTGGCCATAAACAAAATCTCTGTAGCACTGTGACATTTTCATGATGGCCATAACGCCCACGCTGGAAGGTTGCAGGTTTACAGGAATGAGGGCAAGGAACACCTGGCCCACCCAGGGCGGAAAACCGCTTAAAGGCATTCTTAAACCACAAGCAATAGCATGAGCGATCTGTGCCTTAAGGACATGCTCCTGCTGCAGTTAACTAGCCCAACCTATTCCTTTAACTTGGCCCATCCCTTCATTTCTCATAAGGGATACTTTTAGTTAATTTAATAACTATAGAAACAATGCTAATGACTGGCTTGCTGTTAATAAATACGTGGGTAAATCTCTGTTTGGGGCTCTCAGCTCTGAAGGCTGTGAGACCCCTGATTTTCCACCTCACACCTCTATATTTCTGTGTGTATATCTTTAATTCCTCTAGTGCTGCTGGGTTAGGGTCTCCCTGACTGAACTGGTCTCGGCAAGTGGCGTCCATCGTGGGGGCTCGAATCCAGGTTGAAGGGTCACTGGAGTGACGGAGAATGTGGAACTAAGCTGGAGGACACCCAAGTACTCTTAAAGCCATCCCCGTGGTAAGTAAGAAGGGGAGCTCGGAAGCATCAGGGTAACAATGGGACAAATGTGGGGTCTGGTGCGTTCTCCCTTGGAACTTTTTCACACTGATGATGAGGAGGAAGGAAAGTAAAACGAAGTAACAGAAGAGGTTACAGAGCAGGTTTATTTGCCAGCTAAAGCTCAAGCGGCAAAGGAGGGAGAGGTTCATCCCTACCCTTCTGCACCCCCTCCTTATTATTTTGAAGAAAAAGACCCTCCAGATCTTTCTTTTCCAGAGGACATTGGGTGAAAAGTAGTTGCCCCAGTGACTGTTTGAGCAATGCCTTGAGCAACTGCTCTTAGTTCTATTCAGGCAGGAATTCAGCAAGCTAGATGAGAGGGCGATTTAGAGGCTTGGCAATTCCCTGTTAGAATACACCCCCCAGATCAACAGGGAAATATTATAGTTACATTTGAGCCTTTTCCTTTTAAATTATTTAAAGAATTTAAACAAGCTGTTAATCAGTATGGACCAGGTTCCCCTTTTGTAATGGGACTGTTAAAGAATGTTGCTGTTTCCAGTTGGATGATTCCTACTGACTGGGATGCTCTTACTCGAGCTTGTCTAACTCCTGCTCAGTTCTTACAATTTAAAACTTGGTGGGCAGATGAAGCTTCCATTCAGGCTGCTTGCAATGCCCAGGCCCAAATTAATATAACTGCAGACTAACTTTTGGGGGTTCGCGGCTGGGCTGGTTTAGATGCACAAGTGGTCATGCAGGATGATGCCATAGAACAACTTAGAGGAGTGTGCATTAGAGCTTGGGAAAAAATCACTTCATGTGGAGAACAATACCCTTCCTTTAGTGCAGTAAAACAGGGACCAAAAAAACCATACATGGATTTTATAGCTCGGTTACAGGAGTCTCTTAAAAAGGTAACTGCAGATTCGACGGCTCAGGATATAGTGTTGCACTTATTAGCTTTCGACAGTGCTAATCCCGACTGCCTGACAGCTCTGCGACCTATCAGAGGGAAAGCACATTTAGTTGATTATACCAAGGCCTGTGATGGTATCGGAGGCAATCTGCATAAGGCTACTCTGCTAGCACAGGCAATGGCAGGACTAAGAGTGGGCAAAGGAAATATTCTATTTCCTGGAGCTTGTTTTAACTGTGGGAAGCATGGTCATACTAAAAAAGAATGTAGAAAAAATCAGCGAGTTAGGCCGCCAGATAGGGGAAAAAAGAAAACTGCTGAGCCTGAAATATGTCCAAAATGTAAAAAAGGAAAACACTGGGCTAGTAAGTGTCACTCTAAGTTTGATAAAGATGGGAACCCGATTTTGGGAAACGCCACGAGGGGCCCATCCCAGGCCCCATTCTAAACTGGAGCATTTCCAGCTCAGGCCATTCCCTCACCCCTGTACAATGTCTGTCCTCTGCCACAGCCAGTAGTGCCACAGTGGATTTATGCTGCACAAAAGCTGTGAGCCTTCTCCCTGGGGAACCCCCACAAAAGGTCCCAACAGGAGTCTGTGGACCCTTGCCAGCAGGGATGATAGGATTATTTCTAGGCAGGTCTAGCTTAAATTTAAAAGGCGTACAAATACATACAGGAGTCATTGATTCAGATTACAATGGGGAAATTCAAATTGTTATATCTACTTCTGTTCCCTGGAAAGCAGAGCCAGGAGAGTGCATAGCACAGCTCCTGATTGTGCCATATGTGGGAATGGGAAAAAGTGAAGTTAAATGAACAGGAGGATTTGGAAGCACAAATAAACAAGGCAAAGCAGCTTATCGGGTAAAGCAAGTTACTGATAAACGTCCTACCTGTGAAATAACTATTCAGGGAAAGAAATTTAAAGGTTTGGTAGATACAGGAGTGGACATTTCAATCATTTCTGTATGCAGTGGCCGTCCACATGGCCAATTCAACCCGCTCAATTTAACATAGTTGGAATTGGTAAAGCCCCTGAAGTATATCAAAGTAGTTATATTTTGCATTGTTTAGGGCCTGATGGACAACCTGGGACTATTCAACCAATTATAACTTCTGTACCTATAAACTTATGGGGGAGGGATTTATTACAACAATGGGGAGCACAGGTTCTAATTCCAGAACAATTATATAGCCCTCAAAGTCAACATATGATGCATAAAATAGGGTATGTCCCTGGTATGGGACTAGAAAAAAAAATTGCAAGATTTGAAAGAAGTGCTTCAAATGGAAAGGCAAAGTTCCTGCCAAAGATTAGGATATTATTTTGATGGTGGCCATTGTTAAGCCTCCAGAACCTATACCTTTAAAATGGTTAACAGATAAGCCAATTTGGATAGAACAATGGTTGCTAAGTAAAGAGAAACTGGAGGCTTTAGAGAAATTAGTTACTGAACAATTAGAAAATGGGCACATAGCTCCAACATTTTCCCTTGGAATTCTCCAGTTTTCATAATTAAGAAAAAAATCAAGTAAATGGAGAATGTTAACTGACTTAAGAGTCATCAATTCAGTTATACAACCTATGGGAGCACTACAGCCAGGATTACCTCCTTCTGCTGTAATTCCAAAAAATTGGCCTTTAATAGTCACAGATTTAAAAGACTGTTTCTTTACTATCCCTTTAGCTGAGCAAGACTGTGAACGGTTTGCATTTACAATTACTGCAGTAAACAACCTGAAGCCTGCTAAGCATTTTCATTGTTTTACAGATGGGTCTAGTAATGGTAAAGCTTCCTATTCTGGCTCAAAAAGTAAAGTTTCCCAGTCACCCTACACTTCAGCTCAAAAAGTGGAGCTTGTAGCTGTAATTGAGGTATTGACTGCTTTTAATATGCTTATTAATGTGATTTCTGATTCTTCATATGTGGTTCATTCCACACAGTTAATTAAAAATGTTCAGTTATCATTTCATACAGATAAACAACTGATGACAAAAACAAAAAAGGGGGAGAAATAGGGATTATGGGACAGCCCATACACAATTGAATCTAGCATTATTAACTTTAAATTTTTTGAGCCTGCCCAAGGGCCAGATGTTATCAGCAGCTGAACAGCATCTACAGAAACCAGCTGCAAAGACAGAAGCAGAACAATTGGTTTGGTGGAGAGACCTGATAAAAAAAAGTTGGGAAATAGGTAAAATAATAACTTGGAGTAGAGGTTATGCTTGTGTTTCTCCAGGCCAAAATCAACAGCCAATTTGGATACCATCAAGACACCTGAAACCTTATCATGAGCCAGATGCTGAGGAAGAGATTCTGGGAGGATCCTGAGGACCCCCCAGTTGCAGTCATGTCAAGACTGATGCTGAGGAGGACCCCAACTGTCACGAGCAACACCCGTCGAACACAGCCACCCACCTGGGGACAGATCAAGAAGCTGTCACAGATGGCAGAAGAAAACCTGAGGAAAGCAGGACAGCCAGTCACAATGAGTAATTTAATGGTAGCTATGACAGCGATGATTGCCGTGAGTATTCCTTCAACAAGGGCTGACACAGAATAATTATACTTATTGGGCATATTTATCAATCTTCGCTGGCAATAATTCCTGGATGTAATCACTCTATGATGCAGTTACACATGCTTTCTGATCTCAGTATTTACATTATAAATCTGCTCCTATAATTCAGGCATATCGCCCTTAAAAACCTATTCATAAACAAAATAGAACCTGGCCAGAAATAATGAATGTACTTGTTTAGGAAGACTGCACTGCAGAACAGGCAGAGGTGCTGCACAGCAATTCCTATGGAATCATTATTGATTGGTCCCCTAAGGGGATGTTTAGCTTGAATTGCACCTCTCAGTCTGTGTGCCACGGTCACACTATGTTCAGCTGATCTGAACAAAACGGTCAGATGGTAGAAATGATAAGAAGTATGGCAAAAGTTCCTATTATCTGGAACCATGGCAGTATAGTGGCACCTCAACCTCAAATGATATGGCCCGCTGCAGGAGCTAAACACAAGGATTTGTGGAAACTATTAATAGTTCTTAATAAGATCAAAATTTGTGAAAGAATAAAAAAGCATCTAGAAAGACACTCTACAAGCTTGTCTTTGGATATTGCAAAATTAAAAGAACAAATATTTGAAGCATCCCAGGCACACCTGACCTTAATGCCAGGAACTGGAGTGCTTAAAGGAGCTGCAGACAGATTAGCAGCTGGTAACCCATTAAAATGGATAAAAACACTTGGAAGCTCTGTGATTTCAATGATGATTGTACTTTTAATCTGTGTTGTTTGTCTTTGTATAGTCTGCAGATGTGGATCCTGACTCCTGCAAGAAGTAGCTCACTGTGACAAAGCCGCCTTTGCTTTTATCAATTTGCAAATCAAAGAAGGGGGAACATGTTGGGAAGAGGCCCCTTCCAAAATCTGGCCATAAACTGGCCCCAAAACTGTCCATAAACAAAGTCTCTGCAGCACTGTGACATGTTCATGATGGCCATAATGCCCATGCTGGAAGGTTGTGGGTTTACTGGAATGAGGGCAAGGAACACCTGGCCCACCCAGGGCAGAAAACTGCTTAAAGGCGTTCTTAAACCACAAACAACAGCATGCTTTAAGTACATGCTCCTGCTGCAGATAACTAGCCCAACCCATCCCTTTACTGTGGCCCATCCCTTCGTTTCCCATAAGGGATACTTTTAGTTAATCTAATATCTATAGAAACAATGCTAATGACTGGCTTGTTGTTAATAAATACATGGGTAAATCTCTGTTTGGGGCTTTCAGCTCTGAAGGCTGTGAGACCCCTGATTTCCCACTTTACACCTCTATATTTCTGTGTGTGTGTCTTTAATTCCTCTAGCGCTGCTGGGTTAGGGTCTCCCTGACTGAGCTGGTCTCAGCATCCTGGTACTTGGTATGCAACCATTGACTTGGCAAGTGTCTTTTTCTCCATTCCTGTCCATAAGACCCACCAGAAGCAATTTGTCTTCAGCTGGCCAGGCCAGAAATATACTTTTACTGTCTTGCCTCAGGAGTATATTGACTCTCCATCTTTGCATCATAATCTTATTGGAGAGCTTGATTGCTTTTTGCTTCTACAACATATCACACTGGTCCATTATATTGATGACATTATGCTGACTGGATCCAGTGAGCAAGAAGTAGCAAACACACTGGACCTACTTGTGAGACATTTGCATGCCAGAGGATGCAAAATAAATCCGACTAAAATTCAGGGAACTTCTACCTCAGTAAAATTTCTAGAGGTCTAGTGGTGTGGGGCCTGTTCAGATATTCCTTCTAAGGGGAAGGATAAGTTGCTGCATTTGGCCCCTCCTACAACCAAGAAAGAAGCATAACGCCTAGTGGGGTTATTTGGATTTTGGAGGCAACACATCCCTCATTTGAGTGTGTTACCCCAGGCCATTTATCGAGTGACCCAAAAGGCTGCCAGTTTTGAATGGGATCCAGAACAGGAGAAGGCTCTGCAACAAATCTAGACTGCTGTGCACACTCTGCTCTGCCACTTGGGCCACATGACCCAGCAGATCCAATGGTGCTTGAGAGGTCAGTGGCAGACAGGGATGCTGTTTGGAGCCTTTGGCAGGCCCCCATAGGTGAATCACAGTGGAGGCCTCTAGGATTTTGGAGCAAGGCCCTGCCACCTTCTGCAGATAGCTACTCTCCTTTTGAGAGACAGCTCTTGGCCTGTTACTGGGCTTTGGTGGAAACTGAATGTTTCAAGTCACCATGCTACCTGAACTGACTATCATGAACTGGGTGCTTTCTGACCCATCTAGCCATAAAGTGGGTCATGCACAGCAGCATTCCATCATCAAATGGAAGTGATATATACATGATCGGGCTTGAGCAGGCCCTGAAGGCACAAGAAAGTTAGATGAGGAAGTGGCCCAAATACCCAATGGTCTCCCCTCCTGCCACCCTGCCTTCTCTCCCTCAGCCTGCATGATGGCCTTGTGGGGAGTTCTCTATGACCAGTTGACAGAGGAAGAGAAAACTAGGGCCTGGTTCACAGATGGTTCTGCAGGATACGCAGGCACCACTTGAAAGTGGACAGCTGCAGCATTACAGCCTCTTTCTAAGACATCTTTGAAAGACAGTGGTGAAGGGAGATCTTCCCAGTGGGCAGAACTTCGAGCAGTGCACCTGGTTGTGCACTTTGCATGGAAGGAGAAATGGACAGATCTGTGATTATGTACTGATTCATGGGCTGTAGCCAATAGTTTGGCGGGATGGTCAGGGACTTGGAAGAAGCATGATTGGAAAATTGGTGACAAACAAATTTGGGGCAGAGGTATGTGGGTGGACCTCTCTGAGTGGTCAAAAACTGTGAAGATATTTGTGTCTCATGTGAGTGCTCACCAATGGGTGACCTCAGCAGAGGAGGATTTTAATAATCAAGTGGATAGGATGACCCATTCTGTGGACACCACTCAGCCTCTTTCCCTCGCCACCCCTGTTATTGCCCAATGGGCCCATGAACAAAGTGGCCATGGTGGCAGGGATGGAGGTTACTCATGGGTTCAGCAACATGGACTTCCACTCACCAAAGCTGATCTGGCTGTGGCCACTGCTGAGTGCCCAATTTGCCAGCAACGGAGACCAATGCTGAGCTCTCGATATGGCACCATTCCTTGGGGTGATCAGTCACCTACCTGGTGGTAGGTTGATTATACTGGACCTCTTCCATCATGGGAAGGGCAGAGGTTTGTCCTCACTGGAATAGACATTTACTCCGGATATGGGTTAGCCTATCCTGCAGGCAATGCTTCTGTCAAGACTACCATCTGTGGACCTATGGAATGCCTTATCATCCACCATTATGGTATTCGACACAGCATTGCCTCTGACCAAGGCACTCACTTTATGGCTAAAGAGGTGTAGTAGTGGGCTCATGCTCATGGAATTCACTGGTTTTACCATGTTCACCATCACCCTGAAGCAGGTGGATTGCTAGAATGGTGGAATGGCCTTTTGAAGTCACAATTACAATGCCAACTAGGTGACACTACTTTGCAAGGCTGGGGCAAAGTTCTCCACATGGCTGTGTATGCTCTGATTCAGCATCCGATATGTGGTACTGCTTCTCCCAAAGCCAGGATTCATGGGTCCAGGAACCAAAGGGTGGAAGTGGAAGTGGCACCACTCACCATCACCCCTACTGATCCACTAGCAAAATTTTTGCTTTGTGTTCCCATGACATTATGTTCTGCTGGCCTAGAGGTCTTAGTTCCAGAGGGAGGAACGCTGCCACCAGGAGACACAACAACAATCCCATTAAACTGGAGGTTAAGATTGCCACCTGGACAATTTGGGCTCTCCTACCTTTAAGTCAACAAGCTAAGAAGGGAGTTACAGTGTTGGCTGGGGTGACTGACCCAGACCATCAAGATGAAATGAGTCTACTACTCCACAATGGAGGTACGGAAGAGTATGAGTGGAATACAGGCGATCCATTAGAGCATCTCTTAGTATTACCATGCCCTGTGATTAAAGTCAATGGGAATCTATAACAGCCCATTCCAGGCAGGACTACAAATGGCCCAGACCCTTCAGGAATGAAGGTTTGGGTCACTCCACCAGGAAAAAAACCATTACCTGCTGAGGTGCTTGCTGAAGGCAAAGAGAATACAGAATGGGTAGTAGAAGAAGGCAGTCATCAATACCAGCTACGACCACGTAACCAGCTGCAGAAATGGGGACTGTAATTGTCATGAGTATTTTTCCTTCTTTTGTTAAAAACATGTTTGTGTTGGCCAGGCGCGGTGGCTCATGCCTGTAATCCCAGCACTTTGGGAGGCCGAGACGGACGGATCACGAAGTCAGGAGATCGAGACCATCCTGGCTAACACGGTGAAATCTCATCTCTACTAAAAATACAAAAAATTAGCTGGGCATGGTGGCGGGCACCTGTAGTCCCAGCTACTCAGGAGGCTGAGGCAGGAGAATGGCATCAACCCGGGAGGTGGAGCTTGCAGTGATCTGAGATTGCGCCACTGCACTCCAGCCTGGGCAACTGAGCGTGACTATGTCTTGGGAAAAAAAAAAAAAGTTTGCGCATGTAAACACTTGTACTAAGAATATCTTCATTTTATTTCATTTTCCTTTATCACGTGACATAAGATTTATTGACTTCATATCAGCATTTAAGTATTGTTAACTTTATGTAATAGCATTTGGGTTGGGGATTGGTTTGTTTCCAGTTGTACAAAAGATAGTTGTATTATGTTAGGCATAATTATGACCTTATTAGTGTCTTTATTTGAAGATTATGTATGATCTCAGGAGATGTGTATGGGTTCAAGTTGACAAGGGGTGGACTTGTGATGGTTAATACTGAGTGTCAACTTGATTGGATTGACGAATGCAAAGTATTAATCCTGGGTGTGTATGTGAGGGTGTTGCCAAAGGATATCAACATTCGAGTCAGTGGGCTGGGGAAGGCAGACCCACCCTTAATCTGGTGGGCACCATCTAATCAGCTGCCAGTGAATATAAAGCAGGCAGAAAAACGTGAAAAGGAGACTGGCCTAGCCTCCCAGCCTACATCTTTCTTCCATGCTGGACGCTTCCTGCCCTAGAACATCGGACTTCCAAGTTCTTCCATATATATATATATATATATATGTATATATATATACATTTATTTCTATATATATATGTAGAAATATATATATATAGAAATATATATATATATATGTATATATATATACATTTATTTCTATATATATATGTAGAAATATATATATATAGAAATATATATATATATATTTCTATTAGTTCTGTGCCTCTAGAGAACCTTAATACACACTACTACCACCCAAAATTTTCCCCCACTCCAGGGCAAGTCCAACTCCTAGACAAGAAATTCCCAGCTTCCATCACCAGCTCCTCTGTACACTGAGTGGCCGTTGGTGGCCAGAGATTTCCCAACCTGTTTTCTGGGAATGCCCCCTCTCTCTCAGGGATGCCTCAGAGCTGCCTGGCACATGCCAAGCCCAGTGTGCTGTCATCTTCCTCCAGAGAAGGTGAGAGGTAACAGCATGCTGGCAGCCCTCGCTTGCTCTCGGTGCCTCCTTGGCCTTGGCGTCCACTCTGGCCGTGCTTGAGGAGCCCTTCAGCCCGCCGCTGCACTGTGGGAGCCCCTTTCTGAGCTGGCCAAGGCTGGAGCCGGCTCCCTCAGCTTGCAGGGAGGTGTGGAGGGAGAGGCGTGGGTGGGAACCAGGGCTGCGCACGGTGCTTGTGGGCCAGCGTGAGTTCCGGGTGGGCATGGGCTCAGCAGGCCCCGCACTCGGAGCTGCTGGCCGGCTTGCAAGCCCTGGGCAGTGAGGGGCTTAGCACCTGGGCCAGTAGCTGCTGTGCTCGACTTCTCACTGGGCCTTAGCTGCCTCCCCATGGGGCAGGGCTCAGGACCCGCAGCCTGCCATGCCTGAGCCTCCCCCTGCCCGCCGTGGGCTCCTGCGTGGCCCAAGCCTCCCTGACAAGCGCCGCTCCCTGCTCCATGGTGCCCAGTCCCATTGACCACCCAAGGGCTGATGAGTGCGGGCACACAGCACAGGACTGGCAGGCAGCTCCACCTGTGGCCCTGGTGCGGGATCCACTGGGTGAAGCCAGCTGGGCTCCTAAGTCTAGTGGGGACTTGGAGCACCTTTATGTCTAGCTAAGGGATTGTAAACACACCAATCAGCACTCTGTGTCTAGCTCAAGGTTTGTAAACACACCTGTCAGCACCGTGTCTAGCTCAGGGTTTGTGAATGCACCAATCGGCACTCTGTATCTAGTTACTCTGTTGGGGACTTGGAGAACCTTTATGTCTAGCTAAAGGATTGTAAATACACAAATCAGCACTCTGTATCTAGCTCAAGGTTTGTAAATGCACCAATCAGCACTCTGTATCTAGCTAAACTAATGGGGACATGGAGAACTTTTGTGTCTAGCTCAGGGATTGTAAATGCACCAATCAGCACCCTGTCAAAATGGACCAATCAGCTCTCTGTAAAACAGACCAATCGGCTCTCTGTAAAATGGACCAATCAAGCAGGATGTGGGTGGGGCCAGATAAGAGAATAAAAGCAGGCTGCCCGAGCCAGCAGTGGCAACCTGCTCGGGTCCCCTTCCACACTGTGGAAGCTTTGTTCTTCCGCTCTTTGCAATAAATCTAGCTACTGCTCACTCTTTGGGTCCACACTGCTTTTACGAGCTGTAACACCGCGAAGGTCTGCAGCTTCACTCCTGAAGCCATCGAGACCATGAACCCACCGGGAGGAATGAACAACTCCAGACGTGCCGCCTTAAGAGCTGTAACACTGACCGTGAAGGTCTGCAGCTTCACTCCTGAGCCAGTGAGACCACGAACCCACCAGAAGGAAGAAACTCTGAACACGTCTGAACATCAGAACGAACAAACTCCAGACACGCTGCCTTTAAGAACTGTAACACTCACCACAAGGGTCCGCGGCTTCATTCTTGACGTCAGTGAGACCAAGAACCCACCAATTCCGGACACAAAGGGATGAGTCATACCACCGTCTCCTTACACCGGACATGGGATAGCCACAGCAGAAGCCACTTTATGGCCCAGAGAAATTCCAGGGAAAAAGGATTGTATTAATTGATAACATCATCAGCAATGAATGAAAGCACACATCTCCTCATACCTGGTCATTACAGGATAGTCTTTACTAACTGATTAGTGGGTAGCATGTTGTTATTTGTTTTGGGATTAGTACACTTGAGGCTTTTCCAAGCTTCCATGGTTGTATATTCTCTTATTTGGAGTGGTCTGTTCATGTCCTATGGTCACTGATTTGTAGGAGATCTTTATGCCAAAGTTACTGATCTTTCTTCACTGCAAATACTTGTTCCAGTCATTACTTTTTTATTGGAAAGCGTCAGATTATACACAGAAATAAATTCCAGGCAGACTAAAATGTTTTCCAAAATAATAGAAAATTTGAAGAGAACCAGGTTTCAAATTCTTAGTAGCTGTTAGAAGAAACAATTTTAAAAGAAATATATACGTATTTTTTGTGACAAGGTCTCTCTCTGTTGTCCAGGCTAGAGTATGATCATAGCACACTAGTCTTGCACTCCCAATCAATCCTCCCACCTTAGCCTCCCGCGTATCTGGGACTACAGGCGCAAGCCACAACACCCAGCTAATTTTTTTTTTGTAGAGATGGGTTTTCGCCATGCTGGTCTCAAAGTCCTGGGCTCAACCAATCCACCCACCTCAGCCTCCCAAAGTGCTGGGATTACAGGTGTGAGCCATTGCACCCGGCCAAAGAGAAGTATTTACATACCTAAAATATACAGACTTCTGAATAAAACAAATCCAAAATAAAGGTGGAATGCTGCTGACAAATCAGGCAGAAGATAATGGTTGAGAAGACTGTTATCAGCATGAAAATTCAGGGCCCTGGCCTTTGATGTTATATCCCAAAAAGGTAGACAGCCCACATGTTCCAGTAGGTCATGTGCCACCTCTTTCTCCTTGGAGAGGAGGAGGTGAGTGGCAAGAAAATGTAGCCTGGGAATCCTCCTCAGAAAGAAGGGCATTGAAGCCCACTTCCTGGCTCTGTGGACACCTGAGCCTGCATTCTCACCAGTGGATCAATGGCAGCCTGACATAGCAAGAACAGGCAGAATGATATTAAGCTCATTTTAAGAATGCAGGAAAAAAAACTATACTTTTTGGAAGGATTTCCCTGAACACCCTAGGTTATTGGAATCCAGAATAACTTGTACTGTGTAACTTACGTTGTCCTGTGATACACAGTCTTTCTAAACAAATGTTCCTGTATATTGAGTTTAATTATTCTCATCTTAATTGGAATATGACTTTGTCTTTAATGATTAGAAATTGGGGCCTGAATAGTAGTGGGCACTGAGCAGCTGCCACTGAGTCATATGCCAGCTGTGGACTCAGCTAACACGGGTTGGCAGCTTCCCTTCATAGAAGATTTAAGATAGCACCACAGTGTTCTCATTTTCTCTCAATTAATATTGAGGTGACCTCAGGTTTCTGGACTTTCATCTCAGTGATCTCATCTAGGTACCTGGGTGATCTCTTGGCTCTGAAGTAACACCTCAGTAATCTCAGTTCCTCTTTGGACTATTACCTCAGTGATCTCAGCTCCATTCTGAAGTAACTTCTCAGTGATCATAGCTTTTCCCTAAAGTAACCTCTTTCTAAAGCATCACCCCTAGTGATCTCAACCTTTCTCTGAAGAATCACCTTAGTGATTTCAGCCACCTCTGAAGTTAACACCTGTGTGATCTCAACTCCAGTGAACAACTCAGTTATTTCATCTCCTTTCTAAAGTTAACAGCTTAGTGATCTCATTTCCTTTCTGAAGAATCACATCAGCAGTCTCAGCCTCTCTTAAGTAACATCTCTGTGATCTCAGCTTCTAACACCTGAGGGACAGCATCTTGGTCCTGAATAATACCTCAGTAACCTCAGCTCCTCCCTTAAGTAACATCTCATTGGTATCAGCTTTTCTCTGAAGCAGAACCTCAGTGATCTCAGCTCCTAAGTAACATCTCAGCATTCTCATCTTTCCGATGGTACAATATAGTGATTTCACTTCCTTTATGAAATAGCACTCAGTGACCTCCATTCTTCTAGAGTTTCACTTTAGTGATTTCAACTTCTCTGAAGAAACACCTCTGTGATCTCAGCTTCTCTGAAGAATTACCTCAATGATCTAATCTCTAAAGTAATACCTTAGTGATCCCATTTCCGTTATTTCAGCTCCTCTGAAGTAAACCTCAGTGGTCAGAGCTACTCTGCAGTACCCACTAGTGATGTCAATTCCTTTCAGAAGTAACACCCAGTGATCTCACCTCCTCTCTGATGAAACACCTCAGTGTACTCAGATCCTCTGAAGTAACACAAATTGTCTCACTTTCTTTCTGAAGTGACACCTCAGTGATCTCAGCTCTTCTCCAAAGAAACAGTTAAGCTCTTGTCTTCTCTGAACTAACACCTTAGTTATTTTATCTATCTGAAACAACACCTCACAGAATGGCAACACCTCTAAAGTTAACACCTCGGTTATCTGAGCTATCTGAGGTTTCACTTCAGTGATCTCAGTCCCTCTGAAGTAACACCTCAGTAATATTAGTTCCTCTGGAATTTCACTTCAGTGGTTTCAGTTGCTCTGAAGTAAAACACCAGTGATGTCAGCTCCTTTCTCAAGTTAACAAATCAGTTACCAGTTCCTCTCTAGAGTTAATAATTCACTGTTGTCAGTGTCTGTACATAGAAGGGGGAACAAGCTTTTGTCTACATCATGGTGTTTTGCTGTGGACTTAAGGATCAATGCCTGGACGGGCACAGCAGCTCATGCCTGTAATCCTAACCTTTTGGGAAGGTGAGGTGGGAGGACTGCTTCAGCCCAGGAGTTTGAGGCAGCGGTGAGCCATGATGGCACCACTGCACTCCAAGCTGGTGACAGAGCAAGACCGTCTTTAAAACAAACAAACAAAAAGGATCAATATCCTGGTGCCTATTTCCTCCCCACCAAGCTGACAGATGTTGGGGGCGGGGGCCTGGGGTGAAGACAGCCCTTCTCTATCTCAGGCACTTAACATGTTGAGAATTTCAAGTGGCTTGAACCTCATACATTTGTTTCGTTTGCAGCTGGCTGCTACTAGAAATGGTTCTGATTCGGTTTCAAGAACTGTATCCTTGGCCAGGTGCGGTGGCACATGCCTGTAATTCCAGCACTTTGGGAGGCCGAGGCGGGCAGATCACCTGAGGTCAGGAGTTTGAGACCAGCCTGGCCAACATGGTGAAACCTCATCTCTACTAAAAATACGAAAATTAGTCGGGCGTGGTAGCAGGTGCCTGTAATTCCAGCTACTCGGGAGGCAGAGGCAGGAGAATCGCTTGAACCTGGGAGGCGGAGATTGCAGTGAGCTGAGATTGTGCCATTGCACTTCAGCCTGGGGAACAAGACCAAGACTTTGTCTCAAAAAAAAAAGTATCCTTAAAACAGAACAAATAATTCTGAATACAAATTTTTAATTATGAATAAACTAGATTCATCTTCATCATAGTAATATGGCAATGGATACTGGACTCTTGAACCAGGAGTAAAAAAAATGAAAAAAAAACCCCTTCAAATATAGGAATAGAAATACTAGAGATAGTAAAAAAGAGCTATCTGAATTTGAGAAATGTATGTTTTAAATATATCTACCAAAGAACAGTATTTTCAGCATTGTTTTGGGGGAAATACCATAAGATGTAAAGAGGTACCCACTTGGTGCAACAGCTATGAGGTCTGCTGAGTGTGAAGCTCCCCTCCTTTGCCTGCATAGGAATTGAGACATCTCATGGTTTCTGGGGAACAGGATCTGCAGGTCATAAGGGCAAGTTTTGAGGAAAATACCCATTTTTGAGTTGAATTTTTACTAAAAAGTTAGCATATCCTTTCTGATCTTGAATAAAGTTAAAAGCTCCAGATAAAGGGTTTTCTAGGCCAGGCATGGTGCCTCATGCCTGTAATCCCAACACTTTCGGAAGCCAAGGTGGGAGGATCACTTGAGGCCAGGAGTTGGAGACCAGCCTGACCAACATGGTGAAACTCCGTCTCTACTAAAAATACAAAAATTAGCCAGGTGTGGTGGCGCATATCTATAATCCTAGTTACTTGGGAGGCTGAGGCACAAGAAAAGCTTGAACCTGGGGTGGGGGCGGAGACTGCAGTGAGCCAAGATCATGCCACTGCACTCCAGCTTGGGCAACAGAGCAAGACTGTCTCCACACACACATACAAAAAGTTTTTTAAATTTATGTAATTTCTCACTAATATATAAGTGTTTTCCTTGTTTCATACAAAACAGGACTCCACACACTTAGGATGGAAATCCACACACTTAGGATTTCCAACCATTTTACATAATGCTTGATGAAAATATCTTTTTATATCACTTTATCCATACAATACTTTAGTGTTTTAAGAGAATAATGAAAATAGTCCGACTTTCAAATTTTAAGTGCAATAATTAGTATGGTTAATTGATATTTAGGAAGGGCATGTAATGTTCTTAGAAAAAGGACTTTATTTGGAATGTAAGATTTTATTGGGATAATGGTTCTTATGCCTTAAATTCCCTTAGTTCAAATAAACTAATGTTAAAGAAAGAATTATGGCTGTTTTTTACCAAAATTCTCTACAATTGTATGATTACTCTCCAATATAACTTCAAGATGTTGAGGAAAATAAAACAGGTAGTCTCTGAAGTTTTTCCACAGGAACAGCACGCTAAGTGCTTCTTTCTGGAGTTACTTTGTGACACTGAATCGCCAAAGAAAAGCTTCCTATAGAGTTAACAGAGACTTCTCTTGGGCTGAAGGCTGCTTGTGGTTCCACATGCAGTTTCTGTGAGCATGGATTCTTCTGTCAGCCATGGGTCACGACTTTCTGTGCACTTTCTGGTGCTGGATTAGGTGGCCATGCTGGTTGAAGGCACGCCCACACTCCCCGCACTCATAGGGCTTCTCGCCTGTGTGGATCCGCTGGTGCTGGATGAGCACTGAGTACTGGCTGAAGGCCTTCCCGCAGCTATTGCACTCATATGGCTTCTCGCCCGTGTGGGTCCTCAGGTGCACAATCAGAGTTGCTTTCAGGCTGAAGGCTTTGCCACATTCTGTGCACTGGAAGGGCTTTTCACCTGTGTGGATTCTCTCATGCTGGATCAGAGACCGGCGTGCACTGAAGGCGTGCCCACATTCACTACACACATAGGGCTTCTCCCCAGTGTGGACTCTCTGGTGCTGGATCAGGTGTGAGTGCTGAACGAAGGCCTTCCCACATTCGTAGCATGCATAGGGCTTTTCCTCGGTGTGGATCCGCTCGTGATTCATCAGTGTGGAGCGGTGGCTGAAGGTCTTCCCACACTCACTGCACTCATAGGGCTTCTCCCCAGTGTGCACGTTGTGGTGCTGAATGAGGACTGAGCGGTCGCTGAAGGCCTTCCCACACTCGCTGCATGTGTAGGGCTTCTCCCCAGTGTGGATCCTCTGGTGCTGCAGCAGTGTCCTCTTCACACTGAAGGTTTTCCCACACTCATTGCACCTGTGAGGCTTCTCCCCAGTGTGTACCCTCTGGTGGCTCCGCAGAACAGTGCTATGGTTGAAGGCTTTCCCACACAACGGACACACATATGGCCTTTCTCCCGTGTGGATCCGCTGGTGCTGAATGAGATGTGAGAGTTGAGTGAAGGCTTTCCGACACTCAAGACATTCGTGAGGCTTCTCTCCTGTATGTATCTTGTGATGCTGAGCAAGATCTGAGCTCACTCTAAAGGCTTTTCCACACTCATTACACTCATAGGGCTTCTCACCTGTGTGAATTCTCCTGTGTTTACTAAGGACTGAGCTCTGGCTGAAGGCCTTCCCACATACACTGCACACATAGGGCTTCTCTCCAGTGTGGATACGCTGATGCTGAAGGAGGTGGGAACTCCGGCCAAAGCACTTCCCACACTCAACACACATGTAGGGCCTCTCTCCACTAGACACTGCCTGGTGCGGAGTGAGTGGCATGCTTTGGCTTAAGACCTGAACTTCACGGTGGTCAACAGAGTTTGGACTCAGACAGAAGCTTCGCTTTGTTTCATTATTTTCTTGATCAATCCTCCCCAAGGGTGTTTTCCCCAGAATCACTGTTTGCTCTGAAATTAATGGCTTCGGACTCAAGTCTGTATTTTGACTCTCTCCCTTGGTTTCACATTCTGAAAGAACAAATCCAAAATGAAAATGTTAACACTACTCAAAACTGAAGAGCTAGTGCAACCCTGAAACTGGCCTTGCTGATGAAGGTGCAAAATCCCTCAATGCACACGTCGGTGTGAGCCAGAGAAGAACAGAACCACCATAACTGTGTCAAACAACTAGATATCAGAAGATAATGTTTCCAAACAGGAATGTGCCAAGGCAAGCTTTAAGAGAAAGGTGTAAACTCCAGTTTGAGGTCACACCCCTGTGTGGAGTCCACAGAACAGCAGGGAAACAGCCCAGTGGTGCCCGAGTCCTGCCCTCCCAGGGGTCCTCATGTGGACAGAGCTGAAATACAGGCCCACATAATGTGGGTGCCCTGTGGGGCAGACAGCAGCACTTGGGCAGGCAGGGAGAGGTGTGAGCTGTTGTGAGCAAGTCGGGGGGTGCCATCTGGAGGCCAACAGACTTGTACATGAGGTAGGGGTGGTGGTGCTGTCACCTCTTTGTGGAAAATAATTTCTTCTTTTTTTTTTTTTTTGAGAAGGAGCCTTGCTCTGTTATCCAGGCTGGAGTGCAGTGGCGCAATCTAGGTTCACTGCAACCCCCACCTCCTGGGTTCAAGCGATTCTCGTGTCTGAGCCTCCTGAGTAACTGGGATTACAGATGCACACCATCATGCCTGGCTAATTTTTGTATTTTTAGTAGAGATGGGATTTTATTGTGTCGGCCAGACTGGTCTTGAACTCTTGACTTCAAGTGATTCACCCACCTCGGCCTCCCAAAGTGCTGGGATTACAGGCGTGAACCATCGGACCTGGCCATGTGGAAGATAATTTCATGTGGAGAATGCAGTGGCAGGAGGAGGGGAGGGAAGGACAAGACTGAAGGTGCAGAGGGGCATGATGGGAATCTGCTGCCAAGTTTAGGCCACAGATGAGGCCTTCAGGAGCAGAAGCGCAGATGGCGGGAAAGGCAGGGGTGGAGACTCTTCTGGGAGCAGCTCGAGCGCTCTGCAGGCTGATTGTGTGTGAGTGGGTGGGAGGTAAGAGGTGCTGAGGACAACAGTGATTTTTTTTTTTTAGATGGAGTCTCTGTCACCCAAGCTGGAGTGCAGTGGCTACTATCATAGCCCACTGCAGCCTCAAGCTCCTTGGGGCTCATATGATCCTCCCAAAGTGCTGGGATTACAGGCATGAGCCATTGTGCCTGGCTCTAAACACTATTATATTTTATTTTACTTAGTTATGCGTGTTTCTGAGCTTTCTATAGTTTCATGGAGCACAGTCTTCTGGAACTTGTTTTCCCGTCAGCATTATGTTTTTGAGATCCATCATGTTGTTGTACAGCAGTTAATCATTTTCACTGCAGTATATTCCATTAAGTTAAAATACCATAGTTTATTTATGTCTATTCTGTTTATGAACATAATTCTTTTTTTTGAGACGGAGTCTTACCCTGTTGCCCAGGCTGGAGTGCAATGGGACGAGCTCGGCTCACTGCAACCTCTGCCTCCCGGGTTGAAGTGATTCTCCTGCCTCAGCTTCCCCAGTGGCTGGGATTACAGGCACATGCCACCATGGCTGGCTAATTTTTTTGTATCTTCAGTAGAGACAGGGTTTCACCATGTTGGCCAGGATGGCCTCAAACTCCTGACTTCGTGATCTACCCACCTCGGCCTCCCAAAGTGCTGGGATTACAGGCATGAGCCACGGCACCCGGTCCTGAATTCTTTTCAAATGTTTTTTTAAATCATGAAGCATGCTTCTGTGAAGATTCTCCTATGTTTCCTGGTGCTTACACACAAATGTCCTTGCTGTATACATATGCAAGAGTGGGAAGTGGTGAACATAGGAATTCATGTTTTCGATTTTTTTTTCATTTTTTTACCTCCATTCTCTCAGAATGTGATCATGTTTTCAATTTCATTGGATAATGCCAAACTTTTCCAAAGTGGCTATGTGAATTTACATCCCTATTAGCTGCCCTACATCCTCACCCACATGTTATAATGTCAGATCTTTCCATTTTTTCCATTCTGAAGGTGTAACATCATGTCACAGTGGTTTTGATTTCCACTTTACTGATGAATAATGAGGCTGAGCAGTTTTCTTATTTATTGGCCCTTTGGTTTTCCTAATCTACGCAGAAATTTGTGTCTACTTTTCTTTTTGGGTAATTCTGCGTCTTTTTATTCTATTCAGAGGAATTTATTTATTAAGTGTATTGACAAATTGAAACAGTGAGAATTTAACAGTTTTTTTAATGAAAAAAATTTAAATTCACTGTCTTCAATTTAATACAATTTTTTTGAGACGGAGTTTCATCCTTGTTGCCCAGGCTGGAGTGCAATGGCACGATCTCAGCTCACGGCAACCTCTGCCTCCCAGGTTCAAGCGATTCTCCTGCCTCAGCCTCCCAAGTAGCTGGGATTACAGGCATGTGCCACCACGCCCAGATAATTTTTTGTATTTTTAGTAGAGATGGGGTTTCACCATGTTGGCCAGCCTGGTTTCAAACTCCTGACCTCAGGTGGTCTATCCGCCTTGGCCTCCCAAAGTGCTGAGATTACAGGCATGAGCCACCACCCCCGGCCCAGTTTAATACAATTTTTAACATATCTCATTTTAGAAAGTCACTCTATGTGGGTTTTTTTTTTGAGACAGGGTCTCACTCTATCACCCAGGCTGGAGTGCAGTGGTGTGATCATGGCTTACTGCAACCTCAACTTCCTGGGCTCAAGGAATCCTCCCGTCTCAGCCTCCATGTGGCTGGGATTACAGGAATGCACCATCATGTCTGGCTAATTTTTAATTTTATTTTGTAGTGTGGGGTCTCAGTATCTTGCCTAGGCTGGCTATGTGTTTTTTAAACTGATAAAAGTTTTAGTTCTTTCTTTTTTTAATGTATAAGCCTCATCTTCATGGAATAAAAGCCTATAGGCTAAAGAAATAGTTACTCATTTACACTGAAAAGCATTACTTCTATTGTCTGAAGTTTCACCAGGTGTGGTGGCTCACGTCTGTAATCCCAGCACTTCGGGAGGGCAAGGCGGGAGGATCACTTGAGGCCAGGAGTTCGAGACCAGCTTGCGCAACATGGTGAAACCCCATCTCTACAAAAATTAGCTGGGCATGGTGGTGTACACCTGTGGTTATAGCTACTCTCGGGAAGCTGTTGTGGGAGGATTGCTTGAGTCCAGGAGGTTGAGACTGGTGAGCCGCGATTATGCCACTGCACTCCAGCCTGGGCAACAGAGTGAGAGCCTGTCTAAAAAAAAAAAAAGTTTCCTGAATGGGCGGCTTCTGACCTGATGCCAGGGTAACAAGATAGACAAGATGTCTTTAATAATAAAAACACAGGCCAGGCACAGTGGCTCATGCCGGTAATCCCAGCATGTTGGGAGGCTGAGGCAGGAGGATTGCTTGAGCCCAGGAGTTTGAGACCAGCCTGGGCAACACAGCAAGACTCTGTCTCTACACTGCACTCCAGCCTGAAAAAAAGAAAACACACACACACACACTAAACTAACTGCATAAGAGATTACTTGCTCAATCATCCATGGCACGAAAGCATCATATGACTGCTTGTGAGACAGAATCATGTTGCTGTGAAGGCCAAACTTGCCTGCACCTTGCATCCATACTGTGCAGAAGCTGGACTTCAGCCAAGAGTCACTTGCTTTTAGAATAATGGTTTCGGTTGTTAAGTATAAAGTAGGGAAGTATGTTTTAAGCATGACAGAACAAATAAAAGGAAACAAAGTGATTTCACCGAAATAAATGTTTAATTATAAAAACCCAGTAATCTCTCCAGGCCTACTATGGCTCACAAGAAAAGGAAAAATGTTTTAAAAATTAAAAACACAAAAAGCCCCTCCCTGGTGTTTTGTAGCAATTGTGTGAGTTGTTTAACACGCTTCATAGCACCCCGAGTCGCCTCTACATTCTTGTAAAACATTAGTGTTAACACCTTCAGAGATTGTACTGAATTAAAAAGATCAGGCATACACTTACCCCATGGACAAGATAAACTGTCTTGTTGTGTACAGGCTGTAGTGTGGTCATATTTGAGGTTGTCTGGAAAAAAAACAGCGAGTTGAAGTGACAACAAAATACTCCCTTCAAGAGTGGAAAATCCTGGCCGGGTATGGTGGCTCACGTCTGTAATCCCAGCACTTTGGGAGGCCAAGGTGAGTGGATCACTTGAGGTCAGAAGTTTGAGACCAGCCTGGCCAACATATAGTGAAACCCCGTCTCTACTAAAAAATACAAAAATTAGCTGGACGTGGTGGTGCATGCCTGTAATCCCCACTACTAGGGAAGCTGAGGCAGGAGAATCGCTTGAACCCCGGAGACAAGAGGTTGCAGTGAGCTGAGATCACACCACTGCACTCCAGCCTGGGGGACAGAGTGAAACTCCGTCTCTCAAAAAAAAAAAAAAAAAAAAAAAAGAGTGGAAAATCCTTTCGTTGCTATTACAACATGTAATTTACTGAGTTACAAACAGCAGGGTCAGGGCTGGGCAGGTGCACACACTTATCCATCCTGAGGAACTGCCAGGACAAGACAAAGGCATATTCTACTCCTCACTTGCTCTGATGCCAGTGGCAGTGATCCAGGTTGTGGCAGGTGGCTTCTGTTTCTATGTACATCAGTAATCTAAAACTCAGTCCCATTGTCCTCTGTGGCCTGTGTTAGAGGTGAGGTGACCAGGTGCTTCCATGAAAAAACTTCTCTTCTCCAACTAGCCATGCTCCCAGAGAATTTCACAGTCTCTGTGGTGTCATATCAAAGGGCACTCAAAGGGAGTTTAAGCTCTCCATCAGGCGAGTACATAGCTGGACACATGGGAGCCCAGGACTGGTTTGGCAGTGGCAGCAAAATGCCCTACTGTGTTTTCTTGTCTCCTACAGCTGCAGTCAGTAAGCAGAAGTTCTATGCAAGATTTCCAAGACATGATGATGTGTCTTCTTGTATAGTCACTGGAAAATTAAATTCCTCTAAGGCTGGCATGTACTTTGTTCCTCTGAGGATATCTGATTTTACAGGCCAGTAAGAGGTAGACTGTAATACCTGGTGCCCTATCCACATAAAGCTACTTTAGAAATAAGGAGGAGCTTTCAAGGGGAAAACCACCACATCTGAAATGCTGAAGCTGATCAGCCAATGGAGGTGTTGCCCAAACTGTCCCTACTCTCCCCAAGTGGGGCACATTATGGCAGGACAGGCTGACTGAGGTTTTCCTAAGACTCAGACGTCACCTTACTGAAGTCAGAGGTTCTTCACCTTAAGCAACCGCAAACATGAACTTCAGGGTTGGACTTATGCACCATCTTTCTTTTTATAATTTTCTCCATCTAAAGGTCTTGTACATCTTTTGTTAGATTAATTCTTGGATGCTTTATATTCCTGATGCTATTATAAATGTTATCTTTTAAAATATTACACCTTTGCTGGTTGCTGACAAATATTAATAAAACATTTCTGGCCAGGTGCAGTGGCTCATGCCTGTAATACCAGCACTTTGGGAGGCTGAGGCAGGTGGATCACTTCAGGTCAGGAGTTTGAGACTAGCCTGGCCAACATGGTGAAATCCTGTCTCTACTAAAAATACAAAAATTAGCTGGGCATAGGGGCGTGGACCTGTAATCCCAGCTATTCGAGAAGCTGAGGCATAAGAATTGCTTGAACCCAGACGGCGGAGCTTGCAGTGACCCGAGACTCATGCCACTGCATTCCAGCCTGGGCGACAGAGCAAGACTGTCTCAAAAAAAAAAAAAAAAAAAATTTGTATCCAGCAAAACTGGTAATTTCCCTTGTGAATTTTAATCAATCATTTTCCAGGTTGACAATCACATAAACTGCAAACAATGCTTTTTTCTTTCCAATTCTTATAGCTTTGGTTTTGCCTTATTTTTATTTTTTTGAGACAGAGTCTCATGCTCTGTCCCCCAGGATGGAGTGCAGTGGAGCGATCTCAGCTCACTGCAACCTCTGCCTCCCGGGTTCACGCCATGAATCTGGGAGTAGCTGGGACTACAGGCCTCAGACTCCCGAGTAGCTGGGACTACAGGTGCATGCCACCACACCCGGCTAATTTTTTGTATTTTTAGTAGAGACAGGGTTTCACCGTGTTGGCCAGGATGGTCTTGATCTCCTGACCTGGTAATCCACCCGCCTCGGTCTCCCAAAGTGCTGGTATTACAGGCTTGAGCCACCACGCCTGGCCGGTTTTGCCTTATTTCATACATGCGATACCCGGTACAACATTATATGGACATGGGGATGGCGGGCTTCTTTGTCTTGTTCTTGAGATGAAACAGTGTGCTTTCAGCACTTCACCTTAAGTGTCAGGTTGAGACACTTCCTTTCCACATTTAGGATGCTTTGTTATTTTCTAAATCATCAGGTAACTCTCAAAACCTGAATGTCCTATTAGGACCAAATCTGGCTAACCAGTCCCTCTGGTCAGGGACAGAATCACTGCAGCCATGCCCTAACTTCCTCTACATGGCTCTGCACATCAGCTTGTTGAAATTCACTGCTATGCTCACTTCCAGCCATGCGCTGCCACCTGATTCAGCAACCCCCAGTCTATAGACTCCTTTGCCAGATAAGGCCAGATAAGGTTTTACTCCAGGTGGAAGCCACTCCAGTGAGCGGCTCAGTATGAACTAGGTCCACAGCTTTGCTCAGGACCTGTTTAGCCCTCAGTGAGGGAGGGGCCAGCTCTCCTCACTCACCTGAGTAGTCACTCCACAGGCCCTGGCTCTTCTTAGCCCCCTTCCTGTCCAGGACCCAGGGATCTTCCCCTCGCTCCAGCTGGGAGATTATGTCAGGCTTGGATCCTGGAAGTCCTGCTCGTGGGGAGGGAAGTCTTCGTTTATACAACATTTACAGAGCCCCCTTCCCCTGCCCAAGCCACTTCTGGGGACATGAAAATGGACAGGACTGATCTTCTGCTGGAGCTGAGCACCCAGAGAGGTGATGAGAGCAAACCTCCAGGACCAGCCTGTCCCAGGCCCTGTACCCTGAGAAGCCCCCACCCCAGTCCAATACACAGATACACAGACGAGGCCTGCTAAGGTGGCTTACCCAACGAGACTACATTCCCATAGGTTTCCATCATCACATTTCTGTAGAGGCCCCTCTGAGCAGGGCACAGGCGGTCCCATTCATCCTGGGAGAGGAGCACAGCCACATCCTCGAAGGTCAACTTGGCCTGGAACGACAGGGGCTGCTGCAGGTAAGACCAAATCCTGACCTCTGTGATGGGGAGTGGGTGCATGTGACATGAGCAGTTGGCAGTGGGGGGCTCTGTGAGCTGAGGTGGGTGATGGGAAGGGGCCGCGGAGTTCAGGGCATGTGGTGATGCTCTGGCTGCTCTCAGGAGCTCTACGGGGCACGGAAGGAACCACAGGGCTCGGGCTGGGGGCACTGCATAAGCACTGGGGACAGCTTACCTGGGGTCCTGCCGGCACTGGCAGGAGCCTGGCTGCTGCCATCACCTGGTCTCCTGGGGACTCCGAGGATCACGGAAATTGAAGGAGCCTGTGGGGCTGAGGAAGAGGAGGGGGCAAGTGAGGGGCATGGCTTTGAGACCCTAACTTCCTAGGGGGCCCTCAGGGGATCCCTGGGCCTCATTCAGAGTCAGGGGCACACTGAGGTCAGGTGCAAGGAGCTGCTACTGTTGCAGCCTTGTTCTGCCTTGCCTCCCCCATGAACTCTGACCCTATGGTTCAGGAGCCCGTCCAGGCCCTGAACACACAGTTCCTGGGCCTGCCCAGCTAGTACTGGGCTCTCTGAACACCAGGTGCAAGGCACTTGCTGCACCCTGGTCCCAGCCCATGGTCCTGCCATACACAAGGATACCAGCTCACCAAGGCTCTGTGTGTTCTATACCTGAGGTACTCACACAAGTACCAGACTGTCCGCAAGTCATGTGGGGGATACAGGCATCAGGCCAAGCTGCTTCCCCAAACACCCTCCCAATTAAGAAAGCCTTGGCCACCAGGGTGACAATAAGACTCCCCTCACCCCACCCTTAGGCAGCCCTAGTGCCCCAATGTGGCACCAGGTTCAACCAGGTATTTGAAGGGGAGGCATGGAAGTGGTCAGTTCTGGACAAACTGAGTCAACAGTGGCCTAGGGATCTGGTCTGAGCAGCTGAAGGAAGACTTGTCATCAAGTGAGAAGGGGATGCTTGGGGTAGTGGGGCCGGTGCTGGAACGTAACAGGACAAGGTAAGCAAGGGTATCTGACACACACCCAAACGGCTGGGAAAAAGGGGGAGCGGGGCAAGAGCTTTCCTGACACATTTGGTCCTGTACAGGATAGGGTTTGCAGTCTTCTGGAGCATCAAAAAGAAGACACTGTGACAGGGATACACAAACCAACCAGGTGACCAAAGGTGGTAGATCACTCCAGAAAAACGTGGTATAAGAAAGCAACCAATCCCCTCACATGCTTGGCTCAGATGGGCACCACAACAAACAGGGTGCTTTAAGAGTGACAAAATAGGTGTCAGGGCTGGGGACAGAAGTCAAGGGACATCATAATCTCAGTGTCTATAAAACATCAGATATAGGTGGGCGTGGTGGCTCATACCTGTAATCTCAGCACTTTGGGAGGGTGAGGCAGGCACATCACCTGAGGTCAGGAGTTTGAGACCAGCCTGGCCAACATGGTGAAACCCCGTCTCTACTAAAAATACAAAAATCAGGCCGGGTGCAGTGGCTTATGCCTGTAATCCCAGCACTTTGGGAGGCCGAGGCAGGCAGATCACCCGAGGTTGGGAGTTCGAGACCAGCCATGACCAACATGGGGAAACCCCATCTCTACTAAAAACACAAAATTAGCCGGGTGTGGTGGTGCATGCCTGTAGTCCCAGCTACTCGGGAGGCTGAGGCAAGAGAATTGCTTGAACTCGGGAGGTGGAGGATGCGATGAGCCGAGATCATGCCATTGCACTCCAGCCTGGGCAACCAAGAGCAAAACTCCATCTCAAAACAAAAACAAAAACAAAAATCAGCTGGGTGTGGTGGTGGGTGCCTGTAATCCCAACTACTCAGGAGGCTAAGGCAGGAGAATCACTTGAACCCAGGATGCGGAGGTTGCAGTGAGCTGAGACCATCTCAGCTGAGACTCTGTCTCAAAACAAAACAAAAAAAACACACATCAGATACATGTATATATTTGCACAGACAACTTTCAGGAAGATACACAATAAACTAACTGCCTGCCTCTGAAGAACAGGACAGGGAAACACGGTTGGAGAGACTGACTTTCAACCCTCCCCTGTGCTGCTGTTCTCCAAAAATGCCCATTCCCTCCAAATGTGTGTGTGAGCACACTTCTGTGTTAGCGCAATGCAACTCTAATTAGAATTCCAACAGAAGTCTTTTAAAGGAATGACTAAAACTACTTGAGAATTCATAAGAAGAATGGATGCTAGAGAATAGCCAAGAATTTAACTGGAAAGAACAGAGGGTGGGGACTGCCTTGCCAGGAATCAGAGCCAAGGGTGGGTAGGAAGCTGCTGTAATTAAACCAGCAAGTTGTTGACAGAGGAACAGATGAAGCCAGACAGGTATGTGGGAAATTGGAAGATAACAAAAATGGTACATTTTAGTTCAGCAGGAAATCAGTGGTTCCTTTAGTAACTTGTGTGTACCCAGATGGGATACATCAATAACCAATTTTTTTGTTTGTTTTTTTTGAGACAGAGTTTCACTCTTGTTGCCCAGGCTGGAATGCAACGGCGAGAGCTCGGCTCACTACAACCTCCACCTCCTGGGTTCAAGTGATTCTCCTGTCTCAGCCTCCCAAGTAGCTGGGATTACAGGCATGCACCACCACGCCCAGCTAATTTTTTTTGTATTTTTAGTAGGGACAGGATTTCTCCATGTTGGTCAGGCTGGTCTCGAACTCCCGACCTCAGATGATCTGCCCGCCTCAGCCTCCCAAAGTGCTGGGATTACAGGCGTGAGCCACCGTGTCCAGCCACCAATTTTTTTTTTTTTTTGAGACGAAGTCTTGCTCTGTCACCCAGGCTGGGATGCAATGGCGTGATCTTGGCTCACTGCAACCCCTGCCTCCCAGGTTCAAGCAATTCTCCTGCCCCAGCCTCCCGAGTAGCTGGGATTACAAGCACCCACGACCACGCCCAGCTATTTTTTAAAATATTTTTAGTAGAGATGGGTTTTCACCATCTTGGTCAGGCTGGTCTTGAACTCCCGACCTCAGGTGATCCACCCGCCTTGGCCTCCCAAAGTGCTGGGATTACAGGCATGAGCCACAGCGCCCAGCCCAACAATAACCAATTTTGGATTAAGACGAAGACCAAGTGTGAGCATTAACAGTGGCCTCATGTGCTCCTGGTCCCCCTGTCTGACATCTGCCTACCCTCAAGGGCAGAAGTGCCTTCTCACCTGCCACACCCTGACCCTTTCCATGGGTCACCCACCAGTGCACAGATCTGCCATTTCTTTATTTTGAAACAGAATCTCGCTCTGTCACCCAGGCTGGAGTGCAGTGGCATGATCTCGGCTCACTGCAACCTCCGTCTCCCAGGCTCAAGCGATCCTCCTACCTTAGCCTCCTGAGTAGCTGGGACTACAGGCACCTGCCTCCATGCCCGGCTAATTTTTGTACTTTTTGTAGGTACGGGGTTTCACCATGTTGCCCAGGCTGGTCTCGAACCCCTGAGCTCAAGTGATATGCCCCTCTCGGCCTCCCAAAGTGCTGGAATTACAGGCGTGAGTCACTGCGCCTAGCCCTGCATGCGAATTTGACCTTGGGTGAATGCACAGCTCTGGTCCCCTGGAAACCTGGCAGAGGTGGATGGTCATTCTCTCTACCGTCCAAGCACACCTGGGCTGTGACTCAATGATGAACAACCACAGGAAGTACATTCAGGGCCTCCCTAGCAGGTCTTGCAGCCAGTTCTCCTGACACAGGAGGTGCTGGCTTGTATGACCACGAGGCTTTCGACTAGGCTAACTCCTCCTCCTATCTGCATCTTGTGTTTATGCACCTCAGTACTCCCTGGATGGCGCTGGATGATGCTGACCAGCTTTTCCGAGAACCTGCTGCTAGGCATGGTTGTCCTGTGAGTCTGAAAAGTCAGTTGAGCCCAGTAGCATTTTTGGTACACTTGAGCTCGTGATCCCCCTTCCCTCTGACTCAACCTTTCAATATGGGTGTCTCATAGCATCTCAGACACTTAACATCCCAAACCAAGCACCCCCTGTACCATCATTTCTACCCCCAGCTTGGTCTGTGAGCCTGTGCATCAGCCTCCTTCCTTCTTCACTCTCACACTTCTATTCACCTTCCAAGCACATCCAGAACCTGACCATGTTGCCCATCTCGCCCTCCCTGCCCCATGACAACCACCCCTAGATGTTCGGCAGCTCCCATCTGGGCAGACAGACTCCCAGCACCGTCTGTCTGCCCAGCCCCTCCATCTACCTTCCTGTGAGAACACAGTGACTGTCCTCTGCTCCAAGGTCCTCCCAGGACCCCACTGGCTCCTATGGGCCTGCCCCAAACTTTGTGATTTTCCTCAGAGCCCTGCAGCCCTTTATCCCTTGGCCTGTGCTCCCCATCCAACTCTTAGAGACCTCTGCCCCACCCACCGCAGCAGCCCTGGCCTCACCCAGCTCTCATCCTATCCCTTTCTCCTGCACCAGCAGACCAAGAAGCAGGCCCAACAGAGTAATCAGTGGTCGACCTTTTTTTTTTTTTAATTACTTCTAGGCTAATGATTACAAATTGCCAGGCAATGTAGTTTTTTAAACTTTTAATTAATTTCTTAGAGACAGGGTCTCACTTTGTAGTCCAGGCTGGAGTACAGTGGTTCAATCACAGCTCAATGCAGCCTCCAACTCCTGGGCTCAGGTGATCCTCCCACTTCAGCATCCCAAGTAGCTAGGAATACAGATTGCACCACCATGCCTGGATAATTTCTTAATTTTTTTTTTTTTTTGGTAGAGACGAGGTCTTGCTGTGTTGCCCAGACTGGTCTTGAACTCCTAGGCTCAAGGGATCCTCCCTCCTTGGCCTCCAAAAGTGTCACGATTACAGGCCTGAGACACCACACCTGGCCTGTTTGTTGAATAAATGAATGAAGAGGAATGAGCTCACACTTTATGCCATTTGTAATAGCCAAGTACGGAGTCAACACTTTCCACTGGCAGGCATGGGAAAGCGGAGTTTCTCATACTCTTAAGAAGGCGACCTAGCAGTATTTAGGCAAATCAGACTGGCCCTTGGATAGTGGGTACCTGATAAGAATGGATGTGGGTGAGGGTGCAGATTCAAGGATGTTGCTGAGGCAAATGCTACGTTGGTCCTTCCACATACAAGTTACACACCTGCTAAAGAGAAAGATGTATGTTGTGTCAGGTCACCAGATGGGTGAGTGAAAATGCAGCACGAGGCCAGCATGCAGGGGAAAATCTCATTTTGTAAACTATGACCCCGAGCCCATGAAGGGTATGTGTGTCACAAGGACCTGGGACTGGTTCACCTGCCTCACTTGGGCCAGCTGCATTAAGGCCCCACCTATAAATCCAGATGACACACTCCTCTGAAGGCCTGGAGATCATGTGGTTGGTGAGAGGAGAGCGCTAAGAACAGGCTTGGCTCAGAAGAGGATGCTGCTGGATAAGGTGTTATTATCTATTTGATTAACACACAGAGGAAATACTCCAAAGGACAACACCAGGCTGTCAACAAGTGTGTGGCAAGGAGAAGTGAAAGGGAAAGACTGCCACCTGGGGTGAGTCTTAGAAACGCATAACACAAAATGCAGTATCAGGTCTCTATTGAAAGATGACCATCACATATTGCTAATTAAAAAAAAATCGGCCAGGCGCAGTGGCTCATACCTGTAATCCCAGCACTTTGGGAGGCCGAGGCGGGCGGACCAAAAGGTCAGGAGTTCGAGACCAGCCTGGCCAACATAGTGAAACCCTGTCTCTACTAAAAATACAAAAAGTTAGCCAGGCATGGTGGCAGGCACCTGTAATCCCAGCTACTCAGGAGGCTGAGGCAAGAAAATAGCTTGAACCTGGGAGGCAGAGGTTGCAGTGAGCCAAGATTGTGCCATTGCACTCCAGCCTGCACGACAGAGCAAGACTCTGTCTCAAAAAAAAAAAGAAAAAAAAAAAATCCTATCACAAAGCCTGATTGTATTCTGGTAATAAATGAACAAAAATGGCTGGGCATGGTGACTCACACCTATAATCCCAGTACTTTGGGAGGCCAAGGTGGGAGAATCGCTTGAGTTCAGGAGTTCAAGAACACCCTGGACAATATAGTGAGACGCCGTCTCTAAAAAAAAATTTAAAAAATTAGCTGGTTTGTAGACCTAGGTATTCTGGAGGCTGAGATGGGAAGATCGCTTGAGCCCAGGAGGTCAAGGCTGCAGTAAGCTGTAACTGCACCACTACACTCCACCCTGGGCAACAGAATGAATCCCTGTCTCAAAATAAATAAATAAATAAATAAAAATTTTAAAAAAATATATGAACAAAATACATTTTAAAAGTGGTATTAACTAGTTTAAATTTTTTCCTTACTTACACTATGGCAGATAAAGGTTTCAGTTTCCTGGAACGAGCCTGCAACAGGATACCAGGCCAGGCAAACACCATGGACCTCAACCTAAACCTTGCATACTCAAGACAGAAAAACGTAAGAGCTATCGAGGGTGCGAGAAACTGGCTTTTAACAACACACTCCATCCACACTTCACGGGATTCTGACGTCCAACTCCAAGCTTCGCTCCATGAGAACACAGTTCAGGCAGGGAAGGAGGATGATGTGGACAGTTTTTAAAAATTAAAAGACAGGCTAATGACGAGTCCTCTACAGATGCCAGGCTCCAGGGCCAGGGGCTGGGACAGGCTGGAGATCACTGCCACAGAATACTGGAAGTGGAGTTTGAGGAGCCCCCTCTTGAGGCCATGCCAACAGCTAACAAATGGGCAATATAAAGAACACCCACTCAGGGCACTGGCTGAGCAATGATCCCTCCCACCTACTGGTTACAAAGGTGGCAGCATGAGGAGCTAATTTTTCAAACTCAGGAATTTCAATCTTGAAAATTTCCCTAAGGAATAATCCAAAACAAAAACAATAGATCAACGTTATTAGCAGCAACTGGCTTTCCAGTTTTCTTTAGGTGATCAAAAGCCACATCACAGTGAGACATTCCTATCACTCTTTTTGGAATTCCTGACTGTCTTGATGTGACAAAGCAGTGTGCCTGTCATTCCAGAGGACCCTGCACATGGTCACACACTGGGACAGGCACATTTGGAGTCTCCTGATCTGGGATGAGTGGCCAGGATCTCCTCCAGGGCCATCGCCTTCTCCTGCTCCTCATCATCCTCACTCCTGGACTTTCTGCTAACAAGCACTGCTCCCTCTTCATCAGCAAGGAGCCCCTACCCGCTAGGGTGAAAGCACTTTCAAGAGAGGCAGCTTCTGAGCCACCTGTGAGCATAAGGCGAAACACTGCTAAACTTGACCTAATCTAAACTAACCCTAACTAACCTAAACTAACCCTAACCTGCAACCTTTCCAGAATTAATGATCAGAAATATGTATCCAAATTGATAGCTTTCTGGTCGGGCACAGTGGCTCATGCCTGTAATCCCAGCACTTTGGGAGGCCAAGGTAGGTGGATCACCTGAGGTCAGGTGCTGAGACCAGCTCGGTTGGGGAGACCCTAACCCAGCAGCGCTAGACGAATTAAAGACACACACACACTAATATAGAGGTGTGAGGTGGAAAATCAGGGGTCTCACAGCCTTCAGAGCTGAAAGCCCCAAACAGAGATTTACCCACGTATTTATTAACAGCAAGCCAGTCATTAGCATTGTTTCTATAGATATTAATTTAACTAAAAGTATCCCTTATGGGAAACGAAGGGATGGGCCGAATTAAAGGAATAGGTTGGGCTAGTTAACTGCAGCAGGAGCATGTCCTTAAGGCACAGATCGCTCATGCTATTGTTTGTGGCTTAAGAATGCCTTTAAGGGGTTTTCCGCCCTGGGCCAGCCAGGTGTTCCTTGCCCTCATTCCAGTAAACCCACAACCACAACCTTCCAGCGTGGGCATTATGGCCATCATGAACATTTCACAGTGCTACAGAGATTTTGTTTATGGCCAGTTTTGGGGCCAGTTTATGGCCAGATTTTGGGGGGCCTGATCCCAACAGTCAGGAGTTCAAGACCAGCCTGGGTGACATGGTGAAACCCCGTCTCTTCTAAAAATACAAAAATTAGCCGGGTGTGGTGGCACGTGCCTGTAATTCCAGCTCCTCCCAAGGCTGAGGCATGAGAATTGCTTGAACCTGGGAGGTGGAGTTTGCAGTGAGCCAAGATCGCGCCATTGCACTCCAGCCTGGGCAACAGAGTGAGACTCCATCTCAAAAGAAAAAAAGCAAATAAATAAACAAACAAAACAAAACAAAAAACAAACAACCAAACTGATAGCTTTCTTATATACCAGTAACACCTAGTCAGAAAATATGAAGGGAAAAAAATCTATTCAACAAATAGCAACAAGAAACAAGATTAAACCTTAGAAATGCAGAGTCCCTATAAAGAAAACTGTAAAACATCAAGGAAACACTTGAGGACACTCATCTGGGAAAACATTTTTTGGGTAAGACCTCAAAAGCACAGGAACAAAAGCAAACTAGACAAATGGAATTACATCAACTAAAAAGCCTCTGTACAGGAAAGGAAACAATCAGCAGAGTGAAGAAACAACATACAGAATGGAAGAAATTATTTACAAACTATCCATTCGATAAGGGATTAATAACCAGAATGCAGAAGGGAGTCAAACAATTCAATAGAAAGAAACAACTAATCTGATTTAAAAACAGGTAAATGATCTGAGTAATTTATCAAAAAAAGACAATATGTATGGCCAACAGGCATATAAAAAAACTAAAAATAGACCCACTATATGACCCAGCAATTCCACTGCTTGTTATATACCCAAAAGAAAGGAAGTCAGTATATCAAAAAGATATCTGAACATACATGTTGACTGCAGCACTATTCACAATAGCTAAGATATGGAATCAACCGAAATGTACATCAAATAAATGGATACAGAAAATGTGGTATATGTACACAATGGAATATGATTCAACTGTAAAAATAAGGAAATTATGTCATTTGCAGCAACAGGGATGGAACTGGAGGTCATTATGTTAATTGAAATAAGCCAGGTACAGAAAGACAAATACTGCATGTTTTCACTCGTATGTGTGAGTTAAAAAAGTTGGTCCCATGGAGGTAGAGGGTAGAATGATGGTTACCAGAGGATGGGAAGGGTGGGGTTGGGGGGAGGTATGAGATGAATAGAAGTGGGTTAATGACTACAAACATACAGTCAGATATAATGAATAAGTTCCAGTGTTTGATACCACGGTAAGATGACTATAGTTAATAATTTATTGTATATTTCAAAACAACCAGAAGAAGAGATGTGAAATGTTTCCAACACAAAAAATGATGTTTGAGGTGACAGATATCCTAATTACCCTGATTTGATCATTATACATTGTATGCTATCCTTGTATCAAAATATCACATGTATCCCATAAATGTGTATAATTATTATATTCAATAAAAAAGAACTTTAATAAAAATACAGGTATATTTTTATTATTTCATGTGGGAAGGGCTGTTCTAAGCAAAATACCAAAAGCAAAAAGCAGAGCTCCACAGATCTGCAGCTTATAAATCAAAATCAATATGCGCATCAAAGCTACCAAACTCCAAAAATGGACCTAAAGGCAGGCAACAATTTAGTATATGACAAAAGCGGTTTTTCAAATCAATGGGAAGATCAATGGTGTTAGAAATGGCTATGATTTAGGGGAAAAAAGGAATTCCAAAAGCTGGATTCCAAACTCACCCCACAATAAAATAAATTCCAGACGTATCCAACATTTTACAAGTACCACAGAAAAACAAGAGTTTATTTTAAAAATAATCTTGGAGTGGGGAAAGCCCTTTAAAACACAGCACAAAGCCCAAAATGCCTTAAGGCAAAATATTTGACTCCTAAAAATTTTAAATTTTCTATTTTGAAAAAGCCCAAACCAGAATCAAACACCATAATCAGAGTCAAAAGACAAATTGAGAAGCATGTTTTCAACATACATGGAAAAAAATATGAGCTGGCAAATCACAAACAAATACAAATGGCGTAAACACAAATGAAGGGATTTCAATCTCACCAATAAACGAAAAACGTCGACCTGGCAGGAATGCAGTGACCTGTCAAAGCCCACAGGACCAGAGTCCCGTCCAGGGCGGGAATGTCAATGGCAATCTCCCACCCTTACCCATTTCGTAGAGTCCACCGGACAGAGAAACCTATGTCCAGAAGACAAGTTACGAACTGAAAAATCTACGAGTACCCACCCGGCGGAGGACGAGTGGAGCGCCCCCTGCCGCCCCTGGTGTTAGTCAAAAGACACCAGCTTCCCTTTGATGACAGAAAAAAGGGTGTGCGCGCGTGCCTAAAGCTCTAACGGCATTCAAAAATTCTGAAACTGTTCACAGTTCCTGCCTCTTCATACACTGGCAGAGTGTCGGGGGGGATGACTTTTATATATTTCTGACATGCCTGCATTAGAAGAAGTATTGCATATTATTTTCAATTTTAAAATTAAGCCAATAAACAACAAGGAAAATATTTGCTGTGTTGCAAACAGTTGGGCTCATTCATTAAAATAGGGCTCTAACACAGTAACAGAAAAGACATTATCGATAGCAAAATGGGGAGAGGATAAGACACCCGGCAAGTAGCACACTCGACCAACTGCTGAAACGAAAGCAGCTCGTTTTCGTCTTGACGCGGAAAGACTTTTTATAGCTAAGTAAAGTGGCGCTCCCGGTGCGCTGCCGGGGTCTTCATGGGGCTCCTCAGGATGTGCATAAAACAGAAAAAACCTCCATTTTTATATTTTAGGGAAGCTCCCCACCCCTTTCCGGGCCCATCCCAGGGGACGCGAGACCCCGAGGAGCGCGGCAAGAAGAGCGGCCCGGGGGTCCGGACTGCGCCCCTAGGACTCCGGCCATCCTGGCCCTAGGCACGGCGCCCGGTAGAAAGTGCGCGGGAGGGCACGAGGGGAAGGAAGGCCGGAGATCTGAGGAGATCCAAGGTGGGAGGGACGCCGGTCTGACGGGGCCCAAGGGGGGAGGGGCGGGGAAGGGACCGAGGCCGTCCGAGGCGGACGGGGGTGCGGGAGGGCCTGAGGGGGTCCAAGGCCGGGCGAGGGGAAGGGTGGGAACCCCGAACGGGGGAGAGGGCGCGGCCTTGGCCCTGGGGAGGAGGCCGCCGCGCGTCCGTGAGGGGAGGGGACCAGCGTAAACGCAGGAGGCAGTGCGTGCTCGCGGGGAAGAGTCCACGATTCGTGTGGAGGACGCACCGGCTCCGGTGTCCGTGATGGGAGAGGGTCCTGGCCGGCGACGACACGCGCCCCCCACTCACCGTCAGCGCCGCAGCCTCACGAGCGAAGGAACGGCATCCCGCAGCACCTTCAGACAAAGGGCTGCCCCGCCCCGTCTGCACAGCCGCCAATCCCTGGGGGCTTCTGCCCCTCAGTTCCCGCCCCCACAGCCGAGTTCGCCAATCCTGGAGGGCAAGCATGTTTACGTCATTTGGCCCGCCTGCCCGCCCGAAGCCTTTCTCGGTGACCGACTGCAGGGAGCTCTCAGGAGCCACCGAGAGCCAGACCTCCGCGATCCCTAGAGGGGCCGAACACCTCTGGGCAATGGGCCCGGCCGGCTCCCCGGCCGCACTTCCGGGCGCGGAGGTTACAGCCCATCGCCGGGCCTTACCCGCTCGCCGTCCCGGTTCCCGAGCTCCTGCCGCCGCCGCCCTGTGGAGGACACCCCTGCCGGCACCGCAGTCCCTCCTCGAGTTGCGCTGGCTTCGGCCGTCCTGGAACTCGAGCTCGTTCCCCCCTCCGAGCCTTTTGCCCTTGCGGTTCCCGCTGCTGGGAACGACCTTGCCGTCAGCCGCCTGGCTGGTCCCTGCGCCGCTGCAGTGCGAATGTCGCCTTCTCAGGGGCCCTTTCTCTTCCTTCGTTGCAACACTGAAGTCCTCTTGTTTGATGACTTGCGTGAGGTTATTCCTCCCACTTAGGAGGCTGAGTGCTGCGAGGTCCGAGGCGCAGCCGCTCTTCGCTGTGTCCGGCCCGGCGTGCTCCCGACAGGGGGCGTCACTGAACAGCGACCGTCTCCGTCGCCCACTCGGCCCTGGTGTTTGCTTTTTGGTGTGTTTACACCGCGCACCTGGGGGAGAGGGCGGGCCTTAACGAGGGAGCGGAGGCTTCGGGCACAGCCCAGGACCTGACAGCCGCGGCAGGGAGGGTGGGGCTGGTTTGGAGCGGTGTCAGGGGACGGGAAGGCTGACGCCTAGTCCACCTTCTGCTGGCCCCACTCCCGAAGGTCAGGTCCGCGTCGTCCATTGGGCGCGTGGCCGGGCCCAGACTCTCAAGAGGCTTCCCCACAGGGCGGGGCTGGGGGCTGCGGGGGGCGGCGGGGAAGGCTTAAGGTTAGGGGGTAGGCTTGAAGCGAGTGCCCGGCCCGTGCTGTTGGAAGCGGAGGCCGGGAGGATGTGGCGATAATTCCGTAACTGCCGCGCACCAGGCAAACGCCAAGTCTGTGCTACGCTTCAGCGAACTTAACAGCAGCCTTTGCGGGCAGGGGTTCGCACTTCACGGAGCTACCATCCACCACGCGCGTTTCGAGCAATGGGCCCGTTGCCTGGCGCACTAGAAGCCAAAACTGTGGCACCAGTTTTTGAGAAAAGAGAAGGCTTTATTATTTCAAGGTCGACGGCCAAGGAGACCGGAGGCATGGCTCAAATGTGGCTCCCACATGTGGGCTTAGGTCAAACTCGATGGGTTAGGGAGGACAGGTTGGCACACAGAAGTGCTGGCGGGCAGGTTTCAATAGGAGGGCTTTAAACTTGGCCGTTTATGGTAAGGTGTGGAATGGCAGGTTTCAGCACCAGATCTTCCAGGATGATGGACCCTTCCTTTCTGAAAGCGTTCCGCCCCTCAAGCTCCGGTCATGTCCCTGTCTTCTTGGCTCCACAGGGAGGAAACGTTGGTTCCGAGTTACGATTTTCCTCCTTTGTGCATGTCCGGGTTACATGACTTTCAGTTTTGGCTCTGCTATACCTCCTGTTACCAACAGAATAGGGTCAGTTTGGGCCAGTCTTGTGGTTACACCTCAGTGTCACAGGATTTCCTCTGCCAAAGGGCTGTGAAGCTCAGGACCAAGGTAATCAAAATTCAGCTCTACTATTGGATTGTCCTGGATTGTTTTAGCAGTTGACAGGGATCAAGCTCTGTCCCAGCAACCTTGATCCCAACAGAGAACTGATGCTCCTAAGACCTTCACCTCAGACCTCAGTGCATCCTGGTTTTTGTTTTTCTCCCTCCTCCACAACTTTATTTTGCAAATGTTGATACATTCATAAAGGTTGAAAGAATAATACAATGAATACCTCCATGCCCTTCACTTAGATTTAGCAGCGGACATCCTCTCTAGCACGTCCCTTCTGTGTCTCTGTCACTCTTTTTCCTTCAACAGCACAATGTTTATTGAATGCTTGTGTGCTAAGCACTAAGTGTCGGGGCTACATCAGTGAACAAGCAAGTGCCTAACAAATCCATGTCTTTCTGGACCATACATGTGAATGGAGACAGTAGGCAATACGCAGAATACATGTAGGAATTACAGAGTGTGTCCAGAGATGGTGAGGACTACAGAAGGTCTGGGCAGGTGCCATTGTGTCTGCTGGTTCACCTGGGCGACATGAGGCAGCAGCTGCCCCCTCTTCCTCTGGCTCCTTCAGCTCCAAGACTAAAGGCTCCAGCTTCTCCTATAGGGCAACAAAGGGGTTTCAGCGCAGCTTGGGCTCCAGCTTGAGGTCACAGACCTCAACTTGTCCTTACTCTCCTCACTTTACATCCATCTTCCCTTCCCAACTGTCTGCCCTGTTCCAGCATCAGATGCAAAGACAACAGCCTTAGAGGAACTGTTAACTGTGCCACAATGGTGTGAGGCACAGTCCCTGCAACAAATCGTATATGATATATATAATATATATACACACAATTTACGTATCGTTCGTGAGTATACAGTTTACTTTTTTTATTTTTTATCCTTTTTTTGAGACCGAGTTTCGTTGTCGCCCAGGCTGGAGTGCAATGGCATGATCTTGGCTCACCGCAACCTCTGCCTCCTGGGTTCAAGCCATTCTCCTACCTCAGCCTCCCAAGTAGCTGGGATTACAGGCGCCTGCCATCATGCCCAGCTAATTTTTGTATTTTTAGTAGAGATGGGGTTTCGCCATGTTTTGACACCAGTTGTTTTGGAAAAACTCAAACTGTTTTTTTTTTCTGCTCTCACACTGCCACAAGTGGGATTCAAACCCACACCTACCTTAGGAGACCAGAAAATTGTTTCAGAAAAACTCTCAAACCCTATTTTTCCTCTGCTCTCATACTAGCAATCAACACAGAAGACTTATGTAGCCCCAAAATATATGGGGATTTCTCCTCATCAGCAAGCCATCAATTCTGCTGGGTGTCCTCCAGTTCAGCTCCTTCACTGTCTACCTGGAGATAGTGCCGGATCCCACAGGATGAGGGCTCAGTTCCTGACTCCCCAATCCCCGACAGGAGTCACAGCCTGGGCCTCCAGAACTGATTGACTTCCTTCAAGTCAGTTCGCGACTCCCCAGTCCCCGACATGAGTCATAGCCCGGGCCTCCAGAACTGATTGACTTCCTTCAAGTTGGGGTTTCCATGACTCCCTCTTTGGGTTTGATTTGCTAGAACAGCTCACAGAACTCAGGGAAACCCTTACTTATGTTTGCCAGTTTATAATGAAGGATATTACAAAGGATACAAATAAAGAGATGTGTAGGGCAAGGCATGGGGAGAGGGGTGCAGAGCCTCCGTGCCCTTGCTGGGCACACAACCCTCCAGGAATTTCCATGTGTTCAGCTATCCAGAAGCTCTACAAACCCAGTCCTCTCGGGTTTTCATGGAAGCTTCATGACATCAATATTTTTTCCACCAGGCTATGAGGTGGGACCCTCTCTGGAATGATGGTCTTATGACCCACAATCAGAAAGGTCGGGGAAGATTAGGGTCCTGCGGGCAGGAGGTCAGAGAGATTTTGTTCTCTGAAGCCTAATGCATCCAATGTTATAACAAACGAGTGTAACAAGGGCTATGGCAGTTATGAGCCAGAAACCATACAAACGTGTGTGTGTGTGTGTGTGTGTGTGTATGGAAAGAGAGAGAGAGAGACCAGAAGTGCTATGCTGGAAACTATTCTTTTGAGGTTGTGTTCACATTTTTTTTTTAACCAATTTAACATATTATGTTACTGTCTCAAGATTGGCATTGACTGTGCAACAGAAACCTGATTATAGTGGCTGAACCAAATAGGTGTTTTTTTTTTTTTTTTTTTAATGAGTCAATTTTTCTAGGAATACAGAGGCCATCCAAGGCCACACAATGCCACCAGGCCTCTAGGCTCCCCCTTTATTTTCCATTGGCCATCTTAATAAGCAGCTTTCTTTTTTTTTTTTTTTTGCCTCATGATTGCAAGAAGACTGCTTCATCACTAGAATCACATCCAGATTCCAGGCAGAAAGAGAAAAAACAAAAGACAAAAGCAAATGTATGCTCAGTCAACCCCACGTGTTTCAGAACTGCACCCTGTGACTTTTACTTATATCTTTTTGGTCTAAAGTGTGTTACAAGACCAGTTCTAGCTCCAAGGGTGACTAGGAAAATGTGTTTTTTCAGCTGGGTAAAGTGCCATGTTTAAGATTAAAAATTGCCAAAAATCAGGCTGGGCACGGTGGCTCATGCCTGTAATCCCAGCACTTTGGGAGGCTGAGGTGGGTGGATCACGAGGTCAGGAGATCGAGACCATCCTGGCAAACACGGTGAAACCCCATCTCTACTAAAAAAAATACAAAAAATTAGCCAGGCGTGGTGGCAGGCACCTGTAGTCCCAGCTACTTGGGAGGCTGAGGCAGGAGAACGGTGTGAACCCAGGAGGCGGATCTTGCAGTGAGCCGAGATCGCGCCACTGCACTCCAGCCTGGGTGACAGAGCGAGACTCCGTCTCAAAAAAAAAAAAATTGCCAAAATCCCTGATAGTGTTTTTGTGATGCAGCCTGAGAACTTACAGGTAATCAATTTGACACCAGATAAGTGATAAAGAGTAAACTTAAAAATCAATTTAAAATTCATATCCTCAGATCTGATTTCATTAACTATCATTCAGTTTATCCTCAACCTAATTAATATGTACAACTGAGGATATTTAGAAATACTCTGTTCAGAGAAATAAACATTTCTTATGGGGAAATATACTATAAGGCTGATAATACATTGATTTTTAAAAATATATTTGACTGCTATGTCCTTACTGCTGTATTTTTGTTGCTTTATTGAGGTATAAATTGCACAGACAATAAATTGAACATACTTTAAGTATAGTTTGATGAAAACGTTGACATAAGTAGATGCCTGTGAAACTATCCCCACAATTAAGATACTAAACAGGTCCATCAGCCCCAAACGCCCCCATCCCTGGGTCTGCTTTCTGTCACTCTAACTCAGTTTGTACTTTGTATGATATTATATAATCATAGAAGATACATTATTTTGGAGTATGAGTGGGTCTGGCCTCTTTCACTCAGCATAGTTATTTTGATATTTAGCCATTTGCTGCATATATCAATAGTCTGTTCCTTTAAATTGTTGGGCAATACTCCACTGTATGTATGTACGATAATTTTTTAATCCATTCACCAGATATTGGACATGGGTTGTTTCCATTTTTTAGCTACAGACATTTGTATGTAAGTTTTTGTGTGTATCTATGCTTCCTTCTTTCTCTTCTTTCCTTTTTCTTTCTTTCTTTTTCCCTCCCTCCCTCCCTCCTTTTTTTCTCTCTCTTCTTTGAGATGGAATCTCACTCTGTTGTCCAGGCAGGAGTGCAGTGGCGTGATCCAGGCTCATTGCAACATCTGCCTCCTGGGTTCAAGCAATTCTTCTGCCTTAGCCAACTGAGTAGCTGGGATTACAGGCAGGCACCACCACGCCTGGCTAATTTTTGTAGTTTCAGTAGAGATGGGGTTTCACCATGTTGGCCAGGCTGGTCTCGAACTCCTGACCTCAAGTGATCCACCTGCCTCTTCCCCACAAAGTGCTGGGATTACAGGTGTGAGCCACTGCGCCTGGCCTGCTTTTGTTTTAAAGAAACTGTCAACCTCTTTCTAAAGTGTTTTTCACCACTTGACCCCCCCTTGAGCAGTATGTGGCAGCTCCAGTTGCTCCATATACTTGCCTACCCTTGGTATTGTCAATTTGTACAAAATTAGCCATGCTGGTGGAAGTACAGTGGCATCTTATTGTGTTTTTCTTTTTTTGAGATGGGGTCTCACTCTGCCACCCAGGCTGGAGTGCCTTGGCGTGATCTCGGCTCACTGCAACCTCTGCCTCCCGGGTTCAAGTGATTCTCCTGCCTCAGCCTCCCAACTAACTGGGATTACAGGCGCGCACCACCACGCCCGGCTAAGTTTTGTATTTTCAGTGGAGACAGGGTTTTGCCGTGTTGGCCAGGCTGGTGTCGAGCTCCTGACTTCAAGTGATCCGTCTGTCTTGGCCTCCCAAAGTTCTGGGATTACAGGCATGAACCACTGTGCCCAGCCTCATTGTGGTTTTTATTTGCATTTCTTTAATGCTTAATGTTGCTGAGGGTCTTTTCATGTGCTTGTTTGCTGTGTATGTATATTCTTTGGTGAAGCAGCTGTTTATATTTTTTGCCCATTTTAAATAGTCATTTGTCTTATTATGAGCTCTTTATAGGATTGGATACTGGTCCTATGTTGCAAACATGTTTTGCAAATACTTTCTCACAGTTGTACCTTTTCATTTCATTTCATTTTGAGGAGCAAACGTTTTAAATTTTGATAAAGGAATTAATGGATTTCTTTCCTTCAAAGTTCATACTTTTTGTTTCTTATTTAGTAAATTCTTGGGTGGGCACAGCGGCTCACACCTGTCATCTCAGCCCTTTGTGAGGCCAAGGTGGGCAGATCCCTTAAGCCCAGGAGTTCAAGACCAGCCTGAGGAACATGGCCACAAAAAATACAAAAGTTAGCTGGGCATAGTGGCACATACGGGTAGTCCCAGCTACTCGGGAGGTTGAGGTGGGAGTGAACCCAGGAAATCAAGGTTGCAGTGAGCCATGATCACACCACTGAACTCCAGTCTGAGTGACAGAATGAGACCTTGTCTCAAAAAATAATAATAGCCTGGGTGCGGTGGCCAATGCCTGTTATCCCAGCACTTTGGGAGGCCAAGGCGGAAAGATCACTTGAGGTCAAGAGTTCAAGACCAGCCTGGCCAACATGGCGAAACCCCATCTCTACTAAAAATACAAAAAGTAGCTGGGCATGGTGGTGGATACCTGTAATCTCAGCTACTCGGGAGGCTGAGGCAGGAGAATCCCTTGAACCTGGGAGGTGGAGGCTGCTTGTTCACTGATGTAGCCCTGGCACTTAGTGTTTAGCACACAAGCACTCAATAAAACAAAAAGTAATCATAATAAAATTAATTCTTGCCACGTCAAGATCTCTAAGGTTTTCTCCTATTTTTTTCCCTTTTTTCTTTCTTTTTTTTTTAATTTTAGACGGAGTCTAGCACTGTTGCCCAGGCTGGAGTGCAACGGTGCGATCTCGGCTCACTGCAACCTGTGCCTCTTGGGTTCAAGCGATTCTCCTGCCTCAGCCTCTGAGTAGCTGGGACTACAGGCACATGCCACCACACCTGGCTAATTTTTAGTAGAGATGAGTTTCACCATGTTGGTCAGGCTGGCCTCCAACTCCTGACCTGGTGATCCACCTGCCTCGGCCTCCCAAAGTGCTGGGATTACAGGCGTGAACCACGGTGCCCGACCTCCTATGTTTTCTTCTTCTAAATTTTATACATTTAGTTGATGATACATTTTGAGTCGATTTTTATACATTGTATGAGGTAAGGACTGGAGTTCATTCGTTGGTATATTGTTACTCAGTAGTTTCAACATTTGTTGAAAATGATACCCTAATCTTTTTTAGACAGGGTTTTGCTCTGTTATCCAGGCTGGAGTGCAGTGGTGCCATCATGGCTCACTGTATCCTTAACCTCCTGGACTCAAGCAGTCTTCCTGCCTCAGCCTCCAAATTTGTTGGGACCACAGGAGTGTGCCACCGCACCAGGCTAATTAAAAAAAAATTTTGTGTGGAGACAGGGTTTCCCTATGTGGCCCAGGCTGGTCGAACTCCTAGGCTCAAGTGGTCCTGCTACTTTGGCCTCCCAAAGTGCTGGGATTACAGGTAGGAACCACCCTGGCCTGACAAGTTTAAACTTAAAATAATCTTTTGTATATTATTTTATATGTGCTAGCTGTAATATGTTATAAATATTTTTCTCAGTTTGTCTTTTTACTTTATGTTGGTTTTGGTCATGTAAAAAAATTTCATGTGGTTAAATTTATCGATATTTTCTCTTTTGTTTCTTGATTTTGAGTAATAGTAAAAATTTCCCTTTCAGTTTCTAGAATAATTTATTCATGTTTTCACCTAGTACTTGTTTGGTTTTGTTTCTTTACATTTACCTCTCTGTTCCATTTGCAGTTTATTGTGCTACATGGTGTGGAGAATGGATCTAATTTTATCTTCCAAATGGCTAGCTGGTTATTCCAATACCCACATATGACATTTATGCTTAACCCATCATTTGCTTATATCAAATTTCCATAGCGGAGCAGTCTCCACAGTTGATGTTCTGACATTTGGAACTGCTCAGAGCTTAGCCCATGGGCAGAGAAAACTCTGCACATAGAAGCCACATGGGGTCTCTGGGAGCCACGGTGCTCCCCACCCCTCCCCACACACAACAGGGGCCAGTGGTGACTGTGGTTCTTGCCCCTCAAGCCTTAGGCGAGTGGTCCAGCTGAAATTTGCCCAGTAAAGGCCCTATTTTCCCCCCAGGCCCTGGAGCTTCTTTTGGAGGGTTCTGTTGGACTCAACAATGACACACAAAGCAGTACAGCTCAGAGCACATGCTGGCCAGCCAGCAGAGAGCTGGTGAATGAATATGCTGAGGCAATGGAAGCCATACCACTGGGTGGGGTGGTCATCACCCAGACATCTGCTGACAGTGCCGACTGTGTGGTTACCTGCAGACTCAGATGACCCACCCACAATTTTGAGACTGATGATGTCATACAAACACATACACCCCAAGGGGGGTGTGAAAAGGTTTATTTTATACATAATTGAGGGCAGCAGCGAGGCTTCCCAGGCAGGTCCAAAATGGCTTGAGACAGCAAGGAAAGGAGGCTGGACTGGGTTTTTATTGTGGTTGGGGGTGGGACTGATGGGAGAGTCCCCACATACAGGCAGGGGCTTGTGTGGTTCGAATCTTCTGGTGTCACCAAAGGGAGCACCCAGGCTTTCTTACCAGTTTCCCCAGATGTGAGCACAAAGGAAAGAGGGTGAGACTTAAACACTGACAATTATCAAACATCAAAAAATGGCCCCAGATTGCTCATTATGCCATGTGAGAAGTATGTTTTGCAGGGAGCAGGTCTATGCAAATCTACCGCCAAAGGCAGAGAGAGATGAGAGGTCAAAGAAAGAGGCTGATAAGTCCAGTTTCCCAGAAGAAAAGATTTAACAGGGACTTAGAAACAGAAGCAATGTCTTAGGCAGCTTTGAGATGATGGGTCCCTGCACCTGCCCTCCAAAAAGTAGCAAGTTTTTTGGTAAAACGTGCAGCTGGTTATGTCTCAGACTTTCCTGCAAAACTTGTGACCAATGGGGAGGTTAGATAAGCATCCTTATGAGGGGTTATCTATGCTACAGGCACTGTATAAAGACCTTGCTGCAGGACCCTTTGGTATGCAGGAGTCAACCACTGCTCATCATAGTGGTTTTGCCTCAAGAGGGCATCATTCTTGCCAGGCGACAGGCTATTTTCCTACACTCCACTCAGTGAAACCCACCCTTACAACCTCACATGCCCTCCTCTTCTGGAGGAGTCCCTGGGCACACAGGGAGAGTGCTTGATATATAGCTTACAACCTCACATGCCCTCCTCTTCTGGAGGAGTCCCTGGGCACACAGGGAGAGTGCTTGATATATAGCTTACAACCTCACATGCCCTCCTCTTCTGGAGGAGTCCCTGGGCACACATGGAGAGTGCTTGATATATAGCTTACAACCTCACATGCCCTCCTCTTCTGGAAGAGTCCCTGGGCACACAGGGAGAGTGCTTGATATATAGCTTACAACCTCACATGCCCTCCTCTTCTGGAGGAGTCCCTGGGCACACAGGGAGAGTGCTTGATATATAGCTTTAGCCGCAGAGCATTGCCGACGGAAAACAGACTGGGCCCAGTAGGGTTCCAGAGGAGGGAGATTTGTCAGCTTCGCTGAATCATCTCTAGTCTTTGGAATACGGATATGGTTTGGCTGTGTCCCCACCCAAATCTCATCTTGAATTGTAGCTCCCACAGTTCCCACGTCATGGGAGCAACCTGGTGGGAGCTGGTTGAATGACTGGGGGTGAGTCTTTCCTGTGCTGTTCTTGTGATAGTGAATGAGTCTTGTGAGATCCGATGGTTTTAAAAATGGGAGTCTCCCTGCTCAAGCTCTCCTTTTTGCCTGCTGCCATCCATGTAAGATGTGACTTGCTCCTCCTTGCCTTGCACCATGATTGTGAGGCCTCCCCAGCCATGTGGAACTGTATGTCGAGTAAACCTTTTTCTTTTGTAAATTGCCCAATGTTGGGTATGTGTTTATCAGCAGTGTGAGAACAGACTAATACAGTAAATTGGTACCAGTTGCTGAAAAGATACCCAAAAATGTGGAAGCAACTTTGGAACCGGGTAACAGCAGAGGTTGGAACAGTTTGGAGGGTTCAGAAGAAGACAGGAAAATGTGGGACAATTTGGAACCTCCTAGAGACTTACTGAATGGCTTTGACCAAAATGCTGAAAATGATATGGACAATGAAATCCAGGCTGAAGTCGTCTCAGATGGAGATGAGGAATTTCTTGGGAACTGGAGCAAAGGTGAGGTAACTCTTGTTATGTTTTAGCAAAGAGACTGGCAGCATTTTGCCCCTGCCCTAGAGATGTGTGGAACTTTGAACTTGAGAGAGATGATTTATGTTATCTGGCAGAAGAAATTTCTAAGCAACAAAGCATTCAAGAGGTGATTTGGGTGCTGTTAAAGGCATTCAGGTTTTTTTGTTTTGTTTTGAGACAGTCTCCCTCTGTCAGTCACCCAGGCTGGAGTGCAGTGGCATGATCTTGGCTCACTGCAACATCTGCCTTCTGGGTTCAAGAGGTTCTCCTGCCTCAGCCTCCTGAGTAGCTGGGATTACAGATGTACACCACCATGCTTGGCTAATTTTTGTATTTTTAGTAGAGATGGTGTTTTGGCATGTTGGCCAGGCTGGTCTTGAACTCCTGACCTCAAGTGATCTGCCCGCCTTGCCTCCCAAATGCTGGGATTACAGTGGTGAGTCACCATGCCCAGCCAAGGCATTCAGTTTTAAAAGGGAAACAGAGCATAAAGTTTGAGAAATTTGCAGCCTGACAATGAGATAGAAAAGAAAATCCCATTTTCTGAGAAGAAATTCAAGCTGGCTGCAGAAAATTGCATTAATAACATGGAGCCTAATGTTAATCACCAAGACAATGAGGAAAATGTCTCCAGGGCATGTCAGAGACCTTTGCAGCAGCCTCTTCCTTCTCAGGTCCAGAAGTTTAGGAGGACAGAATGGTTTTGTGGGCTGGGCCCAGGGTCCCTCTACTGTGAGTAGTCTAGGGACTTGGTGCCCTGTGTCCCAGCTGCTCCAGCCATGACTGAAAGGGGCCAAGGTATAGCTTGGGGGCAGAGCTGCCCAAGACCATGGGAACACATCTCTTGCATCAGCGTGACCTGGATGTGAGACATGGAGTCAAAGGGGATAATTTTGGAACTTTAAGATTTGACTGCCCTGCTGGATTTTGGACTTGCACGGGGCCTGTAGCCCCTTTGTTTTTGCCAATTCCTCCCATTTGGAATGGCTGTATTTACTCAATGCCTGTACCCACATTGTATCTAGGAAGTAACTAACTTGCTTTTCATTTTACAGGCTCATAGGCAGAAGGGACTTGCCTTGTCTCAGATGAGACATTGAACTGTTTTGAGTTAATGCTGAAATGAGTTAAGACGTTGGAAGACTGTTGGGAAGGCATGATTGGTTTTGAAATGTGAGGATGACATTTGGGAGGGGCCAGGGTGGAATGATATCATTTAGCTGTGTCCCCGCCCAAATCTCATCTTGAATTGTAACTCCCACAGTTCCCGTTGTGGGAGGAACCTGGTGGGAGCTGGTTGAATTATGCAGGCAAGTCTTTCCTGAGCTGTTCTTGTGATAGTGAA